>NC_083598.1:51094518-52310012 GCF_020882245.1 Rhopalosiphum padi
TTATATTCGATAGTCATTCTCTATTATGCCAGATAAGATAGGACAAAAGTATATTTTTTAAGACGTAACGGTGACTAAAATTTTAGGGCTCATCGCTGATATACCTACTAAAGTCATTTAGTCATCATACTGCTGTTCATGTTGAATCCAAACTGTATAGGTGATAAAATACTAGTATACTACCTACATATAGTCATGGAAAACGTAATGAATTTTCTTTTTAGTTTAACTATTTTATTATTAAAACAAAAAAACCGACGTTTAAAACCACGACTATGTATCTTAAGACCTTCTATTATCAGATGTCATCGCAGAAGTAGATCAAATTTAAATTTTAACCACTAATAAAAGTACTTAATAACTTAATATAAAATGTAAATATCACTATATACTTATAATAATTAGGTTTTAAGACTTATAATAGCATGTAATATGTTAACATATTATTTAATAAATAAATAAAAAAATTATTTTATAAAATTGTTTGATTTTGCAAAGATTAAAATATTTTTTATTATTTTTAGACATCGATTGGTTGAATGCAATCAATCTTTTGGATATGTTGGACAATGGTGTTATACTGTGTCGCTTAGCAAAGACAATCGAGTGCTTAGCACACGAGTCAATACTTACAGGACATTATAAAGGCGTACGTTGAATTTTAGATTTATTTAAAACATAAATTAATCGTTTAAAAATACGGTTTTCCTGCCGCGTTTTGACTCAGTGTCATAACAACGTGCTATTTCACTGTTTGACGCTGCAGGGAACCCGTATTTTACGAGTATTAAGACTATAGCGTGATCCAATTCGAGTCCGCAAGCATTTTACACAACTGCGAATAAATTTGAAATTCATCTACCTTAATGTGCGTGCAATAATAAAAATTAATTCAATGTGGTTCTACAGTCATATATAACTATTTTTTTTAACTTTAGCACGAGGGCTGGTTGACAGCATTCCTCCAATCTTTACGCTTCTTTGATTTTTGCTTTAATTCATATTATGTTACACACCCCAGATCCTTGACTAATTGGCCTATGTAATCGTATGGTCTTCCTGGACTATTCTTTCCTTCTATTATTCTACTTAGTAGTTAGTAGGTTGTTATGTCTCAGTGTTTATGTCCAATAAGCTGAGCTGTTTTAATCTTCAGAGCTTTTAGGAAGCTTATTTCTTATCCTAATCTACGAAAAACTTCTTCATTTAATATATGGTCTACCTAATTAATTTTATGAATCCTTCTATAGCACCCCACTTTAAATGCAAATATGTTCTTTTTGTCAGCTTTTTATATTGTCCATGTCTCACTGCCATAAAGGGCCACGCTCCAGACGTTCTCCTTCTTTCATTTATCATATCTACTATATGTTGTTATTAACTAGTGGCTACATTACTATTGGAAAGAGTTGATTGATCAGTATGCTTGCAGGTTCACACTATTTTGAAACTACTATAGTGATATTATTCAGTTATAAGTTTAAAAATTTTAAATTAAATTAAATTCTTATAAATACCCTTATAAATAATATAAATGTGTTGTTTGAAAAGTGATTAATTATTAAAACAAAAATAACGAAAATTTAATTTTTAGGATTTACCGACAATATCTTCACGCTGTTTTGAATCAGCGGCAAGGCACAGTTTTTTCTCAAGAGACAATACGGAAAAATTCATTCAATTTTGTCGCCGGCTTGGTGTACACCAACACCTTCTGTTTGAAAGTGAAGATCTAGGTAGGTACCTATATTTACATACTTTCTCAGTGGCATAACGTGAAATTTAGTGGCCCCGTAGCCTATATTTGAGATGGAAGTCTTCTTAAGCACAGAAATTAAATTATTAAATTAAGATGATAGAAGTTAATAAATATATACATATTACATAATATGAACTTTTCGAGTCTTCGTATGATTGAACAAATTATTTTTCAGTTTTTTAAAATCATGATAAAAGTACTGTGCCCTTCAAAATTGAATGTACTTCGTGGGCCTCGATCTAAATAGTAAATACGCCACTGTACCTTTACTCATATACAAATTAATATACGCACAAATTTTAATTTTGAAGAAACACGAAGTACTTTAATATTTTTATGTCTTGCACAGTTTTGCAAAACAAACCTCGTAATGTTGTATTGTGTCTGATGGAAGTGTCCCGCTTGGCTTCTCGATTTGGTCTGGAACCACCGGGTTTGGTGCAAATGGAAAAAGAAATCGACGCCGAAGAAGCCAGAGACCAGAACGACGGCCCCGATACAAAAATATCTACTCCTAATATCAGACATCGGTTTGTTTTGTATAAAAACAAAAATTAAATCAAAATATCATTAATAATCATTTATTATAGTTCAACCAGTGCAATACCAATGGCTATCAGATCGGTGAGTAAATTGAGGAGAACCGAGAGCCTCGGGGCCACGTCAATGGTTACTTTGAAATCAGAGTCGGACACTACAGACGACGATTATACAATGGAAGGTGGCAATAACTTAAGTGAACTCGATTACAAAGTAATTTGAAAAAATAATATTATATATTCCTTTCAACTACTCAGCAGGGCGTTATTTCAAAATTTCGCGTAGAATGTAAAATATTTTACCAATAAGCTAATCAAAATATAATTAAAGCCGATCGTCATAGTCTTGTAAAAGATACTTTTTAAAAATATTCAAGTACTTAATTGCTTTGGAAAGTATAAATATGCAATTATAATTTTAAAAAAGTATTTGAGTATATAAATACTGATTATTAGGTACCTTCTTAAAAATAGGCATTTTAATACTTAAACATTTTTTTGAGAGTTATATAATATGTACTTATTGTACCTTATATCGTTTGGTGTAAATATAAGTTATAAGCCCATATCCATCTATTTTTCGTATTTGATAATATAATATCCAATATTTAATTTTTATAAAAGTATCGAACAATATTCTGTTTTGGAATGTAAAATTAAAAATGTTGTCATTATAAAAAAAATAATAACATTTTAATACTTAATCATACTCATAATTTTATAGTATTCAAGAAATATGATATTCCCCTATGTTAGGAATTTCAATCAAAAAAATTATCATAGTTATTATTAAAAATGTCTAAAACCATTAACATGTTAACATTTGTATTGGAAAAGCATTTATCAATATCAAAAAACATACGTAAAATATAAAAAAATCCCTAATTTTATGATATACAAATGAATATGTTCTAGAAAATGATGCCCCTATCTTACCACCACTATCTATAACCTAAATTATAATTTGTAAATGACGAAAAATGTTATTTATGATTATTGATTAAGTACCTACTTACCTATAAACAATAATTTTATAGGTGAAACAAGCTAGTCGACAAGCTCTTGCGCAGTGTCGTTGTCAAGGGAAAAAATTGAAATTGAAAAAAATAGGAGAAGGACGATACAATATACACGGTCGAAACGTGTTTATCAGGGTAATGATTATTTTGCTGCTTTAAATTGATTCGGTTGTTGTGAAAAGAAATATAATTTCTTATAGAGATTGTGGACGATCCTAGGACAAGTAGAACATATACAAAGATGTATATGATTTTGGAATGTAATGGTCTGATTCACAATGACTTTTTTTTATGGTTATCGAACGTGTTTAGATTATACGTATTCTTATATTACGTATTTATAATTTATTTTCGAACTGTATAGTGATCTTGTTTTAATGGCAATGCATAGAAACATCTGAGCAAGTAAGATAAATTGATCAAAAAGAAAAGGAAATTCAATTTTAAAATTTAATTATATTATAGACATATTATAGTAGATGTAGGTATATACATTTAAAAATAAGTGTATTGAATAGATACAGTGTTTTACGAAGCATACTCACCCATTTTTCTTCTTCAATAATGCATTTATTCAAAATCTGATTTTTGGAATTTGGAATATTTAAATATACTCTAAGACCATATACTTAAATTGTTGAGATTTTTTTGTTCGACTTAAGAAGACAAGTGTTCTGTGGCAATAAAAACATCTGTTTTTCAAATGAGAACCCTCCATTTTAACTCTTAAATTATTTGGTCTTTATTTCTTTTGAAAATTCGAACGAATATTTTGTGAGGGAAAATTTTATGTGTAATCAAAAAATGCACAAGGTCAATTATGTAGATGATCAATTATGGTTTTACTACAAATCCGAACACCCCCTCCTCCCTCGTCATATAATTTACCCACGTATGCACTAATACGTACAAAATTATTTTGTAACCGACTGAATTGACTATTGAGCATCACTAGACAGGAATTGTTTGATATATTTTTTTCTCTACACAGTTGTTAAAAGGTACGCACATGATGGTCCGTGTCGGAGGCGGATGGGACACATTAGAAAACTTCTTGACCCGTCACGATCCTTGTCAAACGCCTGGCCGTCCAGTCGTTCGAGTTTCGACGCCATCCAGTCACCGGACGCCGTCACCTGCACCACCGAACAGTCGGGTCCAGTCACCGTCACAACGCAAGTCGTCTATTCCCAGATATCTTGGGTCAAAGTTTAACTCGCCCAACGCATTCAAAACGTTGCCTGAATCCGCACTTTTAGCACGCTAATGTTTTCCTATAGTTATGTTGTATATCGATTAAATAAATATTTTATTATTATTATTTTATATTTAATATAACACAATACATACATATATATAATATATTTAAGATAAATAAAACAGATATAAAATATATTATATATTAGTTAAATATTATCTACACACAAATACACAACATAATATTATATTAAATTTTTTTCTACTACAGAAATAACTAAATGGCAAGATTATACATAAAATAATAATAATAATAACTATTATAATAACAACAAAGTTACCTATTATTTAATAATAATTGTATTACATGAACAGAACAAAGAAAATAATAATATAATAGTCCTGAGTATTTCAAAAATATTAACTCGACAAACTATGTAAAAACAACATAATATTAACAACTGTAACATAGCTAGAGTGGGTAACTAACAATAAACACAAAATAACAAATTATTATCTGATAGGAAGCTACAATAGAAATGTCCTTTATTAACGTTGTGTTAACAAATATATCATTTTACAAAAATATATCATTGTCAGATCTCTGAAGTCAAAACTTAACACATAGGATTCATTCATTCAGTATACAATTTTATACTTTTTTCTTTTAAAAAAAAGACACAAGATGGTTTAGCCTTAAACAAAATATAATCACATTATACTTTTTTGTAAGAGCTATAGTCGTGTTTTGTACTATTAATTACATTAATATCGATAAACATGTAATGTAAATATTTAAAAACATTTTATTTTTGTTAAAATTAATTAAGCGAAGAATGAAGTTTTAAATGTTTAACAATATGAAAAATTAATAAATAAATGTCTATAAGATCTATGAGTTACTCTTAACTATGGTGGAAGACAACATATTTTGTGCATTTCAAGGTATATAGTAGTTAAATTTGAACTCAGATAAAAATACAAGTTTGAATTTATAGCATGGACTTTAAATATTATATAATAATAGATTATTTCAACCGGAAGATCAACTTTGAATGCACCAATATTAAGTCAATATTAAGTACAGCAGTCTGTTGTGATGGAAATATGAGACATAAGTTATTAATACTCGCATAATTGCAAATTTAAAATATGGACGGAATATTTTCCTTTATTTTATATGATATTATTATATCATAAAATCTAATTTAAGCTTCAACTAACAATAAAAATGAGTAAAAAATAATTCACAGATCTATTAATTAAAACGATAGGTTTGAGCAAAACATTTGAGTCAACAATTTAACAACTTCAAAAGGGTAAAAACTTTTTAAAAGTTCACAGTAAAAAAAATATATTTATGTACTAATAATATGAGTAATATTAATAATATTATAATTCAAATTGTACCTATATTTATGTACACTAACTAACTAATTGTGTGTTCTTGACAAATGGCCGACAATTCCTTTAACCATTCTGCTAGAATTATTGCATTTATTGGCAAGTCTAAGGACTCAGTTTCGTTTTCCTTATAATACCTAGTATTTTTTAATGATAATAATAAAAAAAAAAAAAATTAATATTAGACTTTGATAGGTTAGAAAATTCATTATTTTAGAGGAAGTATATTTCAAAACAGTTATACCTGTAACCATTACTTGTGGATTCTAATATGGCTTCCTTGTTACCAGAATTTCTTCTAAACATTGCTCCAAAGGCTACTGATATGCTACGCCGTTTGGTTTCCCCTAAAACCCCATCAAATCAAAATTGTATTTTTATAAAGATTAAAAGATTGGGTTTTATCCAAACGACAATTATAAAAATTATTTTATACCTCTGGAAAATGCTTCAGGAATTTTTTCACTGACAGAACGATTGCATTGAGTGTTGCACAGTTTATTTTCTCGTTCGATTAAAAATGTTTCAGCTTCTTTAACTTTTTCCATACGACTGCTTAATTTGGTTTCTATAGTCTGTTTTAAAGAACGCAATATCTAAAAAAAAAAGTTAGTAAAAATGTTACATTTGTGTGCAATGCATAAATTGATTAATAAACTAATCCTATCTACAGAGTATTGGGTAACAAGTAATTACTTGAAACAGAGAACGTATGCACGGCTGGAAGATCATTGAATGATTTAGTAACAACGATTGAATTAAAGGTTTGTTGTACATAGACAGACGGGTCATGACGGCAGTCAGACGTAGATTTATCCGAAAATCTTGTTCAGGCAAATTTTCAAGATTTGAAAATAGCGCCTCGAGAAATGGACCTAAAAATCAAAAATGTCAAAACAAAATGTATGTGTAATGTGTAATATTAAAATCAATCTTACCCAAACAAGGATATTGTGTAAATGGTTCTTTTGTCTTGAATGCTGTCTGTCTTATAAAGCATGTAGGCGAATCACTTCCACACGGTGAAGAAGTGTTTGATAAAATTTCATCAGCAGGTCTACAACTCTCATCATTTCCGAGCATTCTGAAAAATAAAAATATTTATCTTTTTCTACATTTTAAAATTTCAAATCATACTTGTCAATGTCTTTCACAGCTTTGAAACTTTCATATCCACTTGAACTATCGTCAGCTGATAATATGCTATTTTGATCATTCTCCACTTCATTTGTTTTAGTTTCAACTAAAAACCATATTGTAATATTAATAATTGATTAGTGATTGTATTATATAGATTTGATGAATATTGTTTAATACATTATCATTTATTTAACATCAATTTTTAGTAAACAAGGTATATATTAAACAAAAAAATTACACATTGAGAAAACTTAACACATAATATTATTTGAAAATGAAAACTTAAAGAAATGTGTTCACTTGAAATTATACCCAATGCTAAATTATCAAATTTGAATTGCTTGTCAAAGAATTAAAGAAGTATAATGTATACAATTTGTATTAAAATTAATTTAAGTGTCAACGTATTAATGCAGTCACTTTTTGTTTTTTTAAATGAAGTATATTTTGAATTATCAAAAACACTATTGAAGCACAACCAATCTTAATTTATCAGAAAACCAATTTTTAAAAAGTAAATCAAACTTGATAAAAATGGGATTTACAACACCAATGTGTGTATGGTGTTGAAAATTTTTATTAACCAAAAAAAAAAACTTATTTAAATATAATTACCTATTGAGTGAGATGGATTTTCTCCATCATATAAATATGTCCAGTGTTTAGTTTCCATAGCACATTCGGCTATCTTAATTCGTGCACAATTCAAGTAACCTCGGTATTCAGAGTATAAAGTTTGAGAATTAACATTCTTATATCTAAAATTATATTATAAAATTATTATCAAATTAATAATAATAAATCAAATTAAATTTGTATAACTCACTTGAAGACATCCGGTATTAAGGACAAAAATATGTCAGCTGATTTACAATATGAATCTACTTGTTTAATACGTGAACGTTGGCTAAGCATTATGTGTGTGCAAGGCACTAAATATTTGAATACTAGTTCCAACATAACATCCTCACAATTCAAGTCTAAAATTGTTTCCATCAAAGCAAGTGTGGCAATACAAACCTAAGACATTTTTAACAAATTCTTAGTCGTAAAGAATAATATACTTTAGTAGAGTAAATGCATATAATTTATCCTACAATTAATGAGTTAAATGTACAAGCAGAAAAAATTATTAATATAAGTTTTATTACTTGGCCAATAAAAATAAAAAATATATATTTAACGACAATATTAGCCCTATAATAGTGTTTAATATGTTAATGGAGTACCTTAAAAGATTTGTTATTAATTCGATTGATGAGCAGTTCAATAATTTTTATTTTTTCAAATCTTTCACACAGAACAAATTTTACAAATGTTTGTAGAAGTCCTGGATGAGTGACACTACGAAGTAGTAAATCTAAGTATACTGTTGCTGTAGCTACTTCTTCTTCTGCCACCTGAAAATAGTATAATAAAAATGATTATAAAGTTTATAAATCAAAATTTGGTAATTTTTTATATTTATAAGACATTACATGTACACACATTTTGTATTAAGTCTGATATTATCTAATTACGTACAACAAATAAAAATGGAAAAAATAAATATTATTAGATTTTACAACAATAAACTATAAAATAGTTTAACATTTTATTGCTTCAATAAGATAGTTCTATTTTTTAAGCATTAAATAACACATGCATAGACTCCTTCATCATTTTCAAACAAATAAAATTACTAAATTATAATAATTAATAATTGTATTTTTTTTTTAATATAAATGAAATAGGTATAAACAGCAAACACAAACCAAAAATATTATAAACATTTATTAGAAGGAAATTTAGAAGATAATTTAAGAGTGTACAAAATAATAAAATATATTAAAGTAATCATAATGTTCTATAAATATATGTCTAGATAAGAAAAAGTCAAATATAAAAAAGCCTTCAAGGTCACAATAATGGATGCTATTAAATTTAAATTCAATGATAAATTTCTTTAAATATTTATTATTTTATTTTATTTATTTATGTTTTTAATATTAACAGCTCAAATAATTCATATAATATTATTATAGTTCTAATTAACTACTTATGACATTAATGATACTTTGATGTTTATAATATTAGGACCTTACTATTCCAAAGTGATAAGGCCCTAGAGCAATGTTTGCTGTTTGTTCTGGCAGTTAATCCATTAATGGTGTTCTATCATTATTTATATTATTAAACATGGTTAATATATCAAAAACACAAAAGCTTGAAAATTACATAGTTATATAAAATAATTATAGTCTTGTTTCATAAGAAAATAAATAGTAAATATAATATAAATTAAAAAAAAAAATTAAATCATGATTGGATAAATGTTTACTTCGTTTTATTGACTATAATTCAGATATGTAAATAATAGATGCAATATTGTTGCTAATTTTATTTAACATTTTATAACATTATTATACTTATTATTTTAATTAAAAAAGAAGCACAGCATAATATAGCAAGTTCTAAAATATGTATGAATGGTTAATGGAAGTTTATGAACAATAAGTTATGTACAGTAGGAAGCTTACTACTCTTGTAGTTGAACTAATTTACATTAAAAGCACAAGATTTATTTGATAAATTAGAGCAGACAAGCGTATTTTACATTTTTCCTATACAAGTGTTTTTTAATAAGACAAAAATAACTTAATAAAGATAAAAACGTGAAATGAGAGTCTATGGCAATAACCATGAAACATGGTTAAAGAAAATTAATGAGAGTAAAAAATATATAATATGGGAATAAAAACAGATAATTCTTAAGAAATAATAGATATCAGACTACTTAGATTATACTAGTACCACATTTCTATAGTCTGTCCAGCGAGAGAACGCACCGATTCTGCGCATCCTCCGCGTCATCATGCTATCAAAACTGGTTTGCTTATGGCTGGGTGTCATTGAGGGAATTCGCAGAAAAACTGATTTTGGTCGGTTTGCGGCGCATTCGCTCGCTGGTCAGGGTATAGTTTAATTTTAAGTAATATATCAAATTTTTAATAAATTAAACATTTGTGTATATAATGTATTTAAATGAATTTTTAATAGATACAAAATTAAGACGACTTCTCATCTGCATGTGATGTCTCTGTCTTATAAGTGCAAACATTTAGAAATTATCATTTAATTTTGTTAGTTTTAATATTAAAATGTCCTATGTCCTATTATCAAACTTAAAAATAACAACATATTTTGTGATTCTTAAGAATAATTTTTTTCAATATGTTAATTTTGAAGCAAGTTATGAAAACTTTTAAATTATAATATTTTAGATGCTTTTAACTTGCTTCAAAATTAAAATATCTAAATGAAATTTTCAAAAAACTAATAATATGTTGTTAGCTTTTAATGAAGTTTAACAATAAGTAAATTTACTCTAATATTAAAATGGAAAATGCTAAATGAGAACTTCAAAATGTAAATTTGCTTTATAGCTTTTTTACATATTTGTAGAATGAAGCCAACACAATATACAGGTAAGATGTCCTCTTAATAGATTATAAATGAAACATTATAAAGATTTTATTTTAAATTATAAATGTTTAACGTTTAGCCTACAAGTAATTAAACATTATCATGCAAAATAATAATTCAATATCCAAAAACTTAAAATATACCAAGCATGTAAAATTATCAATAACCTTGCCTAGCTTCAACATGCACTCAACAAAGAAAACAAGTAATTTATACATTTTTTCTTAGTATAAAATTAAGTCAAATATTTAAAATACTGTATTTGATTTAAATTTTAATTATAACTTATACTTAATTTTAAAGTAAACTAATAACCTTAATTTTTAAAGCTGTTAAAGAAGGTGATAAATAAAAAATAAATAAATAAGTTAATAGCCAAATTTTCAATTTTGTACATGCAAAGAGCCATAACCACATCAAATAAATTTTACCCGCGATAAATGTGTATTGATACCGCAGTTATTTTCAAAGTCCTAAACAGAATAAAACATAATTTGAACAAGTGTTTTAAGTCTTTAAAGCTTATTACAAAATGATTAATGATTGCTATAAAAGTAAAGTGCATTAATTTTTATTTATTTATTAAGCAAAAAAAGGGGGGAAGGAGTGATAGGTTAATGTGAATGTAAGTTATGAATTACAATGAGAAATGTTAGTATATTATACTAATTATTCATTCAAATTTGAATTAATTTTTTATTGACTACAGATTTTTATATTAATTATTAATTTAGTTATGTCATACATGTAATATTTTTAATATTTAATATTTGTTATTTCAGAATATTATCAATAATGGAAAATATTCTTTACTACAATGTACATTTAATTACTAGTTTCTACCCTTAATAAGCAGAAAAAAAGATTATATACATTATGATCATTGATAATAAAGTATAATATGTTTAATATTACAATTATTAAGGTGCTAAAATTAATATAATTTTTAATAAGTAATTTTTTGAGTTTATTTGTTCTTCTAATTAAAATAATGATTAACATCAACAACTTAAACTATCATTGTTATCTATGTTACTATTAAAAATTACCATACAAGTTACAAGTTAATAGTTATCAATTTAAATTAGTAAAATATATATAGGTAAATACAATACTATTTAAAAGCTTTTTAAAATATTATTTTACTAAAAAAAGAACTATAAAAGTTATATTGGTATTCCTACAAACAATTATTTCTGTTTCCACGAAGTTAAAATTAAAAAACTAGAGAGAAACTTATATCTGTTATATTCCAACATTCATGATTTGTCTATATAAAGCTAATATATTATACAATATCAGAACCGCATAGATAGGATTCAGAATATTTAAATATTTTAAATTATCTTATTTCACAATAATATAAAATTCTATATTTAAAACAAACTTAATTGAATATGAAAAATTTAATTTTAAATGTACCTGCATTAGTGCTGGCCCGACAACGGGTAGAAGGAATCCATGATATAAGTAATCCAAAAGTTGATCATATACAGTTTTATGACAAATTTTAGCAACAGCATTACATAGTTCTACTGAAGCTAAAAAATTATTTAGTTCTGGTACATCTTCAATATTTTCTGGGCTGAGTCTGTAGCAATCATTTTCAAAATCTAATTTTCGAGGCAACACTGAATATAGACCACTTAAACCAGTGGCCAATACAGGACTCACATTTGATTTAGATGTTATGATATTAGCTAATGTATCATTTTGACGAGATAATGACACAAATATCAATAAGGCATCACGAGCTTCTTCGCCAATTGATCCATCGCGGTGTATAAATGCCATCAATAATGACAATATAACACATCTAAAATAATATCACAATATTTAAATTAATTAAAAAAAAAAGTACAACAAAAAATGTTTACTTTGAATTTTTAGTGTTTTCTTTTAAGATGTTGCACAATATATTTGGTTGATGAGAAAGAACCACACAAAATTGTCTTAAAACTGTAACCAAGTGTTTTTCAATTTCTACAGATAAGCAATCACCATCATATGAGTTTAATATTAATAATAATGGATTTAATATAGAATCATCAGAAAGCAATTTATGTCCTCGAAGTTCCGAAAGAAGAACTCCATAAACTTTTAGTTGTTCTAATTTTAAATAATTTTTGAATCTAAAAATACAAAAAAACTATAAATTAAAAATAATTTATATTTAAAAACAAAAAAAAATACAGTTAATTTATGTTATGACACATTAAGTAATTTGAAAAGCAAAAATATTTATAAAAGATAAACAATTTGTAGTAACAGCTAAAAAACAAATATTTAAGTTAAAAATATCTTGTCTTTCATTGATCCAGAGTTGGGGTCATTAATCATTATATAAGTAAGAAATACTTTTGGTTTTAAATATTTTTTTTAAGAAAACACTATACACACACGTGTTATCTTGTAAATGAGGAACATAGCAAAAACTGTTTTGCACGGGAAATAACAGAGAAGACTACGGTCATAACTAAGAAACAAAATTTTCACTACATAAAAAGGAGAACTTTGGCTATGAAATAATGTTTTTATTTTTTTGATGTCTCAACTACCAATATGTTATTCAAGTTTAAAAATAATGTATTTTGAAACAATAAGAAACTTTTTTCGTAGAAATGATATAAAAAAAATAAAAACAATATTTCACTGATAATGTTCTCTCAACTATATTGTATATCAATATGAAGTCTTAACTATCACTACAGCCTGAGTGGTTCTATCCCGCGCAAAACAATTTTTGCTTTGTTGTACATGTGTAAGACGGAAACAACAAATTTAGGTGTATCATCTTTTTAACTCTTTCAAAAAATTACTAATGTAATGCATCAACAACATGTTAGTGATTGATACAAATAAAAGCTATAACTATACATCTATAATATAGATCAATACAATACAGTTACTTGTCTGTTTTTAAGCTCCATGAATATAATTTTCCAAGTAATTGATTTTTCAAAAAGTATTCAAGACATCTTGACTGATTGGTAGATTTGGCTGATTGTATATCCAGTAACAATAGCTTTATTAATTGATTTAAATGATTTATAACGGCTACAATATCATCATTCTTAATAACGCCTTTTGCAGTCTAAAAAATAAGTTATAATGTTTCATTTTATAAACTATAAATTATATTTTTTGTTCAACATTAATATATATGTATGAATGCTTGTAAAGCCAAATAATATTTGTAATCATTATTTTTAATTAAATACATTGTTTAATATTCATGTTAAGTTCTTACAATCATTAAATTAATAAAAAATATCAATACATTAACAACTAGGTGGATTACGAATTCATGAGTTGATTTTGAATACCAAAAAAAAAATACACATTAATTAATGGTTATATGCCAACTTTTTAATTCATATAGAGGTATTTTTAATAATGTTTTTAAAAATGATAAAATCCATTTTACTAAAATAGCTATTATAGGTTATCAATATACATTTATAATATATCTTTTGTATCATAACTAAATCAATTAATGTTTGAAAATAAACAAATTACTAAAAAATAAAATGAAATAATATTTAATACTCACTTGAAATCGATCAATTATTTCAAAGGTTTGTTGCCAATGTTTATTAAAACTATCAAAACATGCAGACAAATCAAGATCGTCAGTTTTTTCAATTCCTTTATTTCGTTTAAACCAACTCATATTATAAGCATTGTATTTATTTAATTGTGTACGTTACATAATATACATAATTAACAGGCATCAACAGAATTAACAATTAATAAATAAAATTACACAAAAAAAAAATCAAAAAGTATGGTAGACACAAACCCTTCTATTTAAACAGAGAAGGTATACTTAAATCACAATTATAAATACCAAACAGTGACAATTAAAAAAAAACCATGTTAATTGTTTAGGAACATTTTATAAAGAATTAATTTACATTTTAATAACATGTACAGTATTTAGAATACTGACTAATAAATAAGATTAGAATTTAGGTGCAGAAAGTTTCATTTTACACAATTTGTCAATTGTGCCATTATCTAAAAAAGGTGTGATGATACAAGTTATCAAATTAATACTGACTACAAACATGGTACGTGTATATTATGGTTACAAGGTAAGAAATAATGATAACACGCGATAACATAAAATAAACATTTAAAATCTTAAAAAAAACACAAATTGCCATAAAGGTCATAAAGTAAATAGTAAGTCAAATAATATAGAATTTTAATTTAATTTTTTAAAGTATGGAACAACTCCATTCGTATATAAGCTATAATCTTCTCCATGTGTGACTTTTAAGATAGACATTTTTACAAGTTAAAATCGTATTAATCTTTTATGACGTGTTGTATCTTATGATTTTTCTGAATCCCAAGTCCACCGAGTTGCCCCCTCCGAAAACTACAAATTTCGAATCTTCATTAACCGCCCTTTCGATTAAAAATGGTCCGGAGAGCATAAATGTTGTTTAGCCGCCCGTGTACACTACGCAACATATTCATCCAAATATAATATTATATGATCTGGGACGTACGCAGAAAAAAGTTTTGGAGGGTGTTTTTGAAAATCAGTTATTGAAAAGTAGAACTTTTTTTAATAAACATACGAATTTTTTTTTTGAAAATTAGCGATACCTACTTACAATACTTTGTTTTAAGTATAAACATTGATATAATAAAAAAAATTACAATACTAAATTTAATTTTCGTGAAGTTTTAGCCATTATATGTTAAGAATATCTTCACAGTTAATACCTATGTCTCTATGCACATTTAACAATATTAATCCATTTAACCTTTCGTCGCTAGTTTTGTTACGTAAATACGTTTTCAATCTTCGAAGGGAAGAAAACTGAGCGTTCACTATAGTAGCTATACGAATACTGAGAGCGTAGATCAATACCCAAAAATCGATGAACTGATCGGTACAGCGTTGAATAACATTTGATAAAATAAATAAAAATAATTATCATGTGTAATACGATATAATAATGTTAATAATTAAATAGTGGCTGGTAAAAAATTATATGATACAGATTTTAAAAAGTCAAATCTCCAAATTTGCTTATTTAGGTATTTGTTAATTGTTTGTTTGCGCTCCCGTAAAAATTGTTCTCTTTCTAATGTTTCTTTACATGGTTTTTTACTTTGCTTTTTAATTTTATATATGTATCAGACTGTATTCCTAGAAGAGTGTCCACAAGAATAAAAATATTTGGATGTCCTGAATGGGTCAAATGAAAAAAAAACATTTAATTTTAACTTTTGAGTGAATTTTACGGTGTAGGTAGTTTTTATTACATTTTATCTATGCGGACTCAATTCTAAGATATTATTAAGATAATAAGCTGGAATCAATTTAAACACATATAGTATGGACTCAATTCAATATCACCGATTGGCGATTATTTTAATTTGTTAGTATTAAATTTTTATTTTTGCTTTAACTGGTTTTTTACAAACACAATGTAATATCATACCTACCTGTCTATCAAAGTATAATATGACAATTAACATTAAAATAGAATAAGTAAATAACCATACGAAAACCAAATATTTCCGGAGGGTGTTTGAACATCCAAAAACACCTCCCTGTGTACGTCCCTGTAATGATATGCTTACTCATTTATGTGGTAAGTTATTTTAGATGACGTGTTTTATTTTCTAATAGTTAGTGAGTATTGCATGTCACCTATTTGTTATGTCCATTAATGAGACAATGAACAATTAATTATATATCCGCCGATTTACGTGTAATGGCAGTATATAGGCAAATCCAGTCGTATTGAAAAAGGTTCCTTTGTTATTTAATAGTTCCAATAATTGTCAATGCGAATCTAATTTTTTAAAATTCACTTATTAAAGATTACGATTTTTTAGTATGTTGATTGATTTAATGTCGATGTTAGAAGTTTAGAACCTATATTTTCTCCAGGATATGAAGCTATACTATAAAATAGATTTAAATATATATTTAGAGTCATATATAGTTATTTAAAAGTATTAGAATAGAAACTTTTAATAATTCATAATCATAATGCAAGGTTTTTAATAGATAATATAGAATTGCAAGTTTATTGTTATTTATAGTAAAATTAAGTTTTATTGGGTTTTGTATTTTATTGAATCATATTTTAAAATATTCGATATTAATATTGAATTAATCAATATGATTTTATTAAATATTTATGTTTCCAGAATAAATCATGAAAAAAGGTAAGCAAGTGGGTATACAACTCTGCTTGACACAAGGTGTCAAACGGGCCACTATTATGGGCCTGTTAAAATTTGAATTGTATGATATCATTGTATACGAACATTTCTATTTCGAGTGGAAACGGTCTATTAGCCCACTCTTCACACTGGTAATTTATTTTTTTTTTAAATGTGTACTTACCAGTTACCACAAATGAATATCCGTTCTTCATAGCAATATCCTTGACCAAGGGCGGCGCTACATGGGGGCAAGGGTGGACAATTGCCCCTCCAAATTTGATTTTTCCCTTCTATTGCCCCCCCTATAATTTAATGTTAAAAATATGTAAGTAAATAAAGAAATTGTAAATCTTTATTTTTAATATACAAAATAGTATTAATTATTACTTTAAAGAGTTTTTAGAATTAAGTTATATTATTTTTAAGTTTGACTGTTGTATTCAAATTAAAATGCTTTTTTTGCACATTTAGAAATAAAAATACTTAATAAAGTTAATATTAATTGCACATTTTCTGAAATCTCATATATTAAAGAATAAAAAGTTATGTATTGTTACATATAAATGAAAGAAAATGTAGGAAATTTGAAGTATTATATAATTATATAGTATAGGTATATTTTTGATTATTTATTTAGAAATATAACATATTATATCCAGAAAATTTTTAGCAATACTTTTCTGAAAATATGGTATAAACAAATTAATGGGTGATTAAGTAGCCATACATAAATGACCCACCAGATAAAAATTTGGTCCGTTATCGCCCTCCCCCCCCACCAATAAAAAATATCTGGCGCCACCACTGCCTATATAACTAAGAATATTAGTTAAATCACGTATGTAGGATCTGAAAATATATTTTGTTTTTATTAAAATATCACGAACACAGCACAAAATTGTCAATTGATTAATAAACAAATTTATCATTCGCTTGCCAACGATCCGAATAAGTTCATGGGTTAAATAGGTAGGTAATATCATAAAATGCTTGAACATGTAGACATTTAGTACTAGGTTTTAAGTACTTTTTATTTCTATTAATAATAAGTTTGTTCATTTCTAAATTAAAAAATGTTGAAAATGTATATTCACAATATTTTGTTATAAGCATTTATGTTAGAGTTTTGACAAAATATATAAAAATCTTGAAAATTACATATAAATATATAATATATTGTAGATACTTAATTAGAAATTCATTAAAAATGTTCTGTTAAAGGTAAATTATAAGTTTCGTAAAATATATTGAAAACTTTTTTTGTTTATGTGATTTATTTCATAAAAATATAACCCCCATTATAAATAAATAAATAATACATATATGATATATATAATAATATGTCACAGTTTAATTTAAGACAGCGCCTTAGTTAGCAATATAGAGTCATTGTACAGCGAGCCTGAATATTTTGTTCCTAAAGAGAATTAACATATTCCTGACTAAATTATGACAGAAAAACTGCCAGTCGGCCAAATAAGTTTATTTTTAGTGGTTATGTATATATAGCGCTATATGCAAGGATGAAATAATAACAAATTCAATTTTTTACAAATATAATTTATATTTAAATAATATGATGTAATTTATTATATTTAAGGAAATAAATAAAACATGTTCAATAATTTAATAATAAATATTAATATTAATATTATATACGGCGTCACGTCGACGTCAAAATGCTATAAATAAATATTATAATATAATATTAATTTAAAATGTCCGGCTATCATAATAAAGTTATTTTATTAAAAAAGTCATCGTTAAATCACTGTCAATCCTCATCGATCGCTATTATTAATAACTTATTATGATAATAATATCCGCCAACTATATTATAAGCAGTGACCAGTGGCTTTATGATTTTCATTATATTATAACTACTAAGTTCGGATGACGTTGAATAGGTTTTTTGTTTTATTTTTTCATTGATCTTATTCGAAAATGGATTTGTTATACATTTTTTCCGTATTAATATATAATGGCATTATGCGTATCTACTCACGGGATTAATATCAGACATATTTTTATTTTGCTTATTTTTCGTTATTAATATATTTTGTTTTATAAAATGTGTTTTATTCCATACATGTTTGATATTATTTATTAAAAGGTTCAGAATACCTTTTTATTTTTACGCTGCATTCGTCATAAATCAAATTAATTCCATCTTATATTGTTTTAATTATGGATAATATAATGATACGGATGAGAAATTACGTGTCGTAATCGGCAACACTACGTTCTATAAGACATAGTATTCAGTCGTTGTACGTTATGAATGTTATGATCATTCCGTCGTCACTTCAACGTTTTTTTATTTTTTTTATAAAATTCGAAATTATTTTTTTATTTAAATTAATTTGCGACGATTCATTGTTGATGTATTCTAAAACATGTATAGTGAATAGTGATAAGTACGCATTATAGTTAATTTTGTCTTAGGAGTTTATGGTGATTTTTTTTTTTTTAAAGTTAAAACTATCCGAACTCCAGTTATTATAATATTATACATATTCGCTTTGGTCTCGTCTAAATTGGGATTGTCTCGATGTCGGAACCATCGCCACCGTCGTCGGTTTCCTCCCAGATAGGCCGCTCCAACTTGCCGGCCGCGTACACGATCCCGTTGGCCACGTTGTAAAGCGCATACGCGAACGGCCGGTCCACGACTACTGACTCCTTGATGACTCTCTGCGACGTAAACGCGGAACCTGAAACGTTTGGTAAACCGTTAACGATAAAACGACGACGGTCGTTCCGGTGCAAACGGTTCGGGTCCGCATTTTTATCGTGGTAAGACATACTGGTCAGCGAGTAGGAAGAGGATCCTTCGACGCACACGCGGATGCCTGCCTGCTGGACCACGTCGTCCAAATACAGCTTGTCCGACGACAGTTTTGATAGGTCCGCTGATTCGGTGAATACAGTATTCGTTTGGGTTCCCTGTAGATAAAAGACGAAAAAATGAAAAAAAAGTGATTATAAGTATAATATTAGAAATTATTAATAATAGAAATAATTATTTATTAAATAAATATATAAATAATAAAATAGCCCGAAATTCACAGTATTACAGTCGACGGACAAAAAAATAAAAAATAAATACTTTTTAATGATTAAAATGTAATTATAAATACTTACACGCTTTTATTATGTATATAGAACAAGATCTGACAAAGATAAAAAAATATATTGAAGTTTTTAATATAATAGTACCTATATATATTGTGAGTAGGTGGAACACCGGACTATCGAATAAAAATAATTTTATCAAATCAAAAAAGGGGATTATGCTTGGAATTGAAAGAGAGTATAAACTTTCACACCGATTTTCTGTATTGATTTAGAGCTGTCGATATCTATTCATTCAAGATTTTATGTACAAAAATAACGTAAAAAAATTAACCACCTGGTTTTTAATAACTTTGAAGTTTTAACCCACTACAATTTTGGCAAACTTCAATGATTGAAATACCCAACTTGGTTTTATAACCGTAAAAACGTAATAAACTTTATAAAATTAAAATCTCTTCATTCGATTCCATAATACTGTATTGAATTTTAGCAATGGATCTATATTCTGAATATTATACCTTCTCATCACATCAACATTTGCTATTATCATTAATAACAATGACATAAATATTGCTATTACGGCGATAGCTAATTTATAGGTACCTGTTGCAAAACCGTTTTCAGGTGGGTAATGTTACTGCTCTGGAAACACGGCATAGTTACGAAACCGGGTTTCATCGTCATCGCTTTCGTTAGTTGTTCGATACTGTTTTCTGGCTTAAGTTTTTTCAGTACTTCGTTCAGCGACACGTCTTTGTTTTTCGGCAAAAGCACTAATAAGGCGTAGTCAGTGTTCTAAAACACGCGCGAAAACGATTATTATTGCGAAGTGAAGTCCGGTATATAATAATTGTAGTAATAATATTATGCACTTTATATTGTAGTATAGAGTAAGGGCACCCACAGAAAATAAGTAGGTAAAATGCAATGGAAAAAATAATATGTAATTTGATACTCAATATTTGGAAGTCTTTTTGTTACCTCAGTGTGTGCAATGAGTGCATATTATTGTCAGTCATACACTACACATGGGTTTACATTAATAAATTACATACTGCAGCTCTGACGAATTAAATTCGTTCATAAGACTATTTTATTCATGTAAATTTATTCGTTTGTGGCCAGCGTAGATATATTATATAGTCTGTCATTTTTTTTTCATATTCTCAGGTCTATACCGAAAAAGTAAAATACCTCGTCGTATTTTGTATAGTCGAAATATCATTATAACTGGTAGAAAGAGGACGCTACGCAGTAATGTGTTGTCTCCATTTTACAAACGTATAACCACTAAAGTTATGTTCAAGAGAATCAATTTTGTTTTATTAGTTTTACTATTATTGGAGTGAATAAACTTATGATCAAACTTGAAGTTAAGGACATTATCTATGCTAGATAGACAAAACCGAAAAACAATAAATGCTAAAAAAAACTACATTATTGGAACCGGAGTAATTAAATAAATTACTAAAAAGTAAAAAATATTAGTTATGTTTCAAAAAAAATTAATTAAGGGTTACTTTGTTAGATTATATTAGGTTACATACCTTGTAGGGCAATTTAAACGCTGTACAATCGAGTGATGGTATCTGGCCGATGGCGAAATTGCCGGCTGCGCCGAACGCTTTGACCACGTTACCGTTCCAGGATACTGACGTTTTATGCCACGTGCTAGTTGGCCAATTCATTTCCAATGATAAACCGTTGAAGATCAACAAGGCGTGCTCTTTAAACTCTACAATATACAGGTTTATGGAAAATAAATTTTCAGTGTGATTATATTACATATTATATGTTTAATAATAATAAATATGTATTATTTAATTTATTTATTAAAATCTGTTAAGTAGCTTCTTGGATTAACAGTTAGTAAATCGTGTTTGTTCAAGTAAAGTGATTACGTTAGTTTGCAAAAAATTACTACAGCCATACATATTCTGAGAAGCAGTGCGTATAGATGTTTACATAAAGGAAATAATAAAATCTATAACTTTTTTAGAAAAGTGTTGTTATGTAACGATTAAAATTTATGTAAAAAAATTATTTTTAAAAACGTTATTGAATTTTGAAATAATGAATGTTTTTTGAAAAAGAAATTACTCAATATAGGGTATAGAAACATCAATTTCGTTTCAAAATCCAGTAATTAATTTTTGTTTGGGGAGGAACTACTTTTTTGAGAAAAAGACGATTAATGCGGGAGTGTTAAATTTCTCAACAAACTCATAACTTATCAAGGCAATTTCACTTGAAGCTTATTTCCAGTTGCTTTCCATCTAACTTCGTGTACAGTATTGTACTTGGAATAGTGCCAAAACATAGGCAATTTTCAGCAAAAAATGGTATGTTTTATTTAAAACAAATACAAAGTGATAGCGTTTAATTTGTTTTTGTGCTGGCATTAAAATTATAGTGATAAATTATTTACTTTCTTTTAAACTATGTTATTGTATTTATACCTTATTATTTTCAGTTAAATATTATATTAAAATTATTTATTTATTGTTAAAAATTTCAAATTATATTACATACATATTAATAATAAATATATACATACAATATATTCGTACAATTATATAATTTTTGATATGTCATATGACTCATATGTCAATCATCCGGATATTTGTTTATCCGGACTACCCTTGACATTAATTAGTCCGGATAATCGGAGTTCTACTGTAATTTAAAATCGCCTAGTGCCATTCGTTTAGCGTTCAGAATTTTTAACAATTTTTTTGAACCGGTTGGTTAATATAGGTAATATAAATTATCATGGTGTAAAATGATTTAGTACCTAAATAACGTGAAACGTGAAAATATGAATTCAATTTGATATTAGCATAATAATTTAGTAAGTATGTATATTGTATATATTATGGAGTATAATAGTGGATACATGAAACATCGAGTAGAAATCGTGTAAAATTGTTTAAAAAAAAAATCATGTTGAATGTACCATAATTAAAAAGAGGCGAACCTCCGCATCGTCACGATATTAAACAGCTGTGCTGGCGATGAAAAGGTGCGGAGGCGCTTATTTTGCATATAATTCATTTACAGGTTTTCCGACCAGAACGGGTGTACCCTGTTAATAATTTATTTTATTTATACGTGTCTTAAATTGCGATTTATGTTTGTATAATATGTCTTGTACGTCACGACGCACGAACTTATGTCGAATCCAGTTCGACAGGCGCGCCAAGACCACTCGCAACATTTTATTTGTAGGTGGATTTGGCCAGCAGAAGCCGGATTCCGTAGCGTGAGATTCGCAAAACGGGATAAATTATGCATAATATTATTATATTATACTAGATGTAATTACCAAGCGTTGACACGGGAAAAATAAAACCGAGATAGGAAATCTACCTATGCTAGATATATAAATTATAATAAGTAAATTTTTAGAAATTGTAGTGTACCCCTACTACATTTTTTTTAAGTGGAACGCATGTGATACTACATTTCGATTGAAATGCACGAACTACTAGATATTTTAATTAAATGCATTATTGGGGAGTAAGTTAAGTTAAATAATAAATGAGCACCAAATAAATTTTAAATATTTTACTTGTCTTGTATTAGTTTATAAATATGAATATAAATTTATTTAAAAAGTCATCATACAATAAAGTATAAATATGTATAATAAAAAATTGATTGAACTCCTCTCCTTTAAAAGACATCTGAGGACATCTTTTGACTTGCTTATCCGCCTAGTCTATCAGCCTATATATATGTTATAGTGATTTATAAAAATAAAAATCTTAACATGTAAATCGATTTTGATAAAAACATATTATTATATTGTTTAAAAAAAAATATTGTTTTAGAAATACAATAATTAAATACACGAGACTTATTTTTAAAATGTTTTTTTAAAATTAATATTCAATCGACAATGATCGTAGCCGACGATTATAAACGTAAAAATAACGGCAGTGTTCAAAAGTAAAATAAATTGTGATGTTTTGAAAAAAAACTAAAAATATGTTTTATAATTTTTTATTTAAACTTTTAAAAGTAGCCAATAAGTAAGTATTATCAATTATCTCAGCCATTTGCAAATGCAGTTTCTCGACTATTCGAAGAATAAAAACATATATTATACTTACAACTGTCAACTATGTTGTGAAACAGGTTATTCAGATTTTTCAACATTATAGGTACAAAGAACAACATTTGCACATTGATAAGAAATTTAAGTATTATATGACCAATAAAAAAAAAAAAGATTTATAGATAATATAGTATTATGTTCATCTAAAATTAGATTTTGTTGGTTTATTATAATTTATAATATTTACTATATTTATATTTACCTAAAGAGGGCGTACAACCTTCCTTTTAACAAAAAATACAAAGAAGTCACATCATAATTATTATTTACATTTTATTTTATGAAGTTTAATATATTCAGTATTCATAGTAGTATATTTGAGAATGTGAGGCGATGCTCTGTTGGTCATATTGTGCAGTAAATCGCTGTACAAATAATATTAATTAAAAATACCATATAATATCTCTGGTTCTGATGTCCATTTATTATACAAACAGGAATTTTACACTGCAGTGGGTTTTTTTCATACTACAATAATTGCATATTCTTAATCCATTTATATATTATTATATTTATAAATAGAACAACATATTTTTTAATATGAAAACGTTGTTTCGTGAAATTGCAGTTATATACCTAAATGTTCTCATAGATTCCATATTAAAAGTGGTGAAGAGGGGAGAGTATATATATAATATTTTGATTTTCCGCATTTCCGACGAAACTTGTGAATAATTTCACGATTTTTTTTTATTTTTAACGAGCGAAACCCACGAGTTTCATAAGCCAGTATATTATCATAAAAAGTTACCTGAGGTTTTATCGTTATCCAAGAATATGTTGTTGGTCGCGTCTTTTTTTGTTGCCAAGTCTGGTCTTTCGACGCTCCTCACGTCAGTTAGGTAATAGTCCCGGGCGAGTTGGGCGAACGATTCATGTACGCTGTAGTTTTTGTAAACGTACAGGAAGTTCTTAAGAACGACTTTGTTCTGCATGAACCCGTCTAGAGAATAGCCCTGTGCCATAAAAATGGAAAAAAAGCTTTATTTAAATATTGTACAGGTACCTATCATCATAACTATATTTGTAAAATCGATTATATTTTCTTATTATACGACGTTATATTTTACAGTAGTGGTATTAGGAAATATTAAAAGTGCTACAATTTTTTTATTTGTATTTCTAAAATGGTCACTTAATCCTAATCCTATATAAAAATAAAAATATATTTTAAGTTATAACACTTTATACTATATATTATTAGAACAACAGAGATAAATTCTTAGAATATTCAGAATCGTAGTTTAATGCAAAAAACTGGAGTTTTTTTCGAGTACTATACATTGCATAGACTACAACTTTATAATTAAAAAATCTGATATAGTTGATATGCCATTTAATTTTATATGTACACTTACATTATTCATATATATTATAACTATAGTACTGTTATTTCAACCTGTCCATATTTGTACTATGATTTAATTATCGATTTACTTAATTATGGCTTGTGTCAAATATTTATTGATATATATGATTTGATGATACCTTGATGGTCGTGAGAACTTCTTTGTAAGAGCTCTTGTCCGGTAGCTCACCACCCATAGTTGCTACGAGTTGGCTCTTGGTTTCCGTGTCTGCTCCCTCGGCCGCTAGCGCCAAAATCACAGAACTTGCGAACGGGGACACCACATAATTGAATTCGTCTTCAGTCGTGGCCTGCAACAAGACAAGTCAAGCTTATAGATTAGTTTTTTTTATAACTGCCTATATAGGAACTATAGGCACCGGTATACATGCTGGGATTTTCCAAGAATGCTCATTCCTATTTTCCCTTCAATAATGAATTTATTCGAATTATGATTTTAGGAATTATTAAATATACTTAAAAACTATATTTTAAAATTCTTAAAAGTTTTTTATTACTTATGCAGTACGATAAAGATTTTTGTTTTTCACATAAAAACCTCCCGTTTTTATTGTAAACTATATGAAGTGGATATATTTAGCCCCTAATAGATACTTAATTGCTTCTGATTCCATGTCCTGCTTACAATCTCTTACATCTAATCCATTTAATTCTAAATTATCCCCTCTTGTTTTTCTAATTAAATCATATATATACACTCTCGAGCAGTCCAATCATCATATTCAATTTTTATGGATCCCTAGCCACATCGGCATACATGGGAACGAAACGGCTGACGGGCTCGCCAAAGCTGCATCCTATACTATCCTTCCTCCTCTTGCGCAATTGCCTTGGACCGATTTTTCCCCTTTATTGCGTCGTCATATTATCAGCCTCTGGTCCAATCACTGGAATAACCTGCCTGCTCACTTTGCTTCTAGGTATAAATCAATTGTCCCCAGTATCACTAATAAAAAAACTTGGTTCTACAACTTAGACCTACCACGGTCTATCATTGTCCGTTTTAACCGACTCCGCGTGGGCCACTCACTTCTTCCAGATCATGCATACAAACTTGGCCTAAATGACTCTCCCCTCTGTACACTACACATAACCGAAAGCATCTGTGACATCTCTCATTTACTATTTGACTGTCCGTCATTGAATTCTAAGCGTACATCCTTGATTAATTATATTAAGTTCTTAAACATTCCTCCCACTCTCCCTTCCATACTCAACACCCAAGTCGAAACAGTTATAAAAAAAATAATACATTTTTTATTGGAAGCTGGCTTTGTAATATAAGGTGGTATCTACGCATATCATTATTTAATTAGATACTATAATTTGTTACTTCTTTCTTTTTAACTACCATATATTGTTTTACTATATTTTTGTCATAACTATTACTTGTTTTACTTAATAATTGTTGAGCTATTATAGTTACATACTAAAAGCTAATTAATAAAAAAAAAAAAAAAAAAAAAAAATGAAGTGGATATTTTTTTTTGAAAATATAGTTGTATTTAATTTAAAATGCAGTAGTTTCTCAGTGATTAATATGTAAAATATGTTTATACTAAGGATAATAGTCCTTAAAAAAGTATTTAAAAACATATAGGAAAGATATAATATAGAATATTTGGATCTATTATAATCGTAGACCTCTTATTATAGTACACAATATAAAATAATTCAACAATAATTATTCGTTAGAATTTTTATTTTTATACATCAACATTTTCAGAAAAATTATCGGCTAAATAATTTACTGCACTAAAAAGACAAACATTTTTTTAAAGAAAATATGGTCTTAATGTATATTTAAAACTTACAAATATCAGATTTTGAGTTACTCCATTATATAAAAATAAAAGAAAAAAATGATGGAGCATGTTTGGTAATTCACCTCTTACATAGGTTCGTGGTGATATATTTCGATTATTTTAAAATCGAACTATATTTAGCGTCTACTGCGTGGTCGACTAAATGACAACATACCTTCAATAGGACGTCACTCAGGATTTCCGTGGATTTTGATATGGCGTTTTCCGGTAGCAGTTGGCCGGAAACGGCGATGGCCAGCACGCAAAGTCCGAAGGTGGTAGCCAACGAAACGTGGAGGACAGACTTCATTATTATATCAATATACCGATATAATACAACTATATTATATTTATAAGGGACAGAGTTATGTTCGCGAGATACATCCGCTGTACATATACGTAGCGAAACTGTGATGTTGTTTCGATGAGAACGCGACAGAGATCAATGATTTTTTTTTATCGGTATGGAAAAACGAAAACAAAAAAAAAAACGGAATAATAATAATAATAAACGACTACATAAACCGGTCGAACTTCATTATATATTCACGCGCAAACACTATATGTATAGGTGTATACATCTATTTATCAAATATGCGGTTTAAAGTACCTCCGAGCAAGCGTCTATACATACCTATACTATATACGCTCGACGTATATGAATATTAATATAATGCCATGGCAGCGGCGTCGATAACCGCGCACAGTAGGGGTCTTTTATACTAATTTCGTTATTATAATTATAATCTTATAGTGAGCCCGGATTAGGAATTAATTTTTTTCTTATTCGCACGTGTTTTTTCGTACCTATTATAATATTTCCAGTAGAAAGTTTGGCATATTGATTCGAAAGCGCTTGCGCGTCGATGATAATATAATGATGAATAATAACCTACAGCGATGCTCTCTCATTATTACTTACGCCGCGCCATATTATTATTATAACACTATTAACAGATGCCAATTGTACGCATATTAGCAGGGGTTAAAGTGGGGAAGGAAGAGCGATGCAAAGGAACGGAGCAGTCTGAAAGTCTCCTAAATTCTGAACACTGACGAAAAACGTTGTTTGAAATTTACTTCTTAACTGAGACGGATTTCATCAAAATGTATGTATCAATGCATTTTCAATAGGTATAAGATGTTGAGCAGAGCTATACATTTATTGGTTATACAATGATATATATGTGTTTCTGTGTGCGTGTAGTTTCTAGTAAAAAAAAAAGTGACCATTTAACGTATATTCCAATACTATAATTTCCTCAAATACCTACTCAAATTATTAATGTTTAATCAAATTGTATGCATAGAAGTACTTACTGCATGTGGAAGTTCGAATGTAAACATACTCAGTGTATGATAAAATAATCGCTTGTTTATGTATTCATATTTATCATTCTTGATAATATAGATATGTATTTTATTATAAAAGTAAAGTATCTAGTCTTCATGTAATTACATGTATCAACATATCAATATATATTTTGTTTAACAAAAATCCGATTTTATATTTTCTTATCGATAATAACAAAGTTTATAATATAATTTTATAACATCATACTGAGGTAAAATAGAAAAATATATTTTGGTATATTATAATGAATAAATAATGGTATCATTATAATTTTATAATGTGTGTGTACTAAGAATATTATATTGAGTTGCTTAAACGTCCATCATGTGACGGCGCCTGGCGTTTTGGTCGAATAACACATTATTAATTATTATTTATTATTATTATTATTATTGTATCTATCTGCAGAAGTTGTGTGCTTTCCATTGTCACACGTTTTGTAGTTAGCGAGAAATTCCTCGCCGTTTGGCTGAATCTTTAGTGGATCGTCTTCGTCTAGTTCCGCCTCCAAATTTTCGACATCATCCTATACAGAATATGACACCATTAAATATTATAAAATACCTATTATCATAGTCACAAGTTTGTTATTATTCAATTAACTATATTATAATATAATACATAAATTAAGTAATAGGCTGTTGTATTCTGTGCAAGGACCTTTACCTAAAATATTAAAATATACGAAAAAAAATTAATATATATTTTCAAACTAAATATTATTTTGTTAATTGTTATAATTACATAATTTGTATATTTTTTGTAGCTAGCAAAAGTTATTTGAAATTATTATCCTGATGAAAATTGTAAAGTAACGAAATATACTTTAATTCTATTTTCAAAATTCTCTTTACTATACTCTCATAAAGCTCATATACAGTGTGATTCTTTTATCGAACAACACTCATTATTTCAAAATGTAATTATCAATTTGAAAATATTTTTTACATAATTTCCAGTCAAAATTAAACATTTAAATTGTTTTTTTATATTTTTAAATATTTTTATCGTTATAATTTTTTAAGTTATTTACTTTTTTGAACGAAAATATACAATTTTAGTTTTAAATTCTAAAGCAGAATATTTCGATACTTAAAAACCGAAATTTTGACAAGTAGTTTTTGGGTTATAAGTATTTAAAGTTAAGGTGAGTTAAACTCACAAACTCATAAACTATATGTCGAATTTCGATTTTTATGTCTCATAATATCCCGAAAAATATTCTTAAACAATTATAACGTTAACAATATTAAAAAATATATATATTTTTATAAGTTTTATTCGATTGGAAATTATGTAAAAAAAATATTTTCAAAAACATTAGTAGATTTAAAAATAATAATGGATGCAGTTTTATAAAAGAATCACTTAGTATATTCAAGTGTGGATCTATAATTGGAATATACTTTTATTTTTACCATTAATTGAGTGTGTTTAGGCCTTTAGGGAATATTTTTTCCGTAACCCTTCCTCTCATGTCTTATCATGAAAACTCTAAATCCACCCACAAAATACAATACCTATATTATATTATTAAAATAACATTTATAAGTACTATATCATCCTCGTCAGAACTGCTGCTGTCATCTTCATCGTCGCCGCTATCATCGTTGAAATAATCGTAGTCATCATCCGACGACGACTGATCGAAAGCCGGATGCTCATTTTGTATCAAAATATTTCTTACGTCCACTAACCGCTCAACTGCCGAAGGATACGCGTTGAGGTTGCTTTCGATCGTTTTCTCGACGATTCCGGTCATCCCTTCTTCTTTAGCTATGGCTATCATCTCTGGGTTTTTGAACAAATTGTACAAGATACCAGATATGCACGGCATAATCTAAACACCAACAAGAAGTGCTTACAATATTTGATTAAATAGCTACAGACTACAGTTGACCATGTATGTGGAGTTAACCTCCTCCGTTAATTCTGGCTGTAGCTTAAAATCTATGAACTTAGAAATTCAAAGAGCCATCTTAAGCTTTAAAACTTAAAATTTATCTGGTGTAATTTATAAATCAGGGTGGGAGGGGGTACGTCACACAAAACTAGTCAACAACTGAACAACCTATACTACAATTATGAACACACGGCGTTTTGGATAGGCTATTTAGGTACATAATTGTTATAGTGTGGTTTGTTTTATCTCATATAACACTCAGTTTTCAAATAGTTAAAATTTAGACGGGAAAAAAATTATTTCTTAACGTTTTTAAAAATATATTTTAAGGTTTTCGCATAAAATAATTTTGATATAATAATGTTTTATAAAATTCAAACATAATATGTTTATAGGTAATAAAAATATATAGGTATAGATTTTTTTTTTAAACTTGAGAAATATAATATTATATTTTACAATATTTAAGAGTTAAAAACTATACTATACCTAAATAATGTGTTTATCGTTGTCGGCAAATCACTAAATCAACGCAACTTATCGTTGATTAAGTATTTATGTTTAGTGATTTAAATCGATGTTATTTTACGTGCCATATGTAAAGTTTAAATGAAATTATGGTCATACTATTTTATTAATATCAATAAAACTACTGTTTTGTAATACAAAAATGTATAAGCATAGAATGATCTTTTCTATATTAAAATAATGAAAAATTGCTATAATTTTTTTTTAGTTACAAAAATTTATTTTAATTGAAATTGAAATTTCCTTCAGATATGTTTATTAGTGTAATAATGCTATAAAATATATAAGTATTTAAGTATTTTAGTATATTAATACATATTATATAATGTAAAAATGATTTAAGATAAAGTATGCTCCTGTGAGAATATTTAAAAATATTTAAAAATTTTAGTAATATTTGTAGTTTGTAACTTAACTAAACTCTTTGCACAATGTTTTACATACTAGAACTACAAAGAAATGTGAATTTTATTTCTCTATTTGAAAAAGTAAATTTTTAAAATATATATATCAATAAGACAATAAATTACCTTACAGTGTGCTAAATCCACAATAGGCTTATAGAACACTAATTTGATAACATTTTATTAATAATTAATAATTATTACGGACACAATAATTACAAATACAATAGAAAAAAAATCAAGGTTCCACTTTAAAGTGAATGTGATTCACTCATAGCTCTCCTCATATACTTTTTTATAGTGGTCAAAATTGTACGCTTGGCAAATGTGTAATGGCTCTGCAGTTGCATGCACTTATATACAAATATTAATAATTATATAGGTTCTCGTATGAGTCGTGTTGTGTCTATTTTTTTTTACTTACGTCCACGTCCAACGTGGTCATGAAAACGCTCAAGCTCTTGAGTAAGTTTCGAGCACGTGAACCACAAGCCCGGACGGCCGACTGACACTGGCAGAGGCTCATATATAGCGCCAGACTATATTCTAGATCGTACATCTCGTATTTGTTCCGGTCGCCGGTGAATTCGCTTTTCCGAACGAGCTGGTCAGCTAGCCAAGTGGTCAAACCGTTCCCGATCATCCGTTTTCGTGCTCGTGATCTTAAACATCATAAGATTATTATATAATATTGTGCGATAAATGTATTATAATACACGTATTATACAGTACTTATAGACGTTATTAGGAAAAATATAAGCGAATTTTTACATTTCGTAAGTATCTTATCATAAGTTCTTTTAATATATATTAGTTACAATTTAGTTTGGGTATTTGTCGATTCTAGGGTTCGATATAAACTTGTTTTGTAACGAATCCCAAATTAAAATTAATCATATAGGTAGGCTATATATTTTTTTTTCTATAAATTCACATTATAACGAATGGTCTTATTTTTTATTCTACATTTAATTATTTGTTTTTATATCTATTTTAAGTAACTTGTAGGATGAAACTTTTTTTTTTTAATTTAACGTGTTCTTTGAGCCACTTGAAGTATATTTTGTATGTGCATTGCTGCATTTTGATATTATCTGCAAGTATTTATAGTTATATATTATTATTATTATTTATCAGAAAATATGTATTTATGTACCACTAGTTTGTAAAAAAAAAAATCGATTCATTCCAGTATAATCCAGCCGAAAAATGCAGTGTTCCCTAAATTAGTGAACACACTGTATTCTAGTATAATTATCTATTATCTATTACACGTCTTGGGCCTTTGATCAATATTTGACGTATAATGCATGAAATTTCCGGACACAGTTGGTCATCACTCATCAGTATCCTAGCGTACCGGTCGACGCGGGTAAACGCTGTACGTTGGCACGTTTGACGTCGGGAGGCATACGATGGGCGCTACTATAACTACTCACCAACTACATGCGTGCGGCCGGAGCTAGATGTATTATGTGGAGTGCGTGTCTGGCCGGTGGCATTGGAACGGTCGCAATAAGTTACAAAATGTGCAAACTTACCTATAAAAATCCATCTAGACTTGGTGACCATTTATGTGAAATTGATAATAATGATAAATGAATATTACATTGTATCTAAATGATTGTTATGCACGTAAAATTATCAAATGTCACTGTAAACTTAAACGGCACATGTATTAGATTACTTATGCAAATCAGGAAGTTATAAATTATAGCTAGTTAGGGAAGCACCAGTAGAATAAAAAGGGATAAACCACTAAGAATAACAACTGCCGCCGTCAACGACGATTGACACCGCTATACGTATCCGCGTGGCGTTGGACTTCCCCAGCGCCATCGGGGTTTTCCCTTGCGATGTTAAATAGTTTTCCTAAACTCTGCCAGGCGTCGCCGCGTTACCGACGTGAGAAACGAGACTGCGCCTATGAAGTATGTGGGTACGGAGCGCAAAACCAGCCAGTTATGCGCGGTCTCACGAGGACTAACATCCACTACCTACCACCGGAAAATTAATAAATTCAATCAAACAAACTACAATCCATTTAAAATTGAAGAGCTTACGCCGGAACAAATATACCTAGTAAAATGTTTATTATTTACGTGGTATAAAAAAATTCAACATTGTGGGCATTTAAAAAAAAAAAAAAATCAACGCCATAATATTTTATTACTTATTTAAACTTGTATTATTACATTTTTTCTCTACATATGGTTTCGATGACACGTTGTAATTTCATGTGCTTTAGATTTTTAAAAAGGTATTTTAAAATTAATGCGAGATTAAGTTTTCAAGGGGTGGAAAATGTAAATTATAAAAAGGAGTGCGAGATGATATTACCTTTTCCCACTTTGGCCTTGAACCGCTATTTAAACAATGATTGTTTTTTATGATGTTATTTGTAAATTGATTATCAGTAAAAGCTTATTGTCCCGATTTATTATCTAAAATTTAATTGTATTACTCTTGTAATAATTTATTATTGTATTATATGGATTAATGCCAACAGCCTTATACTTAAGTAGTAAGTACAATAACTTAACGGTTAAGTCTTAACCTATTGTTTATGAAATCATATATTTATGTCGAGTAATAATTTCCGATAAAAATCATTCTGATACAACTAGTTGATAAATTGCTTTGATTATTTTACAAACAGTCTTCAGTATAATAAAAGTAAATAGTAATTTATTGGTTTCATAATATCTAGTGTTTTATGTCTTAAAAATAATCTATGCAGGTCTGTCAGTTTCGTCATCTTTCCCGTTGGTCGGGGGTAATCAATAAATAATGGGTAGTACAATAGACAAATAAATGATAACACAAGAGCATGTTACGTTATTATTAGATTATAATTTTTATTGATATAATTCACATCTAAACATTATATTTTATCATTTAAGTACACAATTGTGTACGGAAAATATTATTAATAATAATAAAAAAAAAAATTAAACAATGGATTGAAATTCTGTTGAATTTAGTGTGAAAAATCATATATTTATACCTATATAGAATCAAACATCAGAATTATAATTTATGCATGTGTAAGATAGATAATTTAATGAGTTCTGTCCAATCAAATCACGTGGTTATTCTAAATATCTTAAAGATTCCTATATTTAATAATGATTCTTTTTTTAAATTTGATTTTAACTAAATTATATTAATAATAGTTTGAATCACAGTATATAGTAGTTTAACGTTTAGTAATAATTTGAAGAGAAAACTTTTTTGTGTTATATGCTCTTCATATACATATTTTTTTAAATCAAATAAATCAACTTGTGCTACTCTCCATCACTACATACTGCTAATGTCAATTAAATAGTGTATGGTATATAATTTTTGCTTTCATTCAAAGCGTAATAATAATAATAAATAAATAAACGAAAATATCATCATATGTAAATATAATATATGACTTACCCCGTACTAAGCTTCTGTAACGTTCCTAACAGCATATTGCTCGTGATTGTGTCCCAAAAATGTTGCGATGATATGAGCTGAGTTATGATTAGACGCAGTAAAAATGGAGAGCCCGTCAAATACCTGCGGCCCCTTTTAAATGACGCCAGGGCGTTCAGCAGTCTAGATATCATTTGTTGTAGAGGATGTGGCCCGTTTGTCATCAACAGCCATTTCATAAGTCCTTGTTCGGCTTTAGATTTGCATAAGTCCAATAGATCGTATTTTTTTATCATCGACACTGTGTCGGCTCTGTTTTCAGATTTTGTCAGTCTCTTCCAAAAATATGATATAGACGAATTGGATATTATCATATTATATTATATATTATAATATGGTTCTGTACTTACCCAACGCAAGGCTTGTAGGATAAGTAATTTGTTTTTGGTACTGTTACCTTCCCGGAGTTCATGTTTAATTTTAAAAATAGCCAAATCGAATTGGTCGTCAACAGTTTCTAAATTTTGCTAAGATATATTATATTACCAAAAAAAAATATTGCAAAAATAAGATGATACAATTAATGTAATGGTGAATGGTGGGAAACTAAATTGTATTATTTACGTAATAAAACTAAAAACCACACTAACTTTATTATCATCGCTGTTTTCTACCACAGCATTACAATTTTTTAAAATAATTTCCAAATTAATCGATTGTCCACGAATCGAATTTTCCAAAGCGTTCAAAAGTTCGGCGGCTAACGCTAATATAATAATAATAATATATATTACACACAGTTTTTAAACTTTCGTCAATAAAGCATATAAAATCGTATTTAGTTGAATTTGAACACACCATTTAGCGGTTTATATTCCTTATACAGCGTTTTAAAATTTTTTTTCGTCAATTTTCGTTTTCCTGCATCTTTGATAGGCACTAATATCACCGACGTGTTAATAGAGATATCCAAAATAAAGTCCTCCAATCTTTTGTGTAGCGAATCACTCCATCGATTTTCCTTAAAATAAACATGCATTTAAAAACCAATCAAATTGCTTATGTTTTCGAAACACGTTGCAGTGACACAGTACATAATATCATGTTATACTCAGAGAGTCAGAGTTGAGATGTTTAAAACATCTAAATTAATTAAACATGGTTTTCAAAGGAAATAATGTATAATAAATGACTTATATAATGTAAAATAAACAGTTGTTTAAAATTAATAAAATATATATCTGTTGATCCTTTTAGTAATACCTACTAGAAACTAGTTACTTTAAGTTTTTATTTAGTTTGTTTGCAATAATTTGCATACAATTAACATTTACTAATAATTAAAAAATTACACGGAAGCGATGTATAATTATTAATGAGATTAATATTTATTGATATTTATTGCAAACTAATAATGCTTCTATTAATTGTATATATATTAATTAAACTATTATCTAATCAAGATATGTCTGTAATAATCTCAACTAAATACACCTGCAAAACTCACCAAAACTTATAAATTATTATTGATTATTTACAATATTTCAAACATCTATTATAAATCTTTACTAGTTATAGACGTTATAGTAGTTATATATAACTATTATATTATATTTAATTATAATATTTTAATTTCTTATATTACATTATAAATGTCCTTTTTTCCTGTTACTTATACTCATACTATTATTTTAATTTTGCTTTTAATTCGATTAAATTATAATGTTTACACATTTAAAACAGTTTAAAAGAAGAGTTGGAAAGTAACACGTATTAAACAAAACCACGTTTTAATAAACTGTGGTTATACTGTAGTGAGTCAAAAATATAATGAATAATTTTGTAACTGTACTTTGAATAAATTTTTAAACGATGGGTGTTGCATTGGTTCGAACACGTATGGCAGTGCAAAGTACGGTAAAAATTCGTTTTCGGTACTAAATTCAGCACCTCTCTGGAGCAAGAAAGTGCGAAAAGCGGCCATCGAGCTTTCGTCATTTTCATCAAATTTATCGTTACTACAGTTTTCCGATTTGTTGACACGTTTTTTACATTCTAATATGGTGTAGTATACGTGAAGGTAAAACGTCAGTTTTCGGTATTCGTCAATCTGTTTTATTTCGTCTGATAAATCGCTCCACGTCTGAAAATATGAAAATATTGCATATTATAAGTGAAAAATATTGCTGTGCTTTAACCAATTAAAAAGTTAAATTTAAGTAACATAACTTTTTTTTTAATGTAATTTCTTATCAATTAACTAAATGATTTAATAGTAAAGTTGTTCCATTGATATTCAGTTACTAAGTAATTAATTCATTTTTTAATCACGTTGAGTTAATTTTCTCCAACACGTAATATGCTATATAAGTATTTGAAATATACTTTGGTTCGTACTAATTATTTTTTTTTATACAGTCACTATAGATAATTAATTTAAAATCTCTTAGCAAGATCCCTACTAGATAACTTAGTTCGACATTTAAAGAAACGTTGGTGCCTCAATCTCTCAAAAAATTAACTTAAATAATTAATAACATAATTTAGTAGAGCTTATCATTGGATAATTGTCGAAATTCGTCTAGTCTAACTTTAAAGAGGCATATAAACAGTTATTGTGAATTTACGCTTAATATTACTCTTATGTATTGATTTTTATATTTATTAAACATGTATATTATATTTGTATCAAATTTATTTATTAAACTATAACAAGGATTAGAAATATATAAAAAAAAAATAATAATTAATTGTTAGTTAAAAGTTCATTATTTTTTCTATTTGATTTGTAGCTTTTAATTATAAACTTAATTAAAAAAATTTTAAGATCTTCATTTAACAATTAAAACTTTAAAACAATTAGTTGACTTCCTGAGCCTTGTATTTTATTTAATTATATATTCGTATTGCATACTTAAGAATATTTGTACAACAACGCGAAATTAATATTTTATTATTTTAAATTGCATATAAATTCAATTTCTAGGTACCTAATGATAATAATTGTTACCTTCATAAATGTTAACCTAGATGCAGATTTAAAAGACTGTATAATGGACGCAGCGCGATCTTTGGACAGGTGGACCACATTATTATTACAAGCCTCGGTGGATTCTGTAGGAATAGTCGGTGCTGGCATATTCAATTTGTAGCATTCTTCGATGAAACAAGCCGAAGTTTTCGTCATGTTATTGGACAATAAAAACTTGCAAACCATCAAAGAACTTGGTCAATATAGGTATAATGACAATATTATATAATGTTTAATATAATAGTGTTAAAGTACTATAATAATAGATATATAGTCTTTAGTTTGTTTTACTAGCTATGTTAAGTATCTATAATCAATATATTATCATTAATTTATAACTTAAAGCTAAGTATTATATTAACAAAATTTAAAATAATATTCCAATACAACTTTTAAAATTGATAACACAAAAAACTGTTGCTTAAACCTTTGTAATAAATTATACTAGCTCATTTGCGATCTCGTGTGATCTCAATATAGTTTGATTAAACGATGATAATCTATACGATAACCGGATAATTCTCTCGGATAATAGACGTTTATAAAGTGTTAAAAATGTATGATACACCATTTTGAATTAAAAGCTTTATATCTTCTTTTAATCAATATTAATATTAATATGTAAATAAGGTACTGCAGATAAAACAGATAAATTTCTAACTTATATTTATTTCAAGTTAAACATTAATTATATTCTTAGTTTTAATGACATTTTTATTTTGAAATATAATATATATATATATATATATGTGTATACTATATAATATCTATTCTAAATAAATTAATAAATATTGTTATTAAAAATCAATATTTCGTGTATCTACTATTGTTTTATAATGTACTGAATTTAAAATTACATAATTCCCACCGTTACAGATAATGTGATTAGAAATAAATAGCAAAAAAAATATGTGTGATTTAATATTATAAAAATGACCGGGAAGGTATATATTATTATATTATATTATCACGAAGATCTGACAAATGAAATAACTTTTGTTTTAATCCATTTTTAAAAAAAAATTCTTTTAAATATAATTCATAGACACATGCGTTACATTTAAAGTTTACATTTTTTATTTTTTATTTTTTAATACTGAAAATAAAAAAAAAAATTGATAAAAAAATTTCCAAAATATTCAAAATTGCCAATTTGTGAATCTGATAAAAAAAAATTTAGATGGTAAAAACATTTATTTAAGTCAAGTTGCTGATTTTTTACAATTTTTTTAAATATCAATATTCTCGTTAGGTAAATTACGATCTAGTTTATGTTAGAAACATTATACCTAATTTCAAAAAATATTTTATATGAGCATTTTTAAATAGGTGCATGTTAAAATCTAACCATTTTTTAAGCCACTTGACTTAAATACAAATTGGCTATTTTGAATATTTTAGAAATTTTTTTAATCAATTTTTAAGTTTTTTATTTTTGGTATTAAAAAATAAAAAATGTACACTAAAAATGTAATGCAAGTGCCTATGAATTATATTTAAAAGAAATTTTATAAAAATATTGATTAGAACAAAAGCGATTTCATTATTTCATTTGACAGATCTCCGTGGGATACTCTGTATATATATAAAGTTTAAAATTTATCAAAATATTGCGCGAAAATCGATTTCAGCACCGTCGTTAATAAATCTATCGCTCTTTGATGCATTTTCTCGATAATAATAATAACTATTTAACTATCTTTAGTATACACTATACACTATACATAGCTAATATACTGTCGTGGTTTTATATGTTCCACCGTGCATAAATTACAACTACTCATCTCATCCACAAATTATTATTATAATATTATAATTATCTACACGTACATAGGACATACAGGTACACGTGAAAATGAATGATAAATATACATATTAAAAATAATAACTACAAAAATATAAATGTGATATCATAATATAATATGTAAGTACGTACTTCATAAATGTATTGCAACGTTTTCGCTTCGCTAGTCGAGTATTTTTTCAATCTATCCATTCTCGCGGGTATAGATATTAGATATGTGTACAGGTAGAGGTATATATCGGAACCCGATTGAGATAACTATTACTGTTACTTAACACGTCTTAATGCGCACTAACTTGGTATTAAGTTATTTTAAAATATTATACATTCGCATTCATATAAGCGTGTTACCTTAGCGTGTTGGTCGAGTTAAATCGATATTGTCGCCAATGGCGCTCGTGTATACACAATAGCTAGGCACCACCTATCCATGTACTGCAATGCCATTATTTTATTGCGAAACACTCGATATTTCTTAACCCATATAACCCATGGGCGGACCGTGAAGGGAAGTTGAATTAAGAATTTCGGATGTCCACTAAGCGCTAAGAAATGTCGGTATGGGTACTATATTTAGGCAAATTGCTAAAATTTTATTCGCAAAAAACGCTACATGATTGCGCACAAAAAAGTTTATTTACGATGAAAATTTGGTTAAGATGATTGTATAGCAATAATAATTTATTAAAAGATTACAATTCAAAATCAGAAATAGGTTTTTTACTCAAAAATGCAGTCAATGATGCCTTTTCGTTCAATGATAAAATACAAATATTGTAATGGTTTTTCGCATATTAAAATTAAATTAATTCTAAAAAAATCAATGCAATTAAATTATAAAAAAATCTTTATTTAAACTTTGACTACAGCCTTATAGTAGCTAGTGGTTCTTGCTCGTACGATTTTTACTATGTTGTACGTTTGTAAGACGGAGATAACACATGCATGTGGTGACGTGCTCTTAACAGTTTCTAATAATATGGGTATCCAACCAATTAATTCGGCTTCTTTAAAAAATCTTTAAATTATATATTACATTTAATAACTGTTATTTACTTTTATACATAAGTATTTATTTTTTTAGTATATTTTCCTCACTAAAACAAATTTATATTATATATTATTAATAAATTATAATAAATATTATAAAATATAAATACTAATATGGTAATACAATAAATTAGATAACAATAATACGTATAATAAAAAACACATCATATATGCATATAGATTGTAAATGATACAATATATGAATACAATGTATATATATTTTAAAAATATTTCTTTTATTTTTATAGTGAAAATATCTACTTTTTAAAACTTACTGATTTAAGTTATTAGTAATTTTTTATATCTCGTTAAATATTTAATAAAATAAATAATTTAGTAAGCCTCGATTATTATTGCACCTCGTCCTTATTCCTTAACCAATTTTTGATTCACCGTATGCTTGAAAAATTGCGATCCCATGTTCCACAACTTCTATTAATTACAAAGTCCGTTAAAAAGGAATTCAATTTTATATTTTAATTTTACTCGTTACATTCAACATATACACTTAAACATACAATAATATATTATAATAATGATTTATAACGTATAACAATTACAATAATATATAGTCAAATTTTACAACACAACACAACAATACACATAATATTATATTATTATATATCGTCGCGATGATCACCGATATGAGTGGTAACGCGTATACATAAAAAATTGTGATCTGAGGACGCAAAAATATACAAATTTCTATTGGTTATAAGTATAGGTAATATAATATTATATAATAATGAGCACAAAAAATACCCTTGACGGATATCATAATATAAAGTGTTGTCATGATCGACAAATAAAAACTATATGGCAGGTAAGAGTCAGATTTGTTTATCTCCTCAGAGCAATACGTGGTGTCGTGGTTAAACGCTATTGGGTCGCCTTAGTTTTCGGCCATCTTCCCACTTTTTGACTCTTCTCAGCGGATAGCATATGACCGCCGATGCGGTCAATATTATTCCGGACAAATAGAACGACATGTCATAGGTTCCAGTCCAGTCTTTGAACAGTCCTGCGCGTATAAAAAAAAAAATAAATTAAGATCTGACACTCGGGATGACAAAGTCAATTGTAGTGCTAGTGTAAGTATTATCTCCCAGTGGCGTCTAGACGGGCTAACCAGTAATAACAGTACTGTAATTTGTTGAATCGTGTTAATGAAGATGAAAGATGCGAGTTAATTTTAAAATTAACTTGACTTTTATTTTATTACAAGTAGTAAAAGTTATAAATTAAATAAAAAACGTAACTTGACTAAAATAAAAATCACTTATTTTTTTTTTTTATTCTACAATCAAACAATTTAATAAACTGTAAAAATAATATGTACATATAAAAGTGATTGACAGAAAACTAAAAGAGAGCAAGACTAACTAATGATAGAACCCTACTAATTGAAGTTATACAATATTTTTTATTATTTAGGTTAATTTCTAAGAGATTGCGGCATTAATGTCTTTTTAAACATTAAGATGGAAAATTATCTGATAACCCATATTTAATAGTGTTATTATTATGGTATTTAAAATTAATATGTTAGATTGTAATTTTTTATGAACATTCATATTTTATATAGTATATTTGTATATGTTATTTTATTACCTATTGATATTTATACAAAACAAATTACAAATATCAAATCTATAATGTTTATATTAGCATAAAAATGAACTTGACGTGACTCTAAAATTAAATAACTAATTAGTGTTAACTTCATATCATGGAAAAAAATTAATTAGTTATTAAATTAGAAGATACATTTAAAAAAAAGTAACTTGTTGAATATATACTCGTTTTTCTACAACATAGTTGAAGTAAATTAACTTTTAAAGTTTTAACCCCTTAAAGTACTAATCGGGGTGCAGTGTGATATATATTTAGTAGGTATCGATATCATACCTCGATATTGAATAATAAACGATATCGATACCAAATGCTATAATATCATAATATTAAAAACAAATTTACTGACGAATTTTTTTACACTTATAGTTAGTTATGTTTTTATATGTTTATTATTTTTTATAATCTATAGGTACCTTTACTTAAAATTAAAAAAATAGAAATAGAAATAGAATAATTAAAATAAAATATAAATTGTATTAAATTATAAATTTTTTTGTTATTAAAATATAAATAAACAAAAAATAAGAAATTCTAAGATATATTTATACCTATTTCGGAAAATATATTCGATTTGAACGTAAGATATTAATAAACCACCATATTATAGTTATACGATTGCATGAGCTCTCCAGAAAAGATGGTTTATTGTATCACGGAGAAGTTAATATAAATTATAATATTTAATTTCTTGGGATACGGATTTAATGATAAATTTAAATACAATCGATTATCATTTCTCCATAAATCCAAGTTCAACGGAGAAAAAAATTCAAGTTATTAAAAACTTCGAGGTACCGTAAACCAATTAAATGTTATGTTGTTTGAAGGAGATTATATTATAATTTGACTATAACTAATATTATAATGATAATTACAATATATTGTCAACGTTCAAGTCGTTACCAATTTAATCCATTTGCTTTCATTTTATAATAGTCAATAGATGACTTAGTTGCTACTTGCTACCTATTGTTGATAATTTTTATGAAAAATTGGATATTTGATTTGTTTATTTTTATTAACAAATGAATAATAGATACAATAGAGTTTATGAATAATTAAAATTAAATATTTGGAAAAAGGATAAATAAGAAACGAAATCTGCATCTTTATTGCACAAAAATTATGTATAGCTAACACTATTGGTTTAGGACGTCTAGGTTAATAAACATATTTGATATTTTATTTTATGTATAGCATGTTGACTATATATATATACTCGGTATACGAACCAGTCGACAAAAGTCGATTGTCTATTCAGGGCGTAGGTACTGGGTTGTAATCATATTTTATAATATTTGATTTAAACATATTAGAATACATTTTATGTGAATTATACCTAACCTGACCTGACTTAAAAAGGTGGATGGGTATTTATATATTGTCAACTTTATAAGGTATCATAATGCATTATCAGCCCGACAATAAGCATATTTATTATAAAGTTTGATAATAATTATTTTGAACTTACCCAATAACGGAGATCCAACGGCTGCTGCTACTCCTTGAAACATCAACAGGACGCCAAAAGCATTTGTAAGTAATTCAAGGCCGGTCAATTCGACTATCATGGTCGACCTCAAAGACGCGAAGCAAGCTGAAATTGTTTGTTTTTTATTTTCACATTCGTTTTACTTAATTATCAAACACATATAATCATTATAATTCAAATAATAATATGAAAATATCTTATAAGTTAAACTATTAATTTTGTAAATTATGAAGTACCTATAAATACATTACATACTAGTATACTACATCTATATAAATTCTATATATAGTAATTTTAGATCTTACATATAACTCAATTATTTTTAGAACTGAAAAAGACCTCGCTATAGAACAATTTAATATGGGACAGCAAATGATTGTAATGATGTTAGCGCACTATATATTTTGTTTTCTCCTTAAACTCAAGAGTAACATAGAAAATTTGCGTTCAACCAAACTAAACCTTGTGTGTTAGTTTAAGTATTAGATTTAATTTACCAATTACCAAACTTAAAGTTAAGAACAGTATCTGAGTCTATAGAACAAACTTTATACATTATAATTTAATATTTAAGTGAAATATGAGCATTTTTAAACTCTAATAACTTTCATATTCGCAATTTGCGCATGCAAATTTAAATATAATATAAATACTAATATAAAAACATTCCGAATGATTCAAACACGATAGGTATATTGGTATATTATAATTGAATCAATTGAAATGTTTGACGTGTATTGACTATTGAACCAACATAATAAGTTTACGAATATAGTTATAGTACCTAGGTATTTTTACGTTTGACATAGTATCTAATAAGTGCCTGCATTAATGAAACTTAATACTTTGTTAAAATTTTAAACTATTTTTTAGTTAGAAATTCACCAAGTTTTTCAAAATGTAATAAAAAATTCCTTATAAATAGTTCACACTTAATTCGTAAAATCTAAAACATGTATAAAGGCAATTATTTTTTAGTGATATTATAAGCTGACAGACCGTTTTTGCTCAGAATCGTATTTCGTATACAATTTAATTTTATCGATATATCCTTGAATTCAAATTTAACATATCCATAAGAGAGACCCACATCTTAATCTTTAAACATAATATAGTCTCATTTATTTTTCTTCCCACATAGAAAATATTAATGCTAATACTAGTTTAATTTAAATCAGCAATAACAATTATCGATAAATGATAAATAATTTGGTATCCGGTGAATTGGTCGCGAACAATTGATCGCCGGTGAATTGGTCGCCGGTGAATTGATCGCGGGCGAATTGATCGCGAATACAATTGGTCGCCAAGATAATTGATCGCCAAACGAACTTTTTTAGTTTTTTAAGTATTTTATTATCCTAGGTATATTACCGAATTTTATGTTTATTATTTTAGAATATTTAAGTATTCTTATTGTTTTATTTTTAAATAACGTACAGTTAAATGCTAATTTTAATTAAAAAAAATAATAAATAGATTATGTATATAGAGGATAATAATAATAACAATTTGATCACGGCCACGTTGATATCACCTTAACACTAAAAGGGTTAATAATAATACAAGTTAATTTGACAATTATATAATAATAAAATTACGTGACTTCACGGTATTGATAATTTAACAATGAGAAGACGTTGGCTTTTGACGAACAATTTGAGATTATGCCGCCGTGATTAGAAACGACAGAAATAAACTGATAATGCCCGTGTGGGTATATAATATCAATAATAAATACTTTATAACAATATAATGATACGAACTCGATAATGAAAATTTAAAATTAAATCAAATAAAAATTATACATTATATTGTTAATAGTTAATAATTACACATAAATAAAATAAAATAATAAATAATAATGTCAATTAATTAAATTTCAAAATATATTTAAAAATTACATATTATATTGTCAATAGTTAATAATTACACATTAAGCACATTCTGTAAATAATAATGTCAATTAATTAAATTTTAAAAATACTTAAATATTCTAAAATAATAAACATAAAATTCGGTAATATACCTAGGATAATAAAATACTTAAAAAACTAAAAAAGTTCGTTTGGCGATCAATTATTTTGGCGACCAATTGTATTCGCGATCAATTCGCCCGCGATCAATTCACCGGCGACCAATTCACCGGCGATCAATTGTTCGCGACCAATTCACCGCGAACCAAATAATTTAAATAATCATGCAAATAATTTATTTAGATAGTTATATGTTCCATCGTAAATGGTAGTGAGATACTAATTTTATAGTTAATCTCGATAAGATAGGTATACGAGTAAATGCGATAATTTTTATCTATTTATAAGGTATCCAAATAAATTTATCTAATTAGATTTAGCTATTGCACAACAACTAGTTGTGTAAGTGATGAGGTCGATGTGATAAAACTGTGGTGCTCACCCATAGAAAATCCGAACAGCGACGCGTACAAATAGTATGAGAACACCGAGTACGGGAGAAACGGCAGCAAAATGGTGTATAGGCCTCCAAACGTGAGAGACACGTTATTCACAAAGATCGGATCGATGGATTCGTAACTGGATATCCAACCGCAAATCACTCTCCCGAACGTGTTTGTCAGACCGGTCGTAGATACCAGCCACACAGCTATATTTTTGTCCATGCCCATACTGATGGCTTTTTCTATAGATGAAAATCGATTAATCAGTAATACATAAAACATATTTAAGATTGGTCTCCACTGATAGCTGAGGTCGAGAGATGCATAGTCGTTTATTGTAGATACTGGCTACACTTACTGCAAGAGCAGCTTAACCTAACCCTAACTTACTGGGCGTTTGAAAATTATGAAAATAATTATACTACTTATGATATTTTTAAAGTTTTATATAAATATAAATTAATATAATCTAATATTATGAATTCGACGTAAAACATAATATAATATACGGAACGATTACAGATCTATGTATCTTTACGTGTGACAGACGCTAATGAATGTCTGGAATAATAAGACATAACACTTTATTCACAGCACGTCTGCTAGTATATACACTATACATATTGTGGTGGAAAATGTTTACATTAGGTTATTTTTTCGTATAAATACATAGTATACCTACATATATACTCGTAATATGGTGCATGTGGATAATAAATATGAATTTATTTTGCTTAAATTAAAAAAAAAATAGGTGTATATGTTATATATACATACTACATGTAATATATATATATATATATTTTTGCTAAATCTTGTTTTATAAGCAATCGTTTTTTTTTTTTGGAAATTCCACTGTGCATCTCATGAATTTGTTTTTATCCACTACGCCACAAATCTTATAGGTTTTCAATATAAAATATAACAACATTACGCGTAGTTACCGCTAATGTACATGAACGGGACAAAAAATCCCAACAGCGTCAAAAAACCACTGCACGTCAGCACGAAGAAGGACGGAGAGGACAGAATGGAAAAATCCAACATCGTCGTGAGTGTGTGCATAGCTGACTTGTAATACTTCTTCATGTTTCTCCGGAGCGAATTGTTCTTCGAACAAGGCTCTTCGTCATCCCCCTCTTCGCCGTCGTTCCAGGCCGGTATTCTCGTCACCGACATTGCGTAGTTCAACGAGCTCACCTAAAACAACGCCTGCAAGAAATAAATAAGTCTACCCTACGGCGCGGGCGTTGCGTGTAATTGTGTAATATTTATTTTACAGCCACTACCGGCAATATCTGTATAATAAAGTTTATTATTATAGTCGATCGATAGATATAATATATGGTTTTCGATTGATGCAATTAGCGAGGTACCTACATTATAATATTTCATTATACATATATCATATCCCTCAGGCGCCGAGATTAAAAAAGTGACTGTGAAAATCACTCGGCACCTCTGGTAAAAACATACCTGTGACGAATACTGTGGTAATCTGGACAGACTTCCGCCGAAAAATCGGTCGTCCCTGTCCATCAAGTGCGCCGATACGGACGGCCTCCTCAGACTGACAGCGGATAATTTCTTTTCCGGTAAGTCGGGTGACAATCTATCCTTTAGGTACTGATTGTGTGTGTTGAGCGAATGACACGATATGCTAATGGGCCGAGGTTCAGGTGTCTGGCGACCCGACAAATGGTTGTAAATTTCTTCGGCCGTCGGAGCTCCGATTTTGACGGCGTTGTGTTTACTATCTAACGACATCTTTCTTTCGGCAATACCGTTTTTCGTCAACAGCGGCTCGTCTTCGGGTATTTTTGGTTCCATCACAACCGGATTAATAGTAGGTACTTCGACTATGGTTGGCTTCAATGGTCGGAAAAGTATACCTGCGGCAGCGCAACTCAATGCAAGCCCTAAAAAGTAAAAATGAAAACAATACTGAGATTTTCTTATTATTATTATCCACGGACTCTCGTATTTTTTTATCTCCTACATTATATAAAAATTTTATAATACGTTTAATAAGTTACAAAAATAATGATTTTTTTTTATTATGGTTCATGGTTTAAGATAGGATTTTTATTTGGAGGCGCTGACGGGTTTAGGACATGGCATGTTTGAAGAAATACATTTTCAATTCGCTTCTATAATAACACTTTATGATATTTCATAGATCATGAAAGTAATAACTATACCTACCGCGTACCACTTAGAAAACAAGTTTTTGCCATTAATAATAAACAGTTATAACTTATAACTAAACATAATAAAAACATTAGGTATTTTCTGTTTTAAAAAATAATGTACCTGCTTGGACCATAATGGTAACTCGCCAACCATATTTTTCTACCAAAAGTGCATTTAATGGCGCAAGTACAAACGTTCCTATTCCAGATCCACATACAGCTATACCTGTTGCAAGAGCTCTCCACTTGTCGAAATAAAATCCTGGTATTAATACTGCAGATACATATATCATACTAAATCCAATACCTGTAATAATGATAAAAGATTATGCATTTAATTTTGTTGCTAAGGATGATAAAAAAAAAACGAATTAATATTTATCCAAAACTATTTATTTTTATTAATACAATAATAAACATGAGACAATTAGTATTAGTTTGAAACCATAAAATATGTATACAATCGACAAGTCGTTGAAAGTTTTATTTTGTACTTGACCTAATGAACATTGAAACCTCAAGCTATAATAATAAAATAATCGTATCACGTCTAATAAATTATTATCAAACAACGTGATTATAATCTAGAACAAATAAGTAAAATGTATTGGCATGTTTTCAATAGTTTGAATACGTTGTTTAAATGTCAATGAATTTTATATTCGAATGTCTTAAGTTGTTTTCAACAAAATACGAGTATATATGCTTATTGTATCATTGAAATAATATTATGAATAATCAACTTTTTAAAAATTGAGAAAATCGTTTGAATATAGGTACTTATTATATCCATACCGATAATGTAAGATACTTAATTTTAATAGAAATTAAGTTGTTTTTACACAATTCTTCACAGATATTTTAAATAATTTAATAAATTAGATACAATTATTAATGCTTAAATAGTGAACTATGTGCATATATAATATTGGATGAAAATAAATAATTATGACTCACCTCCAATGAAGCCATAGCAGAACATAAGCTGGTACAATGATTCTACGTAAGCGGCAGAAACAAATGCAATACAGGAAATTACACTTCCAATTATTGTGACTGATCGGAAATCCACACTATTCAGAAGAGCACTTACAAATGGACCTTTCATGGACATTTTTTTAAAAATAATTTACATAAAATAGGTATGTATACAAAATACAGTGATATAATATTATTTTGAATATAATAAAATAAAATTTGAATAATCACACTGTATTCGTGAGATGATGAAATTAAAATATAGTTTTACCAGCGATCAAATAAAATCCGTTTAACAATGATCCGACTATTGTGATTTTTGATTCTGGCTCGTGGAATGTATTCACCATGTCATTCATGAGCATGCCAAAGGAGTAAATTATTCCATCTACGACGACATTACAGTAAAACGCAGCAAAAACTACTACCCATCCCCAGCCGCCATCGGGTGCGACCACAATCGCCAACGATCCTCCGGCTCCTTTTTTCATCTGAAAATACATAATAATATTATAATAGTGATAAAAGTAATTCACATTTTGTTCCATTATATATATTCTTAATAAACAAATATCAAAAAAATTTTAATCAAAATAATGGACGAAAATTACTTGAGTAGGTAGGTAGTATACTACCAGTAATAATACCTACTCAACACTTAATACAATATTAATAATATATATTTGTATTTATACGATCAGAATATTTTTCTTAAGAATAATAGCAATAGAAAAACAAATGATTTTTTAATAATTTATTTTTAGCCAAACTGACAAAATAATAATAATTAATAAAAATAATACCGTAATTTAAATTTGTTAGACAGAATCTTGTGCAGGTTGTCAACATCGTTGTGCGATTTTTTTATTAAATAATACATAAAGAAATTAAAATGTTTTTAGAGATACAAACAGGCTACTGCATAAAAAAATATAGGTAATATTAGTAGTAATAACGAGTAATATAATAAGTATATCATGTTTTTATGTTGCGCTAATTACTTTTATAATAGTAATACGCGCGTTAACAGATTAATGTTAATATAAATAATTATTATGATTTATATTAATATTATGCAGCATTCAATCAATTTTTATATTATTTATTAAAATTATTTAGAGGCAATAAATATTTAAATACACCTCTATATTATATAATATTTGTTTTTCGTAACCTCCACACATAACTTAAATAAATAAGTACTGTAATATAATATAACAGTTATTTATTTACAATATTATTATTAAAACTTGTATAATCCATAAAATGTAAAGTCTTAGTAATATTCATGATATACCTGGGCTCATTCTGAAGTGATTTATTATACCACAAAGCACTCATTAAATTGACTCTAATTTATATACCTCCGCAGTGGATTGATGGTGGTCTTAAAACGATGATGTGTGAAGTGAACCATATTTGTTTGTCGTTAATTTACTTGTAAAACGTATTATAGCACTTGTGCAATGATTGTATAACATTAAAATAACAGAGGTATATCGATGACGGCAGTGAAAAATATTTCTGGAGTAGGTACCTACTATATATATGTATAATTGTATTATATATAGTATATACGTTTATAATAGTAATATGTTTATGGTCAATATGCAGAGCGGAAGTTTTCTGCAGCACAATGAAATAATTGCGCAATTTTATTGAATATACAATTTTTAGCACTACATAACTACAGTGTAAATATGATTATATTATTATTGTTATTTGACGTATTATACAATAGTTTGACGATCTGATAAAACCTATAGATAAATAAAATCTATATAATGTATTTTGTACACTAATAAATCGATAATAACTTTTTAAACACGAATAATAATATATTGTTAGTGGTGTGAGTTTTAAACTATGACGGCAATCGTTTTCTTTTCGAAACGAAGACGATATAGCAGAGCATAAAAATAATATTGATCTTTCGAATTTTAAAATGTATGTTCATGAAAATTCCAAAGTTGTATATGTCAATGTTAAGGCGCAGAAAAAAATGTAATGTCATATACACATATACAGGGCAATAATTTAAATTTAAATATTGATTTTATTAAAACATCAAGTAAAGGTCTTCACAATATCCCGAAAAATTTGTATCCACCACTTCTCCAATTATCTAAACTTTAAATGAAGTTATCAGTTTTAAAAAAACTCTATTCGTTATATTTAATACTAATCAATATGTTTAAAAAATATATTCTGCTTCTGTTAATAAAATTAAAAGTCAATTGGTAGATCGCTATGAAAAATATGAAAAATATTTTAAAAACTTAAAAAAAACAATCTGACTCAGAAAATTAGAGCCGCAATTTAATCGGATTGCTTAGTAATTTATATATAATGCGATTTTTGTACTTCACGTACGAAATAGTTGTAGCTAAGAATTGATAACATTATAATATAAGAATGTTTTTATTAAGTACCTATATTTTTTATTTTAGTATAACGAAATTCAAATTGAAATTAATTAAATAAAGTCTGTTGTATTGCAATACGTTCATCGTATTGTAATAATAAATTCGTTATCCGAACGACGCAAGAAAGATCACCTGTTGTAGTAGCCAGTAGGTATTTGTAGACACTGAGCAAATCATTGACGCATTCGGTATTTTAGAACACATCTTAACATTTGTGTTTAGGTAACACACCAGGCTATATTTTACTTGCCTGTAAGTCGAACTATTTTTGCAAAATATACCCCTTGAATAAGAATGATGTCCTTAGCCGATAACAAATCGTATTATTTTTTGTATCTATATACGCTTACTAAAATCTTTCTTGTATAAGTAATACTTTTTGGTACATTGATTTTAATTATGCATAACTTGATATCAAAAAGTCAAATGTCATTATTTCCATAAAACAAATATTATTAAATAATATTTCATTATATTATGCTCTGCGGCCTCTACCAAAGACGCAAGACGATTGTTGAGAATAATCAAATGTACAGAATACAAATTACCGAAGGCATAATAATTTATTGTTTGTGTATAAAACGGTAATTTATTACTAATTGCTCAATGTCTCAACACACGCTTACGTATCAAAAAATCATAATAGTCATAACAGTGTTACCGTCTCAATTAGCTAAGACGTAGTGAACATTCGAAATAATAATTTTTATTAAATCAACCACGGTCCACGATAGTAAAAAAGGCAACGCTGCGTTACATTAATTCCATAATATATTAGGTATAATAATATAATATATAGTAATTATTGTTAAATTATACATATTGAATTTATTGTTGTGTGCCGGATAATTGGGTCAAAATTACGTGCAGTATTAACAACTTGTTCCGGACAGAATTCTTTTACTCATTTTTTTTTTAACCCTATCTTGATGGGTGGCAGGTACGTGCAAGTTTTTTTAAACTCGGCACCCAAAGGCGATAATAATATTCTTCGAGTCAATATAACTAATTGCTATATTATGTTATGCCAACAACATTTCATGTGTAAATTAGACATGACGTATTAGACAGTGTAATACGACGGCTGATGGATTATAACACGAGTATATTATTATAAGTGTAAATCCGACACGCGCGCGTGGAAATTACAATTATGATTATAATTACATTATTATAAATATTAGGTAGGTATATACTATATATATATATATATATATATATTGTTTGAGAGGTTGTTGTCAAATTTATGTATATAATTGTTGTAATAAAGCTTTTTATTATTCGATAATTAGTAATTACACAATATGTTTATACATATATATAATCAACTGCGGCAAGCGACACTTCTGGGTTGGTTGAATGGTGAAAAAGTGAAACGGACAGTTAATATAGATTATTATAAAATAAGACTAGATTTCAAGGGTACGGGCAAAATAATCAATGTATTGTTAAAATAATGATCTACGCGCACGCACGCATTAGATATTGTCATTCTACTCAATTGAATCGCATAATATATCGAGGACTATCAATTAATATTTCTGGAGGACCACTTTAGGAATTCGGGAACTTTTCGGGGGCCTTCAAAATGTTACGCACGCGCGTTTGTCCAAAACCAGCAAAATAAAATTCAAAAAATAAAAAGAATGAAAAAAAAACTGATGAAAACCGTATTTAAATTTTAATTCACTGTCAAAAATGATAATTTAAAATAAAAGTGTTTTGTCTGCGGGCCATATAAAGTTCGTCCACGGGCCACATTTGGTGACCCCTGAATCCAGATTATTATTCCGCAGCGATCATCGATTATTGTGTAGACTTCTGTTTACAGACCATACACACGTCAATAAAGCAAACAACCATAATAAAAAAATTCTGAACAATAAACTCGTATTTGTACAAATATTATATGCATATATAATTATATTTGATTGTATACTAATGCAAACATTTTGTTATATAATAATATACATTTACGATTTACAATAAACGAAAAAATTGACTACAATTATTAAAAAAAACTTATCACTTCGGAGTTTTACTATGTAATATTTGCTGTATCTAATTTGTTTACCCTCAATTTCTACAAAAAAATAAAAATTGAAGGATTTCACTGTCTAAGTATTGCTTTCTATCGTATTATATCTACACGCTATATGCTCTTTATAGGTACATCGTGTACCAACGTTACAACAATTTTTTAAAAATCACAAAACACTAAAAGTATTACGAAAAAACTGTTAAAAAGATATATTAATGTAAAGTTAATAATATTAGGTTTATAGTTCTCTATCACAATCCGCCGTCCTTATTAAAATATAATTATTTATTATATGTACCATCTGCAAGCCTGCAACACAGCATGCAATCACACTAATCACAGTATTTAATAATAAAATATGTAAAAACTGAATACATCAATCAAAAATTATAAATATGTAATTTGAAATCATCTTTCCCTATATTTTTTTTATAAAACAGTATTATTTAAATGAATAATATACTTTTAATCTAAAGTATTATATACTTTGGATTTTGGATTAACAATATTTAATATGGAACACATACTAAATAAAATGTTGTATACATGTAAAACACTATCAAATAATAAGATCATCGTGACAGTTAAAATATACAATACGTTTTTATCATTATATTTGATATAATAAACTATGAAAATCTTTTTTAAGGCTTAAAATAATTTATTGCAACGAAATTCTTTTGAGATGTATAGTAAATATTTTTTTTATAAAATGTTTATTGTCGTTTTGACTGTCTTACGCTAATAATATTGTAAAATTTGTACATATATGTGATTTGTGCACACCTAAATTATACATAATAAATAATATTTTCCATTGCGAGGTAAATGAAACCATTTTTAGATAGTATAACAATATAATTTATGTGATAAACTGTTTAAAATTTTTAAAAATTAAGATCTATATTAAACGTATACATTGTTATAATTATTATATCGAGTAATTTAGAAATATTAAATAATTTTTATTTTCATAGTAAAATTTAAATAGATAAGAAAAAATAATTAAATAAATGTAGAGTTATATTAAAATTACTACTAAACAATTGAAAATCGGTAATATTTCTACGATAATATAACAAAATGATAATAATTTTACTACAATAAAATACTTAATTATATGCATACATAGTAATACATACTTCATGTACGTATTATTCATAAAAATGATTTTATGTACTAGAACTTCGGGAAATAATTAGTTATCTAGATTACATGTTATTACAGACAAAAATTATATCTTGATAAAACGGAAAAAAATTTGAATTTGAATTTCTAGGTATTGTAATTATTATTTGATATCATCTATCTAATCGTTAAGTAGATAATTTGATTTATGATTCTAAAATGAATAGAATATGGTTATATTGAAGTGCATTATCTACAATGATATTGTTAAGTGCTTAAACCGTGTTGATTAAAATGCAATCAGTTCGAAATTACACTCGAAAAACTTGTATAGATTTGATGTAATAAAATATCATGTTGTGATTATAATAGAAATAATAAAATATTGCTGTCCTATCCTACTCCGATTTCAGATGGTCCGTTTAAAAAATAAATACGAAGCAGTAAAATAATATACATTTATAGACATTTGTAACAATAACACACGTGATGTGATAAGGTACGTCGTTCGCTGTATTGAATTATGTTAACCCTAAACTGCAGAACTCAATACATCCGTGTACATATGAAATCTATAAAAACTTCCGTTAACCTTTGTCCCCAATAATAATATTAAAAAAAAATATCTTATATTTTAGACATGATTGGGTCTACTGCCGACCGGTTTGTAAACATTCTGACGCACATTTGTTTAACATAATACAATATTTAATAATCTATAATCATTATAATAAGACAATTATATAGGTAAGTATCTATATTATACTAATACCTATTTAATTAAATACTAGTAAATTCGCATGAAGTTATAATATAAAAAATGTATATAGTAAACAAAAACAAGTACGTCGACTAATATCTAATATAAACAGACGTATAATCAGTAATATACAGAGTGATTCACAAAGCATACTCATCCCCTCTTTTCTTTAATAATGCAGTTTTTCAAAATCTCATTTTTGTAATTTTTAAATATACTAAAAAATCTTCTTTTTTTTTTAATTCTTGAGAAATTTTGTTCTCTTAATAAAGAACGTCCTGTGGGAGTATATTTTTCAAATGAGAACTCCCCTCTCCCTTTGCTAATAATTGTATTACCTATCATCACAAAGCACTCCTTAAGTAGTACAAAAATATCGTGAGTATTTGAAAATATGGTCTTTAAGTATAAATATTCTAAAAATCTTAGTTTGAATTAACTATTGAAGGGTAAAATAAGGGTGATAATACTAGATGAATCACTCTGTGAAATGTATAAATAGTGTTATATATATATAATAATATTGAGTACGTAAAAACGTCGATGTTTGAGTAAAAAACAAGTCATTCTAGATTATAATAACATTCGTTTGACATTTGACTGTTGTACCTCGACGGTATTATACTTATACTGTTTACCTTGTTTAAAACCGCAATATAGAACAGCAATATACATCATGCAGAGCATAATACGCGGAATATGAAATACATAGAGTGTATGAAGTTGAGAAAATGAATTTAATTAACAAATAATTTATAACAGTACTTGAAAATAAGATTATCCATGCAGGTAGTAAATGTTATTTCTTGAACGAAAAATGACAATAACTTTGTTATAACTAATATTACTATAGTATTATGTTTTTCGATTGAATAATGATTTTTAAGGCACTGCTATAGAAAAACATTTTAAAAACGTTACAGACGGGATACAGCTATAGATCGCGATTGTTTTAAATTTAAAAGTAATGGTTAATACTTAAAAAAAAAAATCATGACGTAATTTACAAAATCTATAAATTTAACCATATTTAAAATCAATTAAATGCATATAAAATCCGTTTAATTAGTTATGTTTTAGTTATAATATTTAATCTAATTATCTAAATCATTTTCAAAACTAAAATTTTCAATTTTATAAAATATTAGCAATATACATTTTAAATATTATTATTTAGATCAAGCCGTCAATTTTTGTATAATATTCAAGTCAAAAAATGGTGTAAACTGTAAATGTCAAGTATCTAGACTCGAGAGGTATACTTTATTAATTTCAACAAAACAAACTAAAATTTGTTTTTCTTAATCAATTTCATAAGTTATTCTCCATTTCTCCAGACATTATAAATATTACATTGATACAAAAATATTTACTGCATATTATAAAACATGAAACATTTTCAGATTTTCTCGATTGTTATATTTTATTTCAGGTATACTATTAATATTATCATGGAAATGATACAGAAAAAGAAGAATATATCCGAATAATCTCGGGAAAAAATGAAAAAAAAACATACTTTAATCGTTTCAGCATTCACAGATATATTTTAGAGCAGATCACGAAAATCACTACTGCATGAGGGTGGTAGATTGTAGTCTGTAGGTCAGCAATAATTATTACTCCTTGCAGTAGTTTTAATTACAATAATAATACCGAAAAATAGTTTATATTGTATTATATTATCATACTACTTAAATCGTAAACAATATAAACGTGTATTATAACGAAGATATTATGTTAAATATTCAAACCAAGAAATATATTGTCGTACACAATAAATTAACTTTGAACGGCTTCCGGCAGTACACTTTATCGACAGTTTATGTCATACGCGCATTACGCCTTATAATAATAACATTGCCGCGGCATAACTAAACTGTTTATAACACAATGTAAATGAACATGGAAATAAATCTCTGTAGGCGTAGACGTGCTGCACAATACTATATGTAATATCATATACATTTATTAGATCTGTCGAACACACGTCTGCATTATATATTAAATTAAAACCGTAATAATAATAATAACAATAATGACGGATGTCTGGATAGTTATCGTCCATACAGCATAATATATGATACGATTAAAATAGGTAAAATCATTATTTATATAAACTTGTTTATTAATATGCACTATTTTATTGTGCCTACGCATCCACCTTTATTTTTTACCTGTTCGAACGGGGGAAAAAAAATATAAAGGAATTTACAAGACATAGAGTACCTAAATAAAAAATAAACAAACATAATATTAAACAGGTATAGGTAGGTAGGTAAGTATTATTATCGTGACAAGTTGAGTTTAAACGCTGCATCACTGTTCACAAGACCCCCGTTTAGTTGTATGCACACGTGCATTGTAAACCTATTTAGCATACTATTTTATAATAATATATGACAATCGTTGGTATTATACTTAAATATATAGTAAGTACCTATACCTGCGAAAATAATTACGATTTACACAGTTATTATTATTATTGGCTATATATATACATATATATGACAGGCGTGATCGCGGCGGTGTGTATCCGTGTAACACAGGTAGGTAGGTAATAACTATGTACAAAACTATTCAAACTATTTCGCAACACTGCAAATCCGAAACTCTAAGTTTAACGCGATCCGATCGTAACTTAAAGAGAAGTGGATTTACAATTTATAATTTATCTATATTATTTAAAGATGATAAGTATAATATTATGCTTCAAATTTAAATCATATACAGTCCCAGTTCTTGACCATTGTTAACAATATGTGTATAATTTATAGCTAACTACTGCTTACCTAGGTAAAAGGCATTGAAAGAAATGTTATATTAAATTCCCGATTTTTGTTTACTTAGGTACATAATGTACAAAATACAATACAAATTCACAAATGTTGATAAATCACATTTTCAATTCCCGTACAAAGCGAAATAATTATAATATTCATTATCAAAAATTATAATGTATTAGTCATAAGAAAATATCATTGTTTTATTTTTAATCGAAAAACATCGAGCGTCATTAGTTCATGATAAATTAAATTATTGTTAACACACGAATATTATAGTACCTAATTCACGTTCAATAAATGTTTTATTGTCTAGTGCAAGTTTGTTTGAATATTTTAGACTATATTAATTGAATTCATCATAATGTATATAACGTCAACGTGTATAACGTATATCATATATACCATATATATCTATATGAATATTTATGAATTTATTTTGTTTTGTAAGGTAAACGAAGAAATTTTTTACGTCTTAATATAATGATATATAATACGATATTACAATAATATAATATATTTAGCTAATAAAAAATGATGTATCAAAAATATTACTAGTAATAATTATTATATTACCTCTAATTGCTTAGGACGAACTGGTCGAGAGTCTTGTGAAGCACACGAGCTACCACATTCACAGTCGAGCTAACTGGTTACCATAACACTAACGAGACTGCTTAGCGTATGTCCATAGTCAATATCAGTGTTGATAATTTAAACTGTTCAAGATTGCTGTTAGCGCCTCTGTGGGAGACGTTTAATAGTTTTAACCATGGTTTTAGATTTTTTTATTTTTTCTTACTAGAAATTTAAAAATAATTACATACAACAATTACACCGCGATACATTTACTACATAATGATTGATATAATACATAATATTAATTAATTCTTGTGACCTCATATACTTTCAATATTATGCCAATAATGAATTGATTTTTTTTTTCGGCAAGTATTGAACCTTGAAACATGAAAACTGTTAATGAATATAAACATCATAGGTATACTATGCATATAAAACAATATTTAACGACAATTAATTCAGTATAGACTGTTAGCTTAACCATTATGTATTTTTATATGCATATATGTATTTAACAGATGACTTATCTAACAAAAAAAAAAAAAAAAAAACAACGATGGACATATTAAGTATATAAACGTGTAAAAATATATATAAATAAAGGCAATATACATTTTTTGTTGCTATAATAAACTTTTTTTTTTAAACGCAATATGGTTGAAATATTTTTTCATGAGAAAAGTGTTTATATCCGTGGAGTTTCAATAAATTATTTTTTCAATTACTTGTAAGACGTTTATAGAATTTATATAAAATTAGCAAAAATGTATTACTATAAAATTAAAACGAGTAAATTACATTTGTTCGAAAGTTACCTATATTACAAACCAATAATGTAAGTTTGACGCCCAATTTAAATAGTTACAATTCATTTTATACTATACAAGTGATAAACTGCATTTATACTAAGGTCAGTAGAAATTAAGTATAGTAAAAATATTACATCTATTTTATTTTAACACTTATGAATCAACAAATTATGTGGTAAAAATTAAAAATAAGTTAATAGAATCCATTTCTATCAAGTTAGGAAAATATAAATTGTATTTGAACAACCGACACATTAAAGTTGGTTTAAGTTTGTCAGTTATTATACCCACCTTTTAATTATTATTGAAAATTTGCTGTATGTTTCTTATACAATTTATATCTCAATTGGAACTTGGAACCGGAAATGGATCGTTCATGATATACAACGTGATTCGTTTAAATGTTAACACACATTATTTTAAAAATGATATGATAACTTTTTTTATAAAATTTAATGTTATTGCAAAACTTATTTCTTTTTATAATATTATTTCAATATTAAATAATAATAAATAATAATAAAATAAATAAAAATGATCAATTTTAAGTTTATTAGTTTTTTGAATGACATCATACATGATGTATATTTTATTTCATATTCTAAAGCAAAATATTTTCCAGAGTAGATATTTTGATACACCAAAATCAAATTTAGAATGAGTAATTAATTGGTGATGACAAGTATTTAAAATTTTGATCAGCAGTGTAGTGACACAGAAGTATTCATCCTTTAAAATTATAGTACTCTACTCTGCTAATCTAATGCAATTTAATACATAAACTAATTAAATACTTGTTTGAAATTCGGCTTTGTGTATTGAAGTACTTAATCTAAAAACATTCTGCTTTGGAATATAAAATTCAAAATGTTGTTTATCATTCTAAAAATAAAAATATTATTTAGTGATTCCACAAAATTATGTAAAATTGATATTAAAAAAAAACTAGTTTTTAAAATAATGAGAGATGATATTTAAATAGATCACCTTGTATATTTACATATTATTCTAAATAAAAATTTACTTTCAATTCCCAATGTGTAAATAAGAAAAAATAAAATAGCATTTATATCACCTATAGCCTGTAGGTATATTTACGTAATATATAAATGCTGAATATTGTAAGATAACGTTGAAATGATAACTTAATACAATATATATCAATATAGATGTTAATAAAACGGCCAAATTGAGTTAATGATGAAAAATAAGTAAGACTTTTCAAAAAAAATTCATGTTGACATCTTAATTTCTTATTTTTATTTTATACTATTTCAACCAAATCCAGTTAGCTCAATAAAAAATATTATTCATCTATCTCACAGTCAGTTATATAATATGTTTATAGTTTATTAGTTTGCTACAATAATTGATAATTAATCGAGTTTTTTATGTTGTAAAATAATTCTGGAATAGTGGAATATAAAGTCGTTATTAGTTTTACTGACGAATTAATAAATAAATGTGTATGCATAAAATTAAAATTTGCAAAATAAGATGTTGTTAAGTTTAAGTTAACATAAACATTCATGTTGAGTATGCGGTCTTTAATAACATTGATTGGGTATTGAATTTCAAGAATAATTTGTCCGAGCATTATTTAGTCAACAATTGAATAATTTAAAAATATGACTTAATACCTACTATAGGTGGGTAAATAATATAACTATTATTCAATAACGAGTAACAGCATTACTTGTATTAATAAATGATATTATAATAACCGTCAACATGTTAACTGTTATGTAGGTACACGTTTTATATTATAATATATGATTAACTAATAATTTATTATAATATATAGTATTAAAATTAAAAAAAAAACAGTATCTATAGGTTTTTTTACCTGATACATGATATTGTTTGCGATTGGTTATCTGATATATATATAAACATATATAAATTAATAATCCTGAAAATAATATTATTTTTGATTTATGGCATGTAAAAAATACAATTAAATTGTGAAATGGATTGGCACTACTACATACTAGTGATATATTATTCAGGATGTGCATCCTCTGGAACAAATTCAGAAACCAATTAAACATTCGCAAACCAGTAGGTCGTAGGTGCCTACTTTAAAAATAGATATATCAAATGGCACGACCTATGGCTCGATCATTTTGGAGATCATTTACGAACAGTAGTAACGCTCGTCTGATTGAGTTGTTTTGTCGATTTGATGTAGATTTCACTCACCTCGGTTCTTAACCACATGTTATATTGTTTTTTATTGTCTTAGGCCAGTGAACGGAACGACACGTTATTATCTATAATATTATAGTTATATGTTGTCTACCCATAATACGTATTTAAAAAAAAAACATACTCGATTCGACAAAAAAATAACTAGTAAAAACCGATTCGATTAAATTATTACGTAATAACGAAATATTAAAATGAATTAAGATAAATCGGGATCGATATCGCTATACATAACATTGTAATTGCTTATTTTGAACAGTGCAAATCATACAAGACACTTTCAGATTTTTTCATTAGTATAAGGTAGGTACTGATAACAAAATATTACAAGTGCGAAACAAAAAAAATACGATTATTGTTTATATATACTTATACATAATAATTTTTAGACAAGTTATTGTCCTCTATATTCTGTACACGTGCGAGGTATATTTTTTTTACGAGCATCCAATTTGAAATCGTAAAACGGAGTGATTATAGGTATTTTCGCAGTTTCGTACAATAATAATTTTTTTATTTTTACAATAATTTGTTTGCTTTGTTTATGAACTTATGAGGATTATATGTAAGCTTTATTAAACATAATATTTTATGAGTTATATTGCATTTTAATAACACGTTATACTTATTGTAATACCTATAATGTATTATGGTACATATTTATACAATTGAAAAAAATGTATCGACCAATAATGCATACAATATAACTTAATAGTATAATATTAAATGTGCTTAATATATTATTATTATTTCTTTAATATTTTAAAAAATAAATACCATTATAATATATAGTATATAATATTTTTAATTCGATTTTTATCCGTTCAGACCGATCATTAAATATAACGTAATATGCGAGTAATGCACAAATATAACTCAGCACTAGTTATTTAAAAGGACAAAATGTGCAATAATATACGTACGTGAAGTTGTACGTAGGTGCTATTATAAAATTAATATTGTGATCGAATGTTCGAATGCATACTACCTGGACTACCTTTTTTATGTTTTCTGATTTGAACGCTTGCAATTTCGCGCCACCATTTATATTAAATATAATGGGTAAGACATAATATTTTCAATTTTGTGATACAAATAGCTTAAATGCTAAATAATTTTGAAAAAAAAACTGTTATTGTGAGTTTATTTAATAGTATATATTAATTTGATGCATATTATATACATGTATGATACATATTGTATAATACCTATATTGATATTATATTATGCTTATAGCTGCCGCTGAATTATCTGTTGTTTTGTTTGCGAGGTAGTGATGTTGAAATAGAAGTCGACAATAAGTCATCGAACTGAATGTAATAAATGCGAACGCTTTTAACTTAAATTTGATTGCTAAAAATAAGCACCTAAATTCATTAGATGAGAAAGAATTTCGTGCCGTTGCCCATCATTTGCACGTGCGAAACACTACAATTACTATACGAGAGTATACGAGTGGTATGTACCTATAAAATAAACAGATAAAAACCAACGTAACGAAGTAATACTATGTATGAGTGCAAATATGATTAATTTTATTACTATTATACATAGATATTACACTCAGTATCGCAGTGGCGTATGTAGGTAGATACATACCTGTGGTATAAGTGGAGAAAAGAGATCAGTAGGAATAAAATTTAACTTGAACGTGCAACAATAAGCGTTTTAAATGTTTAAGGTATTTTATAATGCACTATACAAGATCATAAATAGAAAACGGATTTCTATACAATTACATATTTTTGGATTTTTGTTAGTTATTTTTAAGAACCTTAATAGTTTGAAACTATTGGTGAATTTTTTTTGCATATTTTTGCATGATTATTTTTTCAACATTTAAAATATATTACATATTAAAGCAAAAATTTAAAAAAGTTGAGTATTAAACATGAGTATATTGTCAAATAGAAAAATCAAAAATATATTTTGTCGGCACTAAATAATAATATAAACATGATAAATACGATGTATATATGATATATATATATAACATATATAAATAAATTATATCGTATTTATCATATTTATATTATTATTTAGTGCCGACAAAATATATTTTTGATTTTTCTACTTGAAAATATACCCACGTTTAATACTCAACTTTTTTAAAGTTTTGCTTTAATATGTAATATATTTTAAATGTTGAAAAAATAATCATGCAAAAAGATCCAAAAAATTAACGGTACTATAGTTGCTTCAAATATGTCCAAACAACTTCAGTTGATGTCGAATTAAGTTCATTAACAGATAAACGTCACAGCTTCTCTGAAGAAATATTGGAAATGCATATGGTTATTCATGTTCATAATAAATACAATTTTAAAAATATTTTAGTTTATCCAAATAATTCTTTAAAAATCTTTTTTTTTCCATTAACTATCTTAGAATGTACCTATTATTAATTATTATAAGTTATTAAATTTGTAAATGAAATAACAACTATGTATTCTTTTTAACATAATTAATTTAAAAAAAATTTTTCCTTGAATATTTGTTGCATGTTTTCACGAATTTGTCTGCATTTAGTCATATTTTGGTACTGTGCATAAAAATCCGTGCTCTATTCATAATAAGTGTATGAAAAAACAATTTTGCGTGAAACTCAAGATCACCTCATTCAAAGGTCTACATAGTATTAGTAGTATTAAGTACGTCTATGGATTATTGGTTATATAAATAAACAAAGAATTATTGAATCTATATAACAAATAGTAGGTACTATACTTATATATTAAAATAATTAATAAATAATAAAACGTATACGAAACATGTAGATAGTATATAGCTACTACTAGCATAATATTACGCTCACAATAAAACATTTAATAACGGGATGCTAACGACAATATGAACAAGATTGAATAAACTTCGGCATGACCAAAAGCCTTGACGATACTACACTGTCCAAACACTGGACAAAATTAGATAATATTATTAAATTTATAAAAATTAAATAATCTAATTAGGCAATACAATTTAATGTTTATAATTACAATATAATCTATTGTAAATATTACAGCTAATTGAAATCTATTATCCAAGTAATTATATCTATAATGGCCTTTGCAGCCGAATTGTTATGAAGACAAATAAAAAAAAACTAATAATAAAACATATACATATTTAAATAATTTAATACATTTAATCTTTTAAAATAAAAAAACATAATATTTTGATGTTATACTTAAACAATAGGGCATGAAGTGAAGGATGTTACTCCACTTGTATAATATTTCCCTTGATAACCATATAAATAACGTTACATTTATTTTCTAATAAGAGATAATTTAAATACACACATATACAAGGCCGTATTTGAAGAGGAATCCAAGGGTTCCGGATCCCCACCCCCTTCGAAAAAATTTCTATATACGGCCTTGCACATGAATTTATTAATATATATACAGTAGCGTCGCGGTAATTCAATATCCAAACATAGACTAATCCGAAAGACGCGGTAATCCGAACGACTTCTTGTGTACATCGCCACCATTCTATTATTGTATTTATGTAGACCAATAAAATAATAATCATAACGATTATTAGTTATTACGACTGTTAGTGATCTTTAGTTTATAGATCTTTCATTTTTGCCGAAAAATTACATGAAAATGGCACCACGTAAGCAAAGTCATAGTAATTCGAACGACCCTTTCGCCATTTCCCTTCGGATTATAGCGACGCTACTGTATATTGTTATTGGTAGTTTCGCTCAATGTGACTAGGATTGGCATTCTGGAAACAGAAAAACTTTGCCATATTAAAATTTTTCCAGTTTTTATTTTTGCTATTATTGATAGCTACATCTCTTAATTTATGTATTTTTTTTACATAATTATAATTTATTATAAAAATTTTAAGATGTATTATAAAATCCTTTTTTAATTATTGATAATTAAGTAGATACAGATTATATTTAGAGCAGAAAAAAAGAGAAAGTACTTATATATATATATATATACTTCTCAACTACTGAGGAAATCGTTTTAAGTAATTTTTAAATTTTGAGAGGTGTTAATAACTATATATATATATAAACAAATAAAGGTCAAAAAAAATGTTTTTGTTGAATATTCCTTATTATCATAACACTACAAGAACGCCAACAAAGTACCTATTCATATAACATACAACATGTCAATTGTCAGTATAATTTTATCTATTCACTTTTTGCCATAGATGCCGACGTGCAGTTATATATTTTACGTCGAATTAGTATATTATGCATGGCTATAAGATGTTCAGACATTTTGGTTTTTTAAAGTTTGTCACAGTGTTGATGTGATTTCGATATTTACCAGAAATATCATTCGTTACACATTTAATAAATATTAAATTAGTATTTCATAATTTGATAATTTATACTACCTATTAGCGTTTTCGCCAAATATATATTTATTTAATAATAAGAATTTGAGTTTTTTTAAATATTTAAGAAATAAAAAATTCGTGTATTTATATAATACATTGTATTATTATAAACAGTTAAAAAAAAATTGTTTTGTTAAATTGTTATTGATTTAATACCAACAATGATTATTGCTCGTTTATGCTTTATTTTTTATTTTTGTATTAATACCTTAATTATTTAATCATATTATGTATTAAATGCCTTTTAAAATTGAAATTTAGCAAAAATAAAACTCTAATATTGAAATAAATACACCATCATTCTTATTTAATTTTACGATGATATTCGGCCTTGTATGATAGTGAATTATATGTAATTCGTTCACAGAAAATATATATCCCTAAGTGTGACGGAATATTGATTATTAAAAATACAAGGTAGTAGATTTTGTACTTTTAGTCTATCAACATCCATCAAATATAATCTAAAAATATGCTTAAAAAAAAAAAAACTTAAAAACTGGTTAAACCTTAAAGTATAACGGAAAAATATAGATTATCATATATTATATTATTATTTATTATTCCACATCGTAATACATTTTATTACATACAGTGCTTAACTAACGATTATTTTGATTCTTGATCTTAAAAAAACGATTAATAAATTGAATAGGTACATAATATGTAATATGGCAGCAACAATTTTGTCAGTAAATAATAATATGTATAATCTGTACTGTGTAGTCTACAATATTGAGTAGGTTACTATAGGTACAAAAATTTATAGGTCACACCAAGAATAATCGTTATAACTTTATATATATATTAAAAAACTATATAGTTTAGTACTCGTCAATAAAATTTGTTGCGAATAATATATACTTTTTTTTTATCTATGAAACAAATTAAGTATATATTTCAACATACGCTTTTGGAATATACTAAAATGTAAAAATGATTTGGCTTCCATAAACTTAATGAAACAAATTTTTATAAAGCTATAATATAGCAATATAATTTATTTTAATAACTGTACATAATTTCTTTTAATTTTCTAACTTGCTATCTATATAGGTAACAATACTATGTTAAAACCGGACCGATTATAAATGTTATAATGTTTAATATATTATTATTCCTAGAGGTGCCACAAAGACTATATAGTAAGATTGCGAGATAAGACCACCGTCGAAATGGCTGTTAAATAACATATTTTATTAACATATATACAATAATTATTTGATATTATGTAATAAATAACGCATATGACATTAGTCGCGAAGAACGAGATTAGTGAACAAAAAATAAACAACGATCAGACCACTATGTATAATAATCCAAGCTATCCAAGCTGATGCACACGCATAAAAGTATCAATAAATAAACGAGTTTGTAATATATTATATATATATATACATATATATTAGTGCTGCGGTATGTTAACGAGGAGGATTGTATATTATATGCAGTTTACACGCGACCAGACGCATATTTTTTTTAATTTTGTCATACAAGTATATGCGTATTAGAGGTAGACTGGTGTGCATATTAAACTTTATAATAATCTTTATATTAGGTAGTGATATTAAATTCCAAAACTCAGCGTCTCAACCGTACTCTCTATAAACACAACAGAGCTGTAGTTTAAAATCCTTCTATTGAAATATGTATATAGGTTAATAATCAGGTTATTTTATAATTTAAAAGTGCATATAAAAAGGAGGTTAAGTTATAGAAGTGTGTAAAATGAGTTACATAAAAAAAAAGGAAAAATTTCTCCAAATAATTTGTGAGAGGTCCTTATAACTAAGTTATTTTACATTATCAAGCATGTACATTTTTCAACGTGCATTGAAATATCAATTATCAATCATTATTTTCTTGTATTATTATTTATAAATTTTATGCGATATAAAAAAAATGTATCAACTCAACCTAATTTTTACTATATAATATACAATTAATTAAACTTAAATTACATATTTTATGTCGAAACTAACAATTAGTTAGGTACTATTATCCAAATGTGTGTGTAAGCAGCAAACTTCATAGTGCGTGACTATGTTTAAGCTATCCTTTAATAAAATACCCAAAATCTCAAATTTTTAATTTTATTATTATTATCCTTAAAAATCAATCATTATTTCATTTCGTATTAATAATAGCGTTTATCATAACTTAATTAGACTAAATAGTACTAGTACGTATTGCTGTAGGTACATGATCTGCATGTTTATAAATAACGATTAGTATCACTAGGGCAGTAGATAACGCAAATTCCACATAATGGTACAGACGGTACAGTGCAAATGTTATCTACAGGCGTGTAATAGATAACACTGTGAATTTTTATGGTGTTAATTTGCAAATGCTGTTATATTGATAACATGTTCCACTTTATATTAACATATATCAAAATAGTGGAGTTGTCAAGTGCACCTGTGACCCGTTTCCCATAGGGTGTAGTAACATTGGATTTGGGTGTGTACATTGGCAAAGAGACACGCCCATGTGCATTGCAAATTTATTAAACAGAATGCTGTTAGGTAAAAATTACAAAATGTCGGAATTTATTGCAATTTTCTGTTTTTGATCATAATTTATCATCCCTTTACCAAAAATTTTGATTAAGTCAAGGGCTAAAAATAAATAATAATTCTTTTCATGCATGCACCAGAAAATGTTAATCCTAAATTAAAATATTTAAAATAAATAATAATAATTTAAATATTTTTTTACCTGTACAGCAATAGCTATGTACTTGTATACGTTTAATAATTTTTCATTTAAATTATACTTGTCATAATATACTTACGGAATGATTCGCAAGCCCGTCTATTTATGTTAAACTTGTTACCATGATCCATGAAATCGTATTTTTATTATGAAATATAAAGCTTATAAGAGCTTAGAAATTATAGAAATTAATAACATTTCGATCTGAATTCTTAGAAATTGTCTAATATAAAAAAAGGTTCTTGTTTAAAAATACAATTTGTATCACAAATTCACAACTCACAAGAAAGACTTAAAATGGCATAAAAGTCTAAATAGATATTTGAAAATTTACGATTCTTTAAAGAGGTTACCTTTTATTAAACTACGCTTAATTGATAAGGATAAAAAGGAGATGAGTATGGTCAGGGAATCCTTATGGTATCAGTAAATCGTAATATTTGTACATAATAATAATGTATTATTACGTGTACGACAAACTATATAACAGCTATTATAATCACGCTTCGTAAATACTAAATAACTGCAAACGTTTACCATAATACATAATATAATAGGCACTATAAGAGTTTATGGTAATTATCATATCGATCGAAGTAGGTAATATACCTACGTTAATTATATTATGGATATCTATAGCCGCTGCATGCAGTGTGCAACACGCAATAAAATACAATGTAATTATTACGTCAAAATTTTATAATTCCCTATAAACGTTTAGGTAGGTACGTACCATTTCGACGGCCGATATTTTCCGGCAACTGTTTGCGGGACCGACGACGTATCCATTATTGTTTTCGTTGGTGGCGTGTCCCTTGCAACAGGACTCGCGCCGGTTCTGCGCCTTGGTCATTTATGCGAACGGGTCCTGCAGCCGATCAGCCGATGTACTATATATTTGTATTAAAATTTAAAGTCGCCGAGACTGTTTTTGTAATTTGTAATATTATCTGAGAACGCGCACTGGCGTGTTAGCACGTATGTTAGACCTATAAACTAACTGAATATTATGTTTTTATGTATTGCAATAACGCATCAACACTACGACTCACCGCGCTGTCGACCACTGCGACCTGTGATTTCGGATATTATTTTATATTAACGTGAAATTATGTAATAAAATATCGCGTGGAGGAATACCTCCGCCGCCGCGTATATGGTAGACGTAAGTGGTACTCAAAACGAGTGCTGTGGACTTCGGCTGTGACGCATAGTATTTATAATACGCGAGGAAAACACTCTCTCACACACACACACACACATACATATTATATATATATATAATATGTAGGCATATTATACATCATTATAATAGCATAATAGGTACCTGTATATATGCTATATTATATACATCGATGGACGATGGCCGCGTGCGCGAAAACAATAACAGCTTAGAACACGGGTGTACAACATATTTATATATATATATATATCATATTATCATCATTCGTTTATCATATACACAATATTCTAATATTCTACAGTACAATAATTGCAATACGAGCAATATATTGTAACATTTATATTGTGTAGGCTACAAGTGTATAATACATAATACGATATATACCTATTGCATATACACACCTATATGGGCACGCATAATTCGATCTCCTGCAGGTCTGTCTCCATAAATATTCTCTTGTGGAGCCATATTCTCATTATCTGACTATAGATTGAACAGTTAACCTAATTTATACTTCACATATACACATACACTCACACTAAGAGTATATAAAATATTATATATTTTGTTATTCATGCAATATACAGATTACATACCAACCTTGGCTTCCGAACAACAATGTTTTATCTTATATTTTTACCAAACAATACTTCATAAATAAACGTATAATATTTTAACGTATCATCGTTATTATAGTATAAGTATATTATGCGACGTTATTTATAATATCAATCTCAACAGTAGCCTGCTCTTTTTAACTTAACCCTCCGCTAATATATTATGTTTTACACTGCACCTTTGTGTCAAATAAATATTATATACATATTATATATATATATATCAGTGATAATATGATGATATGTATACGTTTTGCCATCAAGGGCACACGTGCGTTTGATTTATATAATATATTGGCGTTTTTATTTATGCAATAACACTGACACACTGTCTATAAAACTATAAGTATTGTTAGGCGCAAGACGATGGAGTTGTATAGGTAGTCCCGTATATTTATATGTAATACCATGTACTAAACCGTCGATTGTAGTCTGACCATGGATATTTAATATTTTTCTGATGATTGATCGATGCGGGAGGTGAATATTTTCATTATTTTTTCCCATTATTTGTATGAACTTTGTAAATATCACTTAATTAAATAAATTCATTTCTCAAAAAAAGCTGATTCGTTCTATTATTATTTCCAAAAATTATAATTATCAATTATTTAACCTACATTCATGCTATATACTAACATACCATAATTTCAGTGAAAAAGAATCTATTCGGAACCTGTGGACAACCTCAACCAGGTTAAAAAAATATTTTGTTTGTTCACATATTTCTTGAGAGTTGAGAGTAAAGTAGGTTTACCTCATACATATTAATGTGGAAGTTGATTTTTAATTAACTGTTTTATATATTTTTTTAGTTTAACGAAATTAATATTCACATTCAAAAAAATTAACATATTATAGGATATACTTAGTATGTATTTAATTTTTCAAAAAAATAAATAAATTAAACCTAAAAAACAGGTTAATAATCTATCGTATACTTTCATTCAAATTCGAACGGCACACTCAAAATGTATAACTATGGCCTATGCTGTAGGTATATACTATATATATATATTTATTAAAGCCTAACGATTGTATCATAAAATCACGAGTGTTGCAGATAATTCTTATTTTTTTTTTTTTTAGTACAAACATGTTGATCCTCTTCCGTTTGACATTTCTGTTCATACCAATTTTATAAGCAATACACCGACACTTATAACCAGGTATAAATACTACCTATAATACTAGAGTTAAGTACGATGTCAGCTAGTAATTTATACACGGATTACATTCGTGTATATATATATTATATGTAGGCGTCAAGCGGCAATGCGTATAAAACAGTTGTATATTGTTGTACTCTTGTGTGACGTTAAATGAGGTGTAACATTATAGTATGAATACATGATATCATTTTAATATATAATTGATTAATTACCGGCCACGAAGATGAAAGCACACGCGCCAGCTGCCTCGTAGCAATGAATGACCAGATCCATCAATCGTGCACGCAACGAGTGAACCATTTAATATAGGTATACAGTATAAGTATATGTATAAGTTTTGTCAGGCTGAAATAGATATTTTATTATTGAAATATAAAACAATTTATTTTTCTTAAATTATTATTAATTGACATGCAAAATATAGGTTATCAAAAATTGAAATTTTTAATCGTAATTATTAAAAGCTTCAATAATAATTAGATATTTACAAATTGTCATAAAAAATCAGCGTTCCAATAAAATTTGACTAAATCCCGCAATTCGTGTTTTTCTAGATACCATAACTATTATTCTTAGAAATTCAAAAACATTATTAGATGTAACTTGGTCAATATTTATTTAATTCTAATATTTTTTTAACTATTTTAAAATATATCATCAACAAAATTGTTACCTTGAAAATTTAAAAAACTTAATTGCATAAAAAAATTGATCTTATGCCATTCAAGTATGTTATCCATACTTATTATACTTTAAAAAAACCACATTTAAATAAATTGATTTTTCACAGAGATTATACTAAGGGCGATACGGCACTTTTGACCGTTTTGAGATTGAGACATTCCTACTGTATTATAATATGAACACCACAGCACCAGTGTAATATATATGTCTTATAAATTATAATTTTATAAAAACGTAACTTTATACCATTGTTTTAAAGGCACGTTTGCTTATTATAATAATATATACGATTTAATAATAATTATTGTGTTAGTATAATATATAACAAAATATTGTTGTTATAATTAGGTGCACGAAAACACGGCGACCTAAATAAGTCTCTATTATATTAATTCAATTCTAATACTTATCACCTATCAGTCGATGTGTGTTCGATATTGATTACGTGCCACGCGCTGCACGCGTTTAATCGGACTCGTAATATTATATTATTATACCTAAATTGATAAACATTTTTCCGTTTTCTAAATTATAATATATTATAAGCGAATATTATTATTATTTATTAAATACCATTTTTATTCATTTATACGGTACTGAAGATATTATACATTGTAATATAAGTACTTATATACATAAACCATATAGGTAAATTATATGGTATAGGTCAGGAATCATAAATTAATACTTTTAGAGTGCTTCTTTAGGAAAACATGAAATTTTCAGGGACCCTCAATATTTAATGTACATGTTTATCAAAAAAAAAAAAAACCAAAATAAAAAATAAACTAAATTAAAATTAATGAAATTTAATTTAATTCCCCGTCAAAAAAAATAATTTAAAAATATATTTATTTTCCGATTCAGATAAAATTTGTCCGTGGTCCGTGGACCGCAAATTGGTAACCCTAGTATAGCTGATATAGATAACGATTCTACATCTACAAAATATCTTAGGCACCGTATATTAAGCTATAGACATAAGACCTTTATGGTTAGGTTACTAACCTAACTATCAGCTCGTTGCTTGTATCATATTTCTAAGCAAAATGCCTTAAATACAATAAGCAATTATAGTTTATTGTTGTATCCATTTATGTGGAAATTATTGACGGAGGCATTGTACGATATACATCAGTTAAATATTAGACACTAGAATACTATGGATAATCTTTTTTTTTTATTTTTTTATTTAATAAGTAATACATTTAGCAGTAATAGTTCGCATAAAAAGAGTTACGTAGTAGTGGGACAAGAGAGAAGAGGATGGTGCTCATTAGCAGTACTTCTTATCTAAATAATTTTTTTTTAGTAGAATATTTTAGTATGAATTAAAATGTAAAAGTTATTTTTATTTTTTTAACTACATATAAATAAAATTATAAATTTTAAATGAATGATGTACGTCAAACATTTTGCTTTCGCTAATTTATTATGCATTCATAATATATACCTAACCGCATTTCTTAGATTTGTAATAAATGCAGTACATTTTATATTTACTCGAATATTAATCGAATGAATATCATATTATGTTTTCCTCAAAGGGCAGTAACTACTCAGTATTCTTTACGATATTATCATCTACCAACTCTAATGGCTAAACCTATACATAAGTCTTAGTTTATATCACATGGGTGGAAAAATCCGCTGTTATGTATACGCTAATATAAACTTTTAACAAGTAAAAATAGTACGAACAAATAAACAACTGTATAATAGATATATGAAAGTGTACCGCTCGACTATCAAATTGGAATTCATGGAATTGATTTAAAATGTAATAAGAAATTATGAACAAAATAAATGTCATTATTGGTAATTATATAAAAAATGTATGTGTTAATTGTTTTCTTAAGTATTAACTATGTATCAAAATAAAATATGACTTGTGTTTACGAGTGTTTAATTGTATCAAGTTCAGTTAAATTAATAGTAGTAACTAAAAACAACTACTATACACTATACATACAACATTGCGAGTTTTTCGATTTTTCATAATATAAATATTAACCTAGGTTATTACTCTCTGTCTCTGAACCAAGAAAAAATTGAAAATTAGTAATACGTCACAATAAAAATAAAATTAAAATTAACTCATCTGGAAGATTAAACTATAATGGTTTATTTCTTTGCTGTCTTATAAAACTTGTAGAAAAGTGTTTTTAATAAGTTTTACTTGTCTTTTTTCATTGTATTTTTATTACCTAGTACCGGCTAGTACCTATTATTATTAGTCAGCTCGCAATCTTTGGGAAATAGATTACGCGTTTCGTTGGATTATAACTCATGACGAGGTTTGTTTTATTATAGGATTTAGGAGTCATGACCTATTCTTATATTATAGATAAGTACCTAAGTATACATATACAATACCTATTTGTTTCGCCGGGATAACGTCATGTTGTCATACTACAAAACACTATACATACGCACTCAAGAATGGCGACGCAAAAACGGTTTGATCGAAAATCATTGAAGCGTCATCATCATCAAAACAACTTGTACTTTGTAGGTAACGTGCAACTGACATTATGTTATCAGCAAGGTAGATATACATAATAAATACCTCGGTATACGGAACACAACACGGTGTCGACTCACCACTAAACCGTGATAACGCAAATCGTGATTTCCGATGAAAAATGAATTAATTGTCGTGTGAATTTTATCATATTCTGACTGCCGGTTGTTTATTCTAATCGTGGACCGTGGTATCGTACGACGTGCATTAACCATGGTCTGTTTTATTTCGACCGGAAATTATATAAGAAAAATATTTTTAAAAACATTAAGAGATTTTGAATTAATGAGTGTTGTTCGATTAAAAATCGCCTTGTATATATATCTACAATACTATAATTATAATGATATAACGTCAACACTCAAGACTCAACGTGTTTGTAATAAATTAAATATTTCAACGAATTATAATAAATTAGTTTTGTTTCAAAGGTCTCATAAGATTTGTTGACATACCTATCTAATGTTTATGTCAATTTCAGTAAACACATTTTGAATATTGAATTTAAAAAAAATTATCTGTTAATTAAAAAGTAAATAGTTATTAAAATTACTGTAATGGTTTTATAAATTATACGTAATAGTATATTAGACAAATTATACAATAGGTACACGGTATACCATGTATGGCATTGTTATTTTAATTATCACTTATCAGTATTTTAAACGCGTTGTTTGGAAACTATAAACCGATTAGAATCTTATTTAATTCAGAAACAATTTTTTAAGATAAAATTCCAAGTACCCAATCATAAAAGAATTTCAAAACACTTATTAATATTTCACAGAACCAAAAAATTATTACTTATTATTAAAATCTCAGAATATATTAAAATTGATAATATTGGCTCTGCAATTTATACAGATTTAAATAATAATTGACTAGTAGACAGTACATGTCCAAAATAATTTTAAATCTAATTACTGTTCGATTACAACTACCTATATACAGTCATTAACCACACGATATCTTATAACTTACATATATATGACATTATATAAATCATTTACATATTTTTCAGGGACGTTCGCAGACGTTTAGGGGTGTGCCATTGGTACAAATGTATAATACCACCAGCTATATTATATAAATATAATATGTCCCCTCTGGTGCCTTTTTTCCTGCGTCTAAATATCAAATATAATAAAATTATTTTTGCGATAAACCTATACTTGTGTTCTATATAATTATTATTAAATTTACATTTAAATTTTATAAATTACATCATTACAATATAGGAATACTCTCACTGTCATTATAAAGGTCGGCCAATCATCAATGTTCTCAATTTAAACGTTGTTACTTGTTATATTTACTAAGACAAGTTAGTTTGTAACACGATTAAAGATAATAGATATATATCTTTAATATTGTGGTTCGTGTATTATAAGTTTGATAACAAATATATACTTTTATTATGTCTAATTGATTTCGGTAACAAAATGTTGAAATAATAATCTTAAGTGACATAATAAAATAAATTTTAAAGTTATGTTTCACTTATATCTTACAATAGGTAGGTATATCCTAAAGTCCCTCTCATTTAATATATATGGATTTTTAAATTAATTGTTTTAGTTATATTTTTAAATTATTTAATATATATAGCTTATAAATTATATTTATATATATTTATTTATTTAAACTTAAAATTATAGTTAAATATATGCAACTATATAAATACTTAAATATAGAGCATGTTACTAGTGAAATTTATGTTGTTGGGTAGATCCTCACGTAATAATAATAGTAATCTAAAAATGGAAAACCTAAAAGAAATAAAATCTATAATATATCGTAATGACCTACACTAATAAGCGCTGGAGAAATAATAATATTACGTGGAATTATCTTGTTTATTACGTTATTGCTTTCCTCTCAATGTAGGTACTTGTGATTATATAGCCGATACCTGAGAAAATATATCGTATAATACAATCTTATATAAAAAATTAAAAAATATAGATTTTTTTGTTTCCAAAGACACACTTTGGCAGTAAATCCCTTTTTCGGAATTCATCCGTCCTGTAATCAGCATAGAAGAAATAAACCATCTTATCATTCTTATCTTATAATACGTCTTACGTTGTAGAATTATAAATTGGTACGTGCCGATGTCTTAATACGTGAGCTTCTGATATGGATCGTCCTTTTTATCATACTAGATCAGTGGCGCCGGAGTCCAAAATTTTACTCATGAAATTAGACAGCTCTATACATTAAATTTTAACACCCACCTAGCTAGGTTAGGTTAATATAAATTTGTTCTTTCAATAACAAAGGTTAGGTATTTATATTAGGTAATATATATTTTGGTGCTATACTGGTCTAAATGTTACATGCAATATTTGGCCACTACAGTATGTATAATTTTTAGGGTAGTTTATCGATTTAACTTTTTTTCACGTTTTTATAAGTATATATTATGATGTATTTATATATACATATTATAATATTTAATATGCAATATTGCAATGATACATACAATTCTAAATGTTTACACGAAATCTTTCATTTTCAATAGCACTGATTTTGTTTTTTATTTATATTTACGAAGGTGTATAACACGGTATAAATGTACGATGGTCTAAAATAATCTACAATGGTTAGATAATAACACAATATTATATTAAAGCACAATCGAAAAAAAGTAAATTTATTTTATTTTTTCCTAGGTATCTGTTTAGTGTTTTTAGACAAATTAAATTACTTTAAGCAGTCTAAGCTAAATGTGACAATATTTATTTATAGATTTTTATTAATATGATAAAAATTTTTTTATCAATATAATGTTTAATATTTATAAATTATGGGTCATCTATAATATATAATTATCGTTTAATAGTATGTTGTGTTAAAGGTGCGTATGGTACACGTATTATAATAATACTATTTTAATTAATTCCCTATTAAAAACAAACAAATAATTCCTAATAGATCTGTATACTAAATATATGATAAGTAAGCATTTTAAAATACATTATTTATCATGATATAATCATAAAATTTAAACTAATTCAAATAAATTAATAATATACAGACGGTATATATGCACGTTAAAATTTAAATAATTTATATTTATGCGTACACCGTACATTCGACTTCTACATAGTACAGTTATTAATTGTTTCGGAAACTAAAATCACAGAACGTTTGATTTTCCACTTGGCTTAACATTTTTAAAACAATAAAATTTAATGAATATTTTAAATCCAATAATAATACAATACTTAACATATAGGAAATTTTAAATTTTAAATCAACGAAGGTCTATAAAAAACGTAAGTAGGTACTATACCTATTTATTTATAATTATTAGTTCAGAGTTCTTCAAGAAGATTATACATACAGGAGTGTCTGTTTCATAATCAAATCTACACGTTATATACATGAACTTTAAGCTCTTCGTAAACTTTAATGATCTTTAAATCGAAAATATTTTTTCTTCGAAATTTCAAGGCTACTGTCTAAAAAAAAGTGATATGGTCTCTCTTTACAATTAATGTAAAATATTGCAAATTTGCATTCATAATTTTATATTTTGATTTTGAAATATTAAATAATATATTATACTTGCATCATCGCATGTATGATCGATAATATGTATAAAGATCAGATGAATGTTTTTAATAATTATTATTTTGGGCCGTAATGATTTTTTTGTAAACATTAAGTACAATAACTGAGCTACTGTCTATACTACTTAACTATTTTTATGAGCAACTAGAGCAACGTTAAACTTGCTAGTGGAACATAATGTATTAGTAATATGTCATATTATAAGCATATCATGAGGTGAGGTAATAAGGTAGGTATATTATATGGTTACTTTACCGTACTAAAAATATATTTTTAAAATATCCATCATTTACGTCTTATTTTTAAGTCCGGCGAAGTTTACGATTGCTTAGTGAGTGATTTTTTTGAGTAATATACCTACTACACAATGATAAATTAACAACATATTTTATCGATTATACTGGTGAGTTTGTGTATTTGTGATGATACGAGGTTTCCTCCAGACGCATCATATTCATACAAATAATATAAAATATTATGTTTTGGAACAATAATATGAACAATAAATACCTATCGTTGAATCATCTCATTAACATTTCAAAAACGACTTATATGTTATGCTATATTCAAACATCAACAACTTTTTAAATGTTTTATTGAAAGTACAAACAAACATTATTCAAATTAAAATTAAAAACATATAGGTCTTGAAACAAACTTTAATTGGACAGCATTATTATAATTAAAAAAAAAAATAGTTGTTCTTAAAAATATTTATTATTTTAACTATAATTTATTATAAATTGATTATAAACAATTCTAAATGTATTGATATTTTATTTAATAATATCGTGACTCTAATGAATGAATAAATGTATCAATGTATGGTTGGCTAATGCCTAATGAACTGGATGATTAATGAAAAACGATACGTTCCATATTATGTTATTATGATTATTAAAATGAAACACTGTTTATTTTAGTTTCGAAGCACCTGAAGCAGCAAAGTAAGCAGTTGTACGGAGTTTTTTTTGGCAGAATATCAGTAAAAGCAGTAGATTCTGTGAAATAATAGAAGATCTGAACGGTAAACTATTTTAAGGATCTAAAGAAAAAACATAACTGCTTGCTGAGTACCAATATTTAAAAGTAAATACATATAACATAACACTATATTTAAGAATATTTTCTGAAAACCTTGTAAATATTAGTACGATGAACAAATTTATTTGTAAAATAAGAAAAATGTTAACCATCAAACACGATTCAGATAAAATATTAATCAGGCATTATTAAATGTATTTATTCTGGTGCCTCAGTTGCAGAATATAACGTTCGATAATTGGTTTTCAATGGTACACACGAATTGGATTTGTTCCCAGTTTATTTTAAACATAACATTCAAGTTGGTTTAGACGTAATAAGTCATTTATCTTTTTACATCGGCCTAATTTAGATCCATTTTAAGTGTAAGTACTAAATCTGAGATAGCTAAATACTTTTTACGTGTAAAGTATTATAATTAAGATTCTCCTTCGATATTTTTATTTTTTGGTATACGAAAAAAACAAATTTTTTTATTTTATTTTTTGAAAAACAAATTTTAGATTTTATATAAATTTAATTAAAATGTTAACATTTTTATGGTTAAATATTTCATATCACCCAAAATCTTAAGGTATTTTAAGGTATACAAATTTGGTAAATATAACTCTATTTCCCGTTTGTAACAATACATTTAAATAATTTTAAAATCCACTATAGCCACATATAAATATGCTATGTATCTGTGAGGTGAGAAATTTTTTTATTGAGTGTAATTCAAACGTTAAATTTTTTTTATAAATAAGTAACAAATTATTATAATAATAATAATAATTATTATTATTATATTATTGACAATAACGTGCCTACATTTTTTAAAGAGAGAACAAAGTGTCCAGAATTGCCATGGCCAAATTTCAAAGTTGGGGAGTAGTTATATTATGTTATTTTACCAATAAGTTGAAAAACTACAAAAAACAATCTTGGAGAAAAAGTAATTTAATTAGGTTACATTTGCAGTTATTCAAGTTTATGCACCATGCACGGTCGAACGACTGCAGTACCAGTACCTAATCGATAAATATATAATAATGCCATTATGATTTATGATTTGAGCACATACCTATTATGTTATATTCCAAGCGAAAGAATGTTCCTAAATAGTATAATATACAATATACATAGTACAATCGTGCATTCGTGCGTACAACATGAAATAATTATTAATATTATCGTCAACAAATCACAGCGGGAACTATAACAATTTACCAATACATTAATTAAGATTAAGTGTGTAGTTATATAATATATGCGCATAGTTAAATATATTCGGCGAGAACTGATTATTATCAGATATAGGTTTTTATTTTGACACGTCGTAATAATCAATTCGGAAACATAATACATTAATATGTATATTGTATATATTAAATATTATGTGATATATTGTCTGGGCGTGCGGAATATCACGACTTGCCAATGACTGCAACAGGTGCAGTTAACGTCATCCCGACTAGATGATATTATTTTATATAGTAGATAGGTATATTTTATTATTACGTTATATTATATTTAATAGTAAAATAAAATATTTATTAATCGAAACAAGAATATACCTCTATAAATATTATAATGTGTATACTTTCTTTTTTTTATCCGTACAGCTATATGGTTATGTTGAAAAAAACGAGTTATATATTTTAATCCCGAAGAATTGCATTTTTTATTTCACACATGACACATTGCACAACTTTTGTATTATACGCATGATATCAGTATCTAATATGAGTACCTAAACAATAAATATTAAATATAATATATAGAGTTATATATCAATACGACTAACAGTAGGTAACCACTGACCAGGGACTAGAACAAAACAAATCTATAAAAAAAAAGCTACTTAGTAAATAATTATTGAATTAATTAAGCATTAAGCTATATAATAATTACAGTAGTATAGCACTATATTATTATGTAATATATAATTATAACTGAAATCTGTATAAATGCATAATATTAAATTATTATCATTCATCATACATTGTCAATAATTATTGTCACATAAATAAATCTATGAATACAATTTAAATAAGAAAATAAAAACATAAATAAATTAAGTAATGTATACAAATTAAAAATAATCATTTAGCATTATTTACTCATGCTATATAGCTATGCAATTTATATTCTGTATTGTTTATTGAGCATCATTTTTTTTCTAAGTAAGGGAAGAATTTAGTGCTTTTTTTTGATTGTAAGTATAATATTTTATGTAACCTAGTTTAACTGGCAACATTAATTTGTGTATTTTTGAAAAAAATTCCATAGTTTTAAGTTTTTATAACACTCAATTTTTAAAAGAATATCTATTTTACAACTATTTTTATCATAGTGATTCTTTTTTAAATATACATATATATTTATTAGATTCTCAGAAGAGCTATGAATATGGATATATAATATACAGATAAAATAAACTCTACCTATGACCTATACCTATAGACTTCTCATACTAGTTTATAGTCGATCGTGTTGTACTGACAGTGTCTGACACTGTCAATTTATTATTATATAGTAAAACAATTATCAAATACTTTATATCCACAGCGCATTGGCTAATGTATTCATTGATTGGATACTTAGATAATGATTACATTACCTTTGTAATATGCACAATACCTTTATACCTTAGTATCTTACTCGTGACATATTAATTGTACAATGATTTTTTTGTTTATTATAACTTATAAGATATCACCTTTAGTAACAATAAAAATATTTCAATATCCAACTTTTAGATTGATTTATAGTAAAAAATTAGATTTAGTTGATACTTAGAGGTCTTGAGAGGTTAATATAGTAGTTTTATATTCCTATATAACACTATATAAAATAATCAGGAATAACTAATGTTTTCACCATTTTATCCTTTTCAATTATTTTATTTTGTTTTAACTCAAAAATGAATAACTATAAACACTTGTAGTTTTTACCAAACGATTATACAACCATATTTCCTAAGAAATGATTTTATTTTAAATTATTTTAGCTATTTTCATACTCTTTATAGACTTGATTTTTTTTTGTTTTTTTTTACTAATGTTATTTTTGTTTATGAGTAAAAAAGCCGTTTCATGAGCTGATAGTCCCATCTCTTCCACTCCGTCACAAAGATATCTATAAAAAAAAGTCTAATTCGAATTGCGTCCCGAGTTTTTTGTTTTGGTACAGATGAGATGCGGTTTAACGGTGTTTTGCGTTATACCTGAATTTGCAGCTCGAATATTTTCCATATCTATTATACCTTTGTATTATATAGTATATAATAATATTATTGTTCCCCATTCGATAATAATGATAGCCAGTAACCATATAATACTGATTTAAAATATTAGAAACATATATTTTAAACGAGTCTGATTTCCCTCTTTTATTTTGAGCAGAATACTCGGCTGTTATTGTGCGCACTATACTAATAGTTGTGAAGCTTTTCATTCGGAATTCAGTGCTTTGTTCTACAGTGCGCATACTAATATTTTTTTTTCATCGATGTTCTGAAAAATTTACAAAAGGAAACCTACAGTTATATAAAATTAAGAAGCACTCACTTAAATAATCCCAAAGTCCCAAAATAAATATAATCGACAAAAATACATTTATTAGAAATACTATGAAACAGTTAGAATAAAACCAAATTGACAAACTTGAATTTATAAAAATAATATCATAAAAGTTTTTACTAGTGTCATTATAATATGTATTTTTATATACATTTAAAATGCATCTATAGTTGTCAAATTAAATAAAATAAAAAATAAATATCATGACAATTTGTGTTAAATAATTTTAATCCCCCCTATCCTATCAAGGTATATAATATATGCTTCATAATTTTTGTTGCATACTTACGCGATTATTATTATTGTAGTTCGTTTTCTTGAACTTTTGCCCAAAAATCGATCCATGGTCGGGATCATGGTGGGGATATAGGGTTTGGCGTCTAAATTCGTCAGATACTATAGCTCGTCTCGCACTGTTGTGGATCGGGAACGTCCAATAAAAGCCAAAGGCCGTTTTATTATTATATATTATATAAGATAGACGACCGCATGTCGTCGGCGGCGCCTCATCGTCGTTATCGTTGTCACTATACATTACCATAAGACAGTATCAGCATTATTATAATAATATTATACCTTTATTATATAAGTAATAAATTGTATTATGTCGTAAAATATCGTAATGTATTCGTGTGAAAATAACAAACTATAAATAACTCTAATTATAATCATAATAATATATTACAATATTATTGTATCGCGTGTGTGACCGCACCATGGACCAAGACGAACCGTGTCTGGCGCCACAACTGTGCATCCGTTGCCGGTCGTACGACCTCAGCCGACATGTCGCGGTCGTGTCCAACGCGGACCCGTGCACGTGCACAGACGACGAGACGTGTCCGCACAATAAGAAGACCACCGCGCTGCAGCTGCTAATCCTCAAAAAAAAAAAGTTTGTTCCATCTACCTCTATAATATATTACTTATAGTATGATCATTTTACAAAACGTTTATTTTTGTTTAATAATTATATTTTATATTTAATTTAATTTAATATCCTTATGGAAGAACACTGCACAGGCTTCATTGAGAAAAATTCGTGTGGATATAATATGCGTTCATAGATGCGGGCCAGTATGGATGCTAATGCGCCTACCGATATTTAAAAAATATATTATATATTATTGAATATTTACAATAATAAATAATAATATTTTTAATTTTAATTACTATAATTAAAACACTTTTTCTCTACTTTCTTTCGATTTTATCATCGAAGAAATTTCAGATAACTATTTCTGAATATTTAGTGTTGACTATTTTCGGTATTAATGCAGTTATCTACATTTATAGCGCTTGTTTTCATTTTTTTTTCTAAAAATGTGTTTTAAGACATTGAATCAGTATTTGAAAAGAAATATAGTTATTTTTCACATCGAAAGCTATACTGAGAAATTTGAAAAATGGATATTTTAAATTCATGGTTACATCAATAAAAATGTTAATAAATTGTATATTGTTTTAATTATTTTTTTTACGCTACCTAAATATGATGGGATAATCGTATTTTAATTATCAATACATATTTACTAACAGTGGAAAGATTACATTATTCATCAAAATAAATAATTTTTAATATTTAATACATTTTTGACACAGATCAAATGCCTTAAAAATAATCAAAAATAAGCATGGTCCTAACCTAAATGTTTTTTCTTGTATGTTGTATCCTCTTACCACTACCTAACCTAACCTAACGTACGAATTGCTTTCGATAATATGCATTTCATAGGTAGATTTTGCACGAAATTGTAAATTCGTCGTAGACAAGCTCAGCCAAATTTTACAAGAATTCGCAAGTCAGCAATTTCAGTCTTTTTGCATCTACTGACTTCGTGTACATCCCATATTAGATACAATAAAAATATTACCGACAATTTGCTATACATGCTTACCTAATAATAACAAACAAAATATGATTTGTTATAAAAAATGACACCTGCGTATTTGTACAATTTAGGTAAAAGAATATTATCTGTGTTTTTAGTGTTGTCAAGTTCTTTTATTTTTTTTAATTTTATAGCAAGTTGTGAGTACTTATGTCAAATTTTAAAATTAAAAAATGCTCATACCTCGCTTTAAAATTAAAATAACGTTAAATACCCGACGAGCCATGGGCGCCCGGAGGGGAGGGGGGGGTAAGACGGGGTATTTGCCCCCCTCCCCTGGAATTCAAATAGAATATTGAACATTTTAACTTTTATTTTGATTTATAAACATTTCATCGATATTTTTACTTTAATGTGTGGGGTGGGTATTTAATTTAATATAATTCTGATACATTTTGTAGTTTACAAGGAATAAACTTTTTTTAATGTATTTTTTGGTGTTTTATTTCATAAAGCCCCTCCCTGATAAATTTCCTGCGGGCGCCCATGCGACGAGCAAATATGGATAATATTTGTGCCTTTAAAATTGATGGCGTGTGTAATTATTGTAAATTGATTGTAGTATTTAAGTTAACAACAAAAAACGATCGTCAAAGACAATATGATTCCACTAGCTTAAGTTATGAATTTATCAATACCTACCTAGATTTTTAGAATTTTTAAACATGCCTAAAACACATTTTAAAATACTTGGAATACTAGCTGTAGATACTTACTTAATAAATTCAAGAAAAATTTACTCTTTGATTTTTTCTAGCGCACAATAATTGACCTGTGATAAGACGAACTTTCAAATGATTTCAATCTTCATTTTTTTTTTGAAAGTCGTCAAGCAAAACGTTTTTATTTTTTTTAAATATAAATCGATATTTAAAAGAGTAGTTTTGAATTTGTCAACTTCGTGTGAATAATTTGTAATAGTGATTTAAAATCCACACGTCCTATAATATGATACATATTAAGTATATATTATGTATTAAATAATCATAATATATACATTATACATATACCATATATGCATATATTCAAACTATACTATACTATAATTATATTATATAGTATATAGTATAGTCCTATATTATATTAAATATATATAATATATTACTATATTAGGGTGGTTCTTATATTTTAAAATTTTGAATTGAAAAATTCAATGACAAGTACCCCCAAATTTTGTTCTTTGTATTAAAAAAATAATTATAATAAAGTTTGAGCGTGATAAGTCTACCCCTTCCCGTGTCTCAAAGGGGTTGAAGTTTTAATGATTGGGGATGGAATTTCATTTTTTGCGTGTAATCTCTTAAAATATTAATGTTACTCAAAAAACTTAATGTACTATTATTGTAGCTATATATAATATATGTGCGCAATATAATTTTAAAAAACAAACTTTATTATATACCTATGCTTAATCAGTGGCATATCTGAAGCTCTACTGCCCTCTACTAGGGATTGGGTGGGTTGATAATATATTTTTTAATTTTATTTAATACTGTAAGAAATAAGAATTTAACTATTTCGTTATTATAATAACATAGCTGAAAACATACCGAAAACACAGCTTTTGAGTATGCGACTTAACTTGTATAATTATATTAATGTATACTGCTAATCAACGCCTATACATTATACCAATAATACATACAATTAACTAAGTCATTATTGCTTATTATTTTATTAACCATCGTGAATTTAAATCCATTATCACTGCAGGATAAGTTTGCAGCATCAGCAAGCATCGTCGACAATGAACGAAGCAGACAAGACGATTGGCCGTGGTTTGGAATCGGACGAAGATGATGACGACGACTGCTCCTCTTCTTCGTCGAGTAGCACTACGTCCTGCTCATCCTGCAGCAGTGGTGATACTACTACGTCAGAATCTGAAGAAAACGATTCGATTACCTACACTTTTGCGGACTCGTCGCAATAATACGATTTTTTTGTAACAGTTAAGTTTTATTTTAAAAATGTCATTAATTTTATTGTAATCATAAGTATAAAATATAGTATAAACACCTATATGCATAATAAACGTTGGTGTAAAGCGAATAACGCGCGCATACCATACACATATACACAAATCACACGTTAGGGCAATAGTTATTTAAAGTTTATTTTTGCTTTTCAGCTTTGCTTCTCTTTTTGCTGTTGTGACTACCCCTGCTTCTATTGCTGCTGCTACTGTTGTCGCTACTGTTGCCGCTGCTACTGCTACTGCTACTGCTACTACTACTGCTGCTGCTGCTGCTGCTACTATTACTGCTACTATTGCTACTGTCACTATCGGTGTCGCTGTCATCGCTGCTGCTACCGCTGCTGGAAGAACCGTCACTATCGCTATCCGAGTCCCATTTTGCACTTTTCTTTTTCCGTTTCGCATCTTTTAGTTTTTTCTTCGATTTCTCTTCTTTTGTGGACCTACAAAAATATCGTTATTGGGTTAGACAATATACACATATACCGCTGTTGTGTAGTAGCCAGGAGGATTGTGATAGATGCGGCCCTCTCCGAAATGTTAAGAAAACTTAAAAATGCTTAAAATGTTCTGTAAATGTATATTATATTTAAATATACTAGATAATGTACGACGCGATCATAATATTGAAACTATAATTTGCATAAAAATGTCTGCAGTAAGTCTAAAATATTATATATTAGGTACCTATCCATAACGACATCAGTATACCAAACTTATAAGAGATCCTGGGTTAAGCCTATCCTTTACGAGTTATCGGTTCTTTTTTTCTAACGCCATATCCTGGCTAAACCACATGTATATACTACACTATATATTGATTCCTAGTTTCATTTGGAAATTTGATCGAAAAATCAAAAAACATTGAATACGAACTGTAGTGTCACTAATAAAATATTCATAAATCACTATATTGAATACTGTATACATAATATAATTGAATGTATAAAAATTTTTTTTTATCACATACTTGGATAAGATTTGACTGGCAGGCCTGTCTTTGTTCAAATTCCTTTTGAGCAACGTCGTACGAGTTGGGCGGTCCGCAAATTTTCTCTTTCCCTTGCATTCGTAAGTCCAATGACCAAATTCCAGGCACTTTTGGCAGCGGATACCTTGTGGAGGTACATAGCTTCTACATACACGTAAAAATGAGTTTTATTAATATTTGCGTATTTTGGGTACAATGAATTTCACTACAGTATAGTTGTAGACAGTATATTATATTTATTATATGCTTACGGTTTTTTTTTTGTTATATGAAGTGGCGCCATTATCTTGCGCGGATCTCTTGTTTAATCGACTACGCGATATGAATCTGCAGACTGTAAACAAGCAAATTATATTATTATTAAACATGTAATTATTCGAACATGCGTACATGACTTATATAATAAACATCATAGGCATTCATTAATACTATAGTCAAAATAATTATATATTTTGGAAACTTTTAACATTACATAGAACGTAAATCTTCATAAATATGGTTTTAGTTTATAACATTAAAATGTTGCACTACCTATCTGGATATGCCAACGCATGATTCAAATTTTGACGTTTAGTTCCATAACTTCGTTTATGTTCCCGTGTCACTAAATACCTTTTTCTAATGTGAAATTAAAAATATGGGAGATAATGCATCCCCTTGTTTTAGTCTAAACTTCACCTCAATCGGCTTTCCGATTTTTCTCTAAAAAAAACGAATTATTGATATTCTCTAATAATATCAGTAGCGTACGTCCTATATAAGACATTAAGACCAAGCCACCAAAGGCGTCCGTGAGCACTTTTTAAGTGGGGATAGGCAAACATAATTTCATTATACATAATATATAATAGATATAGTTACATACTTACATATTATACTATATTTTATTATTATTTTTTCTTATTTAAATCAAATAGATTGATATATATATAGATATAATCCACATATACCTATTTTTTTAAATACAATCATTTTTTTGCATAAACATATTTATATTTTATGTTAATAAGCTAACAGAAAACAATAATAATAATATTATTATACTATTATTGAAATATGACTTATGAATCATAACTAATGACTATAGGGACGGGAAGTTCATGCATTTGCATGTTTTTACTAAATGCATCAAAAAGGTACTGGATGAGATAAAAATAGACGATTATCCATACTTGCCCCCCCTGCGAATGCCCTTGGATAGAGCGATCAAAAATACTTATTTATTGTTTTTGACATTCATTTAATATTTAAAAATTATAGAATACTAAAATATTATCTATGGTTTCCAGCTACCTGTAACCTATTATTTTTGTCAGTCAATTGTGTGTTTGATACCGGCGTATTATATAGATATGAATTGTTCCGAGAAGTAATATTAATCGAGGTACACAGAGCTCACCGACGTTTGCGGTGTCATGGTACCTCGCCGTGATGCTGTGCATGTGGAGGGAAACGGTTCATGTTTTTTTTATTCACTGTCGTATCTCATGTACCTATATGACACCGTCTCATGTGCGTCTTATTTACGGACAAGTGTCGTATACAACACATTTGTAACAACTAGCAACGGTTTGCAGTCGGTCAGCAACTGAACAGCATAATGTCGTGTGATAATATTTACAGAAATATTACTGAATATCATGCTCACGTTATACAATTCATACCACTTAAACCACCCCTTGTGAAATTCACGCTGCTTCTGAAATATACCCGTACCATTTAGTGGTGTACAGAGATGGCAATGTTATTTTACAGCCGGACGAGTACTTGAAAGAAAGATTAATATTTTGTGTTATATTTATAAGCTTACTGGTCCTCTATAATGAACGCACATTTAACTATTTAATTTTTTTCCAATTTTTTTTTCACAGAGATGTTCCAAATACTTTCTGGAGTGTCACCAAGTCGCCTGATTTTTAATTTTTTTTTTTTGTCTGAGGGGAGGGGAAAGGGAATTGTATTTAAAGATTATATAACTATAGAATCATTTTTAAGGGGATTGGAAGCGGTGATTTTCTGTCTTTGACTTACACACGTGGAACATAGGAAAAATAGCTATAGCTACGCGCCTGACAAAAATTAAGGTATTTCCAGTTTTTCGATTTAAAATATGTAAAGATGTTTGAATTGGTATACAAGTTTACTTTGCATCGGTCGAAGCTTATTTTTTTATATTTTTAATAATAAAAATTGACAAATTTATAAAATTTAAAATATTTATTCTCATCAAAATATTTATTTTAAATATAATAAAACAATCGAAAAAGTGCTTCAACCGATGAAAAGTAAACTTGTATATACCAATTCAAACATCTTTAAATATTTTAAATTGAACAACTAGAAGTACCTTAATTTTTGTTAGGCGTATAGCTATATCTCACGTGTATTAGACAAAGACAGAAAATCACCGCTTCCAATCCCCTTAATAATAATATGTGAATCATTAGAATCTTTATTAGAATATTTGTAAATATTATTATTACTATTTTTTTTTATAATTCAGCTACTACTACTATATAGCACTTTATTTAACTAAATAAAAAACATTTTTTTCTTGTTTAAAACACAACAATGTGTGTTGATTTAAGAATTTCATTTAGAGATAGCAAAAACTATATACGAGTACACGGCCAAAACCAAAACACCCCCCTTTGGTTGCGCCACTGGGCCTAGTAATGACATAAAATGCATTATTAAATATATTTTTTATAATTATTTCTGTCAATGTACCCAAATATTATGTATAGCTGTACCTAATAATATCATATAAATAAAAATTACATCCAGTTAATATGAATATTATCTATCCATGATTTAAGAACGTATAATGATAACAGCGGTCCACACGGAATCCTATATAATCATTAATAATTTTTTTATGATAATATTACGTATAGTAAATTCCGGGCATTTCGTTGACCACAAAATTCTTTGCGGAAACTTCTCTGTCTTAATAATTGTCTTAACGTTTTCATCGCTTAACTACGTCATAGTACGTGCACCGTCATATTATTGACATTGCGTACAATCAAAGTTTGACCTAACACCACGGGGTCAGACGACAATAATATACGCTATATAAATAAACGTACACACAAAAAAACGTGCAATTTTTTTATTTCTAAATTAATTTAATCGTTTATCGTTGCATAGATAATTATATTAATACATATACGTTGATAACGATAAGTTACTTACGAATCTACGAACATAAAAGTTATATATAATGTATTGACTGACAAAGCACAGGTAGTGGCGTAATTAGGATTTTTTCTTGTTGGAGATTAAATTATTTTTAATAGAAAACTGTAAACTGTATTAATTGCAAAAATAAATAAATATATATAGGTAATAAATATTGAAAAATGTTGGTAAAATAACTAATAAAGCTAGGGGGATCTATCCTTCTCACACCCTTAATTACGGCATCAAACACAGGTGAGAAATAATGTTTATACCTATAACTCCAATTAACCAAACAGCACACACAGTGGTGTAATTGAGTACTTATTAAGGTATATATTTTAACCAGGGGGAGGGGTGCCAGGGTTTTGATAATAAGAAAAATATATTATATTGCCCCCTAGAGTTTTTCCCAGTTACGCCACTGTGCACACATATAGTATTATAAATTATAATATATAATATAATAGTTTACTTTGAAAATCTTGTAACAATGGTTAAAAGAACTCCAATTAAATAACAAACTTGAAACTTTCAAAATAAATAATCATTTTGAAAAATCATAAAAACATTTTTAGTTGAGTAAAAATTAACCTATTATATAACACAGTTAAGTTCTCGGACTTAGTTTTCTTAAAATTAAGTAATGATCAAGTTCGGTATATAAATAGCAAAATACAAAAAAACAGATCGCTTTCGTTTAAATTTATCCTCTCTTTTTCGTAAAATCGCTAATAAAATTTAAATTTCAAAACTATTATTAATAATATACTTAATATATTATTACAATTAATAATTATTAATTTAAATAAAAATTGAGCTATCGAATAATTCCGAATTTAAATTATAGACTATGTATTATATAATATAATAAAACTAATATAAGTGTAGCCAAATTATGTATAAAATATGAAGATTCATATAAATATCAGAAAACTATAGTTAAGTTAAACATGCACTGTGAGTGAGAAAAATGGTCAAATGTAATAAATATCTTTGAACATTTTAATTGCGAACCTGATGAAAAACATGTTTTAACTATTTTGAAAAATATGCTACATCAATCTATACATATAATATATAGGTCCCTGTCCCTACTAATGATAATACATATAAGTATACATAACATGCACGTATTCACCATAGATTATATTTAAAACTATATATTATAATAAGTATCAGGCTCGTATGTAAATACATTGATTGAAATCGATAATTGATAATGTTTGTCGCGATAGTGTTAAGCTGTACATTTCTAGAACAAGAACATTTAGCCAAATTATTCGGCCCCGGCGCAGATATATACATACGCAGTACGCAACCTATCGCATACCGTGTAGTGTGTAAATAAATACTGTACACCGATATTGAACTACAGGTACAATAGTACTACAACGCTGCAGTATTGGTCAAAACATCAGAAAATTATATCATAACATTCAGCGGATTATGTAATATAAATGCACATTAGATATTTTCAATACTAATAATATTAAAGACTTGATAGCGTACATTTATTTTAACATCATTTTTAGAAGAATATTTTTCGGCGAGGATTTTACGCGTATAAAAATCGTATAGTAAATTGGTTTAAACTTTTTAATACCTAGGTATTTAAAATGTAGATAAATAGTGGACCAACGACGTATAATAGCCATACAATGTATTGTCGTCACTATATAGTATATACACACACCACACTTTCATCAAATTTAGTCATTGTGTTTTAGCGTAATTATTTTTTTTTCTTTTTACTACCTATACGTTAATAATAAAATATTATATAAATTCGAATTTTTAATTGCATAGCAAACTTACTTTTAATTAATGAATTAAAAAATTAGTTAACTTACCAACCTTATATAGTGGTGTTTAAAATTTAATCCACCGGGAAAACGAACTTCACACTAACGATTTATACTTAAACATTTATATTATATTTTCATCTCACCGTCGGTTTTATCACCACTTATTAAGTTATAAATTAAAACGATTGTCAAGTAGATATAATACTATACTAGTTTAGCCAGTTTAGGTACTCAACCATTTAAATACTAGAAAACAGACTTTTTTTTTTTTTGAAAAGATGTTTGCTTAATATGGTCGTAGGCCGTAGCAAAGTATGAAATACATGATAAAATTATTACATTTATTATTTTACGTATAATATCTCAATCGACTCAATCCCATAAGCGCTTAATACAATTATTATGATTTCGACATTTTTCGTTTGATTTCAATGAAAATGAAAATATTTATTTAAAAAGCATTATATACCTATTTGGATTATTTGGGTGTATAGAAACTAGAAATACCTATATCTATATAGCGACCTACATAATATAGAGACCTTATGTTTTTGCAAACTGATCTTTTTTATGTGTACGCAAACAATGGTTTTATAAATAGGTTCTAAATAAATTGGTATAGGTACCCATTTATAATAAGGACTTTGTTTTTCTTTGTCTAGGTATTATATGTATTATATTTGCTTAAAAATTGTCGTAAATTCCTCTCGTGTTTGTAATGTTTGTATACTGTGTATATAGATATAGCTTCGACCTACAAATATACGACGTGTATAATTGTTATTTGTTCCCATCAAATACGGCAGTAATGCAGTATTCATTATTACAGAAAATACTGACGTTTTTCAAATTATTTTTTTTCATTATTTTAAATTGTTACAGAATAATATACTTAGAAAAAATTGTATTTCTTACTATTTTTAGTCGTCGATATCATTTTAAAGACTTTAGTATTTCGAATGGCAACATATATTTTTCATTTCATTTCCCGAAGCATAATATAATTCAGAGTTCTTATTTTGATCTATAATACTTAAATTTTGGTCAATTAATTAATTAGTTGTAGGTAATTATTTAAATTATTTAAAGTTTTAATGAGTCATATACCTTTTCATTCGCACTGGTATGCCGACACTTGGGCGCAGAAAATTGGGTGCGAGACTTTTATAAATAATAATAGATGAAATTTAAGATATAAATTCTAGATTTTATTGCAATAACTTATATCTAAGCCAGTGGTTTTCAAACTTTTATTGAACACGACAACTTATGAACACTTTTGATAAAATACAGGACAAAACCGCACAATTTTGGTAGGTTACAACCGTTAGACATTTAATAGGTTAAAACCGCACAGTTATGATTTCCACCCCAAAAAGGTGGATAAACAAAAACTCATATGTATATGTATAATTCATTATTTATTCTCATCATTCTCATATTTCATAAAAAAAATATATATATTCAAAAATTAAAAATGATAATTTAAAAAAAATGTAAAACTAAAAATTTATATATTCAAAAATTTAAAATATTAATTAAAAAAAAATTTAAAACTTTCAAAGTTTGATTGGCTGAAACCGACTGCCGACGTTATTTAAAAATTGTATACGATCTCCGTCACGTAAAAATTCTTCCCAAAATTGAAACAAATGCTCCTAAAAATAAATAGGCAACTAAAGACTTGATTATTGTATAGTAGTTATCTTATAATCTTATCTTTTCACTATTTTTACTAAAAATAGTGTGCGGTAATTTGTTATAAAATAACCGATAGGCTGTGCGGTTTTTGTCTATGGATCTTATTAGGGTCAAAATCAAAATTGTGCGGTTTTTGGATGCGACCATAAATATATTGCGATCGCATTTTTATGTATAATTTGTTAAAAATTATAAGTAAATAGATAGGTACATTTAAATTCTATTTTGTGCGTTGAATGAATAATTTAAAAATTCGTATTATTGTATCAGAGAGAAATAAAGAACTAGTTGTTGGTTAATGGCTGTTAACAGAAATTAATCAGTATTCGCAAATGCAATCAACTTTTAAAAAAGAGGCGTTGCTCTTCAGACAAAAATTGCACCTTGGTAATTTTTTCAAATTAAGAAATAAAATAGTTCAGAACTCATATGGTATACAATATACATGTTTAAAAGGAAAAATATTCAAAATAAAATGTAATTTTTAAAAAATCAAACGAAGAATAAATTATTACATTACAAATATAATTTGAGGCAATACACTTATATTTTTTTTTCAAACAATTTAAATTACTATTTTCATATTAAAGAGTAATATGATTTATTGTCATATTCCATACAATTTTTTTGATTTTTATTAGTTTTGAATCATTAAAAAACTCGGTGTATGAGTGAAAAATACGTGCTTAATGGGTGCGATGACAAATACTGTACGTAATAACAAGTACAAGTGAATCTTTTATTTTATTTTAATACATAGTATTATATTTATACGTAATTATAACTCTAAATAATGGTTAACATAAAGACAAAACAGTATTTCTTACCATAGACATATTAATATAGGTAATAAATATATAATGCATCATTTACATTATACAAGTTAGATTTGCCAACAAACAGCTTGAATTTATATTAATGGTGAAGAATGTATGGAAAAAACTAAATTAGTTTTATATACAAACGAGAGTATATACCTAAACAAGTTTACAAAAAAGTGAATAATGAAATATAGAAATTCGAGTTTTGAATATTTATGGCTGGTTGTTGGTCTTAAATTGCATAACAAACTTGTCAAAACTATTTTATTTTTACTTTCACATTTAATAATGCGTTTTTAAAAATCAATATAGTATGTAGGTATACATATTTTCATTTTTCAAAATAAAAAGTTATTATTTTCAATTTTTTATTGTTTGATGGAAAATAATGATGGTAGGAAAAAAAATCTCGGGGGAAAAGAAGTACAAATTAAAATATTTTAAATAAAACTTATATATAATCACTCTGTATAATATATTAGTTTGGTGTGAAAAACCAAAAATAAAATAATAAAATCTATACTATTCACTTAATATTATACATTTATAGACCATAGTGTATACCTAATATACATTAAGTTGCTGTGGAAACCCGTAGATAAAATGATGATAAAGTTAATAAAAACAATAATTTTTGGTTTTTAATTTTTACCTACGGGATCGGCAGTAGATTATACACACACGCACACACACATATATACATATATATATATTATAGGCGTTTAGAGCGTGATATAATAAAGTAAAATACGGTGATCTCTTGTATAGTATAATATTCGTATATAGTATAGTGTAGTACAGGGGCCGGCAACCATTTTAACCATGCGGGCCATATCTTTTTTCAAATTTTCATCAAGGGCCGCATTAATAAAAAAAATTGTACATATGATATAATACTAAGAATTTTATTCCAATGGAATAATATATATGGAAATATGTGTATGAAAAAATACAATACATCACTGTAGTAGGTCAGTATAGGGGTGAGCATGCGACAAACAGATTTTATTTTTTTAAAAATGGAAATTTTAAAATCTAACAAAGGAAACACAAAAATTGCGTATGAAGGTTTTTTATACACCAAAAAAAAACTTGCCAGAACCATATACAGTGGAAGTGTTCAAAAGCATGATCATTAAAATGTTTTGATAATTTTACTACCAGTTTGAATTTAAATAGTCCTGAATAAATTCGTGACCATACTCATTTGCCTAATGAAAATTTGGTGATCGCTGAAAAAATTAAATGCAACATGAAAGAGCAGGCAAAAATGTCATCAAAACTACCGGGTCAAATTTTTTTAGAAAACATTGCGGTTTGATAGAGTGATTATATAAGTTTAATTTAAAGTATTCCAATTTGTACTTTTTAGTTTTTTTCCCGCGAGACTTTTTTTCTGTTCCCCGAAAATAATACTACAATAGCTTTTATGAAGTTATAATAAGTCAATAGGTACGTATAACAATATAAAGTAAATAGTATAATATACATATAGTAATAGGTTCGTGGTATTTTTATAGCTTAAAATGAATATTTTAAAAATATTATTATAATAAGTAATAAGAAAAGTTTCAAGTTTCTACGAACAGTATTATTTTAGTTACAACATAAAATCGTGACTGAAATACAACTGAAATCGTTATTTTCTGTTTAAATAAACAACTTTAAAAAACTTTTAACTTAAAATAATTACCAAAAAAATATTTTACACGTAATTTTTAATAATTTTAAGTTGATATAAGAAAAATCTTTGATGAACTCCATAATAAGTTTTTTAGTATTATTAACTATTAAAACTGAAAATTGTCGAGATTTTGTCAAAATTTTAACTTAAGCTTTAAGCCTTAAAGAAAATGTCACCTATGTAATTCTGATATTTTGTAATAGGTTAAAGTACAAGTTCACAACTTATGAAGAACCATATTTTACAAACATTTACAAGAACTAAGTCGAGTAGATTTATCTAATCAAAACTTCAGAAACAAAAAAGGGAAATTTTAACAATCAAATCACGAATAGCAAAATTTATAAAAAATCAAACATCAAAATAGCAAAAAAAAATATATTTTTCTACTTTAGTTTTTAAAATATGCGCATAGATAACAACATTAGGTAGGTATTCAAATTATAATTGTTCCTATATTAAGTCATTATAAAGCAATTATAGACTATGCCACTTGGCGAAATATTTATATTAACAATTGTTAAAATTCTTTAAAATGTACAGGCAATACAAGGATCCTTCATACGTTTGTTTTTACAACAGTACTATAAATATTCATTTACATATATTCCAAGTTCAACATTTTATGAAATTAGATATTCAACGATTTAGTTATTTTATTGCAAGTAATTTGGAAAATATTAATTGGAGAAACTAGAAAGTTAAAACTTTTTATGATTTATTATTTTTTATACCCATTTAAATTTTCAAAATATTGATACTAACTTAAACAATTTATACTATTCTAGTGTTCTACTATAAAATGTAAGTCGATATATTGACTATTTATAATAATAACATCTTATTATAGTTGATATTTTTACAAAAATTAATTCAACATGCCTATAATAACTAATACAATAAATACATTACTAATAGTAACAAAAATATGGAATAAATTATTCTTAGAAATATGTGCTGATGCTGACAGTCACACCAAGCAAAGTAACTTCTTTGGTTTGGATTGTTCAGCTTTATTTGATAAATTGTACCTACTAAATGTACTTATTTTTATGTTTTTTAAGATCTTAACAGAGAGATTAATACAACTCCTAATTTGCATTTCATTTTAATTATATGTATACTCGTATAAGACTATCATCACAAGTTAGTCCAGTGGCGGCACAGGCTTTTGTGAAACTATTATCTCATAGCTAAAATGGGGTGGTGGGTACATAAAACATTATGTAGAATTTCAGTCTTGTCAGTTTCAGCTGAAAGAAGCTTTTCAAAAATGTAATAATTACATTACTAATTATTCTTTCTATAAATCATTGATTTAAGTTCTAACTTGGTTCCATTTAGGTTAATTTGGTAAAAACTAGACTTAGGTCTGCAATATCCCAACCAAGGTTGGAGTGTTTAATGTTGATATCTTGTGAAAGAAACATACAAATTACACATTAATATTGACAAAGTTATATACAAATTTGGACTTTCCTCAAATGTATTGAAAAAGTTAGCACCACAGTTGTCTGTATTTACGATACATCACTCATACTAATACACTAATACCAGATAAATATTTAAATATATATATAATATAAAATACAGATATTATATATTCTTACATAGATCTTATACTCGTGTATAAAGTATACATGTATAAGATCTATATATTGTTATAGAATTGTATTAATTAATATAAAAATTACTAATGAGAAAAGATTACACAGATAATAAAAAGTAAAATAATTAGGTAATTATGTTATAGAAACATATGAGATTAATTTTTATTTTCATCCCAATTCAACTTTTTTGTTTTAATAGAAATTTCTAAGATTTTTTGTTTTATACAGATTTCTTGTTGACAACTCAGGTTAAAATATAAGCTTAAATTAAATTACTATTACAATGATTTATATTTATTAAATTAATGTATATACAAATTAAGTTTAAATAGAATATTTTGTAATTTTTTTTCTTTAATATTGTTTGTTGAAACATAATATGTAAATTGAATACACAAATTATAAGTAGCAACAATTAATGTTTAGCGACACTTAATTAAAGAACCTAGAAAAAAAAACTACAAATGAATTGCTCTGTCATGTGGCGCAGCTGGTACTTGCATGTTTGAAATTAATTAATTTAACAATTTCTTAAAGATATTTATTTATTTTGTCAATTAGTATATTTTATTTTTTATCATAATAAAATATATTATTATTTCTAAATTGATGTATTGATTTATATTTTAATTAAATATAAAAATATGTAGTCAATCCAAGGGCAGATTGGGAAATCTGGAAATTGGGTATCATTAGAATATACTGTTCCTTGCGTGGATATTATTATATTATTTTTTACACACAATAATATTTTTAAATTCAATGTTTTTGACAAATATTAATTCAACTAACAGCGGTATTATATTATTAACAGTAAAATAAATTACTTTAATAACAATATTAAAAATCATATCACGAAATATACTTGGTGATATAGGCTGATCGACATCTCTATTTAAGATCGTATTTTGTATACAATGATGCATCATTGAATGCAAATTGAATACATACATTTACAGTGATCTACTCAATATTTACTGTACGGCAGAGCAGTACCCACTTGCAGTTTTTTTTTTTTTTAAATCATACAAATTATTTATATTATATTGATAAATGATTATATTCAGTGACGCAATAACCGGGTGTGTTGCGTGTGTCAAACACACAGACCCAGGGCCCCAACAATAAAATTTTTAAGAGGGAGGCCTATTAATTGTATTTACACACAGATTCAAATTGGAGTGGTTGCGGCACTGATTATATTATCATTTTTATTTTTTTCCATCAACTCAAATAACACGTCTTGCTCTAGTCTAACCCTGTCTCAAAAGAGAATAATCACTTTTCGAGCATACTGTCTGACGGCTCTGGCAGTGACAAGCCCAAATTTCCCACACCTTGCTAGCTGACATTTTTTGAAGACAATGTACTAACATTTACAACTGATATTTCTAATAAGTATTATTATATTTAATTTTGGGACCATTCAATAATATGGATCATTGGTGGGAGATGCAGGGAAATGGACAACAATTGATCAGCCGACTGATTATTTTTATTTGAGACAGGGTGTAGAAATACAATTATTGTTTAAATTTTTTTGTTGCAAATATTATTTTCTAATAGACAATATAATACATCCATTTAATATATTTAGATATTATGTAGTATAAATAAATAAATAACAAAGTTATTAATCTAATAGTATTGATAGTTTGTGGTACCACACACATAACACATTAATGTAATCTTAGCTGGAAACATGTCACATAAGTCGAATGAAAATTAATATTTTGTTTAAATTATACAAATACTAAATTAAATCATTTCAAAGCTGATATTTATACTTAAATCCAATAAATATTACATAATATTATGTAATTTAATCATATTTTATTTGTCTTAAAAAATGAATATTAACAAATTTTAATCACGAATCAAAATCAAAAATAATAACTAAACATTAATAGAATCATTGATTATTTTTTTAATTGTTATAATACATTATTTTATAATATTAAAATAGGGACTATGCATTATCTGTATCTGAAATATCAAAACCACTTAATACTAATTCAATAGCAGTTTCTAGGTGACCGCCCCCTAATCGTAATCCTTGTAGGTTTAAAGATTCATTGTACAGACCCATTTCTCTCATTATTCCTAATTGATGTGAATAATCAACTGAAGGTGTAGTTGGTTGACTTTGATTAGTATTAGGAGGCATAGTCATCAGCACATTTCCTGTATTTCCAGTTGATGTACTTGCACCACTAGTACTTGGCTGTGGTTGCTGTGTCGTCACGTTTGCAATAGCTGTTGCTAACTGTGCGGCAGTGATGGCAAAAGGTAAGTTTCTATTCATTGGTTGACTATTAGTATCTGATCCAGGAGATGAATCATCTAAATCTTCCATATCTTCATCACTGCCAGCAGATATAGATCTGGTCAAAACATCTGATGCCAAGTGGTTCTAACACAAAATATGTCTCCATTAATACAAATAATAGTAGGCATTAAGGATTTTCTATTAAGTTACCTGCACAACTTGTTCATGAACAACTGTAGAAATTTGCAAAGCAGCTAATGCCAAAGCGGGATGCTTTTCCGCAATTTCTTTCACCATGTTAACATCATTGAGTTTTACTAATAATTCAGAATGTTGTAAAAAAGTAATTGCTACAGGATCTTCATTCAGTTGAGGAGTATTCAAGATTAGATCATTTATCAATTTAGTCTTATTAATTTTCATTAATGCACATTTGTACGATATATTTAATGAGAGTGAACGAAAAGCTACACCTAGTTTCACCAATCCTGCATTGGTGATATCAATAGCTTTTGGAGGTTCTGGCTTTTCAACACTCATTTTTTTGAACAAATGCACCGTAGCTCCGTTAATAATATCATACATATAAATAGGAACAGAGTCTTCCATAACATTTCCGCAATAAACCATTATAAAATTATCTTTGGTAAGTGTGTTATCCTTTTGACAAATTTTTTGTCTTAATACACTTACATTCGACTGCAAATCTAGGTACACTTTTTCAGTGTACATAGTCACTGTACCCAAACGTAACTTTACGTTAATCAAGGACATCTCTGCTTCTTCACTTAACATGTTTCCAGCTAAGATACCACAGACAACACGGTAGGGTACAACCGACGATGACGCCGAATGTAATTTACACGCGTGAACCTAGTATAGTTTAATTTCGTGTGTAATAAACCGATTATTATAAATATGTAAAGGTATAATGTATAATAGATACCTACCTTCTTATTGATGGTCTGCAACAAGGAAGAACGTCTTACGAAAAAGTATCGAGTTTAATTATGTATAGTAAATTTCGGTCAAGTAAAAAAACGATTAAGAAAACAATAACTATAACCACAAACAGGATACGGGAAAAAATATTAAAACTTAATCGTAAAATAAACGAAATTTTTTAATAATATTTATCATCAAACACAACACGCCGAGTCTGTTGGGGTTGGAACTTAAGGATCTGATTGAAACTGAACTGAGTAAGAGTAATTGAGAAAATGACAACTGACTGCACAGTTAAATAATAATAATGATACGCACAATTTAACGTTTAACAATTTTGAGGAATCGTGCGGTTTATGGTTACCTCTCCGATAACAGGTTATCTATATCTGTGCCTAAAGTAGTTATTTACTACCATTAATATATTAATCCGTGACCACCAGTAACCAGTTGGATCAAAGAGTTTCTACAAAACGTATTATGTCCGTCTTCCGTTTTGGCGCCAATTGATAAAGGAACATCACGTGTAGAGTGTGGTCGACAAATAGAAAAATCTATATTTGAATAATAATTACTGATTAGTAACTGTAGTAACTCATACAGTAATAATTACTCTATGCAGTAACTTAGTAACTAGTAAGTACTGAGTACTGAGTAGTGACTACTTTTAGAATAAAGATATTAATTATTAACTGGTGTTTGGTACTGTACTGACTACAACTGACTACAAGCAATACGACTAATACGAGCCTAAACTCTAGTCAACTACTGACAACTTACCAATTAGAAACACGTGAATTACAGATTTTGTTGCATTTATATTCAACCTGTTCTGCACTTCTGCTTCATACCTGCTAACCTGCCGTACAATCGTCGTCGATCATTTCCCAGCAAAATGTCCAAAAAACCGATCAATCATTTAAACCTTGGTAAGTTAAATATTAATTTATTAATCACTTGAGTAACGATAATCAGATACGCTTTGTTTGCTGCACGGTTTGAAAATATACACAAGCTAAAAAATCCTGATCCACCAACAAAGTTTGATGTCTGAATCTTGTAATCTGCAGTATGTACAATAGCAGTTGGCATCTTAAGTGCTATGACAAATGCATGTTGGTAGTGATAGTTCCACCTTTGTTCAGAGACTGACATGGCAATTTTTAATGTGTTTCTAAAAAGGCTTTTAATATGTATTTTTTTTAAAGATTATTTGGATTTACGCAGACTTAATACACCTCACATTGGTAATATGTAAGTTTACTCCTTTCCTAGTAATGTAATCATTTTTTGATATTTGACCGCTTACTTGTCTTTATAACTATCATACTCTTTTTGGTAAATGATTAACATATTCAAATTTTTAAACATTTTATTTTATAATAAAAAAATAACCTTTTAAAATTAATTCAACCTAGATACACTTTATTACTAATAGTAAAATGAATTACATTATTAGATGTATCATAAATATGGTTCACAAACATTATTCATTATAGTCAAATAATATAAAATAAAATATACATAAGTTAAAATGAAAAATAATTCAATGATGTTAACTAGGTATTTATACTAATCTACTAATTAACATCGTTGAATTAAAATCTATACTTATATTTTTTAGGTTTAACTACGTTTTAAAATGTTTGTTTACTTATAAAAGCATTCTAAGTTTTAAAATTTAGTTAATTTTACCTAGATTTGTATTTTTTATGTATGTTATATCTTATATATAAATAATATATGTGTATATGGTATTGTACATTAATTATTATTTAATTTTAATCTGTAAACCTAATTTTAATATGACTCAACTCATATGTATATCATAACATTACGCATATAATACATTTATTGGGTACATCTATTAGATATTTCTTAGGAATAATTAATCTGCATGTGACATGCTGAAATTTTATTCTAATATGTAATTATATATTTTATTTGTTAGTATTTATAGGTTAGTGGATTATACCTATTATTTTTATTAAATGTATATTATTATCATATCTTATATTTATTTAATCTTGTGATTTTCAGATCCAGAACAGCAAAAGATGTTTGTACGGTTTCATAAATCATTACCTGATGTAAGATAACATATTTCAATTTAAAAAGTATCCATTTATTTTAGTTTAAAATATTTGTGTCATTTAAAATAATAAATGCTATTTTTAATTTAAAACAATAATAACAAACTTTAATATAGGTTATTATAATATTTTTATAAGTGTATTAATCTCAATACAATAAATTTATATAAATAAATAAGTTTAAAAATTGTTATTATTAAATACATTTCAAATATTTACATAATGGAAAACAATTTTATAATTTTACATTTCGTCAAAAATAAATAAAATAAATAAACTTAAAATAAATTAAAAGACATATAAATATTTTTAACAATAACAATGCTTAACACGGATTTCCAGTTACACTTGAAAAGCCTACTTTATCATTAATATTAGATGCTAGTTGTTGGGCTTTGTTTTTTGCATTTTCAATGGTACCTTTGAATTTATCTCCAATTTTTTTCCAGACTGAAGATGGTGTAGTTGGATTTTCTGAAAAGTGTTCCGTATTTGATGTAGGATTTTCAATTGCATCTTGTTGTATTACTAATTTTGAATCTTTTTGATGAAAAGACTTAGAATAGGCTATTTCAGATTCTGGTTCTATATATTGTGTGTTTTCATTTATTTTTTTTGAAAAATTGGATTCTTGATAACTTGTTTGCACAGGCATGCTTTTTACATTATGATTAGTGGAATAAGTGGTTTGTACATTTCCCTTGTTTATGTTCACTGTGCTTTTTGCACCCAGAATTTCATGTTCCAATTGCCCTAGTTTATCGAAGACACTGTTATATTTAGAGTTAATAGGTTCATTATTACCTGTTGATAATTGTCCAGTTTGTGTCGATAATTTTGATGATTGAAAGTTTACATTTCCATATTGTTTATTTGGTACATATAAGTTACTAATGTCGACAGATTGTTGTCCTATTTGAGAAGGACTTGTATATCCATGTAAATCTACTGATTGTTGACCGACTTCCTCTTGTGTTTGTGTGGAAAAGGACTCAATTTTTTCAAACTTTTTGCTGCTTGGTTTATTTGGTACATATAAGTTACTAATGTCGACAGATTGTTGTCCTATTTGAGAAGGACTTGTATATCCATGTAAATCTACTGATTGTTGACCGACTTCCTCTTGTGTTTGTGTGGAAAAGGACTCAATCTTTTCAAACTTCTGACTATTTGGTTTTTTTGGTACATATAAGTTACTAAAGTCGACAGATTGTTGTCCTATTTGAGAAGGACTTGTATATCCATGTAAATCTACTGATTGTTGTCCTATTTGAGAAGGACTTGTATATCCGTGTAAATCTACTGATTGTTGACCGACTTCCCCTTGTGTTTGTGTGGAAAAGGACTCAATTTTTTCAAACTTCTGACTAATTGGTTTTTTTGGTACATATAAGTTACTATAGTCTACAGACTGTTGTCCTATTTGAGAAGGTCTTGTATATCCATGTAAATCTACTGATTGTTGACCGACTTCCCCTTGTGTTTGTGTGGAAAAGGACTCAATTTTTTCAAACTTTTTGCTGCTTGGTTTATTTGGTACATATAAGTTACTAATGTCGACAGATTGTTGTCCTATTTGAGAAGGACTTGTATATCCATGTAAATCTACTGATTGTTGACCGACTTCCTCTTGTGTTTGTGTGGAAAAGGACTCAATCTTTTCAAACTTCTGACTATTTGGTTTTTTTGGTACATATAAGTTACTAATGTCGACAGATTGTTGTCCTATTTGAGAAGGACTTGTATATCCATGTAAATCTACTGATTGTTGTCCTATTTGAGAAGGACTTGTATATCCGTGTAAATGTACTGATTGTTGACCGACTTCCCCTTGTGTTTGTGTGGAAAAGGACTCAATTTTTTCAAACTTCTGACTAATTGGTTTTTTTGGTACATATAAGTTACTATAGTCTACGGACTGTTGTCCTATTTGAGAAGGTCTTGTATATCCGTGTAAATCTATTGATTGTTGACCGACTTCCCCTTGTGTTTGTGTGGAAAAGGACTCAATTTTTTCAAACTTTTTGCTGCTTGGTTTATTTGGTACATATAAGTTACTAATGTCGACAGATTGTTGTCCTATTTGGGAAGGACTTGTATATCCATGTAAATCTACTGATTGTTGTCCTATTTGAGAAGGACTTGTATATCCGTGTAAATCTACTGATTGTTGACCGACTTCCCCTTGTGTTTGTGTGGAAAAGGACTCAATTTTTTCAAACTTCTGACTAATTGGTTTTTTTGGTACATATAAGTTACTATAGTCTACGGACTGTTGTCCTATTTGAGAAGGTCTTGTATATCCGTTTAAATCTACTGATTGTTGACCGACTTCCCCTTGTGTTTGTGTGGAAAAGGACTCAATCTTTTCAAACTTCTGACTATTTGGTTTTTTTGGTACATATAAGTTACTAATGTCAACAGATTGTTGTCCTATTTGGGAAGGACTTGTATATCCGTGTAAATCTACTGATTGTTGACCGACTTCCGCTTGTGTTTGTGTGGAAAAGGACTCAATTTTTTCAAACTTCTGACTATTTGGTTTTTTTGGTACATATAAGTTACTAATGTCGACAGATTGTTGTCCTATTTGAGAAGGATTTGTATATCTGTGTAAATCTACTGATTGTTGACCGACTTCCGCCTGTGTTTGTGTTGAAAAATGATTGATATTGACTGGTACTTGTTGACCAACTGGTGAATAATTTGTGTTAATTGGTTGTTGTTTAAAATCTTGATTTGATGGATTAGTACTAGAAGGCCCTTTATCACAGTCAATTTGATCTTTAGTGTTAAGGCTAAATGAATTGCCCTTTAGCGTACCAGTGGTTTCTATTGTTTCTAATGATTGTTTTTTATTATTTAATACTTGAGAATTAATTGGGCTGTTTGGTTCTATTGTATATTTGTTGTTAAAAAATGTGTTGTAACCATTAAATTTTTCTGTTTCCCCTTGTATAATTTGTTGTGGTAAATATGTATTTTTTTCAGTAGTATTGACCTTAATTAATGTTGGTTGAATACCAACTACACTAGATGATGAATATTCTTTTCTGAAACTTTTTGAATATCCATTTGGAAGTTGTTTTGTTTCTTCGAATTCTGTTACATGACCATTTTGACCATCATTATTGGTTACTATTTCTTTTTTTACCTGAGTAACAATGTTTCCATTTTGGTCTCTAAATGTTGTAGTAACTCCAGGTACATTAGTCAAACTTTGATCAACTGTTGATTTAAAATTTGATTTAATTCCTACGTTTCCTATATTAGCAGGTATTGATTGTCCTTGATAATTTTGGAAAGATCCGTATAAACTTGACTCTCCATTTGATAGTTGTTCACTATTGTAATATTTATCTGTATTCAATGGTTTTTGAACAAATACAGTAGGTTGATATCCTGTTACACCAGATGATGAATATTCTTTTCTGAAACTTTTTGAATATCCATTTGGAAGTTGTTTTGTTTCTTCGAATTCTGTTACATGACCATTTTGACCATCATTATTGGTTACTATTTCTTTTTTTACCTGAGTAACAATGTTTCCATTTTGGTCTCTAAATGTTGTAGTAACTCCAGGTACATTAGTCAAACTTTGATCAACTGTTGATTTAAAATTTGATTTAATTCCTACGTTTCCTATATTAGCAGGTATTGATTGTCCTTGATAATTTTGGAAAGATCCGTATAAACTTGACTCTCCATTTGATAGTTGTTCACTATTGTAATATTTATCTGTATTCAATGGTGTTTGAACAAATACAGTAGGTTGAGATCCTGTTACACCAGATGATGAATATTCTTTTTTGAAACTTTTCGAATACCCATTTGGAAGTTGTTTACTCTCTTGGATTTCAAATGCATGAGAGCTTTGACCATTTTCCTTATTAAAAGTTTCTTTTTTTACCTGAGTTATGAGATTTCCATTTTGATCTCGATATGTTGTGGTAATACCTGGAGTGTTTTTCAAACTTTGGTCAACTGCTGAAACCATTTGTGATTTTAATTTGGTTTCCACATTTCCATAATCTGAGTTAGGAGAAAACAAAGATTCGTGCTGTAATGATGAATTACTCTGTTGATAATTAGATGAAGTTGTTTTTAATCCATTTAATATTGGACTGGCATTTGTTGATAAACCAAGACATAAAAGCAAATATAATTTGCAAACCTGAAAAGTTAAATCATTATTTATTTTTTAAATTTTAAAACATTAAATTAAATTGTATAATATTGCATTAAGAGGGCATCACACTCATATTTTGTTGTCTCTGTCTTACAAGTGTGCAACATAGTAAATTAGAGTGAATTGACCTATTATGAAAGTTGATGGTAAGAACATTATCTGTGTTTGTATGTTGGTTTATACGATAGTTTAATTTTTTAGCAAGTTATGCGTGTATAGTAAAGCGTAAATTAAAAATGCTCATAACTTTTTTAAAAATTGAATAATCGTAAAAAACTAACATAAATACAAATAAATGATCTTACCATCAATTTTTATAATAGGTCAATTCACTCTAAGTTTTAAACTAATGGAGCTAAACATGATCTACTGAGTGTAAATTTACTATGTTGCGCACTTGTAAGACGGAAACAACAAACACGGGTGTTGGTTAAATATAAATTACATTATTATAATATAAATTGAATTAATTCTTACTCTAAACGTTGTTTGCATTTTTTGATTTAAGTTATTTTTACTAATAAATTTGAAAGAATTGTTGTTATATTAAACACTATTCACATAGACTTGATTGCACAAAGTTTATCTTATTGAATGATATAAGTTAAATAAACTGCTTGAATTTATATAATATACTGATGTGTTTATTTGTCAAAGACTAAAAACCCAATAAATAATAATCAAAAGTTACGAGGAAATAGAAAATAATTTGCATTGTTTAGACCCTGAACTGTTATAGATAACCTTAACCCCAAAGTTGTCTGAGAACTGTGTTTCGTACATAGTCCACTCAATTATAAGTAACAATAATACATTAGTAATTTTCATTAGTTTTATATTGATACTGTTACATTTGTTATTTATTTTATGATTATATTCATAGGCAGAAATAAAGTCATATGTCATAGTGGTAACTTCTATTTTCCTAATATTTAAAAAAAAATTGACACTTGAGGAAGTCATTGAAAATATTTTAAGTATTTTTTTACCTAACCTTTGCCTATAATTAAATATTTAAAAAAAGGTAAAACTGTAAACCTATAAGCATTAACTAAATAAATTAATAACTATAGAAATAAATCACTTAATTTAATAAAATTTAATATTTAGCTATACAATTACTGAAATCATATTCATATTGTAGCTTAGAAAATTTATACCTACCTATTAATTATTAATATAATATAATTATAAACTAATATAATTTAATATATAAAATTTTAAAAATCATTATTGTAAACTTAGTTGTATTTAGGATTTGATTACAATAATAATTAATCTATACCATGTAGTTATAAAAGTGAGTTTAATGTTTATTGACAAAATAATTTATTTTATATATTTTTGTAGAATATAAATTGGAACCCTAGACTTATTAATTTGATTATTTTATATTTTACTATTTATTCTTATTGATTGAAAATGTATTTCTATAATCATAACTACTTAAAACTGTCATAAAAAAAAAAAAAAATTTAATTTCTATCATGCTTGATAAATTATTAATTAATGTTAATTTTATACATTTACAACAAATATTCAATTTGCATATCTGTTTCATTCTCTTATTCAACAATAAAATATTAACAGTAAAGTATAATAATATAAACAAATAAATAGGCCTTTAGACCTTGATCAAAAACTTTTAATTATAATTTTCCTGATATAGGTAAGCAATTTTACTAAAATAAAAATGAGTTATGACCTTACTAACTGGTTAATATTTTGTCCTTGTATTAAATTATTATCATTTTGTTTTAGAACATGTTATCTATATAAAATACATTTGTTTAGCCTTTAAATGAAAATGTAAAAACCCAGGTTTCAGTTAAAAAAATAATGATATATCGTGAACACATTTTAATCTTTGATGATATTACCTTGAACTTATGTCTTGGGGTTTTTTTATTTTAGAAACCTTTAACAACTGTTCGTTTTTTCAATCGACAAGATTATTATACTGTCCATGGTCAAGATGCTACTTTTGCTGCTAAAGACTTTTATAAAACAAATCATTCAATAAAAATTATTGGGTCTGGTAATGCTTCTAATACCTAATCAATGATTAATAAATAATTAATAAAAAATTTATTAATTTAGATGATGATACGCTAGAATCATTGATATTCAATAAAGCCAATTTTGAAGCATACATAAAACAACTGTTATTGGTCAATCATTACAAAGTAGAAATTTTCGTCAACAAAGGTGGAAAATGGGCTCTAGATTATAAGGTATGACAATTTTACTCCAAAAATCTTAGTATTTTACTAATGCAATTTAATTTCTCAGGGTTCACCTGGTAACTTAGCTCAGTTTGAAGATCTACTATTTGGAAATGTAGAACAAATTGTAGCAAATATAGTTATTGCCTTAAAGCTAAGCCCAGACTTCAAAAATAACAAGGTTTAACTTACTATACTCAAAACAACTTAATGCTATATAATAGTTCTGATAAAAAATAGTATTTTTTACCTTTATTTTGAATGTTTTAGCTAATTGGATTAGGAGCAGTAGATACAGTTGAAAATAAATTCCAATTAAGTGAATTTACTGATGATGAATATTTTTCTCACACTGAATCAATAGTTATAAAAATTTCACCAAAAGAATGTATTCTTATGACGGATGGTAGCAATCCTGATGTGGAACAATTGAAAAAAGTAGTAGAGCGTTGTGGAGTGCTTGTGACAATGAAAAAGAAATCAGATTTTGGTACGGATACATTGATACAAGATTTAAACAAGCTCATTATGTTCGAAGAAGGACAGCAACCAAATGCCCACACTTTACCTCAATTACAACTTGAAGTAGCTTCTGCTGCAATAGCTGCAGTTATAAAATATCTTGAAGTATGTTATAATTATAATTTATATAGAATTTTCCATTTATCGTAAGATACTTGTGTTATTTCAGTAAACACTAACATTTTTAATATATTATTTTAAATATATTTTATATGATTTTAAATTGTTATAGAAGAACATTTTTGGGAACAAATTATATTTTATAGTTTTTTTTACTTTTTTGAACCACATACATTTTAAGTTTCGTATTCCAAAGCATAATATTATTCAAAGTATTTAGTTCTGCTAAAATCAAATTTTGAACAAGTAGTTTACTAATCATAACTTAAAGTATTTAATATGATAAGTGGAATAGTGAACCAACATTTTTTGGGGTGTACCTACCCATTTCACATTCCACTACACTTGTCTAAACTTTACATACTCATAATTTATAAGTGACTTGTCTAAAATCAATTTTTATTTATTGACTAATACTTCATCAAATATTTTACTTTTAAATAAGAAATTATAAAATGCATATTTTCATTGACAAAAGTAAAAATACTATTTTTTTTTAAATGTTGGTTTTTATTAACAACTTAAAATTATGAAAAAAAAATATTTTCAAAAACATTAATAAATTTAAAGTTTTTGAAATAATGAGTGTTTTAAACTAATGTATTTAAAATGTAAATTACAGCTATCATCTGATTCAGATAACTTAAATCAATATACTGTCGATAATTTGGGATATGACAAATTTGTTCATTTAGATAGTGCTGGTGTTCAAGCACTTAACCTATTTTCTAATTCTGGTACTATGTCTAAAAATGATTCTATTCTTGGAATTTTTAATAAATGTCGCTCACCACATGGACAAAGGTTAGTTGTATTTCATTTGCACAAGTTTAACATTAAACTATAAATACAAAACAAATTAAACAATAAAATAATCAAATGTTTAGATTGTTAACTCAATGGATCAGACAGCCATTGAGGGATTTGAATAAAATTAATGAACGCTTAGATATTGTTGAAACTCTTGTTACGGATACAGATATTCGGCAGCAACTACATGATCAACATTTACGCACAATACCTGACCTCCAAGCTCTTATGCGTAAGATTCAAAGAAAAAAAGCCAACCTACAAGACTGTTATAGGTAGGTAATAAAAATATTACTTGATAAAATAAAGTGAATATTTATTATATTTGTTAAACTTCATAGTCTATATAGTTATTACTATTGTCTGTATAATTTAGGATATATCAAGCAATACAAAAGCTTCCAGATCTTGTGCAAACATTGAGCAATTCAGATAATAAAACTCTGAATAGTGTAATTACAGCTCCGTTAAAAGAACTTGTCAATGACATGAATAAATATCAGGCCATGATTGAGGAGACAATTGATTTAAAACTGGTCGAACGAGGCGAGTTTCTCATTCAATCTGGATTTGATGACGAATTACAAGAAATGAGAAATCAAATGGATGACTATGAAACAAAAATGAAATCAAATTTAACCAAAACTAATGGGGCATTAGGAATTTCTGTGAAATTGGATTCAAATTCACAATATGGATTTTTCTATAAAGTGTTATTAAAAGTAATTTATTATTTATGTTTCTATTGATATTTAAAAATAATTATTAATTTTCAAATATTTATGTTATAGGATGCTAAGACTGTCTCCAATAATAAATCATACGAAGTTCTAGATACCACCAAAGGTGGAGGTATGCGTTTTCGATCATCTAAACTAACAGAACTTAATACAGAATACCAGAGTATACATAAAAACTATTTGGAACATCAAAAATCTATTGTAGTTGAAGTCATCCAAACAGCTAGTATGAAAAACTTTAAACTTTAAAAATACCCACAACCACTTGTTTAATCATTGATTATATGTAGGTAGTTACAATGCAACCATACTAAACTTAAGTCGAACTCTGGCACAGTTGGACGTTTTAACGAGCTTTTCTATGCTGGCAGCCAGTTCATTACGTCCATATGTTAGACCAAATTTACATCCCCAAGGTCATGGTCTGTTAGATTTGAAACAAGTGAGGCATCCATGTGTTGAGGTACAAGATTCAGTGTCTTATATTCCTAATGACGCTTATTTTGAGCAAGGTAAGTTAAATACAGTGGACATATTTCATAATCAACCCATTTTATTATATTTTATGAATTCAATTTCAGGAAAATGCACATTTAATGTAATAACTGGTCCAAACATGGGCGGAAAAAGTACTTACATTAGAAGTGTTGCTGTAGCCATTTTTATGGCACACATGGGAAGTTTTGTACCTTGTGATGCTGCTGAAATCAGCGTAGTCGATGCTATTTTAGCTCGAGTTGGAGCAAATGATTCTCAAATTAAAGGATTATCTACATTCATGGTTGAAATGATAGAAACCGTTTCTATACTCAAAGTATGTAACATATAAATTAAAATATAAATCATTAAATGTCTATAAACATAATTTACTTTATGTAATCAATTTAGAGAGCTACTTCAGAATCGTTAGTAATAATTGACGAATTAGGTAGAGGTACATCAACTTATGAGGGTTGTGGAATTGCCTGTGCTATTGCAGAGTAAGTGAGACATGTGTTTTGTTTTTTAAATAAACTGCTATTATTAACAGCAAAGTAATTAAAAACGAAAAATAAAAATTTAAGACTAAAGTTATATCTGTTTATAGACGTTTAGCTGCTGAAACCAAAGCATTTACTTTATTTGCGACTCATTTTCATGAGTTAACTAAACTCCAGGAGACTATACCAACAATTACCAATAAACACGTTTCTGCCGTTACTACAGATGATAGTCTCACGCTTTTGTACCAAGTGCAACCAGGATCATGTGATAAAAGTTTTGGTATTCATGTTGCTGCTATGGCTAAGTTTCCAAAAACTGTTATTCAAGTATCTACTCGTCCTATTATAATAAACATTTTCTAATTATCTTGTAATAAATATTAATTTTTTATTGTCTTAAACTCATTAGGACGCTGCTAAGAAGCTTGCTCTGTTGGAAAGTTTTCAAAATAACCAAATAACAGAAAATATTCAAAAAGTATTTTAAAATACTATTTATATAAAAACTAGTACTCACAAATTTTATCATTTTTCAGGAAATTAATGAAGCTGATAAAGAAAAATTTCTGATTGAATGCAAACGCTGTGCACAAGAGTGTACTTTATCAGACGATGAGTTGTTTAAACGCATAAAAAAACTGAGAACTGAGTTCCTATAATATTAGTATTATTACATTTATCGATTACAATTATTTTATATTTTTTTTTATACATACATATCTAGTTCATTAATTAATCATTTATATATATTTTTCATTATTCATTTTGGTAAAGATAAAAATAATGTTTTGTTGCATATACATTAACTTATTTGTTACTTATCAATTAATTTGAATTGTTCTACCTATCTTTTATAGAAAAATATACAAGCATTTAATTAATTTTTACAACTATAGTTTATGAGTACATAAATAATTATTTGAACAAAACTTGCAATTTATTATTATTTTTTTTAATGTTGATCAATTTAAATAGATTATTATTTATCTATTATTTTAGTGATATTGAAACTTATATTTTATAGTACGTATTATGTATTATGAGGTTATTATCTCAATAATATTAACATTATTAATTTTCTCAAAAATAAAACAAATAATGAGTCTAAATTAAAATACATAAAAATATTTTTTTATTTGAATAATATGTGTATAATAATATGTTGTGTATGGACAATTATTTATATTGAATGATAATTAATTATACATCATGAACTCATAGTAATATTAAAAATGATTATCCAGACCATTGATACATTTATCAATATGCTTTTATATTAGTTAAAATTGTAAATAAAGATTAGACAAAATTTATATAAAAAATAAAAAACTAATATTACACCAAAATGATAGCTATTCCATTGAACTCTTTATTTCAAGTATACTTATAGTCTTTATAGCCATACTACTCAAATAATGCTTTCAAATTTCATTACAAATAATCAATAAAATACTTAAAATGTTAACATACTTATAATTAGAGACCAGATTTTTATATTTTTACTGAGAGTATGTAGCTCCAATTAGATAAACTTTCTTGACAATTAATTTTCTTATGAAATTTGTTAGCATTTAAAAAAATATTTATCAAGTTTAAAGTATATTTTGTGCAAAATAATATATTTTAGAAACATATTGCTATATCTGAGTTTAATTTCAACATTTTATAAAAAAATATTTTTGACCTTTGTCAGCTTCTATTTTTAACATACAATTAGTTTTTATTTTAATTATTTAAAACATATTATTATTATTATTTTCTGAATTTAGGATGTGTTACAATCACACGTAAAATATAATTAAAAAATATACACTAGTATATAATCATGGTATAAATAAAATATGACTGAATAATATTTTAAAGATTACTAATTAGTATTAATTTAACTCTTATAATTTGTATGAAAAAATCACATTTTTCCAAAACAGAATATTATTAATGCATATAAATTTGGTTTCATCTTGTAAATTGTAATTATTATAATATTTAAATTTTAAACAATTTAATGTAATGTAAATTTTTCATACATAATGCATATTTGGTCAAGCATATTGATTAAAATCTAGAATATGGTTGGATGAAAAAAAAAACCAAAATAAAAGAACTTGTTGCTGTGAGCCCACTAGGCACTAACTATAAAACCCTCTGTAGAAATGTTTTTATAATTATTTGGAGGGGAATACTTTTTCACTACATTATGGTTTTTTTCTCTTAAAATTATATTTGTTAGTGTATTAACACTAACAGAATGCAGCTTTTAAATGCTGTAAAAATCTGTATTATTGGTACTAATAAATATTCCACAAATCAAATTTTAATAAACACTTACCTATCTAATAATAATAATAAAAACGTATAAAAAGTATAATCCTTGGGCACGTATAATATTAATTCATTGTTACAAATGACTAGGGAATGGATTTTATTCTAAATACATATTTTTATTGGAATGAAATATTTTAAATCTGATAAAAAATGTGTAAGATTTAGATCATTCTAATTGAATTAAACCAAAATGTATTTTACATATTTAGTAAGTAAGTACATATTTTAGTAATTTTTGATTTTTCATTGATTTTTAAACGTCGTTTAACATCATCTGCTTCATCTAAAATTCTAAAACAACAAGATATGTAATTTTCGACAGAGATATTTTAATAGGAAAAATTGATATAGTCAATAAGAATTATGGCCCTATCACATTTGTTGATGTGTAATGGTCTTTTAGCCAATACAAAAGTATTCTCCGACCAAATCGTTGTAATTTTTTATTTACAAACATTCAACAATGTTGTTTCTTATTGTTTTGTTCCAGAATAATGTTCATAATTTGTATTATTTTTATATTTATATTATATTTATATCTATAAAATATTTTTTTTCTGTAATTTTCAATACTAATTACTTATAATTTTCTTCAATATTTACATATTTTGGATTTTTTCTTCCATATTTTAAGAAAAATGTATACATATATATATGTAGTATATTGATTTTTTTTATTACAATAAAATCCGTTCCCTACAGATGACTAATCTAACCGTGATCAATGAAGAAATAGATAGGTAAATTGCAAAACTTAAGTCAAATGTATAAGTGACCTTAAAATACTTTACCCATAGATTATAATTAAGTACATGCTCTAGTCTAATGAATAGTGTATAAATATAATGTCTATTATTATTATTTTATAGTATGCATCATCTGAGGAACAATTTATAATTAATTATATATTCTATTTTATTTTATTTTTTTTTGTAGCATTACGGTAAGGCCCTTACCACTCAAACTTTTTATAAAAGTTGATAAGTTAAAAACATTTTTGATTGTTTGGTACTTATGCCTGATTAAATTATCAATATTAAGGGGATACTGGATCGGAAGCGGTGATTTTCTGTCTTTGTCTAACACACCTACACGCAACATAGGGTTCTATTTCCAACGTAGGTACCGATTGGTAGAATGAAGCGATAAGAATTCTAAAAACAGATTTAAATTTGGCGTCGTCTTTTTGAGATCGACTTTCCCACATTTTTGATTTCAAATTCTCCAAAAATTGAAATATGTCAATTTTTTAATTATTCTTTTTTAATATAACGTTTTTAGGATTTTGGGGAGATAAAAAATGTGTGAAAGGCGATCTCAAGTAGACTTGACGACAAATTCAAATCTGTGTCCAGAATTTCTATCGCTTCATTATATCGCAATCGTTACGTTGGAAATAAAATAATCCTATGTTACGTGTGTGTTAGACAAAGACGAAAAATCACCGCTTCCCTTACCTCAATCTAACCCTTTAAAATATTTTTTTGTTTAGTATTTTAGGGAAGATACAAAACATCGATGAGAAGATTGATTTTAGTTGAGTTTTTGTAGGTTCATTTTTTTAATGAAGTTATCTCCTCAAAAATCTTATTGTATTTCTACCAATGCATGCTGACATGCTGCAGTAGTCACGCAGATGGCCTTTAAGACTTTTAACCCGATATAAATAAATAATAACACAATCATAAGACAACAAAATATTTAACTGCGTAAGATCTATTTTTGTATAAATGCCTTTATCTCTAATAAGTAAATATACATTATACAGGACGATCCATTTAAGTGAGTACCTAACTATACTCTTATTATTTTGAAAAAATATTAACTTATTTTTTACAATTTTTATCATTATCTTTTTTTAAGTGCCTTAGTTTATTTTAATGACAATCTATACCAAACGTTCGATATGTCTTTAATTTAATAGTATCTACTGTAGTTACTTGTAGTTCCGATAAAGTAAATGTACGATACATAAAAATAGAATTTCGAATAAAAAATACACATCTAATAAGTTGTAACTTATAGTAATTTCTAATACTCAATTCTTAAATTGTGTGACAAATGAGTTTTTAGTGATGAAGTGTTCAAGTGTGTAATAAAAAGATTATTTTTATGTACATTTAAATTAATTTCGTGCCAATTTTATTCAGCTCTTTTTACCTTTAATGTGCATTTTACAAATTGTCATATTCATTTCTTTAATTTATTCTTTTACATTAGCCAGCTAGGTAATACCTTCTATTCATCACTAGAAATATTATGTGAAATTTTCGTCGAAAGTATTTTATTTGTTATTGAGATAATATAATATTATAATTAATAACATTATATAATTGCATACCTATATAATTATTAGAATAAACGTTAAATTTTTATTTTAACTAAGTGACATATTAATATATTATCCGTTAACTTATGAAAAGGGAAAATGATTTGACAATATTTTTAAAAATATATTTTCGTTTTATTTATTTAATGAGCATTTTTAATTCCTTATTTTAAAAAAGCAGAATATTGTTCGTAGTAGGTACCTACTTTGACACATAAAAACGTATAAGTAATTAAGAAATAACTTAAAAAATCTAATAAACATAATAATATAATATTATAATTAATAATTAATTAGGTACCTACTATTTAGGTTAGGTTAGGTAAACATCTACCTATTTCAAATTTAATTTTGTATATCGATATAAAACTTTGAATTTAATTTTAAACATTTTTAAATTTTTAGAATTTACTATTTTTATAGTAAGATAACTATAAAAAATATTGGACGGGGAGGTCATGGTCCTTTAAATTTTTACAAAATGTAATATAGTTAAGATGGGGGTTTGGTCTCTCTAGCCCCTTCTATTTGTGCATAGGCCCTTCCTATTTATAAAACCCTCTGGTAGGGCCCACAACACAGGTTGAACCTAGGGTCCTACAATTTACCATTCTAAATCCGGCCCTGATAGGTGCTATTATGAATACTTTCCAATTAGCCGGTAGGTAGATTTGTTTTATGTAACTAAATCCGTAGGATTTAAAGATTATAATCCTTTAGAGTTTTGTACATAAAGTTAAATTGATAGGTATGTAATATTACAATTTATAAATAAAACAATAGGTATTTGTTCAACTTTCGATTTCTATATGCATCGACATTTTCAAAAATATCATATTTTTCATAATTTACCTATAAACAAAAATTGGTGGTTTCATTTGAAAAAATGAGTTATATATCGCCACAAGACACTTTTCAAATATTAAAAAAACTCGAAGCATCTTAACATATTTTTCTTTATGTGAGATACTCAGATACTTATGTAAGCTATACTTAAAAAATCCAAACTTCATAATAATTTGAATAAATATTAAATGCAATACTTTAATTTTTTTTTTAATAATAAAATATGGGTGAGCACGCTTGATGTGAATCCCCCTGTATCAATATCAATTAATTTTGATTCGAATAATAATTATTATCATTCACTACGCATTGTAATAAAATATACTATTGAAACTGAATCATATCGCTGATGTATTGCGCTGATGTATTGTTTTTTAATTAAATAACCTAATTAATAATTATTATTATGAAATAGAAATGAGTAGATAATATTATTATATGATAAATATAAAGTTTAAGTAGTTAATGAATAAAAAACAAAACACACCCAATAAAATAATTGTTTCTTTATTGGAAAAGTAAAACCAACAAAAATATAAAATGTCATATACAGTGTAAACTATAATAATTAATATAAATATAAAAATTATAATTTCACATTATTCTTTTCATTTCATTTCATACCATCCTCAAGAGTTGTAAAAAAACACTGAATAGTTTATATAGGTACAATTATGGGACGTTTAAAATGGTGTATTTCAATAAACGAAGTATATACAATATAGATATATCTACAGGCCTACAGCAAACAGTACAGGACACGTTTACCTACTGTATTTTTATATTAAATATTGCTGGGTATTTTTGTCTTAAATTCTTAATAGATTATTTGATAGAACACGACAATCCTGTGGTGTTTTATATGCTGCATTTTCGGACTTACAGGACCAACTCTTAATTGTATTGGTCTAAATATCTAAAATGCTTTCAAATCTTTTGGAATCCATTTCCAATATTTCCTGGTCACGTTTCCATTTTTCTATTTTTTCTAATTCAATTTCGGCCGAAGTCTTTACCTTTGTCTGTTGTTTGTTTTCATATTGGTCCTGAATTCTGGTCTTCCAGGTTGTCTTTGCTTTATTTTGGCAGCTATATTATACATATAATATGATGTTAGTACAAAATATATACATTTAGTTAGGTACTTAGGTTTATACGTGAATTTTTTTTTTAAAGAAAGATTTTGATTTTCTAAATTATATTTGTAAACTATACCATAATATAATACATTAATGCGATTTTGAGTAAGACCAATTTTTACGAGTTCATACTTTTTAATTGTTTTTGTTTTGACTTTTTAAGCAACGTAATCAAGAATTAAAGTACAATAAACCTGCAATGCTGAAAATCATATTCTTAAAAAAAAAATTAATGAAATCAGACGATTTTACAAGAAGTAAGAGAATTTCCTATTTTTGAGCAAAAAAATCATGCTTTTCATTCTTAAAATATCGATGCCATTACATAGAACGTGATGCGTAGAATGTATATAGATATACTAGATAGCTCGGCACTCGTATAAATTAAAAAAAAAGACAACTGCATGTGCACTAATTATCATTTACGACTAACACAAAGACCACGGGCAGCGGCAATGTTTTTGAATATTGTCCAAATACTCCGAATATTCTCTTTATCAGATACACATGAGCAGGACTATTAAAATAAAAACAGATAATGGGATTGCGTGATGCGTAGGTGGCAATTGATTGATGATGTTAATGTATCACCTGACATTTTTTTATTGTTAGGTTAGGTTAGATTAACTAATAATGTACCTTCTTTGGAAATCTAAAAATTGGATAAGTAATACACTAATACCTACCTCATAATCAGAAAAAAACTAGGAAATCCTTCAGCTATACAATATGGGAGTTAAACATATTTCATCATGTATTGAATAAGTCACTGTAATATTATATAAATAGTTAAAAGTGAAAGCAAGAACACTATCTGTGTTTTTACATAGGCTTTTTTTTAAAAAAATATTTCAGTTTGTATGCAAATTATGACTATTTAAAATATAACAATTCAACAATTCAAAAATGTTCGTATCTCGCTTTAAAATAAAAATATCGTAAAAATCAAACCTGCAAATAGAGATAATGTTCAAATATTCAAATAATATTTATAAAAAATGCACGTGACTTTACACTTAATTTTTTTTTAACCATTCTGTGAACATTTTTTTAAGGATCTTGTAATAAAATTAAAACATTTTAAATGTCAATAAACAGCTCGAACAAAGACCTAAATTTTTTTAAATACTTTTCGGGTATCGAGGCTAAATAATACGATTTATCATATATATTTGTGCATCAAATGTAGTAAGAGTGAACAAAATTCTACGGAACTATATGTACATTATTTTTTTTTAGTTACTAACACTACATATACATAATACATATTATATAAATAAAAATTACAATACGTTGCAGTTAAAAAATAAACTTACCGTAATAAATATTTTCTGACATCGGGATATATGCAAATATCTTTGGCGCGTTTATACTTAGGACTATATACAAAACAAAAACATTTTTAGTATTATTAACATATTTTATAAAATACATATATAAATTATAAATATAATACATAGTTAAGTTGATACCATTGATATATACGGTATACATAGTTTTATATGCAAAATTATTTTTTCAGTAAATATATGTCATTTTGAAAATATTGCTTTAATATAATTTCTAGTTTACTTTCATTTTTCATTTTTTTTCCTTAACAAATTATTACAATAAATAATAGTATAGGTTTTTGATTTAATATTCCTAAGCAAAATTTTTTTCCGAGAATTTCAGTACTCAATATAGGCAGTGGCGTATCCAGGGGAGGGGTCATGGCTTCTGCTCGTTGGCCGTATTTACTATTTTTTGTTTTAAAGATTTATATTTATTTGTATACACTCTATATAAACGCATACTAAAATATGTCTTATACAATTTTAGACAGTGTGTGCCAGGGGGCACAACATTGAACTTAAACTTAAATTAATCTTTAATATATTAGAAATTAAAGATAACTTGTGCTTAGCCTCGCTGAAAGCTTGTAATATAATTTCAAATTTGCAACTGTTTTAGAATTAATTACTTAATTACTAATTAGTCATAATTCATAATGTATTATTAGTATTATTATTTATTATATAGTCTATAATATACCTCTTAAGTTGTTCCTTAGATTCTTCTTCCATAGTTTGTAAACGGGATTTATGGGATAGCAAAATATGTGTGATGCGGCTGAGAGAAGGATGTCCCCACTTTTTCGTTTTCGACAACCCCTTCTTTCTACTCTCCGTTGTTACGGGTACAGTCGTAGTTACACGTTCTTTAGGTTTTGACCAAGTGACTACGTCGTTCGTCGGCAAAGCTGTAACTGGAAATTAATTTCGGGAAGGGTCTTAAGCTAAAAAATTGTGTTCTAATTTTATTATAATATTGTATAGCCGTATAGGTTTTTTTACTACCACATAAAATAACACAAAAAAATTCAAGGGGAGGTTTGACCCCCCTCCCCCCAAGGTATGGCCTTGTTCCTTGGTATCCGCTCACTAGAATTGTATCTCTCACCTGGTAGATTATTACTATTATCTGGTTTTGGCTGACTTGTTGAACTTGATAATACCTCCGTAGTGAATTCGTTCAAATCCGTAACAGACGGAGTACCCGATGTTGTTGTCGAACTGTATTCCAAAATCTCAATGGAAGATTTTACCGTTTTTGGTGGTTGTGTCCTAATATAAAAATATTATCGTATATTATATCTATTATTGGTATTGACGTAACTATGTAGGGATACCTATATAACTAAAATTATATAATAACATATAATAAAACCATTTTTTTCGGGTGGTTTATAAAAATTTGATGCGAAACTGCACTGATGTTTCAAATCGCAGCTGGTTAGGTTTACATATTGTGTAGGATAATAAGTCACGAAAAATATACAGATTTCCACTCACTTGGTCCAATCCACATATGTTTCTTTCGAATCCTCATCTGAATTTAAAACGGTCATATTATTTTTAGTATCAGCAGCAGTCGTATTACTCGTATTGGCGGTTCTGACAGCCGAAGCGAAACTGCATACGACTAACGCCCAGTACAACATACACGTCTAAAAAGATTTATTGCAAATTATCATTATTATAATATTATATAAGTAATGTATGATCTATCGTTGCAGCAAAAATATCTCACTTTAGACGCAGTTAATGTTTTCATTTTGACCGTAAAATTCCTATGCAAACACTTGTGTGACGTGGTAGGTATGTTATTTGATCGAATCGAGAAATAGGTATTTATTATTAATATATATTTTTCAGATGAGTCGTACGCACGACTTAGCTCATTGCATCAATAACAATAATTGTACGGATGGTATTGTGGGGGTTCATTCTACGGGTTCGCTTTTACGAATGCAGCGTGTAGTAGGTAATGCGTGTAAGTACCAATAATTGTTGAATAGATATGACTATATGAGTAAATGACTATCGACAACGATATAATAGGTATTATTACATTTTAATTACACGATGATAATACGGTACATTGATTTCGAGAAAGAAAATGTACAATAACATGTGACACAAAATATAATCTTCATTTTATACTATTATAATTTATAATATTATGATAATAATATTTTGAGGCCCGTGTAATATTTCGTAATTACTAGGCAATCAAACGCACATATCATTATTGTACGAACAATGAGTCATGAGACATCGATGTATTTAATTATTGTAGTATTCATTATTCAAATAATATCAGAAATGTAAAGGTTGATTGATAATCTAGTTCATCTGTTAAATAAATAAATAGCTTAAATAAACTATACAAAATATGTCTATGCAGGGCCGTATCATTCGTATCAAGCGCAAGCTCATAGGTTGCAGCCTAGGGGCCCTCAAAAAAAAAACTTTTTAGAATTTTTGTACTTCACCGAAAAAAATTTATAGAAAATATGTTACGAACTTCATGAGAATGAAGCTAGCACATAGACCAAGCACACGTAGTCACGCAGGAGACTTAGATTTGACCACCACTGCAGTATACCACATGAGGTATCATTTTTTTGCTATGTGTATAGAGAGTAGATGGACTGCCAGGAGACTGAGAAACTACGCGTCCCCTAAGTGTGCTAGGTCTGTAAATGCTCATGACAAAATATATTTTATCATGTGTATGCCTAGCTTCATTCTAAAGCGGACTGTGATATTATATTAATATACTAATATATTATATGTAATTGGTGAGTATATAGTAGTGCTGTGTGCCTGTGTATGTCTTCGTGCTACAATAGCGCGAAGGCATCGTGCACGAGATTTACGATGTGCCCACCTCTCCTGGTGTCGTGCCAAAAATACGTTACAAAATTATACAAAAAAAAAAATTAAATTTATATCATATATGATAATATTATATTTAATTAAATTTTTTAACAATAAAGAATCGGTAATAAAGTTTACTTAATTGTTCGAGATATCAGTCATACCTGACCTAACTCTACAGTATAATAAAATGAATACATTGCTATCGCTTATTGAATTAATATATTTTATAATTTTTCTCACGACAAATGTTTTTATACGGACAACACACAACAGTGATATCACAATTAAAAGGTCGATGGATATTACTATATTAGACTTTATGAATAGTTTCACTTGTTCTTAAAATTGATGTTTGAAAACAATCGATTTCCTCTCATGAAAATATAATTTAACATACGTCACTTTTATATGATTACTTTTCCACGTGAATCTTAATGTGAGTTTTGAAGTGTTGTTTTTTAGTATAAATGATTTATTCAAACATTGCATGAATATAGTTTTTTGGCTGATTGATTATGCACAATAGTTTCGTGTCTATTTAAATTTGATGATCGAGAAAAAGATTTATTACAAATATTATATTTATACAGTTTTTCACCCGTGTGAGTTCTTATATGGATGTTGAAATTTCCTTTCTGTGAAAGTGTGAAAACGATCTATCACAAACTTTGCATTTTTATGGTTTTACTCCAAGATGAGTCATTATGTGAATGTGAGTTCTAATAATTTCCTTTGATGGAAACTATTTATTGCAAATATCGCATTTGCATAGGTTTTTTCCCGTATGCTTCCTTTTGTGAATATCGAGGTAATATTTTCGTGAATATAATTTATTACAATCCTTATGAATTGTGTAAAAAAGTAAAAAGTAAGATCGCAATGAAGTTTATCCGGTCGTACCTATTGTAAATTTGTAAGTTGTAACACGACAACGCGTAAATTCAAGTATATATTCAGGTATATATATATATATATATATCTGTGTAAATACTATTCGTGATAAAAAGTTAATTAAGTACTGACCACGGTTGTGAGTTGAGTATTCTATGGAATTAACCTAACCGTTGATTAAAACGTGTGCGATAAGTTGCCTATAGTCTATACTCTATACAAATCACAAAAAAATCTTTTCGCCTTTTCGACGGATAAAAAGAACTTTTACCTATCACTTATCAGCGACTTTTACTCAAACTTAATCGTCTTATTACGTCGTACACTAGTCGCTAAGTCTGCACCAGGCACTTCGATAGCTAAGAGAATTTTGTCGCCATTTTATATTTTCACAATGTGGATCAGTAAAAACCAACTCCTTGAAATGTACATTAAGGGAACCAGATATAATGTAAGGAAAGTCCTTATATTTAACTTTATGGGAATTACACATCAATTAGTTATTTAGGGTTTACTAATCCAGGAACCTGAGAAACTACTAGTTTTCCCGGTGAGTGATAAAAAAGAAAAAAACTATCACCTGCTAAAAACTCATAACACCCCCAGAACAGATTTTGTGTTAATGCAAAAATTGCAAAATATCCCTTTATAGAAAAATTAACACTTAAGAAAAATTTTGATTTTTTTAAATATTTAGTTCACAAGTCTTTTTAATGTTTTCTTAGAAAAAATTATAATTTTTATATTTTTTTTTTCTACATTTATTTTACCATTCTCATTAAATTTCAAGACTAATTTTAAAATATACTTGACATTTCTTCCTCCTCAAAATCAAAAATAGATATTAACTGTTTTTTTTTAATTGGCATGTTTGGGGAGTTAAACAAATTTTGAAAATGCTAATTTTTACTAAGAGAGAAGTGGCAAGTTATGTTTCCGAAACCCTTTGTATAATTTTTATTTTGTCGTATTAATTTTAAAACTAGGTTTACAACAAATTTATATGAGTGGCATGCTAAATATTCATAATATTATGATCTTGTTTGAGAAAATCCTTATGGACGGACCATGAAGTCTTATTAATTTATAGATATAATAAATAAATAAATTATACAATAATTTGAAAAATTAAAAACAAAATATTCAAACATAACAAATATATTTTAAGAAAATACATTTTATTTGATATGTCAGTCAATATAATTTATAATATAAGAATACATATAAAAAAATAAAAAAGATAACAAACAGATAACATCCATGTTGTAAACATAATAATTTACCACTATTAGGAATTTAAATGAAACTATTCACATATCTTGTGATAAACGATTAAAATTAAAAAAGGTCAATAAAAAAAAAAAATTATAATTATTTAAATACATATCAGTAGTATCTAATTTACTTAACATTAATAAACTAATCAATAACTTCTAAAATTCTGAACTGAGCAAAGAATTCTTTTTGATAATAACCATTATTGATCCTGGTATTTCAGGCTCCAAATATCTGAAAAATAATTTTGACCAAGTTTTATTGAGTTCTATGAATTAATATTTAAAAATTCCATCTTACATTAGTCGTCTATCTTGAAGTCTTCTTATAACAACTGGTTTGATGCGAGCTATGCCTTTGGGACTATGTTTTCCACGACCTGTAATAATAGTCAGTTGTCTACCTCTATTTCCTCCATTGGGTTTTTTCAAATTTGATATATGATTATCCAAATATATGTCTAATGCTATAATAGCATCTGAAACCTAAAAAATCTTTGCTTTAACAAACTTATTTGGATAAATGTATATTGAACTAGCATTACTGTTAAATTGTGCAAATCTAAGGAAGTGGCATTCTCATTTTGTTTAACCATATCTAATACAGCATTGGTTTTGGCAAGTATTTCATTTTGTTTGACAATATCAGCCTATGCAATAAAAATAAATAAATCATACAATTTAGAGCTTTTCAAAAAAAAAGTTTAAGGTGTATTATTACTCTTTCTAAATAATGTGCAGTGACTGAAGGATGTTGTTTTGCGCTTAATGATTGATTAGCTTTTTGTAAAAGCTGTTGTCGCTTGAGTGAAAGTTCTAGAGCTACTCTACTATAATCTTGATCACTATTGGATTCATTATGATTTATCTCATTAACTCGACTTCTTTCATTTTCCTGTAATAATATTTTTGTATTATATAATATGGGAAAAACATAAAATATTTTATTTTAATATATGTGATCATATCATAATCACATAAGACAAACCCAATAATTTATGAGTAATGAATATTTATTACTTGAATAGTTGGATTGTCTTGGTTTAACGAACATTTGATTCCAGATGCTTCACTTAAAAATTCATTTGCTTCCTAAAAATTTTTTTTTAATTTTAGTCTATAATATTTGCATTTTAAATTAATTAATTTACATGAAATTTATAATTTTTGGCACGTAAAACATTTAAAACATGTGTGGAATTAATATGTTTAAATTTTTCCAACAGCAATTTTTTTGTTAAAACTGCAGAAAATGTGAATTCTCCCTGTAAAAACAAATTTTAATTTCTCATTAATTTGTTACAAAATTGTAAACATAATTTTTTCTAAATTATATACTTACAATGTAGGAATTTGAATTACTAGAAGAACATTCTTCTGTAGATTCTTCTTGTAGTTTTCTAGCCAAAGTTTCATCTAAGAATATTACAATTTAAAAAATATCAGTTAATACTTAATAATAAATACAATTATTTCCCAATTATAATATCAGAGATCAAAGGATACTTTAAGACGTTTTTTCCACAAAAAAAAATTGTTCCTTTATCATAAAAAAAAAAAAATTATGTCAATTAAAATTAATTATAAATACTAAATAATTATTTGCTAGACATTGTGGATACAGCCAAATAAAAGTCTCATTTCTAATCGTAATAGTTTAGTGAAATAGATTGGGGAAGGGTGAGACTAATAGTTTTTGAACGGTGCCTGAGAACTTATTGTTATGACATTATTCAAAAGTAATAAATATATAATTTTGAAGAAAAAATAAACATAAAATAATAATATTTTAATTATATTACAATTACGAGCATTTTTATTTGTTATGTTTTAAAATAGGTATGACATTAAACATAATTTTATTACTGTACATACACGGTTAAAGTAGTTATAGAATAAATTGAGCTATTATTTGTTCTCACAATGTATTTTATTCATGCACCAATACTAAAACTAGATTACATCATGAATTTTTGAGGAAACTATTTATCCAAACAAGAAAACTAATATTTAATATGTCATTATTACCATGTATAATTAAGACTAAGTACTAATATAAAAAACATTTGTTATATGTAATATGCAGGGCCGGATTAAGATATTTTGCGCCCCGGGGCAAACCTACCTAAAATTAAGAACTACTTTTTTATAAACATAACATTGTTTTACTATAATTTGGCATTTATTAAATAATATTAGAAATATATTGAAATAATATGTTAACAATCTTTTTAATATTACTATATACCTAAACAATAAACAATGTAAATACATTTATTAAAATAACAATTTTGTAAACATGATTTAATTTAATTTTAATTTATTTATTAAAATGATATATAAAATACTGGGATTAATTATGTAAGTAAATTATTTTATTTTTATTATTTATAATATTTTTATAAAAACGCTTTTCTTGATTTCTGTTTAGCAAATTGGTCTATACATTCATCCCATGACATAGATTCAAGTAAAACATTTTCAATATTAAGAATAGCAAATTAATTTAATTTTTCTTTTGAAAGAGTAGATCGCAAATAGCTCTTGACTCTTTTTAAGGCCGAAAACTACACGTATCTATACGTTTGATTAATCGGTCGAAGCTGTCGATGGAAATATTATCTATATTATATAGACGTTTAATAATTATTATTATTACGTGGACACTGTGACTGTAGTTATTACTTGTAATTCAGATATCGGTAAATTCATGGAAACGTGTATGTGAGTATGCGCGCCGTGTACACTGTCACTCTAAATGGTACCTACAATATTTCAAAACTTTGCGCCTTTAAAATCTTGCGCCCGGGGGCAGTTGCCCTCTCTGCCCCCCCCCCCTTTAATCTGGCCCTGGTAATATGATAAATATTAACATTATGATTGTTGAAAGTAATTAATGTAATCATTAACTTTTATAGTTTTATATCCTTGACATTTTACATAAAAATTTAATGGGATTGTTACTAAAACATAATGAAATAAAATAAAATACTAAAATTTTATTTTTAAAATCATAACAATTAAAATATTTAAAATATTTAAAATAAACAATAATTAGGTACCTTGTAAAATGGCATCTTGATTACAAACATCTAAAGGAGTATTTGCAATCAAATAATAATAAAGTTCTTCAGCCAACTTTTCGGGTAATTTCACTGGCATTAATAATGTATTTTGATCTAAAATCAAAATTATTTGATTAAAATATAATTATTTAGAAAATTAAAATATACACTGTACATACTAAAATTAGGAGAAAAATCGCCAAAATAGTCACATAATTGAGCAAGCACACTTCTATCCATAACTAATTGAACAAAGTTTCCCCCATCATCTTTTTCAAATGTTAAGTTTTCTTCAACCCTTTCAGATTTTGGAAGAATAAAATCAGAACTGTCCATAGAATTTTGATTTTCTTTAAATTTTTTTATCCTTAAAACATGGTCAGAGTATAATGAATCACCAAATGTAAATTTATTTTCAAAATCTTTTCTTAAATCATCATCAACAATTTTAAATGTTCTTTGTAATTTTTTATCGATGACTTTTTTCCCATGTTTTTTTTTTTTACTATCAGTTTCTTCAGTGATTTTATTTATTGCTTTTGACTGTGAGTTTAATGGAGAATTAAAAAAATTAGTATCTTGTTCATTATTTTGATTTAAAAGTTCAATGGAGTCTTGACGTTGAACATTTTTTATAAAATAATTTTCTTCATACTCAATAAAACGGCACAATTGTTGTTTTGATATATTATGTCTAGATTCTACTAACATATCTAAAATCCAATCAATATTCCCTTCACATTTTTCAAATAATTCAATAATTAATGAAGAAATATTTTCTGGGTAGTTTTCACAAAGTTTATTCAAATTTAGTTTAGGTATAATACCTTTAAGATCGTTAGTTGTTGTACCTTTATCTAATTTTCCACAAAGCATATCCAAAATACTCAAATTTCCTTCATTTATATCTCTATTTTTTCCATAGACAACATAACTACTATACTCTTCTTCAGGTAATTCATTCAGGACTTCCATAAATAAAAAATCATTTTCAGATGTATTAACAGATTTATTGACATAATTTGATGCGTCTTCCACGGATGATTGAGATTCTTCATCTATATCAGACATTTCTTGGGATAGGTTTTCAAATTCATTGCTCTCATGAATATCTTGTTCTTGTGTTGAACTAATTGTAGAAATCAGAGTGTCTTCATCATTACTATTAGTAAGAATAGTAGATTCTTTTTTTTTTTTTTTTTTTTTTTGTGTTTTTGTAATACACAAGTCTTTAAAATCGTCAATAATCTCAATTTGGGTTTTACTTACTACATCTCTCTGGTCTATGAGATTTTCACAAAGCTGATATTTTTTAACCATGTTTGATACTATTGGTAGTTGGTTTTTCTTATTATATTTTAATTTAAATCTAGCTAACAAACTATCAACAGTAATATTATGTTCATATCGACGGAGTGCCATAACTATAGCATCATAAGGAACTGAATGTGTATTTTTCTTGACCAACTCTGTTGCATCCCATGCCCATTCGGTAATAGGTTCAACAATTTCAATCCAATATCCATTATTTACAGCCATTCTAGCATATTTTTCCATTTCCCAAGCTTCACAATTTGTATTATCATTAATAACTGGAGTAACTTCTAATTCAATAGCTTTTTGGAATTTTTGAAATGCCCAATTGTGTGCATCAATTAATTTATCCCGATTATATTTATACTTCCCATTACTTTTATGAATAAAAAACTTATCTGCACTAAAAATAAAGTCATCATTTTTAGCGTTTTTATAGCATAAATTCAAAATATTATTTGCTTGATATGATTTTCCACTGCCTGGACATCCTCTCATAAATACTACAACTTTGAAGTTTTTTGATAACAAATATAAGATTCTACTAATAGGCGTTTCAGTTGTAGATAAACGTTCCCAATTAACGTTAGGAATATTAGAATTAGAAACTGCAGCAGATTGATTTTTTTCTTCAGCGGATAGTAAATGTAGATTTGGATCAGGATCAGAAATATTTGTTATTTCAATAAGATCTCGATATGCCAATAACACTAATAAAAAAATTTAGAAAAAAAAAATTATAAATCTTAAGACTATTCTATTTTAATATATTATCTTAATTATTATTAATGAGAAAATTTTTTTATAAATTAATCTTTCCAAGTCATTAATTTAGGGCTAGGGACTTCATGACCTTAAAATGTTTGAAATATTTATGCATTATAACAGTAAAAATAAGAAAATACCTGTTATTAAAATATATATTCTCAAAAAAAATATTTATTATATAATATGATCAATGTAAATATATATTCAAGACATAGTTAAAAATTATATTTAATATTTATAAATTTTAATATATTGTAACAAACCGCTATTATCACGTATAGATAAGTAACAATACAGGTTATTGGTGAAAAAAAATACAAACACTAATTGATATTAATATGTAATGTCTAGGGATCAAAAAAAATGTGTGTAATGAAAAAACATAACTTTTTTGGAATATAGCAATGATAGTTTCCCTAGCAATGTATCATTTCACAAGGTGGAGAACTAATGGAGTGACATGTCACCGAATACATTTTCCAATATTTGCATTTTGAACTTTTACAAACCCAAATTAAATTTTGTAATTTTTTTTGTATTTTTATTTCTATATTTGAAACACATTTATATATTTTTAAAAATTAGATAAAAATATACAAACTCCTAGAAGTCCCTAGTCCTAATCATCATAAAACAATATTAAATCATATTGATGACAATACGCTTCAAATTATAATTAAATAATAACTAATTCAATTCAATGTTTGAGTTAAAAATAAAAAAGTATATCTAATAGAAGAAAGTAATCCTTATTTTATTTTTTAATGCATAATTGATAATAATTATACTTATCAAAAATTTAAATTTAGTTTGAATTTAATTAACAGATTATTAAAAATCCATTGTATAAACATTATATTCAAACATGTCAAACCCTTATTGGATATAGTTAACTGTATTTGAAGGCTAGGGTGGAAACAAAATATTTTTCTACAGTTTTGATCCAAAACCATAAATAAAAAATAAAATAATGGAGATATAAAAATACACCGGGGTTTTCCTGTTGCTTAGTAATTAAAATCTAGATTTAATCTATTTTTAGATATTGATTCCATTTATACTTTTTTTTAGATAAGTTTAATTTTGAAATTTTAATATAAGTAAAAATAGTAATTAATGGATAAACAATGTTTAAAAACAGATTTAACAAAGATTATTAAATTTACATAACATTATACGTTAAGACAGAATATAAGTTAATTAAAATAATAGTATAAAAAAATATATACTATGATTAGAGCAATATTTAAGACTTACAATCATTATTTCGACTTTCTATCACCATTTCAATAACATCATGATCAACGTGGCCAGTAAATAATTCAAATAAATCTTCTTTAGTGTTTAAACAACTCCAACTCATGTTTTTTCTAAAATTCGTCATCTTAAACATAAAATTAAATATCTATTTAAAAATGTTTATAAAATACATAATCTGTATAAATGAAGAGAAGAGGTATTAAAATTTAGAATCAACGTTTCAATATAAATAGAAAATAAAGAAATCTCTGCTACTCTGTACTAGATTTAAATATAATGAGAAAATTCTTTTATGTATTGCTTATCAATTTTAAAATGTTAATGTTTTTAATTGTTTATTATTGAATTAATCTTACAATACAAGATTACATTGCAAATTACCGACAATAATAGTATAAATTAATTTCAATGATCATACTTTTGTTGACAGTGAACCTATAGTAAACTTCGTACCTTTGATTGTAAAGCGTATACTGTATTACTGAAGTTTGAACTGTGAGTTGGCTGTTGATACTTAGTTTCAAATTTTAAAATTTGTAACAAAAACAAACTAACAATCAGTCTTTTGACTTTTGAGAGTAGTTAGTAGTTGTATGATACGATGAAATAAATAAGTCGTATTTAGAGTTTAAACTTCTGATAAGTGATTAGTGATAACCCGCAACATGTGTCAGCGTTGTTTTTTATTTTCAAAAATAACCCAATAAAAATAAACTAAAAATTTTCTTCATAATATTATAATTTATAAAATGTTATGCTAAGAGCCAGAATGATAAACATTGCTACGAGACCAGTAGAGTGTAGAGTAAGGGATTTTAGATGATTGCAGATAGGTGTGTCCGTATTCCACACTCCCACCACTTATTATAATCTAAATTTTTCATCTTTCTACTTATTTTGTCTAAAATAATACATTCCCCTGGCCCCTTGCCCCTTATTAGTGTACACAAAAATTAAAGTGATATATTTAAGTTATAGTCAAATCATTTTTTTTATGTTTCTTAAACTATAGTAATATATTATATATATATAAATAGTTAAGTTGTTGTATTTGTATATTACGATGTAAATGATGTAATGCATACCGTTAGAACCTATTGATAAACTGTACGTGCATAAATTATATATTTATATATATATGTAATACGTTTTAAATAAAAAATATAATTATATATATATAAAAAATTAAATATATCAACAAATAAAACACCAAACTGAAAACAAAAATGTATAGTATATATAAAATTGTATTACAAAAATAAGGATTTAAGGTATAGGTATAATCAGAGAGTATATTTAATTTATGGTATAATATAGGCGTAATGTAACAACAGTATTATAAGTGTAGCCATCCCTCCACTTATTTTGAGTTACTTCGACCACTGCCTATGTGTTAAGAGGACGCCATATCCGCATGTTTTGTCTCTGTCTTACTAACGTACATCATAACAAATTTTCGTTCAGCAGAATACATTTTGTGACGTTAACTTTAATTTTAGAGTAAATTTACCTATTATCAAATTTAAAGATAAGAATATTATCTAGACAATGACATATGATTTTATTTATATATTTTACAGTGAGTAATGAACATTTTAAAGTTGTTATATTTTACATAGCTGTAACTCACTTTAAAATAATAATATCTTTAAAAGCATATGTCATTGTCTAGATAATATTCTTTCCTTTAAATTTGATAATAGGTAAATTTACTCTAATATCCTTTATAACTATCAATATTTTTCACTAACAGATTAACATCTAGTACCCTGTGCAGTGTGCACTACGGTTCATTATTCAAATACTTAATAGTTAATATTCTCTAGTAGTCTATAATATAGTCTCTTACGGATATCGGGAACTGAATAATAGATCTAATACTTACTTCTATGCAGAGTACTCATGAAATATATACATATGCACATGTATGAATGCGCAATTTTACGAGCTATAAAATTCATAAGGGTCATGGTTCGAAATAATGCATATATTTTACATAAAATGCAAAAAACATGAATAATCCCTATACTACGCGTGTTAAAGTAGCAACCCTAGCATACGCAGCGCTACCTGTGGCCGTTTAATCGTACGACTCATTTTGGGACGTTATCAGAAGCGGAGTTTAGTCTCCTTATTCTAGTGTTCATATGTTCAACAAAGTTTTGTTTACTTTTTTTATTAATAATAATAACCATAGACATATATTATGTCTATGATAATAACTGATAACTCTGATTAGTCTGATTAGTGGTTACTGATTAATATTTTCGTGCCATCAAAAGTTAGAATGTCCGGTAGTTTGATGTTTACCTTCACGCTTATTGATGATTTAATTTTTATTGAAATATTATTATTTTTTAATAAATTAACCGGGCATGGTTGTTTTTAGTTTGGATGAAAAATTTATATATGACTTTTTAAAGCAAAATTTTTAATAATGAATGGTGAAATGAACAACAACGAAATTGCTTTACCGTTACACTACCAACAGATTATTCAAGCTATAAATATTGAACCCTACTTGAATCATGTGGAAAATATTTTCAAAACACCTCTTGGGTAATTTTTATAATTTAGAATATATTTTTTTTTAGTTTAGTTTTGTACTTTGTCAAATGTAGTATGTATTATATTGTATTGTTGTTAATGCCTACTTGGTAGTTAGTAATAACTTAGTGTCATAGTTAGAGCTCTTAATAAATTAGATTTATTCTCTCTCTCTCTGCAGTATTCAATCTAATGATTGGTTTGCAGCAATTTCCATGCTTCTCTATCACTAGCTTTTCTCTTCAGTTCTTGGTATGAGTTACATCCTTGATCTTCCATTATCTGACTTATGTATTGCAATCTTGGTCTTCCCCTATGGTTTTTTCCGTCGATTACACCTTCTAAGATTAGTAATAGCAGCCCATCATGTCTTAAAATATGACCTATTAATTCGTTTCGTCTTTTCTGTATACTCTTCCACATTGATTTCCTTTCCGATACCTTTTCTAAAACTTCTTCATTAGTGATTCTATCAGCCCAACTTATCTTTTGCATCCTCCTGTAACACCACATTTCGAATGCCTCTATTCTTCTCATTTCTTCTCTTGCAATAATCCATGTTTCACATCCATATAACATAATGCTCCAGATGTACGTTTTTAGCAGATTCTTCCTGATATTGAGGTCAATGCTTTTTGAAGTAAAAATATTTCTTTTCTTATTAAATGCCAATTTAGCTTGGCATATTCTTTTTATAATTTCTTTTTTGCATCTCCCATCTGAGCTTAAAGTGCTGCCTAAATACATGAAGTCTTCCACCTGTTCAATATTTTCACCATCCTTTAATTTTATACTTGTTCTTATGCTGTTGTTAATAAATTAGATTTATTCTATGACCAGTGATATAGTTAACTTGAGATTAATGAAATCTAAACATCTTATATTTGTATGCCTAGTAACACCTCATTCATATTGTAATTTTAGGGAAGATTCAAGTGATACAGACTTAGATGGTGATTTTAGTGATCTTGAGACTTCAGAAGGTAAGTATTTTTTTGTTCTTTACTTAAAAACTTTTAAATAAATTGGCTATAGGTATAAGATAAATCTAGAATTTCTGTTTTATCTCTGGAAAATAGAAGATTTTTTCCAACAGCCAAAGAAAATAGTAATAAACTAATAGATGCATTTTTTAACACAAAAAACCTATTGATTATTGAGCATAATAAATATAGATTGTTATTAGTTGAATAATTATTAATTTGTAAATTTTAGAACTTGTTGCTGATCGTTCTCGTTATTACAATTTATCAAATGTTGGTGATGATCGTTTATGGCTACAAAATCTTCTACTGGATAACGATGATTCAGATGATCCCGACGATGTAGTAACAGAAGAAGACTTACATATCATGATACAGCTACACTTATACAAAAAAAAATATCAAAAACAATTTCTTTCTGCTAAAAATGTAAATCATTTAATACACATAATTTATATAATTTACTTAATCAATTTTATAATTCTATTGAAAACTTTAATTAATCTTATAAGTACAATTTATTTATTTACATTTAACATAAACTTAACAAGAAAAAACAATTTTAATTTTACTAATTTTAGTTTTTGATAGTTATTATATAAATATATATAAATCCACAAAATTTGAAAAATTTAGGAGACATTATATAAAAAGTGTAATTGTAGAGAGAATAAGAATTATGATTCTTGAGATTAATAAGTTAATATAATTAGAAATTGTTTTGCAACTAATCATTGATAACAACTTTTAATTCATATTTATGAACTATAATGTTGTTAAATTTTTGACCTTTAATATGTTAAGATTTTTATAAAGTTGATAATGATAAAAGTTATTTTATTAGTATTTAAAACCAATTGAAAAAATAATAACAAGCCTTGGTTTGTGGTTTTATTAATTTTCTTTACAGAAAAATCGTTGTCGGTACTATAGTTCTGGTTTATTGTCTAATTTTGATAAATATCAAACCAGAACTGAAAAAAAAACCCATCCAAAAGACAAAACCTACTACTGTTAAACATAAACACAAGGTATATTAAATAAATTAATATAATATTAATAACTAATGTATAATATATCAATTTATATTTATAGAATTCGGAAAGTGAAAAAAAACTTGCTAAAAGGAAAACACGGTCATTGAGCCCTACAGCTAAGACATTAAAACTAGAAAAGAAAAAAGCGCTCTTGGAAGCCAAAACAGCTCAAGTCATATTTATGAAAAGAAAGAAGTTATGGTTACATATGGCAAAAAAAGAAATGGGAAAAGTAAAAAATAATTATATTTTATTTTTATTGAAAATAAAAAAAAAATTTTTCTCAAATATTTATAGATACATAGAATGAAAAATAACAATCATAAAGAAATATTAATAACTTGTCGTCGTACTGCTCAGTCTTGTATGAAGCATCTGCGTCAAAAAGCTATTCAAGTAATTTATTATATAATTTTTATTTTTACTATCTTTCTTCTGCGATAGGTTATTGAAAAATGTAATGAGAGGTGTTGTTTGCTCTTTTTAACTGATTCATTATAAGTTAATTTTATATTATTTCTGTTTATTTAATTATTCAGATATTTATTATTATATAATATTATACTTTAGTTAACAGTTGGGATGGGTATCTTAATGATTCTAGACTCATTTATAATTTACAAATACTTTTTGTATTCTTATGAATTGGGATTATATGTGGGTAATAATTAGTAGGCGAGTATTTATTTTAAATAGCTGCTTCATAGAAAATAAAATTTAACGTCGCCACTGATAGGGAGACTTTAATGAGTAAATACCATTCTATAGTCTCATCTCATAAAAAAATATTTATAAACATGTCATGTTATTTATTTAAAATCATGTAATACTGTCATTGTTCATGTATGTGAAATGTATTAAGAATTTTTAATATGTTGAGTAATTTACCATTTAATAATAACTTACAACACATCTCATCTCCAGGTTATGATTAAATTATTATATGTTTAGAGTCAAAAAAATATGAAAGAAAACGTATGGCGTGCAAAACGTTTAACGCGTGAAATGTTAACCTATTGGAAACGATATGATCGTAATGAACGCGAGACTCGTAAAAAACAAGAAAAAGAAGCAGAGGAACAAAGAAAAATGGATGTAGAGTTAATGGAGGTAAATATAATTTTGATTTTAAGAATCATTTGTCTCTTTCTATCTAAATTTTAAATATAAAATTTAATCATTTTACATTGTATTTGTTAAATTAAATAATTTTAGGCAAAACGTCAGCAAAGAAAATTAAATTTCCTAATCACTCAAACAGAGTTATACGCACATTTTATGTCAAAAAAGCTTGGTCAAAGTTCTGCTGAAGAACAACTTCGAATTCTAAACCAATTAGATGAAGAAAAAATACCTAGATTGATGCATATTGAAAATTATAACAGGTTAACATTATAATTACTTATATTACCTCTAATAACCATAATTGATTGAATACAATATTTAGTTAATAAAATATTAGGTTGTAATCTTGAAAAAAAATATATTATTCATTACTTATTTTATTATAAGTAGGGTACGGATGTTGTTGCATTTGAGACTTTTTTTATTTTATCAATTTATTGCTAAGTACGTTTTAAATGCATGCCATGTAAATTTTAATTAAAATCTAAAAGTTTTAAGTGCAATTTTTGGATTTTTATTACAATTTTATTGAGTTTATTCATTTATACAACTATTTTAGTTATAGTTGACACACAATCGTCTTAACATCTATGATATCTTATAAAATAAAGATAATTTCAAGTTGGTAGGTATTTAATACAACACAAAAATAGTTTGTGAAATTTGTTCTTCAGCCACTCTGAAAACAATACTGAATTTGAAACCATTATTAAAATTATTGATATGCTGACTGAATAAGGAAAACGGTTCGATGATTTATCTGAAAACTTGACAGTAAACAATTTACCTTATTTTAAATATGCTTCGCTTACATCAACCAATGCGGAACAAAAATTTTCGAGATATAAAAGCTTATTAGCTCCAAATCGAAGAGGGTTTGATTTCGAAAATGTATAACAAATACTTATAGTGCAACGCAATGATATACAATATGATTATATGGTGATGACATGATTATATGATGTATAATAAACTTGTAAAACATAAATATATATATATATATATATTTGGTAGAATTTTAGATTATAATATAAATTTAAAACATTTATAAAAAAATGCTCTTATTTTTTAGTGAAATTTTGAATATTTTATGTGCAATTTTGGTATTTTTTAGTGTAATACTGCAATTAATTTTACTAGTTTTTTAGTACTACAACATCTGTGCCCTAATTATAAGCTATATAGTGTAATTTTAATAAAAATTAAATGTGTATACAATTTGAAATAAAAATATTTAAAATGCTTCATATTACATTTTTTATTATCAATTGTTTAATTATATTCATGTTTACAATTAGTGAAATATATAAGGATAAAGCATTACAAAATACTCAAAAGGCACTAGATGCTCATGAACGGCAATCTAATGAATTTGATGATCCCGATTTTAAAATAAATATGCCTCCTCCTAATGAAGAAAGACCACAGCCAACAATATTTCAAGGAAGTTTGAAACATTATCAGTTAAAAGGAATGAATTGGCTTGCAAATCTTTATGATCAAGTATAATTTTTTTTTATCATTATTTCATAATTGATAATGACAGTAATAAATATTAATTTTCCAATTATAGGGAATAAATGGAATATTAGCAGACGAAATGGGTTTAGGAAAGACTGTGCAATCTATTGCATTTTTATGTCATATTGCAGAAACATATCGTGAGTTAGCTATTAAAGAAAGAAAAACGTTATAATACCAGTACATTGTTATTTTGATATTATAGGTGTTTGGGGTCCATTTTTAATTGTATCTCCATCATCTACACTCCATAATTGGCAGCAAGAAATAGCAAGATTTGTTCCTACTTTTAAAGTTGTACCATATTGGGGAAATCCACAGGTATTTTTAGTGATATGAAATAATAATTCTCTAAAATACCTTTATCTGCAAATAAAGCCTTCTTTACTAAATACAAAGTTGTTACTCATGAATTTAAAAAAAAATTTCACTTCAAAACAAAATTTAGAGAAATTTTATTGAACATTTTTGATATTTATCAAATTAATTGGGTGTTATTCTTATTAGAATATTTAAATTAGGGATCGGTAATCTTTTTAGACTTTTGGGCCACATTAAAAAATTAATAACATTTTGTGGACTAAAATTAAAATGTTATTGTCTTATTTTAAAAATATTTATCAATACATAAGAATGTTGCAATTCAAAATTTTACTTATTATGATTTTTATTGTTGTATATTGATAATTATTTTTTCAATTTTCACATTCAGATAGTGTTTGCTTTAAACACATGGTCGACCATGGCTATATCTAAAGTGTGTTTGGTATAAATTGGAAAGTAAAAAAGAATTTTATTATAACATACTTTATTTTATCGATAGACAGACACATGATAAATAAAATACAATTTAATCATTTTTAAATTATAAAATGTGTGTAGTTTTAAGAATATAACTAAAAATATAAAATGTTTAATTTAATTATAATTTTGAACTAAGCTAAAATAACATTGCCCCAATCCATCGATTATCAGCCTCTAATTTAAATGGTACACATTTCTTAAATGATTTCAATAGTTTATTCTATTAAATACATGTATTTAGATATAAATTAGGTTCCCTAGTTAGAATTGTGTTGAAAAAAGTTACTTTAATACTAATTGTATAAAGTTTACATTGTCAAATTATATTAAATTATGTTTATTTTTTGATTACCCTTACTTTTTAGGAAAGAAAAATTTTAAGACAATTCTGGGACCAAAAAGGATTACATACACAAGAAGCTAGTTTTCATGTTGTTATAACAAGTTATCAATTGATTGTGAGCGATTTTAAATATTTTAATCGTATTAAATGGCAATATTTGGTTCTTGATGAAGCTCAAGCTATCAAAAGTACTAACAGGTATTAAAGTATTTTATGTTTAAAAAAAAAATTAATAATTATTAAAAATATGATTTTTTGTGTAGTGTTCGTTGGAAACTATTATTAACATTTAGATGCCGTAATCGTTTATTGTTAACTGGTACACCAGTACAGAATAGTATGGCTGAACTTTGGGCCTTGTTACATTTTATTATGCCAACAATGTTTGACTCTCATGACGAATTCACTGAATGGTTTTCTAAAGATATTGAGAGTCATGCAGAAAACAAAACAGGCATTGATGAAAGTAAGAATATAATTTTCATTTACAATTATATTCAATGTGCTATTACTATGCTAAAGAGTTTATAAATAATTGACATTTTTTGTATAATTATCTTTTGTTTTAGAACACTTATCAAGATTGCATTTGATTTTAAAACCATTCATGTTACGTAGAATAAAAAAGGATGTTGAAAACGAATTGTCTGACAAAATTGAAATCTTGATGTACTGTCCACTTACTTCTCGCCAAAAAATGTTATATTTGGGTAATAAAATTAATATTTCCAATTTGTAAAAGAACTGTTATTTAATTGCTTAATTTCAGCTTTAAGAAAAAAGATTCGTATTGAAGACTTATTACATTCAGCTGGTTCTTACCAATCTTCGCCCAATGTGACATCAAATTTAATGAATTTAGTGATGCAATTTAGAAAAGTTTGTATATTGTAGTTTCTATAATAAATCACTAAAGTATAGCATTATAAGTTATTATTTTTTTTTTTAGGTTTGTAATCATCCAGAACTATTTGAAAGACGAGAAGCTAGATCACCTTTTTTTTTTTGCCCTACTGAATATATTGTTCCTAAAATGATTTATTTTGACAACTCGGTTAGGTATAACTTTTTGAGCAAACAACATTTACTTGCTAACAAATTTTTTATATTTAATGTTGAACAAGTCCACTATAGCTGTTTTTCTAAAAATCAAGGTAAATATTAAATTTATTTAAATAAAATATTCTTGTTTTAATAAAAAAGTTTTTGACCATTTTTCATTTATAGATAAATCACAGAGTTGTAATATGTTTTGCTTTAGTAGACTTTTAAAAATGTCAGCAACTGAACTTTTTCAGATAACAAATGGTGGACTATTTTACAGGTAATATATCTTTTAGTTGGTTTCACCTGTAACTAATAATTATCATTGTTTTCAGAATACTTTATATTTTGATACAACAAAAAATGAATAACTTAATTGGTGAGAAAAATTGTTGGGACAAAAATAGCGTATTGTGGCCATTTATTGAACAAAATGTACCAGAGCCATTTAAATTTATTACTCCGATTGTAAACACTTGTACTATTTCTCATACAACTCATTTTCATCACCATATAAATGAAACAATGGAACACAAATTGCATCGCCTTAAACGAGTAAAAATCAGTGGATCATCATAGTTAATTTAAATGCTTGATTAAGAAAATTAAAATTTTTAGGCAAATTCCGACACAAATGTATCGATGGAAAATATCTGTGTTGAAAACATATCATTGAATAACTACAATCCTAGACCATCACAATTATATGAATGTCAACCAACACAACTTCCTCCATTTATATACTTTTATTGTCCAAAAGTAACAACAAAAGCACGTCAATTGTGGGTTCCTGGTAGTAGATCAGCTGCATATATCTGGCAACGGCACGAAACTTGTGATTCTATTGAAGGCCATAGTTTAATATACAATGGTCATTCGAGTTTTAGTCATACTCAATGGTCATGTGAAAACATAGGAGGCGTAAATGCTTTAAAGCCTCAAAATGGATGGTCCAACATTAACATACCAGGTAGAGTATGAATATTGAAGTCCTTTAATATAAATAGCTATAAATAATTTTTTTAATTTTAGATAAACAAAGTTTGGTTACTGACTGTGGAAAATTGAAAATTTTGGACAGTTTACTAACAAAATTAAAACAAGAAAACCATAGAGTACTAATTTATTCACAAATGACAAGAATGATTGATATTTTAGAGGTAATTTAAAGAATTTGATTTGTGTTTATTATTTTTTTAATACATAATTTTGTGCTTTATAGGAATATATGTGGTACAAAAAATTAAGGTATATGAGACTTGATGGTTCATCTAAAATATCTGAAAGAAGAGACATGGTTGCTGACTTTCAAAATCGGTAAATACTAAACAGTGTTTACAACGCAACATTTATAAATTATTATCACTTATTTTCTCCCTACAAAATCTTCAATATTTATTTTACTTTGTATTAAATACTTATTTAATTTTAAATTTAAATAATTATGTTAACCTGTTTAAATTTTTTTTACTCTTCAGGTCTGACATTTTCGTATTTTTATTAAGTACGAGAGCAGGAGGATTAGGAATAAATTTGACTGCTGCTGATACTGTTATTTTTTATGATAGTGATTGGAATCCTACTGTTGATCAACAAGCAATGGATCGAGCTCATAGGCTTGGTCAAACTAAACAGGTCAGCTCTATACATAAGTACTTATTAAAAAATAATAATAATGGTGTAAAATGCTTTTTATTATATTATTCTAGGTTACCGTGTATAGGCTTATAACCCAGAACTCTATTGAAGAACGAATACTACAGAGAGCTAAAGAAAAAAGTGAAGTATGTAAATTAATATAATTTTTTTATGATGAACAATTTTACTGACAAATCATTTACTAAAACTGTCAATAGATACAAAGAATGGTTATTAGTGGTGGCAATCTAAAACCTGATACCTTAAAACCAAAAGAAGTTGTCTCGTTACTTTTAGATGATGATGAAATTGAAAGCAAATGTAAGAATAAAAAAAATAGTTTTATCTAAATTTCAAATAACTTTAATCAAAATTGTTTAGATCGCCAAAAACAAGAAGAGAGGAGACAGCTAGAAGAAACAAGAGCTGAAGGATTCAAAGAAAAAGATAGGAAACGAAAAATAGATATTAATAAAATTGAAAGTTCTCCAAAAGTAAAAAAGACTGAAGATGTATCAACTATTGATGATTTTGTATTGAGTCCTCGTAGTGAGGTAACTTTTTTTATAATATAAATAAAAGCTTATTATGTATATATAATTGTATAATAATTTTTTGTTCAAATGCCAAATGTTTACAGAGTAGTTTTGCCCACGAAGAAACTGGCAGTGAAACGACAATTGAACATGAAGATTCACCTACAAAACCATCTCCAAGTAAATTAAATAAATAATATAAGTTGTAAAAATATTTGTATAATAATTTGCTGTTTATTTTAGAAACGCCTACACCAACAACTAAACGAGGTAGAACAATTCGTAGGAATCGTACGCCAGTAAGATCCAGTAATTTTGGTAAATGACTTTACTAACAAATATTTGTATCATCATGATATAATCATATCAATACTTAATCAGGTACTTTTATTTGATTGTTTTAGTTTCTGGAGATGACAGTTCTAGAAAAAAAATAGTAAGCCCATCCAAACGTTGTGCTAGTCGTACAAATCAGAAGACTCCTGTTCTGACAAATTTATGTTTTAAAAACTCTCCAAAAAAATCCTAATTTATATTAACTTCACGAACAAAATTACTATAAATGCTGTTTTGATTTTTTTTTTTTTTATTGTTTATTTTGTTATTTATAAGTGAGATTGATGTAGTTTAAAAATAAATAAATTTACTAATTACTAATTAGTAATTTTCAATAGTTAGCGTAAATGAGATTATAATACATATAATGCTAATTAATTTAACTATGAATAATGATTGACTGTTTGTAAAAAAATAACTTCCGATCAATATAATATTGTATACAATTTGTATGTAAAATTATATATACTTTTATAGATGTTTGATTTCTATTCTGATATTGTTACACAGCCTATTTGCCTACCCCATGTTTCCATTTTATGAGTATTTACAAGAAAATAAATATCTTATTAGACTTGCTATTATATACCTACAAGTAATTATTATGTCATAATATTATGTAATGTATTCGTAAATAGTAATCTTCTGATGTCCAATAAATACTGGACGAACCACCTCAGTGAAATGAACAATGTCATTCAAAATCTGTGGATTTTAGAATTTTGTATCATTCAAAAGACAAAATATGCAACGCATGACCACTGAAAAGATTGTGCTTTTATTGTATCTATTCGTGTAACAATAGTCCTAGCGCCAGATTTCGTTTTTTAAACCTTCGTTGCGGAATCTTAATCGGCCAAATGGACTCGCTGCTGTGGTGTACTTTTAAATTATCTGATTTCGATGCCATGAAATCGTAGTTTTACAATTGAAATATTTTAAAACTGTACCTAATAATAATGATTTTGATATATTTTTATTTTAATAATATTATAAGTTATGACCTAAGGGCCATAGGAGATACCGTTAAACCAGACCAGTGGTTAGTCTCATCGTAGGTTAGTCATGTGTAAGTTGTAAAATATTTAATTAAAAGTATTCAAATATTTTTTAAGTAACTACTTAAAATGTTAAATACTTTTTCTTTTTGGTTTATTTATTTTATATTTTCAATTCGATCACGTTAAATAAAAAGATAAATAAGAAACGGACGTGTGCATTTAATTCGGAAAATATAGTCAAGAATAATGAAGTCTAGATAGGTTACACTTACAAGACTTACAGTTATTAACATATGTATAATAAATTAATAATAATAATAATAATATCCTATGTGATAAGGAATATAAGAACTTATATATATTTTTTTAAACAATTATTACAGTATTTCTCAATTTCTGGATCAAAACAAAATGCATAGGTATAACCTGTCTATATATTTACAATAATAATATATTTTTTTTGTGTGACCGAAAATCCTGCAAATACCTCGACAAAGAAAACAGATGAGTAATTTATAATTACAATAAATGATACGATGTAAAATGCTTCACAAAGTTAATGTAATACATGAAAATGCTAAAACAAATATGGTTCAGATGATTGAAAAGGTAAAAAAAATTGTATGTAAGTACCTAAACAATTTAGAATTATTTGAAAGTATTTATAAATAGTACTTTTTTCTTAGTATTCAAATATGTATTTTAAATACCTATACTTTTTAAAATATGGATCTGTATCAATACTTGACTTGCAGTTTTAGGTAGGTTTAAAGGGGCTACTTAGTCGCGCCTTGGATCGCCTACGTGTCACGATTGTTCAATCGGTCGGATTTAATTCGTTTATTTGTATACCTATGGTTTCGATGTTACGAATGAAACCTACATGACCCTAAAGGCCTAAACAATTCTGTAATAGTAGTAAACTTATATATTATTACACGATAAACTCGATAAAGACGTCATTTTTCCAAAGGCCAAATCTGACTAACTAAAAATAACTACATTATTCTTTATGGTGTATTATATTCAATTTTGTTTTCAGTGTTTTCACTGCTGCATGACATGAGTTTCGAACCTTTTTAAATTTTAATGATTGGGATAGGACATATATTGTCATATTACAGAGTTTAGCACACAACAATGTATCACGCATATTATTTTACTATAGGGTTGCCACCATTCAAATTGCAGAACGTATAAGATAACTTTTTTTCACTAACAATAATTATGGGATATAATTTAATAAAAAAAAATTATAACTAACAAAATGTATTAATTTTTAACAAAAATTTACGTTTTACATTTTTTATTTATATAACCTTAATTAAATTTTTTATTTTTACTTTTGAGTTTTTAGTTTAGATAAATCAACTTATCTATAAGTAGTTTCTATATAAAAATAAGTAGGTACTATATATATAAGTTAATATTTAATTATTAAAAGATTTATTAATAATTAATTACAAATTTACAACGTAATACATATAATATAGGTAATTTATATATGTTCATATCATATTATTATTGGATATTCGTTACCTTAACTTTATCTTAAATTCCTATAGGAATAAATATATATATATCATATATCATATATCATAGAATAAAATTAGGAAATTTAAACAAATCTGTTACGATAAAGTTGTTCTTGATAAAGTTTAAAGAAATTAAAACAATTAAACAAATGTATAATATCTACGAATACCATAATACCATACATTATTAAGTAATTTTAGGTTTAGAAAATGTTATGTTCATTGGTGTATAGTGCATAGGCATATTATTAATTTTGTAAGATTACGTGCGTTGGACCATCGTCAATATTTCAATAAGATCAATCATATGTAATAATGTAATATACTATATACATTTGCAGTAAGACACGGAGAACCGGTCATTTGAAAAAAAGAAATTTACATTTTTACGAGGCACAGGATAGTAAATAATATGGTTTCTGTAGGCACACTTAGAAATTTAAAGAATAAGAATTCGATCTATCGTGCACAATCGGAATGATAAATTTAAGGCCAGAATCTTGATCAGCAAATTGTCTTATCATGGGCGTCATTTCGTTTTCCAGATGTGCAAGGTTTCAAGCAGGTCATTTTGAAATTTCACCAGGTATATAATAAAAAACTATAGCACGATATTTGTTTATAACCAATGTAGTTTAAAGTTTTAATCGTTAATGACAGTGTACCAATATTGATAAATGTCAATATAAAAATTAAAATACAATTTAATTTTAATTATATTAATAGAATAATTGTGTATTGTTTCAACAGGGCGCAGGCCAATTGGAACTATTTTAAAAGTAAGGAGTGCAACCACACACCACCCTGACACCACCCCCCCCCCCACCCACAAAAAAAATTATGCCTTTGTCTTTTTATATATCTAATATAACAAAAAACTTATTTTCACAGTTATTTTATATGAGCAAAGAAGATAAAACCAAATGTTCAGCATGCAGTGGAGTCCAATTAACAGTCAAACGCATTCGTTGAATGTAGAAAAATGGGAGCTTGAGCAGCTATAGCGTCAAACACAAAATCCACCAATCCCTAGGAAGAAACAACATAGGTAACCAATAAACGAATGTTAAAATATATAGAATAAATCATAGATAAATTATTGCAGAAAAAAAATATCTTGTAAACAAAACCTTAATGTCCTTAATACAATCTTTAATTATCATATTATTATTTAAGTATTGTACGTATTATTACAATAAAAAAACATTTTAGCCATCCAATGACCAATTTTCCGTGGCTTATATTTATTAAATGACTTATTTTCGTATAGACAACACTACAGTCAACACAAAACTACATGTACACAATACTAATTCGACGACCACCACTGGGCGGTGCCACGCGCAGTTAAGACAAAAGAACGTCTGAAAAATGCAGAAAAAAGTTATTACGGTCTGTTTCTATAATTAAGCGTGAAACGTACATTATATATTGTGCATATATATATTATTATGATATGTACATACACAATAATACATAATATGTATACGCATGTACCTACGCACGATAATAAGATTATTTTTTTATTTTTTTTTTATATATATAATAATATAATATATTATAAGATATGCAATCAATCACGTCACAAGGCACGAATTCCAATGCAACTCCGCGGAGTATTTTTATTATTAGTATAATTATTTCGTCGGAGAAAAATATTTTAAAAATTTGGTGATAAAAAAAAAAAACGAAAAAGATACAATATAAATAAATAATAAAATCACAAGCGCACGTGTATCACGCACGAAATATATTAACTGTGCAATAAAATATTTTTTATCGATCACGTGATCTATAATTAATCGTCGACAGTCCAATAACCGACTGTGCGCGTACACAAGGAGTCGAAAAGTCAATGTTAACATGTCTAATAGTGCAAAGTTCGTTTCGAAATGGATTATAATATATATATGAATTATGAATGTAAAACTGTAGAAATCCATGCGTCGATCAACGTGCACGGAAAAATCTAATTTGAATAACGGGAACGGATAAGGTTGTCAAGATTGGCTTGGCCCCGTTGATATAATATTTCTATACTATATAATATTATATATTATAATTAATTGTTCGTAATAAAGCGGTATTCGATTTTTTTCTTATTTGATGATTTACAATCTTTACTTCGCGGTATAATGTATAACAAGCAAATTTGATACAGGATAATATAAAATTGTATAATAACTTTTTTCACATCTTTAATATTTGTATAAGACTAATTTTGAAGAAGCAATAACAATAAACTTCTATTTTAGTGTATTTTAAAGTGAATTCAGAAAAAAAAAAATTACCATTGTATAATGCATTTTCATTATATAAATATAAAATATAATAAATACATTTTTAACGCAATTTTAAAATGCATATTTTTAGATTTTTAAGACATTTTTGTATTATTTATTGTAATTTTTAATTCATTAAAATCTCAGCCCAACTTATTTTATATTAAGTTTAAGTACTTGTTTTGTTATAAAACATAATCTCACTTGGCTTAAAATAACCAGCAAGTGGACCATATAATACTCACCCCGTTAGCCCCAAAGTTGAGTTTTGTAAGTTGCTAAGTTTTATAATACATATGTTATATTTTGCAAATTGTTTTACGATGCCGAATTAGTCCAGTAACGTTTAGTAAATATAATACATAGACTATAACTGTTAAATGAATATTTAACAGTAGTTATATATATATATATATATAAAGAGTGTCCTGTGAAGATTTATCCATTATTATGATATTTCCTGAAATAATGGAGATGTCATAATTATGTTGTTTTTTTAAAGATTCGCAGGGACAACGGACAAAAACTGCAAGTATTTTATATTTTAATTTAATCTAACGTTTTGGTAAAAAAGTTTAAAAAAAATCGAAGATTGCTATTATGTAGAGTTTATTTTTCTGAGAATATGTTTGTATTATTATACGGGCACGAGCCCGTGGGCCAAGTGTTTGATAACACTGTCACTTAATTATCACAATTTTTTTTTTGATACTAGAAAAAATATTAAAAACCATGAGATTAATGAAAATAAAATGTTGGAACGTCGACATTTTCAGAAAAATAAACTACAAAATGGCTATCTTAAATTTTTTGTTTTAATTATTAAGTTAATAATAAAGAATTATTTTTTTAACTTTTTACCAAATCATTAAATTAAATTAAAACATGAAATACTTGTAGTTTTTGTCTTTGTGCGTCTTTAAAAAAAACATAATTATGGTATCTCCATTATTTCAAGAGATATCGCAATGGGTAACTGTGTATAACTCATGAGAAGTGAATATGGTGGTAATGTAGTATACAGTCATATTATTATACCTATTAAAGTGCTTACTCTTAGAAAATAATCTTCAATGCTATATTCCACATCATATACATTATCATTATATTATTGATATTTGTATGTAAAATAATTGATGTTTTTTTAGGTAAATACGTGTTGTCGAATATTAGAGCATCTAGAGCAGATTTAAACGCGGGATGTGGATGACATAAAAAGAGGTATATTTAAGAGGTGTTTTTTAAAACTTAAAAAAGTTTGACTACTTATTATATTTGTATGTTATTATTAAATGTGTTAAAAAATCAATGACGTTATGAGTGTGGTATAGCTATGTCTATTTGACACTATATTTATAGTAAAATTTCTTAGTGGATATTGTATGTATAATGTATAAACTATAAACATATTTACATACTATGTTATTTTAAGTGTTATTAAAATTTCTTTTTAAAGGGAATTCATTTTAGCTTCTTCCATTCTATATATTTAATAAAAGGAATTAGTTTCAAGTCTTCGTTTACGCTTTTAAAACAGAACACGTTCCAATAAGAATTTAAAAATTAACTTGATATAATGTCTTATAAGTACCACAAAAAAATAAAATTTAATAATAATTAGTATTACGCAGGTAGTTAATGAGTATAAAATATGTATAATAGTGTTATGTTCTAAATTAAAAAATATGTAGTAATTAATAATAATATCATTATTATCAATGTAAACTGTAAATGCATAAGAACTAATTACTTCGTATCTACTATTAGGAGGCAACTATGTTTAATTAATTATTTATAGAAAATTCTGTAAAACGATTACAATTAATTTTATGACTTTATGAGTGTTCATGGAAATCTGATATTGTTAATGTCCGCAAGGATCACAAAACACACGTCTAGATTCTAAAGCCGAGAAAAATATTTGAAAACATCAATATTGATTGTATGTTGCAGCACTACAGTTGAGATAGGAAAAGGAAATTGTTTTCCAGTGTTCGTAATTTTTTGGCGAGCACAGAATAATTAATAATTATTATTACTTTTTATTTTCCATTTATTATTATGATATTATAAACAGTATCAATTATAATAAATAACGAAGACGAGATAAGAAACACGTCTCGAATAAAATATTAAATGAAATAAAACAAAACAAGGTTTTCCTCGGGCCATTTATTAAATTTATAAAAATGTTAATAATTTATTTAAAGAAATTATCACTTTTTTAATCCCTATACTTAAGAATTCCTAATTTATTCCTATTTCTTATTGTAAAAAAAAAATGGAAGTAATTCCAGAAATACGTTACTTAACAACACTGAAATACGATTACAATTTACAGCACAGTAAAACGTCCAAAAACAAAAGTAGGTACCTACCTATATCTTAATATAATATAGGAATACACGATGAACAACTATAAACACGTTTATTCTCCTCGGCGTAGGTTCTAATCTAAGTTCTGTGGTACTTATTGTATAATAGTGCTACGATATAGTATGTAAATATATAACTTAAGGTGGGTCTTTGATTTCACATCACCGCCAGTGTTTGTTAGTTAATACAATAAAACCCAGCAAAACGTCTTTTATAATCTTTCGACAATACAAAATATCATATTTATATTTTAAAGTATCTTCCCTTGTGTCTATATAATTATAGTTTATTGTAAACACCAACAGCGATAACTATCCGCCAAATACATCGTACAATTTTGTAATTACCAGTTTTTATTGTTTCAAACCAATTTACACTTTTGGTCTGCACTCTGCACACATCATCAATAACTACGTAATTTATGTGTAATAATATATATATCTCAACAATTGTATATGTTTTATTATTATACATAATTATATACAATAGAGCGTCGATTATCCTCATTAATTGGGATTGAGGGGGTACGGATAATAAAACAATGATTAAAAATATACAATGAATATAAATTTAAATGTTTTATCTAATTAAAAATAAAACTTATATTATATTGTATTTATAACGCATAAATATAATATGATAAAATTAATATACATGTATTGTTAAAAGTAGATAAGAAGTAAAATTAATTTTAATTTAAAACTATAAAATACATTTTTTATATCGATAATTATTGACATATGAATAATTAACGATCCGTTATAATGCAAAATGTCTGTTTAGAGTAAAGGTAATTCATTATATATTACGAGTATAGCCTTATTAATTAGTAATTTTTCAATTTTAAAATTGTACACGATTTATAATATATTGGTGGTAAAATAATAATACATTAAGCCGCATGAGTACTCGGGGACCAGGGTATTAAACGAATAATGCAAAGACATATTCATTTGTTGAAGAAACCATTCAGCGACAGAACTTCAGTAGATATCCTTATTAATAATAAATCTATAATACTATACATAATATCACTATTATCACTTACCTATATAAATATATATGGATAATTTATAACCATTAATAATTATATACTATTATTGTTTCTTTAATAATACATTTTTAACTAATTATTAAAACTGGACAATATACTGCTATTATTAAAACTAATTTAATTTGATAAATTGAAATTGTATTGTTAATTGTATAGGTATTATAGGAAACAAAAAATTATTTAAATACATATTATTTATATAAGCTTATAAATTTTAATTATATATATACTATATACAGGTTTAGATTGTTATTGTTTATTCATATTTAAAATTTCTAACAAATAACAGATAAAAACGTATAATAATATTTATTAGATAGTATTATAAATTATAAATTATAATAATGTTCATATAATATAATCATAAAATTGCCATGTCTACAGAGTTCAAAACTATGTCCTCGATAATTTTTTATATTTTTGAATATAATAAAGCAAAATAAAATAAACAACATAAAACTGAAACAGGAACTCGGGTTCAAGTGCACACGTGTATATATACAATACATTTATGTTATATACAAACAGGTATATACATACACACAATGCCAATTGTACGTTACATTTTACCCTTATATAGCGAGCTATTGTCACGGTTATGGCTCGCGAGTTAGAGTCAATGTCAACCGAATTCCACAAAATACCACCCTTACGGTAAAGGTTTTTTTCTTAAATTTATCGACACGAATCAGGTGTTGCGTTCCAGTATATGATTTCCAAAACGGACCGAAAACATTTGGTTTCGGATATTTTTACAAGGTATATGCCTGCGCTTAAAAGGTAAAACGACACATTGCATTGATGAACACATATTTCTTAAATGAGAAACAATTCAATACACTGTGTTCAAAAACAAAAACATTATAGCCAACAATTGTATGTAAAGCGTAAACTAAAAATAATTAAATAATTATATAAATTGTTGAATAAATTCGTAAAATTACAACAGCTGAAGTTAGATGAATAATGTATTGTTGAAATGAGCTTGACATTTTTCACATAAAAATAAAATAACTATGTGGATGAAACTATATTGTTATCAGCGATCACTATACTTTATATAATACGTATGTGAGGACATTGTGACAATGTGACATATCCTAGGGATTTAGTTTCCCTGCACAATTCGTACTTGTTTAAGACAAGTTCTTTGTATGTTTATCACCCAGAAAGTTATTAAAAAAAAAAACAAATTTCTAAGTAAATAATACGAGAATAATTGCAACGAGAAAATTACGTATCCTTGTGCGGGATCCTTTAAGTGGGTGATGAGGTTGGTGCTTATTATAACCATAGTTGTTTATTTACTTACATAGTTATATGTTATTGTTAAATACTAGTTACGTACGTGTGTGTCTATTCAATATTTGGACAGTATCAATACTACTAATACTGATGCGTAATAAACGACATTGATTATTGATTATAATAAAATATATAATATATTAAATATTTATGACTGTGATGTATAAATGTGTAATATGATTATAAAAACACGTTATACTATTTCTTTGTTATTGTTTAATTAAGTAAACGATTTAATTGTTTTCTTGTCAGTATAGGATAAATATATTATTTTATTTAATATTTTATGTATCAAGAGCAACATTTAAACCATCGAAATTAGGATCAATGCGTATATAAGTATAGGTACAACGGTAAAATAAAATAAACTTAATATAATAGCCATTTAAGTGGGTATTATTGATGACATTAGCGGGTATTATGTAGAATAAATTAATGCTGCAATAATTTTCTGTTATTGTTATTATTCAGCGACTTAGATAATTCCAGTATCCACGGAGGAGTCGCAGGATAAACCTCATACCCAAATTAAAAACCGTCAAAGCTCAACTTCACTCTCATATGATCATATTGACAAAAATTTATCTATTTATTATAATATTATATAGGTAGGTACTTTAAATATTCTTATAAATACATTTAAACAATTTTATCTGTTGCTGTAATAGTATCTGTAATTTATCCTTTAATCAAAATACATGTTATACGATGTAAGAGTATGTTAAACGCGGGTTATTCTTCAATCATTTATTCGTTTACTGCACAGTGAATGAGTATACCTACGTCTGATTAAAATTAAATTGACATTAATTCGAAGAATTTCGTTTTAATTTCATAACGTAGTGGATATCAATAAAACTTAATTAACGGTATTTTAAACTCGTCGTCACATATTAAACAATGGCCTTGAAATTGACACGATAGCGTGATAACAAAATTAAAAAATATACACTAAAAATATGAGACGAACTATTATAATCTATAGAGTATACATCAAAAGAAAATGGAAAATTTAAATGTGTTTATATTATAATATACAGGTATTAATACATATTAATTCATTATGCATAGATAAAGGTATAAAGAGTGCAGTATATATATATATACCAGTGGCGGATTAAGCTATTTGCCGCCTACAAGTAAGACATTTGCCACCGTTTCAAATTATAATGTTATATTATAGGTAAATATATTTTATTTAAGTGTACCAATTTTGCCGCTCCAATCATCTGATTACTTTGCCTGTAGGCTAACCCGACGCTGATAATTTACAATCCGCGCGGTGTCATTTTGACATTTTCAGTAATATTTTATTGGTAAACCTTCTTAAAATCTATCTATATATGTAATATATGTAATATATATGTGCTATACATTTTTATTTTTTTATATATATCACCGCGTATAAAAGAAAAAACGGCCTCGAGTACCAAATTTGATGGGCGCAGAGGGTCTGCAAGGGGTTAAAATACGTCGACGTTTCTACGGTACTCTGCGGGTGCAGGATGGGAAGGACGCAATGTGGGGGTGGTATACACAGCAGCTGAGACGACGAGTGAGCCGAGGATAAGATAATGGTTGATAAGGCAGCCCGGCTTAAACGTATAAACACACACGCGCATGGCTATATTATACACGGGTACATGCATCATCGCAGGACCTTTTCGCCGCAGCTGGTCCTCGCGGTCCGAGTCCTTTTTATAAACAGCTGGCTCTCAAGAAAACCGTGAGAACTCTGTAGACACCCAAAAAGGATATATTCACACACAGTGCGTTTAATTTCCCACACACAATATAAACACGCTTGTTTAGGTACTTATATATTATACATATACAGGTGGCGTACGCGTACGATTTTCCACTTTTCTTGGCCCGTTTGAATAGGTAGCTACTGCAGATTGCAGGTATACGAGATAACCGTGCATGAAGTAACAAGTCATTTCAATCTGAGGTGAGAGAGAGATAATCCCTGACTAAAATTATTTCTTAATGATTAACCTTATTAATAAAAATACTCATTTTAGCTATATTAAAAAAAAAAAAAAAAAATAAAAATCAAAGAAACATTTACAAATTATACAAATAGGTAAATTAATATAATATAAATAATAATTTTATAATTTTTTTATAAATAATGCATTATAGTTATATGTAATTATTAAATGCTTATTGTACTCTATCTTTTCCAATACAAAAGTCTATACAAGGTAACATATATATATACTGATATCAGTGGCGGTAGCCAGAATTTTTCTTCGGGGAGGGGGAGGGTGTCTGCAGCCTTCTCAGCTCTCATTCCTTGGCTACATCACTGACTGATATGTTTTTGTAAATAGGAAATTAGTAAATTTTTTACAGTAATACAATTATTGAAAATATCCTAACTAAAATTTTTAGTGGGTCATGATTCACCAAGGCCCCCTAGTTTCGCCAATGTAATTGTGGTTGTTAACATATATATGTGATAAATGGGCATGCGACTCTATGAACATAATATTAAGTACATATATTATTATGTAATACGATGCGCAATTATTTTATAATTTATTAAAACAGCTTTTTGTATTTCCGTATATATTATGTATAATATATATCAATTATTTATACATTAATTATGATAATTAGGCATTAATTAATACCACGTGTGTATCTAGGTATACACTGGCACATATACGCACTGATGAAATATACATAATACATTATATATATACATAGTGATCCACCAATTATCAAGAATACTGAACCTCATTATTTTTACTTTATTGATTAATTAATTTAAATTCTGATTTTTAGAACTTTTAAATAGGTATTTTAAAGAGCCATATTTTCAATTATTTAAATTGTTATACCATTTAAGAAGTAATCTAAGGTGATATAACCTTATTTTTCAAATAAAAACCAATATTTTTTTACTGAAAATTGTTAAGTGGGTGAAATTTTTAAAATTTTGAGGTATTTAAACCAAAGTTACAAGGAGAAGTTTCAGAGTAGGTATATCAAATATTGAAGTTACTCACCTATTTGCTCATCGGATATATTTTCAAATCATAAGAACTCAAAAAATCTAATCATTCAAATTTCAATTTAGATACACTAATATTTAAAAAAAAAAGCCATTTGATTAACAATTTCTAGAGAAAAGGGCGCTTATCGTTCGAAAAAAAATAAATTTTATCACCTTAATTAAGACAACTTTTTAATGTCTAAAAAAAATCAAAGTATTTAAAAAAAAATAGTAACTATAGGTAAATCAAAAAATTAAAATTTGTAGAAATTTGTTACTAAAGAAAAATAAATGGGGTTCATCGTGCTTGGGGAATCACTCTGTATACAAGTAGTTATCGCATAAAACAAAAAATACATTTATAGTCTAGTCACAACATTCAAAACCAGAGAGGAATTTTTCTTAAACAAGTTTGAAACATTTTATTTTGTATTTTGGTGCACGCTTGGCTACTAATTAACATACGTCATACACATAATATAGCATTCACGGACAACTCGAAATACAAATATTACACAATATGTATAGTTACGGCGATCATGAATTTTATTGACAAACCTCAGAAATACTTATGTTTGTGATAATGAAATAAGTTTTAATTATATCAATTCCGAGTTAAAAATATCATATATTATAAGTGAGAGGGACTTGGTTTTATCATTATACACTATGTAATCGAGAAAAAAAGTTTACAAAATATAAGCCTTGTATTTTAGTTCCCACTATTCTCAGAATTGCTGTATAGAAAACCCACCTTTTCTATTATTTTACTGACATGATAAAAAATCGATTTTAAACACAATTTAGTTTCATAAAATTTTCAAGACAACATTAACCAACGTGAAAGTATTATTTATATAATCATGGCCGATAATTTATATGTTTGTTGTACCACTGGTACCTGATAATATTAATATTATAATATAAATAAATAAATAAATAAATCATTTAAAAAAAAATTAGCACGAAGGGGAGGCATGCACCCCTATTCCGCACAGTGACTACGGCCCTGAATAATACTTTATTTCAATATTTCATTCATATTTTTTTTATAGATATATATACCACGACTTTAATATTAATTCCTAAGCTGTATACACATAATTGAATATTGAAACGATAAAACTAATTATAAAAAATACAAATAAAATAAATATAAACCTAATGGTACGTCCCAAGTCCAAATACTGCGCAGTAGTAATTGCAGCTACCGAAATATTATTATACACTAACCATGTTTTGATGTATCGTATTATACAAACTGCTTAGGTAGGTTCGTAGGTATAATACTCGTATAGTCGTATACGTGTTATTAAGGTTGGATACGGGATGAACGTACCCTGCTCGGCAGTCAGGTGGTAATAACAAGTCTACGAAGGCATATTATAAATAATAATCGTATTATATTATATAGCCGCTTAGATTGATCAAATCTTACAGACCGCAATCGGGAGAGGAATAATCGTCGCCGTCGTTATTATTATGATTACAATACATTCTTTATTTTTGTTGCCTATAATATAATGTATAGGTGTATTATAACTTAAAAGCGTGTATTGTGTGTACAAATTACAAGGTGATTTATTTAAATGTCTACACTTGTTATTTTGTAAACTTTTGAATATTTTTAAAGGAGTATTTATTTAATTTTGTTATAACTAGGGCCCGGATTCCAATGCAAAATGCATCATTTTTTGATTAATCCTAGACAATGCTTTCCAAGTTTATAATTTGATTCATGTAACAGAGACTTCAAAGGTGAAATTTTTATTTTGCATTTTTTTGCTTTTTTTTGCATATTTCAATATTTTTTCATTTTTAGAACATATTTTAGCTTTTTTCGGTCATTTTTTCGTTTTTAATGCATATTTGTATAATATACAAGTATAATATATAGACATATAGTATTTATACATTTTACTGCCAAAGATTAAATATACTAGCAGTATTAAATCTCTGATACAATATTCTTTACTCTATGGATACAACTTAATAATCTAAATATAGGTAATTCAAAATGGAGTAAAATACGATAATGTTTTATTGTTTGTCAGCGACGCAGCTCCATACATGGTTAAAGCTGGTAAAAATATAAAAGCTCTGTACTCAAAAATGGAACACGTCACATGCCTCGCACACGGTCTACACAGGGTAGCTGAAGAAGTGCGAGAGCATTTTCCTAAAGTGGATGCATTGATATCAAATGTAAAGAAAATTTTTTTAAAAGCACCTTCTAGAGTTCTAAAGTTTAAATGTATGGGCCCAACTATTCCTTTACCACCTCAACCAATACTGACACGTTGGGGTACTTGGTTAGAAGCGTCGGTATACTACTGTGAATATTTTCAATTTATTAAAACAGTTATTGATGGATTTGAAGAAAACGATGCCATAGCTATCAAAAAAGCGCAACATTTAATGGCAGACAAAGAAATTGAAGCTAACTTGATATTCATAAAATCCAACTATGGAAATATACCAAGCTGTATAACACGCCTTGAAGCATCAGATATACCTCTAGTTGAGGCAATTGGTATCGTAAATAATGCCAAAACTTGTATTTTAAATAATACAAGCAGTTATGGAGAAGCAATAAAAAAAAAATTAGAAGTTGTTTTAAATAAAAATAATGGTTATACTGTAATGGAAACGATTTCAAGTATTTTAGAAGGTAACGAAACCGCTCTAAAAAACATACCAGGAGAATTAACACCAGATGACATTTGTCATTTTAAATATGCTCCTATAACATCAGTGGACGTCGAACGAAGTTTTTCAACATATAAAAATATTCTTTCGGACAACAGAAGATCGTTGGTGTTTGAAAATATTAAACAATATATTATTGTTCAATGCAATGCTGAACATTTTATAGGTAAAATAGCTTAACGTAGAATTTAACATAATCTTAAGTGTATATTTTGGTATGTTTAGAATGAATAATATTTCCCCTAAAACGGCCAAAACATGCGTGTCAACATCATATCAGTCAATATTTCAAATTTTCAGTTTTTTTTTAATAAAATAATTATTATGTCATTTATAAATTACAATTTGTATAAAAAAATATATATGGCATTTTTAAGGTCATTTTTGTGGTAAATTGTATTTTTTAAGTGCATTTTTAAGGTCATTTTTGTGGTAAAATGCATTTTTTAAGGGCATTTTTGGCTATTTTTTAGAGCATATCTGTATGGTTTTAAGTGCATTTAAATCCGGGCCCTAGTTATAACTTATAAATTTAGTAGAGTAGCAGATCAACATTTTCGGGGTACCTTTATCTATTTGCCATTGTAATCTATTCCTCATTTAAACTTTAAAGTTTAAATACTTATAATTTATAACCTACAAGTCTATAACCAAATTATATAACTAGAGGTGTACTGAAGTGTTGGGCCCAGTGGGAAAGGGTTACCCGCCCAACTTATATATAGGTGAACTGAAGAGGACTTAGGTCCCCCAAAATGATTAATATTCACCACTCAAAAAAAGAAAAAATATGGATACAACACTTTTAAAAAAATCTTTAATCAATATTGTAAATTGTTATAGTACAAATAGGTATAAATAATATGTACAATTTTTATTAATTAGGTTATTAAATAGATTCCATGGCGTATAATATTTTATACACCTGTATTAGGTATGTTATGTTAAATAAATTAAATTTGTTCGTTTTTATAATCATACAAATTATTCAAACATTTTTAAATGTCTACTATTTGCAGAAAGTTATTGTATTAAAAGTTTTAAGCTTATTTTATTTTTTTTTAATGATCATTTGATCACTGACTTTTGTTGTCGAAAGATTGAGTGACATAAGCACTTTTAATTTATTATTATTTGCTATGTCTATTCTAAAATGTTAACCTTTTGTAGTCTTTCATGCATAAATAAGCAATCTTTACAGTAACATCTTTCTAAAGGCAAAGAAGCTATAGTAGAGGCTTAAAATAATTTCTATATTGTAATAAAATGTATTTTTGTGCATTATATATAATGTCGTCTTGTAATCATACATAATATCATAAATTATCAAAGAAACAGATTCCTATGTCTGCCACGTTTTAGATAAAACTTTAGTCAAAACCCCTTAAGATTTTGGTCAATAGTTGTCTCATAGCGTAACATGCAAATCAAAAATTACTATAACACGTACGGACATGCGCGGTCCAATCATCGCTGTCTCACTGATTACATATTTAAATATAATAATTATCCTTAAGAGTTATTTTATTGAATATTAAAAGTTATAAACAGTAGTGTCGGGCTGAATTAAATTTTTAATTTAATTATTGTTTATTAATGACAAATTGAAAATCGACATTTACAACGATCTTAAGAGTTTATTATAATATGCTTAAATAAATCACTCTGTATAATATTATGTCTTTATATTAATAATAATAATTAATAATCAAAAAAATACCGACCTACACTGAAATCCCAGCGTTTCGTGTAAACATTATGTTTGTGCGCCCCGTCGTCACTAGCTAATAGCTACCGGTCTTCAACTGTATTTTTTTTCTTTTATCCACTAGCTGTGCGTATATTGTTTTATACAATAACAATGCGCGTCTAATAAACGTGTCCGTGTACGTCATAATTAATGAAGCCCATATAGTACCTATGTACGCATAATATTGGCGCATCCATCATTAATCTTCGTCATTTCGTGACGAGGAGAAAAATGAAATCTTTTGCACTGATCTCAACAATTATGTACGCACTTTGGGAACCGCATGGTGAATATCTATATACATGCATATACGATAACGGGTCGCGCCGGGTGTTCGTAAAAATATTACATTATTATTGTCGTGGTGTATTTTTCGATTCGATTTGACATCCATTGTTATATGTGTGAACATGTGATTTATACCTATCGGTAGCGATCAACGAGATGTTATGCAACGAATGATCTATACTCAGCACTCATATTATAAGCTAGGGACCCACGCCTGTACGATTTGTACAATACAAATTCAGGATAAACATTTCTCCATAAGTAAGTCAACATTTCATCTCATTTAATTTGTTGATTTATATATATATATAATATATTATCTATATTGTTATATACAATAATAGGTAAGTATATAATATATATAGGTAATAATAATTAATACTAGGTAAGAGTGGAATGGGAAACAATAATATAATATATGACAGAAATTGATGAAATGAAGCAATTTTAGCGGTTATATAGATATGTTTTTGATTTGGTTTAATTGTTCAATTTAATTTTTAATTTTAATTAGTTGATTAAAATAGTATTTTATAATAGATATTTTTAAAGGATGTCAGTGCTCTATATGTTTTCTCTATTTAACGCAGCCGCAACATAGTAAATTTGTGTTCAGCAGATCCATGTTGCATCGTTAGCTTTAATATTAGAAATTTATCGTCAAAGTTATTGGAAATAAGAACATTATCTATAACATAGCATGGGATTTTTTTTGTTATTCTTATTTAAAAATGAGCTATAATTACATAATATGTAAAATATCATAATTTTTAAAAGGCCTATAACTTTATACTGTCTTTAAAATTAAAACATCAATAAAATCCTATTACGTGCTTTAGATACCTAATGTTCTTACTTTTAAGTTTGATAATTGGTAAATGAATTTTAATATTAAAGCTATAACGCAAATGTGCATCTGATGAATGAAAATGTATTATGCTGCGCGAAGCCAAGAGAGAAAACAAATGGGGTCTTTAAATCCCCTTAATACCAAAGAGGACGCAGGGGAATTAACTGATCCATAAGAATTATAATATAATAAAAATAATTTGACGCTTTATTTCACGATATCTATAAAAATTAATATATACTTTAATTCATTTTCGATGATGAAGGGGATAGGGGAATTGGGGATCATGCAATAAAGTATAAATGAAAAATCACATTTTAAGGAAACGAAAAATACGTCTCATTTATGTATTATTAGTAAAGACATTTTATTTTTGACAGACAATTTAAAATTATATGTAAATTATAAAATTCAAATATTTGATAATGAAAGTCTCGTAGACTATGGACAAGATATTGTAATAATCAAACAATTTCCAGATTATTATATTCCGTTTTACCCACGAAACGCGTCTATATTATTTGCATACATATACTGATGTACGTGAATATTCGTGTATTTCAAGTTCAAAATATCTACGCGTGAGTTTGATTATTATCGCCTATCGGTTATCTGTGTATAGTCGAGAAAACATAATTGATAAGAGTTATTATAAATATTAAGAACGATACTTAAACTATTAAGTAATTGAGAATATTTCAAAAAAATATATAACTTAAAAACAAATGGCGCATCTCAAAGCGTCAATAATCAAGAAGAATGCAGATAGTTGGCATTCTTCCTGTTTTCAAAATCATAATATATGCTTTTCACCATGATACATACAAAATATTTACTATTTAGCAATCAACAGGTTTACATTTTTATCTATACCTAACGCTCTCATCATAAATGTCTCTGAACATGTCCAAAATTATTTTACATTATATTAATAGCATTTTGTATTTTTTAAATTGTTTTTTCTTTTAATAGTATGGGTTGACATACAATTTTACCTAGGTATGGAAAGATTAAACGCAATAGCTAAAACTGATATGGGTCTCTCTAGATCATAAGTATAATATTATATTGTTATACAACGCTTGCAGTATTCGGATGCCCGTCAGAATGAGGATAGTTTTTTTAATAAAATTCATATTAATTATTATAATATGTTTATTGTATGATGTACATATTATAAATATATAGGAAATACGTGTATGGCGTAGCAGTTGTTATATTATATCATTACTGTATAATTATGTCGTCAACGACCGTTTTCAAAGACGTGTGTTTCATTTTTACCCTGATGAAGTTAGTCGTTGACTACATATACCTTCAATTATGTTTGAAAATTATATTGCTCTCTATTAACAAGCTATAGAGTACCTATATAATATATATGCTCCAGACCGGAACAAAAAGGATTAAGTGGGCATACACTTATCGAACATCATGATGTCGTGTCCGAGAAGATTAATAATAACGATTTTATTTTATATAGACTATATTTTCATTAATAGTGCTCGTCAAAATCGACTCGTTTAGACCTCGGCGCGCATTATTATAAAAATATTAAAAGATAAGAATAATTACATACCGTATCTTGATTCTAAACATTTTGTATACGCATAAATACATAAGAATGGGTCGGAGATTTCTATTGGTGTAGGACGTATAGTATATACATAGGAGGAAACTGTGTTCAATAAAATAACTGTTTAAATAAATCTTGTGTGTGTTTTTGTCGTTACTTAAAATATGTAGGTAATACCTATCTAAAATGCAACGCGCAGTGTTTAAGAAATGTCTTTAAATTAAATCTTGTTTAAAATCAATTCTCTCGTAGGAAGGCCACCTATATTATTATTATACACCATACATAGTAAAAATGTAGGAACACAAACCATTGTACATTTTAATAGATAAATATCGATTAAATATGAATTTTTATAAAAAAAACTTTACCAGGATAAAATAATGTTATATTATACAACCATTTTTTTTTTAATATTCAGGTATTCATTTATAATAAAATATCCTAATGTGACGACTAATCGTGTTTATGTTTAATTAAAAATAGTATTATAATGATAATTGATATTATAATATGGTCTAGTGCTAGTTTATGTTATAATCTAGTAACAGTAATATATTTTTATAATTTGTGTAGTAATTAATATTATAAATTATAATCATACAATAAAAACACATTATTACATCACTCAGATATAAGGTATGTAGTTATTAAATACCTATGTATCATAAGTACGTGAAAGTTCTGTTATATCTTTAAGTGAAAATGAAATAAACCTAGTAACTAGTAGTACGCAGAAAAACTCTATGTTACATATAACTTATAAGTATATAATCGTTAATATTCTAATAATATAGCTAGAATGGTTTTATGGTTTTTTTTAACAGTATAAAGAGTAAACACTTATTACCTCGAAATTAATTAAACACTTTTGAATACAATGTTTTACATGATTCGATGTTATTAAATAACATTTTTTAAAACGTTTTGATGAGCGGAATACCTAACCTACCTATAGTGGACCAACATTTTTTGGGAGTATCCTTGTAAAATTCCATTCTGTTCATCTCATCGTTCATTACTTTTAACTAATTAACTATACTCATTGATGTTATTTGGCAAAATGTATTTATTATGTATTTTGTATGGAGGGGGACTGGTAAAACTCATTATAAAATCAAGCAGACTTCAAATTTCAACCTTCAACTTACTGTCCAAATTTTGCCACCAAAAAATATTACTATATATCCGTATCAATAAAATGTAAATAAAGTAAATTCATAATAAATTACTATCTGCTTATTTTAATGATAAATAATTGAAAAATACATTTATGAATAATAACCATGTTTTGCAATGATTAAACTCTCCGGATAACTTTCAAAAATCTCAGGGAGATAAAAATGTGTAAAAGAAATACTAGATTCAATATTACATACTCATATATTTTGTATTTCTGAAAAACCATTTTTAAGGACTTTAATTATTCTTATTATAAACATTTTAATAACTTAGAATCTACTCATTCAAATTTTAAATCCAATTAATTAAAATATTTCTAAAATTAATGCAAATTTAAAGAATTGAGAATACGATCATTAGGTAAACTTTCAATTTTTGGAAATTTGAATTTTAATAAATTCACTATTACATGGAAAATCAAAAAATATCAGGAAGCATGATATCATATGAGCATACTTGCGTACCACTGTATAATGTACATATTAAATAATAATATATCGAGAGTTGGACATTCATTATTTGAGTTAAAATATCCATTTCGTCTTAATAAAACGGATCGTTGGATGATGACTTACTAATTTCAAAATACGAATTGAATAATATACAAATAACAGGTTTTGTCTACCTAATAGGTATTATTATGAAATTCGTTACAATATATAACTATATAAGAAAAAATAAGGTATAACAAAAACCTTATAGAAAATGTTTTTATCAATGATACCTACTTAGTACGTCCACAATAAAAAGCGGTACAGATGGCGTTTATATTTATCATTATATTATATTATATTATGTACCTTTGCCACCTGTTTTATTAACATTGTCAATTGTCATATTATTATTTAGTATTGACAACTGTTTCTAATTAACCAGTTTCCAGCGTTTCCGGTTACCTTTATTATACATGTAATATTGGTTAAATACTAAATGACTGATTATATAATAATAATCCCATATCTGTAAGTCTAAGTGAAAAGTGACAGTCGTTAATTTACATTTCTACTGGTATAAATTGTAGTAATAATAATGTGATCATTTAATTTTTAATTTTTTATAAGCCTATATTATCTCGTAGGTACACTATACACGTTTATGCGTAATGATAAATGAATATAATGACATAAATGACTAAAATTTATGATACTTGGTTTAAATGACACCAGTTAGAAATATACTTACGATGCCAGTATTTTATAAATATTAATAATAGTTAGTATCTTAATAATATAAAGCTGACATTTATGAGTTAATTATTTTATAATTTTACATTAATTTTGTTTACACTTAATAATAAATTATATAAATAAATTAAGTATATTTTTCATGAACTTACCAAAAGAAGTTCCGGTTAATTTTTCAGTAATATACTAATATATGTATTTTTATACAGATAGTTATCTTCATGTACTAATAACTTATTCGTGATTTGAATCCAAAACGATATCGAGTTTATGTATAGTAATATGTATATATTATGTACCTATATCTATTCGATTTAAACAATTATAGACAGGTATTACGCGTATAACTAAGAGAAGATCGTAATTATTACTGTTCAATAGCAATGGCAAAGTTCTTATACAATTTATTTTAGACGTTATTAAAACGCATTATCAACAAAGATAAAACAAACTATATAATTTTATTAGTTAAAAATACATTATTGTTATTTAAATATTATAATATAATATGTTCTATTTGTGATAAAAATTATATTCAATCTTTTGTATGTTTTTTAATTGGAAATTAGTAGTTACTAATGAAAGAATTATTTAAAAATTACAACAATCTTGTTAATATTAAAATAGAGCAATAATTGATTAAAACAAACTGCAACCGAAAAATAGTTTGATAGTAAATTTAGCTCTAAGATAACCAAAATAAATTATTGACGTAGGTATATTTGATATCTAATATTGAATATATTCCAAACTTAAAAGTTGAAACACTTAACAATTTATAATAAACTTCATGAATTATAATCAATTATCATTTATCATCACGCATAGTCGACTAATAAACAATTAATTAAAATAGAGACTTGCAAAAATGTGCAAAATGTCTTTGCTTAAAACAAAGATTATAAATATAATTACGTATATTTTGAAAATAAAATACACCCATTATTTTGTATTTTATAGTTAATTGTTATTTTAAAAAACTGCAAATATATGTTTTTATGATTTATTTTTGTTAGTTTGTTGAAAACTTCATCAGAATTTTGATACTATGTTCTCAAAGAAACTGAGATATTAGAACATTTCTACATAGTAGGAATTGCATTATTTAATCAATCATTATTATCCAACTAGCACTACATCCATTTCATGGTATAATTATACTACAATATAGTATTGTACTATAATAATTTCAGTAAAACAATGATAATATTATACACTACATTATTTTTAATTAATATTATATTGGCACTTCTTACAAGAAATAAACTATATAAGAGCTGGGAGTGCGATATTTAACACAAATATATAAAATACAGAATACAGAATACATAATATTCTAAAACATAGAACGCCTACTGAATTTCCATAGTTGCTTACCCCCTACTCAAAAGAAGACCTATATAATAGCAGCAACAATAAATGCAATTTAAGCGGAAAAATTTTGTTCAAGGAAAATAAATTTAAATAACAAACTAACGTGACATCATAGACAATAATGTCTATGCGTGACATACAAATTGACAATATTATGTTACTACGACGTTAACTTAATTTTTATACTCATTAAATTATTAAATTATTATTTATTTATTTTCTAACCTCATTTAAACTTAAATTTTTTGTATATGACTTGCTCTTACCATTATGATCGCATCAGCCATTTTTGGTAATATGAGACAAAACAAAATAAATATTATTGATTGAATAGATTTAATATCCATTTTAAATACATGTAATAATAATAATAATAGTAAGCCAAACATTGTATACGTTATAGGGGTTATAGACTTATAGTACGGGCAATTTCTTATGTCTTTTATTTGTGTATTATATATACATGTAACTTTATAATATCTCTATTGCTCTATATAAAAATATAGAGCTTTTAATTACGTTTACTGTTATAATCATTTTTATAGATTGTAAATATAATCTTTTAATAAATGTTTAATAACAATGTATTGTTTTTGTCTAAGAAAAAAAATGTATTCAGATTCTATAGTCTATTTATCTTTAACTTTGACTTTTTCGTTTTGACTTTGTATTGTACTATAGAATAATAAAGTAAAATAAATTACAATTTTAAATAAATTATCATTTTATATTAACTATTTATCGCATTTTAAAAAGAACGAAATTATTGAATAGGTTATTTTAGGTATTTGTACTTTAAATATTATCTTTAGAAAATACGATAAAATTATTGTAAAAAATTATTTTTCACAATTTAATTTTTACTAACTAAATTATGAATTTCTTTTTTGTTAAATAAAAATATTAGATAAATATCCTAGATGATAGAAAAAGGAAGTACGGTCGAGCCTGAATTTATTAACATATTATGTGTTATACAGTATTTTCTAAAAAAATGTATACTTTCTTATCATAATAGAATGCAAATATAACTTGAACAATTTATAAATGCGCACGCCACGCGCTATATATTAACAAAAATACTATTTTGGAAGAGTTCCACGCTCAATTAAATATAGTGTTCACCCGGCACATTTTTAAATAGTCAAAACTATGTACGACGTGCGCAATACCTTCATTTGGCATATACTTACTATATACATAACTGCTTTTAGTTTTCAGTATAAACTATAAACACTGCACGTTACGCACAGACACACATATATAAAAAACTACGCATTTATTTATTTACATTAAATTATACAAGTATATATTATAAACATAAATATAAAACAATTTCTGCATTAATAAATAATAATACAAAATAAAAATACCTTCGCGGTATACTATAAATAAGATATAAAAGATATATATAATATTATACCTACTAGTGTATATTTAATGATATTAGTATATTATACAATATTTATTATATTATGCGTACAACTTAATGGGACTGAAAATACTTGAACAGTGATGAGCTCCTGTATACTATAGCCACAATTAAGGACTATTTTTTTTATATACAAACGCGAAATCAAATACCCAATACACAGCATAGATATATCTATCAATTCTATCATAATCTCTACATATAATAATATACCTATATTATTCGTTTTTCGTTTGAGCGACATTTAAACATGTCAATATAAAAAATAACATCACATACACTTTAATCTATACAATATTATAAACATATATTATGTATAGGTAGGTACATCATGACGTGAACGTCTTTGACAATTTTATAGAAATAATAACAATACACCGATCACGTTTATTATCATATTATGTATAAATAAAAAAAATATTTTAAGCACTGATACTTGCAATTCGTGCGAAATTTAATCCATCGTAATAATTCGTAAAACGATAACAGTAATCACGATAATAATAATAATAGTAATAATAATAGTAATAGTAATAAATATTAATAATTATTAAACATTAACGATTTAAAATAATTTATAAATGTATTATATGTATCACCCTGTCGTAGTTAATAAATTGTATTTGTTTCGTTAGTATCATACACGTATTTATAATAATATAATCGCAAATAAATGATATATCACATGCAGAGTTAGAGTATAATAATGTAAATTGTATACGTGTCAATTTCAACGTCAATGGTGTTAAATATATAGGTAGGTACTCATCTCCGTTAGTACTTGTTATTTGCTTGTATAATATAATATATACGTCAAGTAGAATTATTATTAAAACATAATAATATTACTGTATTCGCGTCACGCAAACGATAACGCTGGAAAGTCGAAATATCATCACGCCCTATGGTTTTTTTGTCGAGATATTAAGCCGTGTAAATGTCATCCGGAGATGACGGCGTTCAACATCAAAATATAGTTAGGTAATTATTCCATTTTCGGGTATTTTTGGTTTTAATGTTATAGCACTCACGTCGATAATTAATTATATTATACTTAGTATAAAATATTTTATTTGGTTAACGGACTTACGACGGTAACGAAATAGCGTGCACTTATTTGAGTGTTATTATATATATATATATATATATAATTCCGGTCAGATGTTCAAACACCTCAACTTCTTTTCGGGCACCATGGACGAGAACGACGGCATGTTGTTGGTGGTGAGAACATCGTCGGGCCGCACGCCGATGGTCTGCAACCGTTCCAGCACGAGCAGTTCGAGCTTGTTGAGTTCCAGGTCGACGCGGTGCGCGGGCGCGTGCTGACGCTCCCATCGCGCCAACAGTATTACGTACTCGGCGTTGTGGCCGGCCGGTCCCGAGCACGTGGCCACCTGGGTGGCCAACTCGTCGACGGGCGCTTCGCCAAGCCACTGGCCGTTGTCTGGCGTGGCCACGTATACTGTCGCGTTCACGGTCCGCCGGCAATCGTCCGCGCCGTCAGACCGCACGTCCACCTTGTGTACCTGATAACCACCCAAGTACACTTCCCGCATCTCCAAGTACCTGAACGCCGTCTCGTCCGGCAACAGAAATGCCTTGCCCCATACGAAACCCTGCAACAACACAACGGCGACACCCGTTATAGATTTGATGTAATAGGTATACACATGCATACATAATATATATATAGGTAAATAAATCCAAAGGTCCTATTCGTTTCCGTGAAAAAAAAAGATGCTTCCATTTTCACCCAATACATAAATATTAAGTTAACTTGAATGTTTTCAGTAAACTGTATATATGTTTTATATACGTGTTCGTTATTACCTATATTATGAAATTAGGATTTAGGGGGGATCATTCTTCACGGTATTCACATATTGTTTACCTTGACAATTTTTGCACTACCTTTAACTTTAAGTCTGTGGGCGTCGTCCCTGGTATAGGCATATAAATGTGTAATGTATGTTTTATTGCTCGAGTTGGAATCTCACTTTCTAAATTAAAATGCCCACATCAATACGTATATAGTTTTGCAGGTTTACATGTTAATTGAAATAATATTAAATTATAATAATTATATACTATCGTATTATAGCTAAACATATATAATATTTATCGAAATTACGTTCCTTCCACAACAATAAAACCGTTTATAATTTGGCAAATATTTTTTAGTTCTAGTTAATGTACGTTAGTATTGTTAAAGAATTGAATTAACAAAAATTATTTATTCAAACAAAATTGTATTGCCCACTTTATTCAAAGTAAAATAATTCACAAATTTGTTAATAACATTTTTTATAAATGTAGCCTATATTTTGGGTTAACAAAAAAGTATAGTATGGTGTTTAATTTTGATAAGACGCACATCCATCACGATCACTCACCTCACGTGCTACGCTGCACAAATCAACAACTTCTTTATATAATCGAGAAAAATGTAATTATTTTTACCGGGTGCAGTAGGTAGCTTTTAAGAATTTGTTAAAAAAAACCATAACATGTCTTTCATGTCGATGTGTTGATTTTTTTTAAACAGGATCATGTCTGTGTATTGAAGAAGTACTTGAATTGAAACATTGGAAACCCTAAGAAGAACAGACAGGTTCGTTCAAAATATCGGTAGATAAATCGTGTTTATATGTATATAGATCCATATAATGAGATACGAGAGTTTAAAAGTAAAGTAGTCAAGAATCACTATAGGGGATCGATAAGAGGGTAGGCAATATATAATAACATTTGCGTTCAGTCGGTTTACATAAACGTCATAAACTATAAACAGCTTGTTAAGTGATTTTTTTTTAATTTTTAACGAAATATTAACCTTTACACCGATGTTAGTAGTTTGTACATCACGCATAGATTTTATCAAATATACAGTCAAAATGTATTGATAAGTGATCATTCGTTCTCATACTCTTACATAATATACAATTCAATATACACTTAGATGTAGAGATGTAGAGATGTAGTTTATTTTATTAAATAAAATCGTAATAAAATTGGTAAAAACATTGTATTATACAGTATGGTATTTGTTTTTAAAATGGGTTAATAGTACGTATTACCATTTGTGTAAGGTTATTATATTAAGCAATTTGTATTAATTCATTAAATACAATTTTGGGTTCATAAAATACAAATAAAACTATTGATAAAATTTAAGACCTTGTGAATAATTTAGTAAATTTAATTTTTAAATTGAATACATATTATATATTGTAATCTATAACATTTCATAATTATTATTGGAATTCATATTATGATTAAAATCAATTAGTTGAAGATAAAACTATATAACATAATTAAAAGTAAAGTCAAAATGTTTATAATAATCATTATTATAGGCAATTATTATAAGTTGAAAAAAGTAAATATTATTAAACCACAATGATAAATTTTCAAACGAGTCATCGTACTCCTTAAATAACCTATCTTATTATTGTCTTAACGGTGTATATTAAAGTAAAGACTATTTCATTGAGAAATATATACCATAACAACTACCCCTACAGTCTTATTAATACCAATTTCATTTTCGAAGAAAAAACAATAGATATATCGATTGATGAAATATGATTTTAATTTAGAAATAACGGGAGTTGGAATTGGAACTGGGATAATAACCTTTTTGTTTTATTTAATGTCTGTTATTATTTTTAGAACCCTCTGAAGGTTACAATCAGCTGCGTTTTGATTTATAATCGCTACCGTCTTATGAAAACTATAATAAACCTATACTTTGATTCATGACGACGCTTCTAAAAACAATTCACAATTATTATTTCTTTTGTTTTAACATTTTTGAACATACATTAATTATATTTTAAATACATACCGTTGTATTATGTACAATATATATAATATACTTTTTATAATATATATTTATTTATATACAAATACAATATCTACCTAATCATATAAATTTTAGATTTTTGGTGGTGCGATGAATGAATTTTTTGTCTACTCTAAGTGCTCTAATAATATATTTAGTATTTACCTTATCCCCTTAGGTTAGAAATACGATTACTTGTCAATATTAAACACACGAAAAGCTAAGCTTCAGTTATTTACTATAGATCTATATAAACTATTGTCTATTTGTAACAAATTAGTCGTTATTAGTAAGAACATATTGCTAAATATTGCAAATGTAATGAACTCCTTAGTTTGTACAGGAAATTGATAATAAATTAATTCGTACTACTTTTGTTGATAAAGTGATATTCTCACTTAAATCTATTAAAACATGAACGTATCACACGTACAGAACACTATATTCATTTGTAAGTAGATTAAACGTACTTGATTACTACATATTTATTTATTGCCGTTTCCTGCATAGTTCATTTGATATATTATATTATTATCTACAGAATATATAGACAAAATAACACAACACACAATATTTTTTATTCACTATATACAATAAGCTACGAAGGACATATTTTTTCTGTTTACTAAATGGAATGTGGTTAAAGGAATACGTTTCGTTTCGGTATCAAGATGCATATAAAATATAAATATTAAACTTTAGTTACCTGAGGGTCTTCGACTAATGTGGCTACACGTCCAGGCTGAAAAATATAACATTAACCTAAGTTAGTCAAATACTAGTTTTCGTTTGTATTTTTATAAATAACAATAATATAGGCATACATATAATAAATATGAATAGACGGACAATACTTTCTGATGGGAGTGGAGTAGAAGCATGTTTTTGCTGTGTGGCTTTGTATTAGATACAGTTATGATTGAACCATGTTCATATAATAATAATATTATGTCTAAGTAAGAAGACCATATTGTGATGTATGTAGTTCACACAATTTCTCAGTTGTAAAAAATTCAAACAATAGACTCCTACAGTGAAGAAGATCTTATTCTCTTGAATCTCGTCTTTCTTTTTTGTATAATATATTTATTTCACCTTCACATTATTCATGTTAATCGGCATTTCAACTGTCATAACAACTCAGCTATATTCTAATTTACCAAGCATAAACATTTTGGCTCAATTGGTTTATTAAAAAATATAATCATATTTTATTATTATAAATAAATTTGTTAAGCTTTTATGAAAAATAGTACATTTATTTATTTTTAGAATAAGATTACTATTATTTATCAACTTTATTATGTTATGACATTATTTTCAATAATAACTTGAATAATAATTTGGACCTCTCTTCCCTTCCTCATTATGCCACATGACACCGTACTATTACTGTATGTCCAATCATTACTCACCAAGTAATCATAGTTGTAGCACTTCCTCTTCATCAATATACTATAATCGTGTTCTCAATAAGAATTCAGGCCGGTAAGCCATAATCTGTTCACTTCCCATTCTAATTTACATTTCCAGTTTCCTAAACTCATCCCTCATGAGTACACTCCATCTTGATGGAGTTCAATGCAATATCCAGCATATCCCATTTAGCCGTCCTTCCCTCTTCGATTCAAGTCTAATAAACATTTTCTTTAATTTTTCTTTTGTAATTTTAATTTACTATTAATGTACTTACCTAATTTAATGAATTAAATTGCTATTATAAATATAATTGGCGAGTTATAATATGTACCTATACTCATATTTTTTTTTTAAATTAAACTCGTGTAAATAATATTAACAAATATTTTAATCGAATTTTTTATAAAATGATGAATAATTGAGTCAGAGCAAATTATTGTAATATTTTGTACACATATATAACCTAATGTTATTAAGTAATAAGTATAGTGATGTTTACTGGTTAGTAAGTAGGTACAAATGGTTCATCAAGGAACTGGTTATACTAGACTTAAAATATATTGATTATTAGGACTTAAAACAGTTTACAGATAATAAGATCAAACATATGATGATATGAATAAGAAAATCAAATTAATTAACTTTGAGTAATATATTTTATTAAAAACATTAAACCAATAATTGTTAAAGATTTAAATACATCTTAAATAAATTATTCAATGATTATATTGTACTTGATCTATTTCCTTATATAATATTGTATAATTACTATAATTATACTATTATATAATCAATAATAATAAATTCTATAAGCTTGTATAAACGAATAATAAATAACATATAAAAAACTTGCTTTTTTTTCAAATCATAAAATAAATAATGTTAGATCCAATTGGTCCATTTTCCCGTGCTCACCATAAAATAAGTAACAATAAATAAAATTACATTTCATAACGCATAAGCAATGAATAACAGAACTATGAAGCGTTATATGTAGTTAATAATTTAATATTTGCATACATGTTTAATTGTGTATACATTATACAGAAACAGATAATATGAATTTAGTGATAAAAAGTGACATAGAAGCACTTGAAAATACTGAACGTAAGTTTTCTCATTTAAAAACCACAAATTAATAACATCCTATTTATATATATATTAATTTTTCATACAATGTTGATAAATAAATTTACCTAAATACCTAGTACTTATACATATCAGACATTTTAATCTAGTATATATCTATTGTAGTTTGTATTTCGTATACTTAAAAAAAATCAATCAACTACATTATTTTACATACAATTTTTATTATTCATAAACATAATAAAATTACGTTGTCCACATAATAAAATATAGTATACACTAATATACGGTCCTTAATTAGGTAAAGTTCAATTTTAATTAAAAAAGATACATACAATGTTTTAAACAACATATCATCAATGTCAATGGATACTAAGCTCAATTTTATATTGACCATCAGAATTTTTCTTTTATAAATGATCAATTTTGATAAGTTAAAATCCTTCACTAATCATTTTATTTAGACTAGGTATTCAAATAATAATGAATTAAAGATCTTGAGGCTGTATGTGCATTATTGTATTTATATTTTATGAAATGTGATCAATAAAAATGTTTTTTCTATATTTATTTAATATAGCATTAACTGTAGCGTATAAAACTCTATACAGTATTTAAATATTAAATCCAATGTAGGTATTAATGATGCATGTAGAATTTCTCAAAATTATATTATGTTTAAAATATTATTATATTTATTGAATAAAACATAAATGGAAAACGCAATAAACATTTTACAAAATGTTTATGTTAAATTTAGTTAAAATAATATACATACGGTGGCGGTGAATGACGTAAGAATAATTCTTATTAATAACATTTACAACAATTATTTATGAACGATATTATTTATTTATTTATTTATTTATTTTGTTGTAAATATTTAATTTACAATAACTGTATAATTGTTTTTGATAATAATTTATAGTTTTTATATTTTGTATATTTTTCAACATTATTGTTTATTAATTCAAAATCATGTAAATCGTATAATTGTATGTATCACGAACCACGACGTACGTAACTATTTATTCAAATAAATATCGAAATCATTTTATTCTTTATTAAAACCTCAAACCTGTAGTACTACTGCAAATAAAATTTAAATAAAAATAAAGAATACAAATTGAAAGCTTTGATTGATAAATATTATAACATTAATAACTATTATAAAATATAATTATATAAACATAGGTAAATCTGAAACATTTCACTCGGGTAATACGTGGAGGTCATTTTTTAAAAGAAAACTGCAATAGTCTGTCTAAAATTCCGTGGCCCTGGGCCTTCAATCATTAATAAACAGAAATTTAGATCAGTAAACCAGTTTAATATAGTTACTACGTGTATAAAACTTAAGAAAGCATATACCTTTTTACAGGTATATCTCAGCTCTTGAATTTTTTAAATATTATATAAAAGGATGACCTTAATTTTTAACAAAGAAAATTTCTTTATCAATTGTGACACAATTTATTAAATAGGCATAACATATAAGTGAAAGGCATTTTGGTGACACTACGTATATACTATATAGATACAAATAATGAATAGAAGTTGTGGGGGAAGTATAATAATCCAAATAAAGTTGTCTTTTTAACGAATACTACGCTGAATCCGTACCAAATTTTAAATTATAAACTATTTAATAAATACAACTAAATAATTGGCACATTAAATCTATAACTATGAAAACTTAACATGTATAAATAAATGTTATGAAGAATTTATGTTTTCTTAAGTTAATTAGTACCTACTACCTAGTAATAAACCAGTTTGATTGAATCGATACAAAATGCGGAAATATATTCGTTATTGGTGGAGATATTAAAATTTAAGGTAAAAATGTCTTAACGTCAATTAATAATTACAATGTAAAAAAAATAATCTCAGTTTTGACTTTTGCTAAATAGTGAAATTAATATTCTGAGAACCCCTTATATCTTTATATACTTATAACTACACAAAACACATTCACAATTATTAAGACTAGACATGGGAAATAACTACCTACTCGAATACCTGCTACAAAAAATAAGAGGTCATTCATGGACATAATTTTATAGAAACTTGACAGTTAACACGCAGTGTAAACGATAGAAAATCGAACGTGGTCATCAATTTTTCCATATAGAGGTTTGCATACCGTAAATCATGTAGGAATTTTATTTTATTATATTAATAATGGGACAGTTTCAAGTGGTTCGACTGGTGAAGTCAATTTTTGGTTCTTTACACCGAGACCCTTCCAACAAGCGCCGCCGCGCCGGTAAGACGAAAAACCGTTCAAACCTGGCGTTAACACTAAAAACCGTCACGTGGCTTACACGGGGTCGTAGTAATTATTTCCCCAATAAGGCGGCCGCCGCCTTCAGTAGCGGAACCACTAGGCGGTAGCCAGTGGTTCTCAAAACGGATGGGAAACAAAATGAAAACATTGCATCAGCCATGCACTCACTCGGGCGGATGCGCTCGAGTGTGTTTACATATGTATATATATATATATATATATAAACATGTATTATATTATTACATTATCACGCGATAAAACGCAAAACAGACAACACGTGCGCTTTGGTATAGATTAAAATATTATAGTTATACCAAAATTGAAAAATGTTCATCGGTTGTAATAATAATTATTATAATGTTACCTTTTCCTTGGTCCCTCTGTGTGCAATGTTGCCTTGCCAGAACTTCCTGGAGAAACCCTCCACGTAACCGACCATAGAATCCTTGAATTCGAAACCCGGGTTCCAGCACAGCGATCCATATCCAAACACCCAGTACTCGGGATTCTCAGCCATGAGAACTATGAACTGCGGAGGATCCGGATAGAAAAATTATACGACGTCTGTCGAGTGTCAGTAGCCGAAGAGGTATATTGCAGTGGCTCAGTAGGTGTCTCGCTGAGCTCGGCAGAGAGCTGATGATGATAATAACAACGAAATCGACGACGTGTGATTATAATACCATACGTTATACAAAATACTGTAATTAATTGCAGTGGTGCGTTTAATTATAATAATATTATATTTAAATTACACGCACTCGCGCGCTCAAAGTATGGGTATTATTATAAAAAGCACTAAAGGCGACGTACGTACCAAGCACGCTTCCAGACGTGGTCGCGCTGTCAAGTACGCCGAGTGGCGAGCGGTACTGGTCTGGCGCGCGTCGATCGTACGTAGTGTATTACAACGATATGATTTTTTTCGACAACTAACGTAACCGTTACGGCGTGGTGGCGACGCGTTGTCCGATCGTCGGCCGACGACGACGGTCCGGCCCCTACGGTAGCAGTGATCGTCGGCGGCGGTGGTGACGGTGATAATAACGCGCGATTATATCATTTTGGATTCTGCGCTCTGTCGCGTATCTTTATGCCGCCGCCGCCGTTTGTTGATCGCTATAATAATAATAATAATAATAATAATAATAATAAACTCACGCTAATAATATTGTTTGTCTAATGTTTGCGCTATCGCTGCCACCGGGTCAACAGACGTTTTCGTTGTATACATATATGTATTATTACTATTATTAATTTTTCATTTTTAGACGACTAAAAAATTTCGCTCGCGCAATAAACCGATGAACCTAAACGCCAAGGTTGATACGAAATATGTAGCAAAGACAGATCATTTCTGTTTACTGAAATACGCACATAATATCAAAATATTATGTGTTTAGTGTTTACTCGTATAGTAATTATTATGTTCGAGTAACGTACTAATGTATACTATAATAATATATGATATAATATATAAGTAATAATCACGAATAAAAAGCACGAAATTACGTCAATTCTAACTATGTGTGCAAGTAAATTATAATATAAATATATAATACACCTTTACATTTAATTACATTATGTGCTATAGATCTGTGTTCAGTGTCGTTGTCGTAAGTCGTCAGAACTACACATCTCACAATCATTATAATATTGGTACGCGCGTTTGTGACGTAAGATTAATAACATGTTATTATCATTTGGTACGTTTTAGCCACGCGAATATTATAATAAATCGATCGTGGCAAATTTGAGGTTGTAGGACTGATTTTTATTGAAGAATAACATTCTAGTTTCTCAATAGTTTATCTTATAAGTATATACATATTATTATCTGAAGTTGATATTTGGCCAATTTTTCCTGATTATTTTATAATCTCAAAAATTTAGTTTCTTCACATATATTTTGTATTTTAATTAAATATAGTAATTATATAGTAATTAAGTTATTGCAATCGTTCTAGCAACCCCTAATTTAAGGTATTATCAATATAACTCAAATCTCAATGCCCTTAAAATTTTTTTTTAGTTTAGGTAAACTTCAATGCAAACACTACAAACTGTCAAATAATATAGACAATATAGACATTGACTATATTTGTATAGAAACTATATATTGGATAATATAATACAATAAAAAATCTGTATTGTCGCGTATAACAACCTTAAAGTTGTTGTGGACTTACAATAGTTATTTTCTTGAGAAGGTAAACACACTTTAAATCATGTAACGCAAGATTAAAAACCTAAATTTAAAGTCGTGGGATTAATATTCGATTGCTATAATTTTAAATAGCATTTAATAATCTTATTATACTTGAAAAACCTATCTAACCAATGTTTGCATGAAAAGATTGATAGTATATATAAATTAAAACAAATACAAGTCGTCAATTCATTCTTAATAAGCAGCCTAAAATAATATTCTAAAATTAAATGTATAGAAGATGAAGAGAGTAAAATATGCTCAAGGTTCAAGTGAAGAAGGTGCCAAAGCATTTTCTATATTGAAAATCAATGAAGTATAGATATAAATACTTCATACAATTATTATTGATACTTTCAACGATTAAAATTAATGGGTGAGATAACTTGTAACAAAATGGTCAAAATGAAAATTGTATCATACAATAAGTAAAAATAATTACAAATTAAAAACAAATGAAAAATAAATGGTAATTTGAAAATGCTATTATAAATATTTGGTATTAATTAATTTATTATTATTATATAGAAAAAATATTAAAAAAAACTACAAAATAGATTTTTTTGAAAACTGATTTTACGTAAATATTATTTTGATACATATTTCCGTTATTTTGTTTTTGTTTCTTTCGATTATTTGATTATTTTGAAAAGTAGTAAGTAAGAACTGCTTACTTATTTTGACCTTTAATCTCTCCTCCTCTCAACGTACAATCTAGAATCAATTATTGTTAGATATTTTTTAAATCATCCCCACAATTTAAAATTAAAGCTTTTTTTTATCTAAAATAAATACAAGGTATACGGACCACGAGTATGAATAAATATCTTCAGATACAAAAAAACTATATTTTACATGTATATACCTAATGAAAAGTTTATGTAAGACTATGTGATGCTATATATATATATTAATATTGCGCAGTACTTCCATTTCGTCTGAACTGTAAAATTAGCATGGTTAAGTAGCTTAACCTAATCACGGTTATCTAGCGGTTAAAGATTATATGATCCATGAACATATATATCAATATATAGTGATAATTTATATTGTAAATATTTTCACTATATTAATTGTATATATTAGTATACTATAGTGTTTATACAGGTGCCGTTCTAAAATAATATAAAAGAATGACATTTATCGAAATAAAATAATAAAAAATATGAATGGATTACTACCTCATTCACGCGTATTTTTACCACTGGTTTATTCGTTCTGTATACTAAAAAATAATAATTATTATATACTATTATTAATAGTTTAGACACTTTGTCACTTTATAATATAATATGCCTGGGTAATTAGTACATAACTGACAAGTTAGTTTAAGTTAGGTTAAGTCATATTATCAAATACCTCTTCCAAAGTCAATATTTAAGTCAAATATCATCAATATGTTTGAGATAGTTATCTATTATTAAAAAAAAAAATAAAACTTTAGGTAATTAATTTTAAACTGAAACCCTATTAACTTTTATAACACATTATTTGTATAAAATATATCCATTTATGAACTATATAGATAAAATATTATATTCAGAGAGTATTTATAATAGCTTATGAATTAAATATAATATTTAATAAATGGATATATCTATTATAAAATGAATGATAAATTATTAAGTGATTAGCATTATTATTAATTTTTAAAGGAAATTAAAAATACATTGGAGTACATCGAGTATAATTTATAGATAATAGAAAAATAATTATATTACATAAGAAATAACAATGTATTTTTTAATTTATACATTTCTTATCGAAAAAAACATAACAGCTCAACAATTATTTGATGATAATGTAAATTAAAAGGAAATGTAAAATTTTTTTTTTTCATAAAAAGTTTGTAACCATGGTAATTATGTATAATGTTTATAAATTTTTAGATGTACTGGTCTTTTATTCTCGTAGTAATCTTTGTATAATACTTTCAAGTTGAATTTTTAGAAGCACTCAAACATTCGACACAAATATCGAGTACCTATACAACAATAGATTAGGTACCTATAGAATAAAAATGGTTTATAATTGTATGTATGTTTTAATCCGTTTCACAAATACTAAGTTAATACTTAAATAACTTGGATAATAAAACGATAACACGAACTCCATGTAGTAATAAACTAATAACTTACTATAAAAATGAAGGAAAGAAAATAATAAAGCATTTTGTTTTTAAAAATTAAGTACTTTACTTTCATAGAAAATAACTAATAAGGTTACTTTATAGTCACTGATATATTATACTATAGGATTTAGAATTAAGATTATATTAAATGAAAATAAGAATAATTTTAAAATTGAATATGTGGGTCTAATAAATTGTATTAGTACCTTAAAAAATAGTTTAAATTATGAATCAATAAAATTAAAAATAAGTTTATTAACAAATTAAGAATCACCTTAAATTAATTAAGCTCTTTTTATAGATTGTATCTAAATCTAAATAAATGCGAATATAGATAATTTCATTCGACTAGCGTACTTAAATTATCATTTTTGTTTTTTGTTGAAAAATGACGGGTAATAATGCATAAATAAATACGAAGGCGAATTCTCACATGAAAAAAATATCCTACGTAATATATTTTAAATTAAAAATTGTATAAATTAAATATAAAATATATTCCAATAGATGGCGTTATAGTTTAACTTGTAATACAGAGTAACCACGCCATATTATTTTATCTGTGACAACCATTGCCAGAGAACAACTATTACGCATAAATAGTTAATATATAAAATAGTAACTATAATAATAAACATCATATTAAGCAATATAAAGTAAATTATTAAAAGTTTAGCAAATCGCAGTTCTACCTAAGAAATATCCAATACACAAAATTACAAAAATTACAGATTCAATTATTTTTTTACAAAAATAATTAAGTGGATACCTATTTATAGGGTATGTATTAAAATTCCCGAACTAGTTTACTATTTAAACAAATGATTTGTTTTTGCATCTTAGTAAAGGATACGTCTTATTCTATTGTATAATTTAAATAATATAAATCTATTTTAATTATGCTGTGACATCGCCTCGGAGATCGTTTATATCATATTATAATAATTGTATATCTACGTTTAAAGTTAATAATGTATATTTTCAATACGAAATACTGAAACTGATAGTAATTATAATGAATAAGTAAATTAATGTAGTAATCAAGGGTTTGAGATATTATAATTTTCTATAAAATGAGTGTCATAGGTAGTATATGGACATTTTATCTACAATAATGAAGTGCAATCATAAAAAAAAATTTAATTTATAAAAAGTTGAATTCAATTAAGTGCAATAATAAAGACTACCTAATAAAGAGTAAATTAAATAAATTGTCACTTTTTTTCTTAAAATATGTGTACAAGAAGTTGATGTTATATTAACTAATTAATTTTAAATTATTAGGTACCAGGAGTTTTGAAAAAATTTAAAAATGTTATTTGATCAACAAATAGAGACGATATATATATTATTATTTTACATTTCAAATACTAATTACTATTATACAATTATTAAGTTAAAAATTATAGTACACAGCTATGTACAGTTATACATTAATTAGTATTTGATAATTACATTAATCTAATACGCTCAACTATTAAGTACGTACCTATTGAGTATAAACATTTCACTGAATCTTAAACCAACATTTTGCTGGCAATAATGTTAATAATTACAATTTATAAATTAGTACATAGTGAGAAACAATTATATAATTATTTTCATATCTATAATGATGGATACATACCATACACTATACCAGTGGTTCTCAATTCACAACATTTTATACTTCATGGTTCTTTTTTACCGAGTAGTAATTTTTAACCCAATAAACAGTACATTCCAAAATTAAAATTATTATATGATTTCATATCAAATCAATTATTTCTTTATTTTAATGTCGGTTATTATATAACCTTAATTTGATTCTTGTTTAATGCTAAATTCATAATTTATTCACTATTATATTCTCTCCTGTGCTGCAGAATATAAATCGGATAAATACACCCCTCTTAAATTGTTTAAGAACCATTAATATATATAGTCAATATTCTATATGTGTCGGTATAACTTATTAAGTAAATTTTTATAATATATTATAATAATGCTTTATCACTACAGGATCACGTGCGTATAGTACAATAATTAGTTTTCATACTCGTGTTCAATAAATTATTTACTTATCAAGAAAATAGATAAAAACTTAAAAAATTTAATTTCAAATTTATTTATAAAATTAAGAGAGCGTAGTCTGATTTCTTAAATATTTGCAAAAACATAATGTTGGTTATATTTACCGCATATAATTGTAATTTAAAAGTAAATTATTATATTTAATTAAAAATAAAAAATCTAAAAGGTATTCAATTTTAATTTTTTTATAGAGTAAATTAGCCAGTTCAGATAAGTATTACAAATTAATTTCAGTAAAATTTCCGAAGCCATATTTAATTTTAATATTTATGTAATTCCCATTTAATATGTTCATTATAGTTGTTTGTTAGTGATTCAAGCCTTAACTGCCAGTCTCTAATTTGTTTATTGAATCATACCCATAAATATCAAATTCATCAACGAATATTAAAATAACGAATTATAATATTTTACGTTTGTTAAATATCTTTGATTTTTGTATTTTACTAGAATGTAATTCATATAATAACTATAAAAATCTATTTAAAATAATCAATTATCTCCACTTAAAATTATCTTATTCACTTATTCAACATAAGTGTAATTGCGGTGTAATAAAATTATAAAGTAGACAATCAAAAAAATATGTTTGAAAACATCAAATAAAAACTTGTTTCGAAAAGTAAATAATTTTATGAGCGTTAGCTAAACAAAAATGCTTCTGTTTTGAGATTGTAAATTGTTCTAAATATTTGGAATAAAAAATTGTTAAGACTTGGGATAATCATATCAACAATTAATACATGTAATAGGTGCAATTATATATACAAAATAAAAACCAGAACTATTATAGATGCCATTTATGAACTAACAGTTCAAATGGTTTTACATTTATATTTATATTTATTATAATTTATAATAAAATATATTACATATATTATCACAATTGGAAGTAGTTTTTGAACTATGAGTTTAAATTTTAGTCAAGAATTATCTAAATAATTACATTGTTAATATTCCTCCCTTAAACCTAAAGTTAAATAATTTATTTGTTTTTATATAGTAGGTAAGAAAAAAATAAATGTTACGAATATTCTTAATATTTTCTAATATAGGTATCTATATTAAACAAAACATCACTCGTAATATGTATTAATAAGTAGATTGTCGTAATTTTAATTATGTTTATATATATGAATGTATGTATATGTATAAATGTGTAATATCTTTACCGCCTAGTTTATATACCTTGTTGGTTTAAGGCTTATTTAACTTACACTACTTTTAATTTGTTGAGATGTAGTCTATAAACAATAGACATACCACATACACTATACATATGTGATGTGAAAATATCATCAATGCTATCCAATGGTCATAATCCATGTTTATCAATTTTCTTTTGTGAATTTTAAACAAACTCAACATTTAAAACGAGTATTTTAGACTATAAATTATAATTTATAATAGGTACTATTAGTAGTAGGAAACTGATAAACCGCTTTAACCTAAATATATAATAGGTACTACTTACAAACATACAATGCGTCAAGATTTTACACGATTAAAATTAATTGCAAATGAAGGGTAATACATATATTACATTCTTAATTAGCTAACATTTTGTATTAATTTATTATTATATACATATCAAATAAACATTTTACAGATGCTCTAGTATGACGTATTATTCATATATTTATTATTGATTATTTTTTTTGTATATTATATATTAATGCAATTTATAAAATAAACAGTATATGTAAATATAACCTTTAAAGCTATATTTTTTTATCAGAGATAACCCTATCTTATTTGATAGTCATAATTCATAAATAAGGCTAATAATATTATGCACAAATGTCATTTTTTGGTAAGAAATTAATTATTATTATCAAGTTTAGTAATAAATAAAAATAATGTTTATTCAAATATTACTAGGGCGTATTTTATTTATTCTTATTTTTATAATGGCCCGATTGCCTAATTTTTGGATAGGACTATAATACTATGTGTTAGAGGTACAATAGTGTTTCGTAGACTATAGTCTACTAGTCTATATAAATTGCCTATTAGAATTACAGTTAAAATAGTTAAACACAGAAAGTATTCTTTAGTAAAAGTTATTGAAGAAAATTGCTAATATTATTCCAAAAAAAAGTGAAAAACATCCAAAAACAATAGGTCACTTACGTATGCTATAAAATCAAGTTGGTTATTTTATTATAGTTCAGATTTTCAAAATATAATTTAACTCTAGAGAGTAGCGACTATATAATATTTATAAGATACTTATTCAATAATATTTTATTTTATTTTCAAAATAATATTTTAGATATGTATCTTATTTTATAATTAATAGTCACTTTTTTTTGTTCATAATAAAACGTACAGTTTAATTAATTAATTTAATATAATACAATATGTTATTTTATGTTTCTACAAATTATCAATTCCATCAGCATTTTTAGTTTGTATTAAGGTTTTCCAACAACATTTATATAGAAAATTATTGATTAATATTATAGTGTATTATACATACGATTACGGCAACATTTAGTAACGAAAATCAAAACGAAAACAATGTGATGTACCAAGGAATTCAAATGTTATAAATAGCCAATAGGGTTACATAGAAGTATAGTAATAGAAATAGAGCTTACAAGAACGTTAATAGTTAAAATTGAACAGGATATGTATGAAGGATCTTGACAAGCGTGAAAAATATATCTTTATGAAGGGGTTGATGACTTAAAGTACCCTATATTAAAAAAGTACTTGTCGGTAAACTTACACCACTAAAGAATGTAATTATAAAAGACTCAAAATATTCTTGCATAGGTATCATATTTAAAATTAAAATTGATAGCTTATAACTAAAAATAAGTATGCTGATAATTTTTTTTTTGTAACTCGTACATTTATAATCTATTTATGAATGTGATTTTACAAATTACAAAAATAATTTATCAGTATACATGGTACATAAATTGAGACTTATGCATGGTTTGCTAAATAGCGATCATTGTACATTATTATAGCAAACAATGGTATAATTTATTAATTGGGTATTGGATAGGAATCAATTTGTATAGACATTATGGCAGTTATATCTTATATTTTATAATATTATTAAAAAAAAATAACAAAAAGTAATCCACAAAGGACAATTTTGGTATTGGTTTCACTGCCACTATTGGAATAATTGCACACCGCAAAAGCTATACGGAAGTATCCGTCGAAAGGTAAAACGGCTAAACAGAATACAAATATAATATATATACATATATAATAATAATAAAAAGATTTGCATCTTTTTAATAAGATTTACATCTAATTATAAACATAATATATGAGTAAAATCGACTTTTTTTAAGTATAAATGAAATGCACTTACACTATGGAATTTATTTATATTAATTTCAAGTGTTCTACATAACTTAATAATTTCTACAAATAGATATAGATCTTTTGCTAAATTGTTTAAAGAAGATAGGAACATTAATATTAATATTTTCTTTGAAGCGTATATACTATAGCTAGTTGTATTAAGTGACATGATCAATATGATTGCTAAATTTATAAAAGGATAATGTTATAATTGTATAATTTAAATTTTTAATAATTAACTATACACACTATTCACTAATGGTTTGATCGAAAATCGTTGAAATGATAAACTGTGTATTATCGCGACGGAGAACATTAGAATATAATTGGAGATGACTATTATACTAAGACTTAAGAGACGGATCAATAAATATATCTTAGTCACCTAGCTCATGGAGAAATATGTAGGTTGTAAATAAAATAATAAAAATCTTAATATTTAGAGTATCTATATGATATAGGTCATAGCATAGGTGTCTATATTATATATATTATACACTATGAATGTGATTAGTAAATATTCGCTCGAAAGTGTCGTGACCAATATGGACCACGGTATATGAACTCGAATTGAATGGACCGCTATTCGTACAAAATATGTACAATAGTAACGAGCGGATGTCGTCGCTGATTGCTTTTTACGAATTTACCGCATCTTCTTATTTTCGATTTCGATCGACTCGTTTTCGAGAAGTCCACGGTCCGCGAGTGTCAATATGTGTTATACCCGTATACATTAAGAAATTAATATAATAAGTGTACATATATATATATGTATGTATCATAGAAATGTGAAGAGCTACAAAACTCCCGACGAAAGAAGTCTTTTACAAAGGTACATTTTTTTCTTATATTATTTGCAGGCCTCAATCCTCGTCATTTCCGGGCTGACGAAGTGGGCGTTACACGCACACTGAGGTGAGCGAGATATATGAGATAAGAACTAAGAATAATATAAATATTATTACTCACTGCAGGTCCATCGTAGAAATAGACATTTATTCGTACACCAAATTTTACGGCCGTTTTTCAGGAGTGCACTCGTATATTATAGTATTTCCAAATAGTGTGTACAAGTATTAAGTACCTACATAGTATATGCTTTGTATATAATTATAAAGTTGACTTAAAATTGTATTAATAAGTAAAACAATTGTAAAATAATCGAATAAAATAACGATAAGTGTTAAGTAAATAATATAATATAAATATGAGTTATACTAAAAATTATATTTGTAAACATAGTATTAACGCCGTTTCATATGCTTCACAAATCTATTTTTTTACATAAAATTATATACATAATATAATGCATCTCATATAATAGATCTATACAACGGTATTACATACAAATATAATTCACAACGGTAGAAGCGATATAATTGGGATGGATGCCATGAGAAATTGAATTTAGCGGGACGAAAGACAAAAGCGCCGCATCCAGGTGGGCGTGAAAAATGAGGCTTGTCACCAAAATGTGGTCTGTAACCGCAGTATCTGCGCAAAGACTATATAAAAACATACCCACGTTTTGTTTATATTACGATTAATGAATAGGTATTATGACTGTTGTAACCATGGAATTATTTACTAACCATGGTCCATAATTTACCAGGAAATTTCGAAAATTGGGCTTAGAAATGTCCTACCTCGACTATTTGGACTCGATACAACAGATGACGTAGATTTGACGGCCTAGGCTTTAGGTTTTATAATGTATAGATAAAAATAATAATAAGCAAATATTTCAATTATCAGACAGCTATCTTTTTCTATTTACTGTATTGTGCTTATAAGATGTTATCAATAATTAATCTTTATATTAAAATTATACGAATGTATTCTTTTAATATAGCCTTTAATAATAAAATAATTATAGTACAACAATACAGAAATTATATTATTTTATTCTTAATATATTTTATAAGAATGGTTAGATAACTATACAAGGAAGGAATAGAAATTATTTGAAGAAAGAATAAGATTGGTGATAAGGAATACAATAAATTAGGTTAAGTTAAATAATATTGAAATTTATATATTTATTCATATAAATCGCATAAATAATTTATTAAATAATAGCAATATCGAAATAAAACCTAGTTTAGTTTTCTATAAACTGTATTAGATCAAGTTATTTGTGAAAAAAGAAAATCGGATTTAATATAAACAAATGTGTTAATTAAAAAAAAAGAATATATTTTTTTTATAATATTATGGTCTATATTTATAAATTGTTATAAAATAAATGCATACAGTATGATTAAATATTTAAATAAAGTACAATATAAATTATATCTAAATAAAATTATGAAATTAATATTATATTAATACTTAAAGGTGCTTGTACTTAAAGTTTTTTTTTAAATCTAATATTCCTCGCTATTCATTAATAACTTATACGAAATTATTTAAAAGGTAATATTATTTTTAATAAGAATCTATATGTACAGATAAATTCGGACTAAAAATATTTATTATTTATAAAGCGATTTATATAGGCTATATTAGTATAGGTATTACTGTATTAGTATAGTTATAATATAGTTATTAATATATTAATTTTATTTTTTTCTGTAGTCGCGCCTCTTCTTCGTGCAATTGCAATTTGTATACATGAGTGTAAAATATTATATCCGTTAACATGAGCTTATTAATAGTTAGTACCAATAAGTTATAAATTCAACATTTTGGTCAAAATCTTTTTAATTAAACACAAATTATTTATTATTATGATTTAGTTATTTTTAAAGGTACAATGTACTATGTAGGTATTATGTTATTTGTTAATACATTACTATTCAGTATTCATAAAAACAAATTGTCTAAGAATGTTGTTTATTATTCATTCAAAGTATATGATATACTCGTATATTAATACAAATATGTTTTGTAACACCTGGTTTTTATGATAAAATTCATATATAAGCCATTAATTATTAATTAGTTAATCTTAATAGTTACTTTAGTCTATACTCTACATTATAGACTAATAGACTTTAGTTTAATTTATACCTATGTTAATCAATGCAGGCTTGTGCAGTATATTACACGTCTTCAAATATAACACTTAAATACTTGACTTAAAAATTATATTCAGTCAACATAATATATAATTATAATTTAAAAATTCCCAAGGTATCAACATACATAATTTAGGTAGTATAGCGAATTGCTTTACATTTTATACATTAAATAACTGTATAAATTAATTACACAATATACAACTATAATTTTACCGTATATATAATTCTTCTGAAGTATAATAAATCATATTTCAAGAAATTAATTTTTCGTAAACGTTGTATTCGACTTTTGACTTTAAAATCGAGATATCAAGATATGTATAATATACCTATATTTCTATAAAAATAGCTTGTTGATTTCTTAATAAATATTAAATGGAAATCGGTTTCGATGGTCTATCATTATTATTGCGTAGCGAATGATTGAATGGATCTTTTATTAGACCACTACCCTCAACGATAGTTGTTCGTGATCTAGACCTTCTTTTTGTCGATCATTACATTTAATAAATTTTGTACATAACATATATATATATACTTGTACACGACTGTTGTAGCCGATACTCGATTACATATTTTTGATTATTTCACACCGTGATCCTATAGCTACGATGAATAATAATAATACGTTATTTTATAGCTCATAGACCAATTAGAATCCACGAGGACATTGAAAATGTTACCCAGTTTTTTGCATCACGAACACTTAGTCGTAGATTAAGAGGTTTAAATTCTTGGAGAAGAGGTCCTTAGAATATAATATTAAATGCTAATACACACACATACACACACGCGCGCGCACACACATATTATATACGTAATGTGTGGTTGTTTTTCCCTTCGTCTAATATAATAATATGCATGTTTTAAACGCATCGTAAGCGTCGACGAAAGAGGGAGTGTGTATAATATGGTAGGTACCGGAAGCGATGATTCTGTGTGCGAGTGCGATCGTGTGTTTTTTCATTATACGATTTTTTTTTCTTCTCTGTTTTATTTTTTTTTTTTTTGCGGGGCGGAAGCATCGGAAACCTCCAGTCTTCCCGTATCGGGTTGCCCCCAAATCCTTGCAAGTGCATGCGGCTAGAAGGAGACAGAACAACATGATTGACGCATGAGTGAAACAGAGAAAGAGCATGTGGGTAATATTATTATGGTCGCGAGCGGTGTGCCGGTGTATGTGTGTGTGCGCATGCAGGAGAGACCGAGGACGGACGAGTGGCGCGTGAGAGGGCGCCCGGACCACCTGAATCATGGCAACCGAAACGACGGCACCGCGCTCCTTTTGTCAAATCCGTTTCCTGTGTCGCCCCCGCGGGCTCGACGACAACGTGCGTATACACATGCACATTTTATACATACACTGATACACGCTCACATACGCAAACACACAATAGCATATCCCCGGCCACTCACTCTGAAAAAAAAACCCTTTTGTAAGCGACCGCCGACGCCGCCGCCGCGCGCACTTTTTTTTTTAATAATTCTATTTCAGATCACTCGACGGAGGCGGTGGCTCTAAACAAGAGGCTCTTTAGACGCGTTATTATTATATTATAATATAATATAATATACGTTGTATATACGTATGATGTATTAATAATATGATATATTGTAACTTATATACATCATCACAATATCATTCATCACTACAAAGTACCTCCGCACCCCTGTCTCGGCACCACTTTGAAATGATAAGGACGGTATTAATGTCGTATATATAGGTGCTATGAATCCAATTAGAAAACAAATTGAGCACTGTGACGCGCAAAACGATGACATCTAAAAATATTACAGTCAGTTGTATCTTATGTACGTATAAATATTATATATGTATGTACATTAATATCTCAATGCAATAATAAGAATTTAAAGAGGTATCGCCGGCGGCTGCTGTGGCGACGACCCAGGCGGTCAATGAGATCTTAAGAACGCTGATGAATGTGCGCGTGATGTGTTAGAAAACCAATATATATTTCGTAGTTAATTTTTTAATTGCTTCCGATTTAATTACACATCAAGCCTAAGGAAAATATACACTTGTACCTACTTTGAATATAGCATCGAACGTTGTTAAGTGTTGTTTTGTTATTAATTTGAACTCGATATATATACATATAATAGATATTGCCTTTATATTTATCGATGTTAAATATTTAATTAGATATTACTATTGCCAAATCACAGAAAAAAAAATGCATATTGCAGACATTATTAATAGACAATAATGATGACATAATTATTACGATTTGATTATTAGCAATACATTGAAATAGTTGTTTTATTTAGAACAAATTAATTTTAATTTTTAATTGACATTTTGTTTTTTTGAAAAACATATTATTATTTTTCATTACACTAATCATTTTAATAAAAAATTGTGAATAACTTAATTTATTATTCAAGTTTAATTATTTAGCAAAAAAAACATTTAAGATTAAAATTGTTTTTTTTTCCGTAACTATTACTGAGAAAATCTGATGTCATAACAATTTATTCATTTTCACATAATTCCCATTATATGCATTTATTTCGTATAATTTTAACAAAATGATTTATTTGGAAAAATGATTTTTATGACACCATTTTTATCATGGCAGATGATAATATCAACCTTAACCTAACTTAAAATCAATGAAAATTATACTAGACATAAGGGGATTTATATTTCAAACGTCTTCCTGTTTCCGTTGGAATAGGTGCCAGATACCTATTATTCGGTTAAAATTTGTTTTTGATCAGAATTAATTAAAATCGGAAATCTTCTATTTTTTATCATACTAAATATAAATGATAAATTTATGAACACTTCGTATTACACACTTTTTTTTTATAATAGGAGCACAATGAATTATGAATACAGAAAAAAATCTAATATTTCTAAATTACTATATTATATTTATGAACATTTTTAACTTTTATTTTAATATATAGTTTTAAAAAATAATAGGTACAATTTATGTACACATTATCATTCATTAGGTTGGAACTAAGGTAATAATTCATTACTTTTAAATTTATAATTTAAAATTGTAATAAATTATTATCATTAATAATAATAAAAAAATAAGTACAATACGTAACAACTAATAGAAAATAGAATCAGAATTATTATAAAAGACTTAGAGAAAATTGATTTCAATAACATTTAATATAGATTATGACTTATGAGTATACCTATTGGTATTACTAAATAAGTAAGTATTAACTAATAAGTAATAAGTAGTGAATTTACGACATATTAAGTTTACACATCATAATATTAAGCTTAATTATTAGTAATTACTATATATTTATGATTCACTTTATCTTAATATTTTAATCGTTTAATTACAATTTTAATATGTAGTATGTGATTTTGACTATAGGGTCTATGTGCATTACAGCCTACATATTGTATAGTATTATTCTATTGTGTATAGTGTATATACATATAATATATAAATACTAAATAGGTACGTACATGTTTTTGAATTCTCTTATCTCTAAATACATTTCGACCTAGCAAAATATTTAAATGTTTATATTTTATTTATGATTTCAGCATAGTTACTACTATTAATAAATTATTCGACATTCTAACTTTTACAGTGGCTTTAAATTTTGTTCTCATTATTGAAAACTCAAAACGCTTTAAGAAGCTTCTCTACTTAAAAACTAACTAGTAACTACACAAACCACCGATAAAAAATTGTTTATGGATTTATTATTTAAAAAAATGCGTAGATTATAGAGTTTAAATATATTAAAGCAGTAATATTTAATACTTAGGCATAATAAGTTATGAATATAAAGTTTTGTTTTTACTTTAGTATGAAGGAAGGTATAAGTATTACTGACGTATTGCAGCTAGTTAATACAACTGATTATTTTAAATAATTGAAGATTACATAATTTTATGATCTTATTATAATAATTCACTGGTCTTATAGATTGAATATAATATATTATATTGTGTGGTATTTTATAAAGATTTAATAGGGTTTTTGTATAATATTATTATATAATTCATCAATTAATTTAAAGACTATAAAATATATTGAATACATCCTTTATATTCAAAAAATACTTTTCACTATGAAGTATATAATTGTATAATTATTTAAAACAAAAATTATATTTCAAAATATTTAAACTAAGAATATATTCGCATTACATATTTTAGGCTACGTGGGTTTTTATTTATAAATATTTTTAGCAATGTTTTTTTGAAAAACTTGAGTCTAACTACTAAATAAAAAAATACACTAATAATAATAATATAAATCTAATATAACTTAAAAATCTTTGAAAATATAGATGCTAATTCACCCATTTCTTTCGCTCAGAATTGTAGTTAGTTTCTAGATTTGTTTAGTTTAATTAACGATATACAGGTATATAATTCGATGGCTAAGAGGCCAAAAGTTGTATGTCACAAACTCTAAATTTTACAGGAGAGCAGTTTTTAGATTTTAAATTATTCCACATCAAATTATTTCTGCTGAAATATTCTGTAGATTACATAAATTATTACTTTTAAGTCTTAAATACTTTTTTAACGTAAAATAAATGTTTCTTTTAAACTTAAATGGGACTTGTTATAAACGGTAATTATAATTAGTGTGCGTAAATCAGTTCATCATAATAAATTATTATTGTACTAGAATTTTATTATATACCTAAGTGTAATTATTTTTTTTTTAAATAAATTGTATTAAAATAAAATCTAATGATTATAAATAGTATTAGGTAAACGCTATTTAATAATTTATTTTAGTAATAATTCCAAAAAAATTAAAAATAATTTTTTTTTAAGGAAATTTAATAAGATGTTACACCCACGTCCCACATGTATTATCTTTTAACAAACATAAAAAAGGTAAATTTTTATTGAAAAAAATAAAAAAAAATAAAAATAGAATCGTACTATAAAAATTAATTTTTTCATCTAGAACTTCTTACATTAATATAATTATAATTAATTGATGTAGGTATGTTTCACAATTAAAAATAAGCCTATTTCTCATTCCATATAATGTTCAATAGTCATAAATATGATGGTACGTGGTCGGACCAACGTGAAAGATATTAGAACATGCCCTTTAGTTTCCTGGCCATGTGTTTTCCTGTTCACGGTTATCTAAATCCAACAGAAGGGGTAACCGACGTCATAACTTTAAAAAAAACCCTTTCGGTTATTAATTATGACGAAATAAATTTCCGCACGGCCATCAGGGACGTTCTTTTTATAGAACGTGCATATATCATGTCAGTTTAATAATATGATTTACACGCTCCTTTTTATAAAACACCATATTTTTTACTACCCCTTAAGAATAAAAAAGTGGAACCGATATCTAAAAAAATGGCGTTTCCTCCCCACAATAAAATACTTTAAGTTTTGATAGTTATTTAAAATAGTACACAATACTAGAATAATAATATTCAACTATATTAAATATTATATTATACAATTATCGCAGTAACTCAATTGTCATTTTTAATTTTTTATATATTTTTTTTATTATTTAAAAAAAATAATTATTATTCGAAATGTGGAATATAAAATATGAAATAATAAAATTCAAAGAGCTCGATGAACTCTAGACTAATTAAAATTTGGTATCTCAAACTCAAGTCTTCAAATGTATTATGAAGACTAGATACTTCACTAATTATCCGGTATACCGTTATGATATGTGTAGTCCGAGATGGCCTCTATATAATAAAACAATACTGCTGCCTGCTTATTGTATGTGTAATGATAGTAATTATGATTAATTAACTTGCCCGAAATGGTTTGTGTGTTTTCCTTTCGGGAATCTATTACCAAAAATACAGTCAATAAACCGAAACGTGAAGTTTAAAATGATAATTTTGTACCTAGTCATTTTCTACATTATTGATTTATATATAATCATTTGTTATGGTTAGGCCATTCTTATGCAGACTTCAATTTACGTACTTAATTGCATATACTTTTAAGTTTTGATTAGTTTATTCTTTAATCCTTGTAATGCTCTACATAATATATAATGTAGTAACTATGAAAACCGAGTTGATTATAAAGTAATTGTATTAACTTTTGATTATAAAAACAGATAGAACTAGGAAATAAAGAACATAATATTATTATGTAATAATTGATAATAATTAATAATTGTAATTTATTACGTATAATATAATATAATATAGTATAATTTAAGTAAGTTTATTATTTAAATTTATACAGATACTCAAAAAACATATAGTTTATGAAATAAAAATTATCACGAAATAAAATAAAAGGGTATATCATCAATTTAAATTTAAAATATAAACACGATATTCATAAAATCGTAAACCAATTGAAACGTAGGTATCTAATTTAATTAGTATTACCTATATATATATATTTAAACATGGGATATAATGGAATATTTTAACGGTTGATTTAAAACAGTTATACATTTGGCTAATTTTTATTGTGAAGTATGAAAAACTTAATATGTTACCTAGTAAGTAGTATAGAGTATACATTTTTATTATTTCAATTAAAACGTTCAATATTTTAAAAAAAAATCATCTCCCACGATAATAATTGTTATTATGAAACAATGAAGAAGGTCAAAAGGTTCATTAACTTCAGACATGATAACAATAAGGGAACTCGGCTCTAGGAAAAACGTTTGAAATATGGAAGGCCAATTGTATGTAATAATTTTTAGTTAAAATTGTAGACGACATTCAAACTCAACATATGAAATATATAGGCATTATTTTATTGTTATTGTTATACTAAATTGCAGCTATAATGATGGGTCGAGTATTGAGTATCGATTTTTTGGAGTTTACGTCGTAAAAACGTTATCACTGTTTTAATTATTTTCTTGTTTATATACATTTAGTATAGGAAAATAAAAAAACGCTTAACACGCTATATAGAGGAGTTGTATAATAGCGGTATAGTGTCCTACCACTTCTTAAGATATATGAGAATTTATAATGAATAGTTGTACGATATGTTGTTATTGGAATTATGATTAAAGAATTTATTAAATTATAAATGGGTTTTAGTTGTTACATATCTAGGTACTGAAAAATTAAGTACTTGTATTGAAATAATTTAATAAATATTTTATCAGGGATGGGAAAAGATTTTAATGGAAGGTTAAGAAATAAAGATAATTAAGAAATAAATTCAATTTTGTTTAAAAATATTAACAATTTATAATAATATTACTGTATTATAAAAAGCCAATGTTATGAAGTTTTGTTGAATTGTTTTTATGCCACAATATAAAATATTAATTTTGTTTTTTAATACATAATCAATTTTATTTCGTTGTGATTTTAGAGTCAGATGAAAAATATAGATAATTTACAGCACCTAGACACTTCATCTATGGCTTGCAATTTTCTTATCCTTTTTAACTAGTTGCTTTAATTTTTTTATTCTATTTTAATTAATATTTGATTATATTTTTCATAATCGTTATTCTAATTATGCGCCTTTATTATTTATAAGTAATTACATCATATTTGTTTGTTGTATATAGTATATATCACATTATTACATTAATATAATATACAGATATAATTTAAAAGTATTTCATGTTTTAAAAATGTATTAATTTTAATTTGAAATTACAATAAAGAGAGTTTGTTCAAGACTGAACAGTATTATTTTTTACTATTAAAATAGACTTAATACTATATATATTCAATTTCATATTTTTATCTGTTTATATTCTTCAAGCATAAAAAAGCAATAAATATAATATTTATTTACTAATTATTATTCAATATCTGCTTAGATAGGTAAGCTGCTGAATGTAGGGGATCCAGAAGTCCACGGCAGCAATACAATTGTTTAAAATATAGACAAATATTAACAGTAAAATTGATTGTTGTCAATTAAGTACAATTAAATATTTTTGTTAAAAAGTGTTTAAAATATCAACAATTTTCAATAAAAAATTGTGGTTTTGATCTGAAAAGAAGTTTTTTACAAAAAGTTTCTTAAATTTCTTAAAAAATATATCTATTTATTTAAAAATATAGTCCATGTAAAAGTATAATTATTTAAAAATTACAAAAAAATGCATGTGGTTGTGTATGCTTGGTGAATCATTTTGCTTATATATACATAATATATAATTTTCTTACCCTGTCGTCACCATATCTATAGTACCTACTATGAAGTATGAGTAGTGAATACAGATGTATATATTATATTTACAAAGACCAATGCTGAGCTACAGAATCGATTCAATTGCATTTATCAAGGTTTTCTTTTTACCTATTCCCCTTTATCTCCTAGTGTATTTATTTGGAATTCCGGAAACCAAAAACTCGGTTTATTTTATACATGTATATGGTATACCTACATTAATCACGTACCAAACAAATAACTTATATATATATACAATATACATACATACACAAAACCCGTCCGAACAACCCTTCTGTAGGTTTCAACTTCTCAGATCAGCGGGGTGCCTGTTCATTTCTTGAAAACATCGATGACATGTACACGTCTTTACCTTTAAAAAGGATAATACACCCAAACATGTCAATAACTGTTGGTTTTCTGCAAGGCCCACACACAAGGTGTGATATGTGTCAGTTTTCTTTTTATCTGTGCCAACTGTCAGCCTACATGTTCATGTACTAGTGTAAGTACTAATATCATAGCATAAGTCATACAGAAATATTATACACTTATACATTTCTGGGGACTATCGTATACTGCACGGCGACCAGTGACACACAAAAGGAACATGATATAAGGTATTCGATTTTATTTTAAGATTTATAATCGAGACGGACATTGATGTGTCTGAATAAGAACTGGAGAATATGTTCGCCCCGGAGGCGGATAGGTAGGTACTCCATACACACAATAATATACAATACGAGGAATTAATTAAAAAATGGCCCACCACGGGACATATTTTCCCATGACCACTCTACTTACCGACTGGCAAAACAGTTTTTTTTCATGCCGCATTCTGTTTTATTATTCTTTTATTATTATTTTTTTAAACTAAAATAAAACACGTATTTATAGCAATGGAGTAGCTATAAATTATAATTATGTTGGTCACTCATTTTAAAACCGTATTTATAAAGGAAATATGTGTACACATTTTAGAATATAGATATAATTACGTAACTAATAAATCGTTTAAACTTTTCACCGTCGATATTATTTCAGTGACCTATATGTTTTTGAAATTTTGAACACTGTTTGTTTGCTTGTTTCGTTATGTAATTTAACAGCAGTATATTAATTATTAATTAATAAATACTATTAAATACTTATTATACTTTTATTATTATTTATAGACCACATTTACTATAGGAGGTAATTAGTGAGTGACCAATCACTCTGCTTAAAACTACTGATAAATGTATTCAATAAAAATAATTTCAAATAATTGTACATCTAAATAAATATTTAATGTTCAAAATAGTAATACTCAACAATTTTTACTTAAAAATTGTATGCTACTATAATAAAGTGATTAAAAAATATATATAAAGAGGATATATTGGTGATGGATAAGATTGGTTCGTATATTATATATGTAGGTACCTAGTTAATATTGTGACTATGATTTTTCACTAAAAATATTGGTAAAAATTGTATTTACCTCAGAACAAACTACATACTATGCTGTTGCAAATCGATTAATGAAAAAAATAATTCAGTATTTTATTCTGTCCACCCAAATATTTTTTTTATTACATTTGAAATGATACCTATCATAATGTATACCTAATGTAAACAGTAAAAACTATATTCTGTAAATTTATATCAGTACATCACATTAATTTTATTTTTTATTATTTATATTTTAATTAACTTAAACTAATTTAATATTATGCACCTTTTTTATTATTAAAATGAAATTTTATCGAACCTATTGCGTATGTTACTTGTAAACCACATAGGAACCAGTTCGTATCAGCAATGGATTAAGAGTTAAAGATGCCGGGGGGCAAAATAAATTTTCCAAATAATAGGTTATTGATACTAAAAATAGTTAACGCCGTTCTTAACATATGAAAATTATGACACCGGGGGCAGTTGCCCCCTTTGCTCCCTGTTAGATACGGCTCTGGTTCATACATATTATAAACTATCAAACTGATTATAATGTAATGGCTTCAACCTATATCACTAGGTGGTTTTTGATGTTTTGGTTCCTATTTTATAAAGGACAATTTATTTTCTATGTAATTTGAAATTTGTTATGAAATTGTTTAGATTGTTTCTTGATACAAAGTATAAACTGACATGACGTATGGTATTCTAATATGAGTAATGTAACGTTAACATTTAGGCTGTTATGTAGGTTACATTTTAATTTTTACAAAACATTATAAAATTATATATTTTTATTAATTATATGTATTAACATAATATTATGAATGTCGTGTAATATTGTACTGGAAATCATTTTATAGTATCCAATATATTATAATATTATAGTAGGTATATACTAGACTGCTATTATAATAATATTATATGCTTTAGGTATGTCAATATCATAATGTTTTACAATTATTATCATGTTAACTATTATTACATGACCTATTTAAGTAAGTTTAACTGTAATTATATGCAATATTGGTAACAGCATGTGGATTAAATTAGTTTATTTTTAATTTTTAATAGGTAATTAAGAAAAATTTGTTGTGAAAAATACACAGTTTAGTTATTACCGTCATGTTTATATCTTCTTATCTACACATTTTAGTTGTTTTAATAATTACATTGTATGTGGTTTATGTAGTGCGAAAAGGAAATCCGTTAATTAATTTATTTAGAAACTAGAAAAAAGAAAAATGAAAATTATAATAAAATATACTTACTATCATAAAATTGAGGGGTTAACTATTATTAATTACAACAATTAAAAAGTAGAGTCATCAACGTACAATTAATATTTCAATACTCATAAAAATATAATAGCTAATAATAATAATAATAATAACAATAATTAATAATATTCAAGTTGAACTAGTTGAAGCTTTAATAACTAATAGTTAATGCTATTATTATTGACCCAAGAATCAAGATCTATACCACCTAGCTTTGATTATTCGTATTATTGAAAAACATAACATAATGCCTGTATTAGGTATTGTATTCATTTTACAGTCGTACGATATAATATATTAAATTGTGTTCAGTAGAATTTATGCTGCTAGTTATTATTACAGTGAACTATCTGATTAATTGATTACCAAATTTAAAAGGAAGATAATAAAAATAAGTCAGTGTTCCCTGCTTTTTTTAGTATTTTAATTTAAAGGGAGTATAAGCATTTTTATATTTTAATAGTTTGCATATTTATCTTGATTTAAAATTAAAATATTAAAAAAATCTTAAGTGAACACAAATAGATCAAATAATATTCTTATCTTTAAATTGTTTAATTGGTAAATGTACTATATCAAAACATTTAATAAATTCAGCTAAATTTGAATTTGCAATGTTGTATGATTGTAAGATAAAGACAATACAATATGCGGGCATCACGTCTAAGTTTAATGGAATAAGCGTAAAATAATAAATAAAGAATAATTGACACTTTACGATTTCCAGATATTAATAGGTTTTCTAGATCACGTTTTGGAATGTGATTATATACCTACTTTATAGTGTACACTGTATAATGTGTGTATATGTGCTATAAAGCCAATATAACCAGTAGACTTCGGGTGCCTCAAGCTTCTTCTAATAGTACCCGCAGAGGTCGATTAGGTCGAGCTGCAACGCCTGCAATCGTACCATACGGGTATTAGCCATATCTGGATGATAGGGTACGTATAAGGTATAGCTATACAGTATATTACAGTCTTACGTAACCCCGTGTGTGGTATGTATTGTGGGAAATCCGATACCTGAAGGGAGCGAGGAAATGAAACGGTTACCCGGAAATCTATCCCTAACCCTTTTGATAATAATTTATATAGTCCCGAGAAATCACTAGATAAGTTTCATTAAAATTGGAATGTACCATGTACAATATTAATGTATGATGGGATATCGGGTCAAACAACAATTGTTATCCAAGGTAGACAATAGTCAAGGTTTTGATGGAACTTTTTAATCCATAGCGGATGAATAATAATAAATAATAAAAACAAATTTAGTATTCTTGCGTGGAATTAAACCATTTTTAGGAATCTCGTGAAAATTTAAGTTTTTTTTCATAGTGGAAATAGTCGTGGCGGCATTTGGTGTGGTGCCAATTTACGTACAGTAACAGCGCCACAAATTTCTAGATGAGACTATAGTAAATGTTACATATAATCATTACTTAACAGTTGAGTTATTCATTGGCAATATTCATTGCCATCGTGGAAATATTCAAAATTGTTCAAGTTTGAAAATAGAAAGTTGATTAAAAAAATTCGAAGGAGGAGTTCAGTCCATCCAATTGTGGGTTGAGCCTGTTCTTGATTGTATTATATTCGATAATACCTATGTATTATAAACGTTAGACCATTACACAAAGTGGAAAAATCTCTGTAGAAAAAAACAACTATAACCAATAACGAGCGATTTCGTTTAAGCGGACCGCTAATTACTATTAAATAATGGCCGGGATAATTACGACACTAGCGCGCATATGAATCATGCGTTGTACGCATTTCGTTGTTAAATGGTGTATACGTATATTATTATTATCGTTTTATACGGACAAGGGGCAGGACTACCTAAAAATGAACACGACGTTATATGTATTATGATAATATATATTATTATACAGTGTATATTAAATAAAATAAAAATAGTAATTAAACGCGTGGAAAGAAAACACAATAGACAACAATAATAATAACAACAATATCATATCAATAATAATTAAATAAATAACTTACGTTAGCATTTCACACTCTGCAAACCTATGTGTGTTCATGTACATAATATTATACACGTTAAATCTATATAGTTTTATTTTTTTTATACATGTATATATCAGTGGCATTGTTATCGTATAAAAAGATGGGTCACATGGATATACTATTATGTAGGTACAGGTGTTTTCTTATAAATGGGTGTCGGACTGAAACGATGTAACCATTGATACGAGTTCGCTATGTACAGCTGATAAAAGAAATAATACGCGTATTGCAAGGTTAACGAGGAGGGTCGGTCAATTGAAATTTGATTTTTAATATTTTAAAGGCATTTGTTTAAAACAAAATATGATCCTATGCATGAAATAGCATCAACTTCCGTTGGACACAAATACAATTATATTGTGGCACAATAAACATGCGTTAACAATAATCATAAATTTAAATATTATGTACACTCGCAAATTTTTTTATTATATTACCTATATAATACGTGTAGGTAATAATTAATATTTGATATTGCGATCCGGTATCACATATTTCGATAACCAATATTTGTAAGAAATTATGCAGGAAAAACAAAACGAAACCATTAACGGAACTCGTTGTTTCTGGTTGTGTACCTATATATTATATATTATAATATATAAATAGAGGTAGTCTACCGCGAGAGATATTCAAATTGATACGCACTAACATTTATTTTTATTTTAGCAGTTTTCCATGTATTATGGTAATACGATGACTAGACCACAATTCGAATCGATTAAATAATATATCATTTACGCGATTATTTCTTGGGATATAAAAATGACAGATACTGTATCTTATATATGGGTATTATAATACGGAATTACATAGGTTGTTACAAAACCCAAATAATTTCAAGCACACGAAACAGGAGTGCTGAATCATCAATTATTTAAATTAATTTATCAAAATACCGTTCGTCTTTGACGAGTATAATATAATCGGAATATTTGATTATGAGTTCCAGTTGAGTAAATCGGATTTTTTGTGAAGAATTTTGTACCTGCAGACCAATAATATTTGAATAAAAATATAACAAGCACTGCTTACAAAATAGGTAACTATAATGATAATCAGATTATATTTTTAGTGACTTATAATTCCCGTTAATTTCAAACATTTAGTTTATTTTAGGTAAAGGATTATTGAATACCGAGGATGAAAATGTTTCAACGCAAAAAGCATATACTTATACATAACTAGACGTCTAGACATTTATTTATTTTAGTTTATCGATTATTTTTCCTCGGTTTTTGCAGTAAATTTTCGACAATTTACCTACACTATTCTTGTGAATAGTTTATATAATATATTAATGGTGTAATCTGCCATGCTATAGTGAGAAATACGATGTATATCAGATATACTGCATGTATCAAGATATATGGTTTCTCTTTAATTTATGTCTAGTTCAGCACATATTATATTCTTAAAAATACTTCAATATTACTCATTTTGAAAATATGCACGTAAAAAGAAAAATAATATTAATATGTTGCGTTGTAATAAGAAAAGAAAACATCAATTAAGTATTAACGTAGCCGTGTAGCCATGATATCAATCGTTGATTTCAATATTAATGCATTTTTTTAAACTTGTATATCTAATAGTTCAGTATTTTGAAATTAATTAGTCACTTAAGTTAACGATGACGCATAATACAATGTTATTTATAACATTAACAATTTTTTTTTAAATTGTATTATTTCATAATAATATTATGTCATGATTCGTAGGTTTACGATTACAAACGTTTAAAATACTTAAGTAAAATAAAATAATTGTACATATATTATAGACAGTCAGTGTAAGTGTAAGTTATATTAGAACAAATTCAAATAAGTAAATGTAATATCTTTGATAAAAAAAAATATTTTAATTTATTATAGAAATGACATATCTTTGATTTAACTGATAATAAACTAAATAGAAATTACTAGGTAGTTGCATTCTTACAAATACAAGAAACAAAATGTACATAAAACGGTTAGGTATGACATTTTTTTAGATTTTTTTATGTTTTAATTGTCTCTTTATAAACATATTGTAATAAAATAAACAATTTTATGAATATTCAAGATTATTAAAAACACATTATCATAGTATAAATTAAAGGCACCTAATTTTCTCAAGTTTAAAATAATAATATATACTTTTATATGAGAATATATATGTATTATGTATTATACAAATATAATGTAAAATAAAAAAAATAATATTATGTAGTATATTATATGGCATAAATGGACTTGTATTTGAAACCATAGCAGGATCATTGCAAATACTTATGTACAATATACATATAACATATGTATAAAAAGAAGTACGAATTAATATTCATATGCCGTCTACAAACATCCGGTTTAAATATGATATCTGATAATTGGGCTGATGGAATATCGATGTATTTTACTTTTATATTATTATTCTGTAATTCGAACGCGGAAATAATATCGATTAAAAACAAAAAAATAATATTTTATCCAATTTTATTAATTCATGATATATAAAATATATGTATATTATACTTTATAATTTATATTGCGATTAATTTAAACGTATTCATACGAGTAACGATTGGGTCAAAAATCGAAATGGTATTATATTATATACGCATCGTCGTGTGATAAATAATAATGTATATAAATCTCATAATAAGAAAAAAAATAAAACTATACATTATTTGAACATAAAGAATAGGTAACCCGCAGAAAACCTCTAAGTGTCCATACACGGACTACTGCGAAAAAAAAATAATTACATAAAAATGTTTGAAATTTGTTTTCGTTTATACACTAGCTATAATATGGGTACGGATGAGAAAATATTTTAAGACATTATAATAAGTAACCTAAATGCCGCGTGGGAATGTTGAAAGTGTGCGGAGCAATTTTTCGAACGACTCGACGTTCAAATCGCGTCCGTTTTTCTTTGCTGCCGCTGTAAAAGTGGCGACTGTGGACAAGCGGGTGGGAAGGACAAGGACGGCAGAGAACGCATCGGGTAAACGTCATGTATTATAATGTGTATACAATAAATATATATAATATAAATTATAATGTTAGGTAATAAAAACACACACACACACATATATATTATATATGTACACAGTTTTATTAGTCCGTAGTCAAATGGGACGTACACCACGGACCGACGATATAATCTCTCTTATATGTATAAACTATATTATAATATGTACCTGCCTATATTATGTAGAGAGACGAATAATGATTTTATAATAATAAACAATATAATAATATTTAGTATACGGAAAGCCAAAAGTCGTTATATATCTACTGCAGCAGCTAGAGTGGTGTCTATTGGAAATAAAAGGATTGCCCCGGCTGTATAGTAATATCAATATAATATAATTTAAAAAAAAAAGTATATATATAATATAATTACCGCCGTATAGTCGTACACAGCACAATATATATATTTATATGTATGTACGTGTGTATATACACCGTACAATAAATACGAACCAGTAACTACAACAGATCGTGTACAGCACCACACACGGACCGTCTCTCACCTTCGCGATCATGGTCTATAATATTTTCCTCCGAACGAAAATCGTTTCGAAATTAATTACATTTTTTTACTCTGCCACCATCCACCGCCATACTGTCCTTCCCTTGTTTCTACTTCTCTGTGTTCCTACCGCGCGCGCTGTATCAGAAAACCGTATATTATATTAGGTGCGTATAATATTAGGTATAGGTGTTTCATTTTTTTTTCCTTAAACCCTACACACAACTAATTACAAGACCATATAATATATGTTATATGTATGTACACAAACCGCATAAGTATATATGTTGTTTAGCTGCACATCGGAGCTCGGGGGCACGCCCCCCAGGCAATATAAATCTCCCGTGGCCGCCGGCATTGCAGCACAATCCGGCAACCGGCTTCTTCGGCGGCGGTGCGATGATTCAACGCGTCTGTAGAAAACTCAACATTCTGAATGGTAGAGAGAGAGAGAGAGAGAGAGAGAGAGGATGAGAGGAAAGGAGTAAAAAAGAGATAATGAATTATCGTTTAAAAGAAAAAAACTAATATGAACATTTTCAAAAACATCGCAAACGATTATAATCTAATTATATTATAATCGGACCGTCGGTTCTGTCCGTGTTGCGCTGTATAATAATAACGTACGCGTACAATATTTTATAAGGTATGCATCGTGTGCAGCGCACGAGTTTAATTAGGTACCTATCGACCACTTTGTTTCATCGTTATTAATTTTTTTTTTCGGTATAATGTCATAAGATGCGTTGTGGCGGCAGTATCCATATCGTTCCCACCCTCCGAGTGCTCACTGCTAAAAGGGGTGGTTCGCTATTCTAAATTAAAAATAATAATAAGTAATAGGTAATCATAATCTCCTACCGAAGTCATCGTTCAACGCGCCTTTTTTTTTCCGGATTATATAGGTGTGCTGCCGCCGCCGCGCGACCGTGAATCCGAAAATAAACTCTCAGCATTTATACAACTGGATTTTTAGGAGTAGAAGACGTTCACGACGACGACAATTATAACGTTTTAATAGTACATCGCTTGCCAAGATGCTTTTGCTTAAAAGCAACAACGTTCGGCCTGAAACCAACAAACAACAACAATCATAATAAATATATCCTCTCGTCGGCAATTAGAAGAGGGGAAAATACAACTCTTTGTATGGGGTGATGATAAGCTCCTCTACACGATATTATAAAATTGGTATGCATATATATACCTAATATGGAATAACAGACATGTCAAGTCTTTCAAAAAATTAAAAATATAATACATATAGGTTACCTTTATTGCAGAAAGTCCACTGTTGTCTTGTCTTATTATTATCGTTTTCATGACCTATCTGTGAATACTGCCGACATAGACGTTGGGTGATAAAATAATCATCTTCACTATTTATAGGTTTTGATTCCAATTAATGTAGATAAAAAGGGAGTTTTTAAATCACAGAAAACAAACAAATGTTGGCCTCGCCAATCATACATTATAATAAGTTGTCAGTCCTAGTTCTGATTAAAGTGGCAAGTACAAGCACTAACACAATACAATTTGTTGTTTTTGATTGGGGAGTAAGGTTGACTTGCACAATGAGAAGTTAACATAGCTTCATAATAAATATTTAATGATTTTATTAAATTATTTTATAACACTATTTTGTAACTATTATTTGATAATTAAATGGAAATATTTAATTAATATATTTTTCATAAAGTCAGAAACCATTTTCCTAAATTGGTACTGTGTAAAAACATATTAATACATTTTCTTAAAATATCGAGGAAAGGGATAGACTTCTAAAAACTCCTTGTATACGCCTCCGAGCAGGGGAATGTGTTAGTATACAGACATATACAAGAATGTGTATGATGTATGTATAGCTTGTGTTTTTTTGAAACTTTCATATATACCTACATATTTTAATTCCAGATAGAAACGTATAACCTATAACAATTTACCTCTTGTATGGTATATAAATAATATATTTACTCGATGTGATTATATAAATATATAATTAATTATTGTATATATACTAAACAGGTATAAGATATTATTTTAAATAATACTTAAACACGTTAACCGTTTCTTATCCGCCAGTCGTTTGTGGCCCGTGAAATATATGAGTATAGAAAACGACAGAAGAATTGTGTATTTTTTGTTGGCAACATTTGTATAGGTTTCATCATAACAAATTAACACGTACGAGACGTAATTTTGTGAAATGCGTAATTTCACCGATTTTCCCGTGGGATGCACGTTGTTAAAAATAATTGTAATAAAGCAGATATGGTCGGTATATTGTTGATACATACTATATATTATACTACATTAATACTATACTTACGTAACACGCACCAAAATATGATAATGAAAAATTATAATTAATATCATTTGTTTTTCTTATCGAATAGGAAACGGCGAAGACGCGACTGCTATAATATATTATACGCACTAAACAATCAAAACGGAAAGGAATTAATCCCCGCATATATATACATATATTATATTATATTATTTATTTATTTTTTATTATATTATTAAAAACCGGTGGAATGTTGTGCGCGGCGGGTGAAAGAGGAAACGGACAGTGGTGCTGCGAGAGATGGAAGAATAAACAGGCCTAAAGAGTAATATTATCCACGAGTATAATATGTATGTAGACAGTATACTGCGTACGTACATAATAATAAAAATTTAATCATTCGGCACGATTTTTATCCGCGAACGATCGCGCAGTCGCAAAAACAATAAAACGAAAAACTCGCGCGTGTAATTTTATAAGATTTGAGTTAGGTATAGGTATACTTCTTACCCGTATCTCACGCATCAAAGTATATAATAAATGAGTAATGATAATAATAATATTATTTGTACATTAATCCTTGTTTTCTCGGTGCATCCTTTTCGACATCACGCCCCTTCCCCCTCCTCCCCGCACTCACACACAACTCGTCCACCTATTCAACGTACGCCGCCGTCGACCCCACGACGATGTCTTAGCGCGCTGCAGGACGTGCTCGGGACGACGACGATGGCAGCCGCGCGCGTTCATTATAATAACAATAATAATATTATAATATCGTACAAAACAATACGTTATCCGCATCGCGTATATAATATCATTCGCCAAATTATACGTTTCCATAGCGAACGCGCGCGCATTCCGGAGACCTGAGTTTCCGGTCTGCCGGTCGACGGTCCGTCTGTCTGCTGTTGACGGCGGCCACACCATTTTATAATAATGCGTATACCTATTATTATTATTTATTATTATTATGGTGCATTCACGAAAATTAATTTTGCATATTTCTAGTTTTGAACATTTTATTTAAACACATTTCTCGATATTTATCTGCCAGTTATCGTAACTATATACCTATGTTATTTTTTATTACTACAAAACACTGCGTATAGGTATATTATATTATTTTAAACCAATTTCGTATTCTATACGCATGACAAAAATATTATACAATTAGACCTAATTATTCCAACAAACCAAATCCCTGCAGGCTGAAAATATACACATAATATAAGTATAATAAGTGTGCCTATTAATGGCGTTTTGAAAATTTAAAAATTCCTACTATAGAACTCAGACGCGGATCCCGAATATATTTACGTAGGGAGGGAGGAGGTGGGCAATACCATGTGCGTATCGTATTTTATCGGCTGCCAAAATCAGACATCCTAGAATTTACCTGTGTGAAAGAATCTACGGGGGAGAGACTATCGTCCCTTGCCCCCTTGGATCTGCGCTTTCTAGAACTAAAGGTCTGCTTGAAATCAGCACGCATATATTATATACAGCTGGAAATCGGATAAGATTATATTGAAAGGCTATACATAACATTTAAAAATAAACCCAATACAAAACAAAAAAATTGTTCAAAAAAACCTCCACAATTTACTTTATTAAAATTTAATAACAACAAATATTACAATAATATGATAATAATACTCTAATTTCGTATTTTGGTATGAGGGGTATAATGCAAACACCTAACATTTATCTGTATTGTATATATAGTTCATGGGGATCGACCGCAGTTTTTTCTACGTGATTTAGTTTCTTAATGGAATACCGAGCTAGGAATTTAATAGTTTATATATGCACATATTGTTTTATGATGCTATATATTATCTTATACACGTATAATAACTATTTTTGATAAGCATTTTATGCTCAAATTGTCTATCTCCATAAATCAGAATCGTTTGTTCACACTCAAAACCTATGCTTTGCAGTAGAAGCCTGTTACCAGTTTTGTTACTATTTATTTTTAAAACAATGACAGGTGGTTGCTGTTTACGCAAGCTGCAGTTCACGAAAATCGAAAAATATTTTTTTATTTAAAATATTTTCTACGTTTACAGCGAAAATAACCTACAAGAGCACAGGGTATAATTATACGAGTAAATATTATGTGCATTTTCATTGAAATAGCTGAGATGTAGCTTAAATATTTCCTTATAATTAGGACTGTGAATTTAATGCACTAAAAAACCTTAAAAAATGCATTTAAAATGTTAAAAATTATAGTAAAAATACACTTAAACTGGTTTTTAATTTAATTTTAATTTTTAAATTGATTATAGTATATTATATGCATACAAATTTATTTATTTAAATAAAAAATTGACTTAATTTGAATTTTGATTTTGATTTTAAAGTTTATTAATTCTATAGTAATACTATTTGTCTGAAACATTTTTTTAAATTTTTTAAAAGGTTCTCAAAGATGTTAATTAATAGAATTTTATTAAGATTACCAAAAAATGAACTAAATAACGAAAATATGACCTAAAATGGTAAGCAAATTAAAAACGTAAAAAAATAGTAATACTAAAAGTTATGTAAATAGATTTGCTGTTAAATAATTCAAATACAAAGTTACCTTTTACAAGTCACAACCACCAAAAAAAAATGCAGCACTTTCCTACAAATTTACAGCCCTATTTATAATTTGAGATACCTTCAAAAAAGAAATTTGTTTATGGTTAGTATTGTCATTATTATGTAGTTATACACAAAATTCTTGACATGCATATAATATATAAATATTCGTTTAGTAATTTTTTAAATGTTCATCGAAAAATATTTAAATTAATTTATGTTTATAATATATTTTAAAATTATCTCCCAATAATCTAGAAAATTATTGCTGGTAAATTATATTTTATTAATTTTAAGTATAATAAACATATTTACTTCAGACTATAAAAATACAGTAAAATAATAATTATAAGAAAATAGATCCTTTAAAATATTAATATTAAAAACTAAAAAGTATCTCATAATAATTAAAATAATAATTAATAGTATAAAAAAGTAATTTTTTATAAATCTAGGTTGTTTAGCAATTTTATGAAATTTTGAAAATGTATTGACTTTTTGGTAGTCTTGTAACTATTAAAATGGGCATAAATTTTATTGTAATATACCTAGTTGCATATTATTTTTTTTTTAATGTTGTTACGATTTCAAGGATTTTAGGCTAAAAATATTGATGTGATAGAATATCAAAAAGAGCGTATAATAATATTGAATCAGTTGAAATGATATTTATTTTATATGTAAAAAACCTTATCAATTTCGTTGAACTTTGATACATATAATATATATTATATATTGATTATTCTAGCCTATATATTATAAATAATATAAATACTTTAACTAGTTTAACTATATAATATAATATGTTCCAGCAAAGATCATGTATCGCGTCGGATTCATATTTTCATATTTCAAAGAACCGTCAAAAATTGTATGTATGGTTAAGTATAATTTATTTATATTTATTAATTTTATCATAAATAATTTATAATACAGACTATTTTATTTTCATATCAGTCAACAAATTGTATAATACTATACTTGGCCGAAATAGTTTATTACGCATATATATACATATATGTACCTATAGGGATTAAATATTTTTTTAAATTTAAAATATGAAATTCGTACAAAAAGTAAATTTGATAAGAGAAAAGATTTAATATTATAATAAATTATCTTACCCTAATTCAAAATTAAATTTCAGACTTGTATGTGATTGATGAGCGAAGGAAGAATAAACAAAAAAATAACAAGACTGATAAAGACATATTATAATAAAGATTACGCGACGATAGTCACTTTTCAACTCTTGTTATAGTCATAATTGTAAAGTGTGAGTAGTGTGACTATCATTACAACATTTACAACACGATGTAAATTACAAAAAATACTTTGATTTAGTTTGCTTTACTTATTACTTTGCCGATCTGTTGCTAACGTATTTGCTTTCAAAGGAAGGTACATCGATGTATCAACCTATAAACCATTTGTGCCCAAAAATAAGTGAGAACGTATTATCATAACCAACCGGGGATACATATGCGGACCTAACCCCGGTTTCCTTGCAATAGACTACGGCTTTGATAGTAAAGAACCACAGCGACTGACAATAGTAGATGGGCGTGATGTAACTATTAATGTTATATAATAATAATACGATTATACGTAAAACGCGATGACCATGTTTCGACGACAGTTTTCGCGGTGAACACATCAGTTATTGGCTAGCTGCAGCAGACTTTGTCTAGTCGTCTTAGAATTCGTCGTTTCTCTGCGGTTGTCTGGACTTGGGAAACTATAACATTCACTACCAAAATTCGTTTGAAGTGTAATTTATTATAACACGCAGTCACTGGAAAATGCGGTATACGTCGTACATGATATATAATTATAATATAATAGTCACCATATTCGTGCGGTCTTCTCTATGTATTATATCTGGTATCGTTCCAACTATCGATCTGTCGAAATTCCTATTTTCGATGACGATATCGTCATCGTCGCTGGAATCTGCGCCACAGAGGGCCGTCTAAATTTAGACGATTTTTTTTGTCTCTCTCCGTAAGAAACGGCCGTATCGTACTCTCTCAATATATCTCTGTATTTATATTATACTAGTAAGTCCAGAGCACACCATTAGGTACTATATAGGTACGAGTTTACGAGGATTCGAGTTTAGGAGAAGAACTACAGGCTTACTTACGTACGACTATAACGACGGATGGGTGTGTACTTGAGACTTCGTATTTACAAACGTCAAACAATAAATAAAAATCATTAATGAAAACATTTTCTTTTTGAAAATCTATCATAAAAACAAGGAAACAGTCTGTATATAGCAAGTGCCATTGGGTATGTTGTGTTAAGTTACTGTAATTGACGTTTAAAATTTAAATTCAATGATAAATCATTGTACACGATAACAACGAATCTGAGTGGTGAAGGTATGCCATCAGTCTATATTAATTTATTAGGTAGGACGTAGTTATATGTTATATTAAATGCAGGAAAATCTGCCTTAAGCTACACCTATAGAGAACATTATTTAGGGAACGGGAACATTTTCACAACTTATCCGTAGGCAAACCTCAAAAATGGGACACTCTAAATAACGAACACTTTTATGGGTAGATTTTGATAATTTTTATCGTTATTATTATCCAAGTTTATTTTTTGTGATGTAAATTTTAAAAATTATTATAATTTACTATTAATATCTATAGTTGATCTTATCCATTATGGCTGTATCATTCGGTAATCGATTTTGTTTTAAATAATAATACATAAATGTATGTTCACACATAAAGATAATACAAATATACATGATGTTTATATAATTTATTTTATATAGGTATTTTGATAATGTTCATTTTTCACCCCCAACCCCTCCCCCCTTAATACCAGACACTGTCGGCGGACAGTATTTCGGCGACCGACAGTGTCCGTCACTTAGAATAGTTTCACTGTATTTTATACTGCTATTAGTATTATTTCTAAAATGTTCTGTCACAGTAATACGGTAAAGGTTTAACTATAAATTTATTACGAATCGCTCAATGCGGCCCTGCTATATATAGTGCAACTCGCGTCTCCGTTAAATTCCCCGACGGAGACCCTATTATATATTATATAATGCGCGCATGTTACCCACACATAAAACGTCGTTCCGGATGGGAGACAGACACTATATTATACCACGAGTCGATCGCACCGCGAAAAGAGAACGGAGCCAGCCACTCTCCTCCGCGGTCGACCGCAATCGATCATCTCTTGTGTGCGATCCGATGCGTTTTCGAAGAAAACTTCCGGTTAAACGTGGGCACGGGACTGCCGCCGTAAGTGTATATAGGTACGCATAGCATATATATATATGGCTGGAGGTCTGTGGTCTGAGAACGGATCGCTTATAGATTTATAACAATAATATTGTATATTATATTATGATGATAATATATTCGTAATAAATCGAAGACGTGCAGCGACGTATCGCGTATGTTGTATCGGAACGATCGTCGTCCGTCAGCGGCCACTGGTAATTCGTTTCTGAGGTTTTTTCGATTCAATAAATCCAATTGCGGTGCGACGACGGGTACCGTATAGTGGTACTTACGTACCAATGTTATATTTATATTATTATTATACGTTTACGGTTTGTCCGCACGTTCCGACCAGCAGATACGAATAGATATCGCACGAGATATATTATATTATATTATATTATATACATTATTTTACTGGCGGTCGATACCCGCGGCGGTCACCGGTTACCTACACTATATAATAGTATAAATATACAATAATATTATAATATATCATTATTATTCTTTGTGTATGTGGGCACCCGTTGCGAAAACGGCATCACTCCGCACAGACCGCAGCCGATTGGCGCACGTGTCCCGGGCATATTCATCGTTGCCGCCGCGGACAAGAGAACGCACCGCACGACGAAACCTCAACGGTCAATCGGGAAAGGAAACGATACGGTAATGAAGATATAATAATAATAATATAGTGGTTTTTTTTTTGTTTTTGTTTTTAATCATTTGAAACAATCATTTATTAACAAAGGAACAACAATAATATATTTAAAAACATTTAAATGAGTCAATTTAACAAATTTATTCACTGACGAAAAATAAATGATCGTTGTTTAGAATTGTAATTTAACTTATTTACACTTCCGATATTATAATATACAAACGAAGAATTAGGTTTTATTTTTTTTACAAAATACAGTACAAAAAACTTAAGTATAATTTTTGTCTTACACGATTACGATATATATATATGTATAATGCGTATAATATATATACCATAATACGCGTCTAACAACGCTTTTACTTTTAATTAATTATTACATTAATGTTTAACAAATAATTCGTCCTAAAGACTCGCACAAAAAAAAAGTCGTATAAAAAACTACAAAATAATGACTTAGGGATTAAATAACAGGAACATGTTTTTTTTTTTTTGTTCGACACATTAATTAAATTAATAATAATACTTATAATTATATGATTAACAACAACAAAACGATCACAACGCCTTAGAGATCATCACCCTGGCTCTATTTTTAATTTTTATAATGATGAGTATATTATATATATACATATATATATAAATAGATATATTGATTGAGATTAGAATACATTTCTTTTTTTTTCAGTTGTCGAAGTTTTTTTTCTAATAACGACGGCGGAAAGGGAATAATAGTTATTAATGTTAGTGGGTATGGCGGAATTAGATGAGGGTGTTAGAGAAATAGATATATGTATATGTAGTCTAATCGTAATATTATGGCGTAAGCCAGTCATTTTCGAAGTGTGTGTGTGTGTGGTGTGTATACAAATTGAGAGGGTCAAAAAAAAATGGACTGACAGATTCATCAAGAAGTCTACTTAAAAAAAAATATTTATATATATATAATATATATAACTTAATAAACAGTCTAAACTTGTGTGGCGAAAGAGTGTTGGTCTAAAATCATCGATTTCACGGCCGCTCTTTCGTACTGAAGCTGCTGGTGTATGTTGCGATGATAGTGGTGGTGAGCTTTGACGGGCGATACCTCGCTGAAACAGAAGAACAAACCCAAAACTTAATAAATACGTCTATTGGATGGCGTGCAGACATAATAATACAATTATTATTCTGTTGCAGGTACATAGTTGATACAATATTATAATATATGAGTAAAGACGCGGCGCGGCGGCGACGAAGTTGTGTCAAGTCACAGTGTAACGGGCTGATATAAATGAAGTCCTCGACAATATAATAATATAATATTAATAATATATTATTATTATTATTACCCCGTTGTCGTTTTGCGCCTAGTCATCAACACATTCATCGCGGCTGTACCAGACGACGACGAATAATAATAATTGTGTCTATCAAACACACTTCCATATTATACTATATATCCATATATAACTGCAATATTGAGCTAGTAGTAATATAGTAGGTGGGTAGGTAGGTAGATACACACATTATGTTATTATTTTGTACCTATGCTGACGCGCTATCAAGACATTCCGCCGCCGCAACATTAAGACCTCACACACGTAATAATACGACAATACAATATTGTATTCGGCCGATACAATAGATACCCGTCGTCAGTATTATAATACAATATGTTTTATATACACACATTCGGACACCGTCACCACCGCGCCCCGCCGAGACGTTTGTTAAAGCAGATATACAAAATATATAATAATATACCTACGAGTAAAGTACGTCGCAAAGACGCGCATTACTCGAGGTCCGGAGAACACACGCTTGCTCACGTGCGTACATATTATATATGTATTATGTGCATTACGCTTTATTGTTAAACGATAACGTCATACACGGCGAGTATTCGACTCGGGAGGTTTGGGGAACTCATCGTCAAAACGTGTGTCATTACGACCGCATAAGGTTCGGACTACTTACACATAACGTATATATATAGTACTAAAAAATGTTGAAACATGACGAGCTTATAATATAATATATATGCCCCCGAAATCGTTTCATATGAATGACAAAGAAGAATTATAAATAAGACATCATCATCATGAGAGAATAAAATAAAAAAATAATAGAGAAGATTTTTTTCCCTTGAAACTGGTTTTAAAAAATATATTTGCTGCACGTTAAACCGTCATTTTTTTTATTCGAAGATTTTTAGATTAGGTACTTTTATGTAATGTTGTTGATGAAAGTTTACAATATCATTTGAATAATAGAGGAGCATAATATAATGCTGAAGATTATGAAATTGATCTGCTGAATGTATATAGTTTATCGATACTTAATTTTTAAGAAATTGCTTCGCTATATTCTTTCATTTTTTTCAACGCGAGTCCCCTCCCCTTTGCCGGGTTTAAGTAGTGACAGCCACCAGCGTATACCACGATATTATTACTCATTGTAAAAATATATTACATATTATATGGTGATGCTTACTTATTTGTGTTGTTGCATTGGTTGACGGCGGCCGAGTCGACCGATATGACCGATATTCTGCGGTCCAACGCGTTGATGGCGTCCTGTTCCTTGAACGACATACGGTTTTGTCTGTCGGTGTTGAGCAGCTTCTGCCTCTGCAGCGACGACGACGATTGGGCCGGCGTCAGCGACGGCTGCTGTTGCATCTTGTTGGGCGCGGCGAAGCACAGCGGTTCCGAGTAAACGTTTTCTCGGGCCGCGGCCGGCAGCGGGTCCCACGAGTTTCTGATGACGTGAGGGTCGCCCAGCTTGGCCACGCTGTGTATTGAGTTCTGTTCGTTTTGCATTCTCGCGTTCTCGTCGGCCTTTTTCTGGTCGCGGCGCCGGCGGTTCTTCATGCACAGCACCACCGCGATGGCGGCCAGCACGGCCACTGGCACGGACACGGACAACACCACCATGAGCACGCCGTTTACGGACGCCTGCACCATCTCGGGCTGTTCCTGCACCACCGCGGACACGTGCTTGGACCGGTCGCCCAGCGTGGTCGGCCGTTCGTCCGTGCAATTGGCACCCGTGTAACCGACTGGACACTCGCACCTGAAACCGCCGTCGCCTCCTCCGCCGGTGGTCACGCACGTTCCGCCGTTTGCACACGGCGACGACTGTACGCACTCGTTGACGTACCGACTGCAGTCTTTGCCGCCGAACCCTGGCCGGCATGCGCACCGGAAGTCGTTCTTCAGGTTCTCGCACGTACCGCCGTTGGCGCACGGCTTGGCCACGCAATAGTCCACCACGCTCTGGCATAGGTCGCCGACGTATCCGGGCACGCACTGGCACCGGTAACCATCGGCTTGCGCCTGGCACGTCCCTCCGTTCAGGCAAGGGTTCTTTTGGCAGTGGTCGGGCAAGTGGCAGTGGGCTCCCGCGAACCCAGGCGCGCACTTGCAAGTGTAACTGGAACTGTCTTTGCTTGGCACGCACGTCGCCCCGTTTCGGCAGGGATCCGGCTGACAGTGGTTGGTCGTCTGGTGGCAGGTCGGTCCGGAAAAACCGATCGGGCAATGGCACAAGAACCCGTTGCCGTTGTTGTTGTTGTTGTTGCTACCGGTTCCGGTTCCGTTGTTGTTGGTTTTAGCGGTGTTGACGCAAGTGCCACCGTTTCCACACGGCGAACTCGCACAAGCCGGCTGCGTGGATGTCTCGCATCTGACGCCCTTCCATTGGCTGGGACACGCGCAACTAGAAACGGATCCGGTTTTCTGCGGAAACAATACACAAAACGTTTACCATTAGAACCGGATACTATAATAATATGCGAATTTTATTCATTGCGCCAATGGACAGCGGACGGCAGTAAAATTAATACACAACCCTTTATATATATAGAGTGCACTTATATGGATATAATAGATTCCATTTTTATTTTATGTATAAGTTATAAACAATATAATAACTGTATTTTACGCGTGTAATACAACAGAAATTTAAAACTATTTAATTTAATCTAGAATTGATTGGCCTATGTTTAGGTTATGTTGTTCCTAATAAATTGATCGGTACATTATGCGGTAATATTACGGGCAATACAAATTATTCGATGCTCACCTTGCACGTGCCGCCGTTGAGGCATGTAAGTCCGGTGGAACAGTCCATTCCCGGTTTGCTGGACAGTCCCAAGTCGACGTTGCACTCGGGACCGGAATATCCGGGGGCGCATGAGCAAGTGTACAGGCCCTGTCCCGTATTGAAGCACGTGCCGCCGTTCTTGCATGGCGCGTGGTTGGTGCAGTAGTTCAAATCCTGGTTGCAAAACATGCCACCCCATCCTTCTTTGCACAAACACTGCCACGGTTTTTGGCAATAACCATTCACGCAACCCGGATATATCTGACACTGGTCACATCTGGCTCCTGTCCAGCCCGCGTGACATCTGCGAAGGAGAAGAGAAAAAAACACGAGTTTTTAGCAATTGTCGTTGTTTTTGATGCTGGTTGTGCAGGTACGAATCGAAGTTTGGTGGGCTAGGCGGGGGCGGCGGCGGTGGTGGTGGTGGCTAGATGAAGGTTCGCGACGAGCGGGGATGGGGCAGGGGAGTTCGAGAGACGCGGAGGAAATAACGTTTAAATATTATATATTCTCGGCGCGCTGATTGAATCAGATAAATAGCCGCAGCACGATCGATCCATAAATAAACAACAGGAACGATAGTGTATATATATGACGGTGACCGGTTATGTGGGAGAGGTGCTGGGGTTAAGGTCGTCGGATATATGGATGGCCGTGAACCAGTCGGAGACTTTTAATTACCGACTCGAAAAAAAAAAGAATACTAATAATATATATACATATATAGATATACATGTATAAAATGGAAAAACGACAGCATATAAAGAAGACTTATGGACTCGTATGTTTATATTATATTATATAAAAGGTTTGCAGTAGGTATATTATACATAATATTATACTCACTGGCAGGTTCCCGGAGTCATACACGTTCCTTTTTTCTCGTCACAGCCAGGTGCGCAGATCGCTGTAAAAAAAAAAAATATATAAATAAAAATTGAATTCAAAATTCAAAACGTTTAAAAAAAATTTTCCATACACATTATATTCAATAATGCTCGGTGCATTACGCGTTGTGTAAAGCGGGGGTATATATATATATATATATATATATATATATATATGTATGTATGTGTATTTCGTTTGCAGGAGAGCTTTATATTCAATTTTTTTTTATTTTACCCCGAGCCGGGAGTGGCGAAACCGGAACCCGGCAGATGTTGTCCGACTCGACGAGGGGCTCGCGCGGATGGTTTTTCGGCGTGTGTGCAGTTAATACGCACTGCCGCTGCAGAGCAGGGGGACAAGTGGTCGCCAAGCGCGTTTTGCAGCTGCCACCCCGGGGCCAATGGGTTTTTGTTGTTATGTCAGAACTAGTAAATACACTGCAGCACAGCACCCCGTATGTGTATGTGTGCAGCGGACACTATTGTTCCCCGCTGGGAAAACGCGGGGCGGCCAACACGCGATAAATCGCGGCCGAGGAAAATTAAAATAATATAATAATATAGGAGGTACCAATATGATATAAATATTAAAATGTATATTATAACATACGAATGTATAAAATACAAGGGCAATAGGTATAGTGATGATGATATGGTGATATTGCGAGTACGCGGCGACGACGATTGCGAGCATATAAAGCAGCCAAGAATGTTATGGCGGTGGCGGGGGATAACGCGCGCCCGCGCCGGTGAGACTTAATGCGATTTTCGTGACCGGTCGGCAAGAATTTTTATACATGAATAATATAATATATATATATCTGTGTTTGCTGATCTTGTTTCCAAACGTTATGAATGGCGACAAATTGCACGGGTTCTGAAACGTAATTACTCTCTTGTGGGATCCACCGCCGCCGCCGCCGCGATCGCGGGAGAGAAATACAATATAATATATAATATAAATGCACATTATACACACACACTCATATATATAAACATATATAATATAAATAAATAAAACGAGGAAGGAATCGGAGATGGATAGAGAAAGAGAGAGAAGGATAAAAAACAAAAACCGGTAACTGGATATACAGAAACAATGGCGTTTAATAATCGTTCGTATAAACGGTTCTGGTGGTCGACGGCGGCGGAGCGGGCGAAGCGATCGGGACCGACATCGGCGGGTAACCGATACCCACCGTGTAATTACAGGCTATCTCTCCGGCTCGTCTGTGTGTGTGTGTGTGTGTGTATATGATTATTGTGTCACCGGTTATAAGAACTCGTGTGCGGCAGCGGACGTAGCCCCAGTGGTCGGAAACTTTCGATCGTCAGTTGACTGTGCAGAGACCGTGCGGAATAAAATTAAATATATTTTTCGCCCAAAAACCACATAAACGACGACGACCAAATCAATCGGCGGAACGATCCGATTATTAAAGACGCGGTCGGAAATGATTACAATAAATCGTAGTCGTCGTCGCCGCCGCAACCGCTACCGCCTGTCCGCGGGACCGAGAAAGAGTCGTAAAACGCGACCGAAATTCGCTCGTAAAAACTAGCCGTTCGCCTCGTCATCGCCCCCTCCACCACCACCGCCACCCCAACTGACTCCTATACCGAATATGTAATTATTGTCGTCGTCGTTGTCGTCGGCCGTGATTTATTAACGTCGCACATAAATAATACATTTTTTCCTATATATGTAATATATAATATTAATAACGTATTCCACGCGTACGCATAAGAAAAAAAAAACTGTCGCGCGCGATGTGAGTCATGTGCTCGTACGGTATTTTTTATTATTATTATTCGTGTGTAAAACAAAAGGAGCATAATATAAAAAGAGATTGTGATCGGCGGCGGCGTCGAGGTATGTATGCCGGTCGGTCGCGGCCACGGCCGCCCGTTTGAGAACCACTGAGCGCATAACAACCTGACAGGCACACACGGCGCGCGAGAGAAGCCCATAGCTATGGAACGAACGTTACCGTGGGAACCTGGAGGACTACCGGAGCGGCGGCGTGTCCGAGAGACGGAACCACCACTGCCCGTGCACAAAAGGACTGGCAAGGCAACGACGGCGGCGGCGGCGACTACTACTACGACTACTACGACTACTACTACTACTACTACTTCTTCACTACTATTAATATTACTACTACTACTACTACTACTACTACTGCCGAGACGACGACGAGAATCCGCGCGACGGAAGGTTGACCGGAGCGACGGCGGCGGCCCGTCGCCCGTCCAGCGATGGACGGGACGACTACAACACCACTCATCATCATCATCATCATCATCGGATACCGATAAATTATACATAATACATATAAAACGCATGCCGGACACTACCACTGCTGCACGGCACGGTTAATTTTACAATTTTCCTCCTTCTCCTCCTCCTACTTCGTAATACCATTATTATTATTATTATTATCGTCATCGACGAGCGGGGTACAACCTATTATCTCGTTATTATTATTATTATTATTATTATTATTATCATCGTCGGACACACGTATTAAAACGCATATTATTACATATTATTATAAATATAAAGATCGGTGTTGTGTTAGAAGGCAAAACAATGAAATCGCGTCCACGCAATCATAATGTAATACGTTTTCCCTTTTTATTCATTTTAATTAGTTACTCCCCGACAACAAATTTAATTTCGAAACGAAAAATGCGCCGCCCGTATATATACCTAATCGTCCTAGGAGGGTATACACGACCGACGAAAACACGCCTCCGTCTCGCTATATGTATATGACTAAACGCGCGTCGTAATAACATTAAAATAATTTAAACGCACGGTCGCTCAACAACACGGGTTATGTGTCTAGGGATGGGTCGAACTTCGATTTTCTAGAATATTTTGAACTTTCAATTATTTTTAAACGTATACACGTTATTTATTAATCCGTTTTGATTTTAAACAAAATTATACCATGAGAATTATGAGAAATAAAAACAGTATATTGGACTTATAGTGCTCAAATTGTTTGAGACTTCGAGGACTCGTCGTTCCCATAGTTACACAACAATTTATACACGTACAATACAATGAGATAAACACGTACCTTTGCTGCAATAGCTGCCCGTCCAGCCTGGCATGCATATCATATCGCCGTCGTCCGAGCACAGATAATGTCCGAAGTTGTCATCCCTAGGCCGGCAAAATTTGGCGCACCCATCGCCGTGATAGTTGTCCTCGCATCGGACCCTGTGCTCGTATACGAGTCGCGAACGGACGCCGCCGGTCGATCCGGCGTACTCCTGTTGTACCCATCCGTCGCTGAGTTTCAGGAATCGTTGATCCGTGATCCGAGTGATCAGAGCAGAACCGTTGGTCGTTCCTGCCGATAAATAAAAAAAAAGCGTCAATTAAATTATACATAAATTAAAAAGTAATTAATAATATTAAATTTGGATTGAGATTATGATGTAATACATTTTTTTTATCCGGTGTCTTATAATGTTGCATCGTAAGTTTAGTGAGAAACGTGTTTTAGAAGGTTCTAATAAATTTTACTATACATTTTTTTTATTGAATTTTACACGATTAATTTTTGAAGTGGATGTAAATAGTTGTTATACGAAATGTATTAGTAATCCATTATTATTTTAAAGCATTTTTTTTTTATATGAATCTTTTGCGATTTTTTAGAGTATAAACTCTCAGACCTAATAATAATAATAATAATATATAAAAATATGTACAATAAAACAATGTGTCGTGTGTAAAAAGTATTTGGTTCTCATATATATGTGCGAGCGAGCTCGTTGTGTGTGTGTGTGTGTGTGTGTGTGTGTGTACACGACGAACGGGAGGAGGCGCCGGCGGACGAACGCGGCAGACACGTCGGCAGAGGCACCGTGGGAGAATAAGACGGTCACCCACCGCCCAACAATTGGTCACACACACACACACACGCGCGCGCGCGCATAATACTTACACACGCACACACACCGTATGAATGCTACGTGCCTACCGTTTTCTTCGGCCGTTTCTAACGTCCGAATAAAATGGAATAATAATAATAATAATAAAGAGCCAATACAGCACAAACAACAAAGTGATTTCGATTCTCCAATAAGCCACGCGGCGGCGGCGTCGGCTACGGGTATTATATATTTATATTAATAATAATGGAAATATTTCGAAAATGACGTGTTTTCGGTGTCATCACTGTACGCAGCATCCTCGACGACGACGTTTTATTTTCGGTACCTACATAAACGTTTCCGGGCGCCCGGAATTCCTATTATTTCCAACGATTTCCGTATATATTTCCGTGACGAGATTATTTCTGGACCCGTCGTATTTTATATCTCGCGGGGATGAGACACCCGCGGGGTCCGGGGCTTGGCTCGGGATCAAAACGGGAAAAACAAAAAAAAACCCGAGAAACGACGAAATAAAAGGTCTATTATAAAATACGCACATATATATCTGAAAAAGGGTGGCGGGGGAGGGAACTACGATGAAGCGGCTTCTCGGCGGCTGCATGCGATAGCAACAGCAGCAGCAGCGGGGAGAAAAAGAAAAGAATTCCCGTCGACGACGTCTGGTCCGGATTTTATTCTACGACAAAAGCGTTGAAATTTATGCGCTTCGCGATTACCCTGCCGCCGCCGCAGCGAAGAATACGACATGCATTTTTTTCTTCTTTTTTTTTTTGTCCAACAGGCACACACAAATCACACAAAAGAACACGGGAACGCGCGCGCCTATATATATTTATACATTATACGCATACGCGAGATGAATTTTAAGAATAATTGTGTATATACGCCGCCACCCTTTTCGATTTCGTCCGACGACGTTCGGCGTTTCGCGAGCCAAACAATTTCTTCCCATGATTTCGTCGCACCAAAAAATCCGGAGAATTATTATATTATACACATACACAGGACTCTATTCGAAACGACTGCAACGTACCTATGTACCGGGGACGGAGCCAACACATACACACACAACCTCCCCTCCCCCCACCCACAAGCGTCCGGAGTTTTTTTTATTTTTTCATTTACCGCCGCTATATAGCAAACAAAGATAAATAAACAACGCTGCAGCAGTATATATAATAATATAAAATTATGTAATAATAATAATAATAATATATTACTCAATCGTAAAAAAATTTAAACGTTTACGCTTTTTTCCAGAATAAATATTGATGCACAAACAGACACCACCATCACCACCATACGGATCTTATCATAACGCACGACGATGTCGATAAGTCACTTTGGAGCGGCGGCGTTTGAGTCACCACTGGAGTAGTACACGATATTTTTATTATTATTATTATTATATATAAACGATAAAATGTGTTTTCACATGTGCCGTATACTATACACGACGACGACGACGTATATTAGTATTATTATTATTGTGCCGGTCGTCGTTAATATAAAACAGCCGAGCCGAACCGGAAATAAGAGTAGGTAATTAAGACATTTAAATTCACAAGAGTAGTTTGTGTCAAATCTTTGTCGTCGTCGTGCAGTGCCAGCGCGCTTACGGACTTGTCGATTTAATGTCGTGTTTTTATGAATGGAACACGGCGGGGCCCAAGGTCGCGAATGGCCGCGATTTTACTATAATATATACGCGTATATTATATTCTACGTATATAAATATATAAATGTGCGCGCGTACGACTCGTGGGAAAACGGATACACCGAACAGGTGTTGTTTGTGACTTGTACAGAAGGGTAGGACACATATATTTCGAGGGCGTGCGGAGTGTATAGGGTTTCTGGGTATATACGTTGCACATACACACCCACACACACAGTACAGACGACCCTACTGACTCAGAAACATAATATTTTTTTCGACATTTACCTACGACGCATAATAATAATAATAACATTATGTATAGGATCGTATAAGAGATCACACGCGGCCGAGCGCGCACTAGATAATCGTAAAAATAAGACGTAATACGTGGGTAGGAAGTGTTATGTTCGGTACTTAAAACAAACCGATTCGTTATCGTTAAAAAATATAATATAATATGTACCTGAATTTCTTGCCGACGACGGTTCGTGCCACGCTTCCACGATGAGTGAGAATGTACCCTGTAAACAAACAAAAAGACATAATTTAACGTAAATGTTTTAAAACGAGAATTTTTTTTGTACCACTTTATATGATTATCACATAAATAATATTTTGTTATATGCACTAGCGTTTAAGCTAAGTGGTAAAGTCATATTATTATAATTATAGCAAGACCCGTGCATATTTAATAATTTGTAATATCATTATTATTATCACGAAATACCATTAAGGTAGGCGTTTTCGATTATAAATCGATACTGAAGTAAATAATGCAAAAAAAAAATCAAGTAATTAATCGCGTTGCTTACAGAAATAGCCCGCATGCAATAACAATGTTAGTGTATCTAGTTTTGATCGTGTAAACTGTTGATGGAGTACAATCGTCGTCGGTTTGGCGTGTACCGCGCGCCGTAGCAGACGACCATAAAAAAATAATAATAATGATGATATAACGATAGTATATATAATATTATATAGTGGGCTTATTTGAAGTAGTAGTATACATATATAGTATTGAAAGAACTATTGTAATTCTCCGAGGTTTGTTTCGGGACAATAAAAATAACGAAGAAAACCTATCCTTTCTCACATATTATTATTATTATTATACACAGAGAGAGGTGCATTGACAAGCAGCAGTCTGCAGGTAAAGGAGATCCTAATAATAATAATTCCAATAATGAAAAGATCGATTAATTTTTATTCGTCCGTACAACACACGCCCATCGCGCGCAGCCGCAATTATTTTAACAATCGGATACCCTCTAATTGCCAGTCGTGTGACAGGTAATCTCGAAATATTTCCGAACCAATTAAAATATCCACCTGTATTATAGTTGTAGACGATGATGACTTTCAAAGGAGGAACAGAAAAAAAGTAGCGCCAACAGACTGACTGACTGACACACACACATACACCCAACACATCATGGAGAGAGAGAAAAATATCGTAACGTACTCGAACTCGTTTTCCGAGTGTACTATATTATTATTTATTATTATTATTATTATTATTATTATTATTATGATCGAATAGAGACGCGCAGTGGCAATAAGCATCTGAATTTGTGCCATATGGGAGATGAAGCGCATATAAGCTTATCGATTTCTGTCATACATATTACATTATAACAAATGCACCCCTTCCGGCTTCCACAACTCCCCGTGGAAATCGGTCAGCTTCCACTACCCGAACACCAAATGGACCGCAATGCCGTAGTGTATTATTTCCCCAGTGAGATGACACGCATGAGTCACATTGATGCAGCAGCAGTTAATCCTCCCTCATGTAAAGCTTTCGAACTTTAAGCGGATATCTATTATATACACGCCGAATTGTTTAATCTAACGAAAAATCGTGATTTTAACGAGTAGGCGTTCCGTCCAAGGAGAGCTACTAATTTTCTAGCACGAAATAAAACCAGTTTTAATCAATAGTGCGTGATAAGATCTAATTAAAAAAAATCAAACGTATATGTATAAATAAATAAAATAAAAAATATAATAAAACGGGAGCGATTTTAACATAACATACAATATTCGAAACTGGTATTTATGACATCGAATGTACAGAGAAATACACGAACGGTGGTTTGAGTTCCCAGTGTGTTTATCGTGTATTCTACCTATATATAATATATGGCCGAAGAATATTACGAGAACGGGAAAAAAACTCCCATAATTTCTACCGTTCCTGACAGGTTTTGATTTCACACTCCCTGGGTATCTGCGTCGCACCAAATCGCACGGGCACATTATTATTATAATATTATGTACGCGCCTCGTAAAGGGTTTTTTTTTCTCCCGTCCGTTGTTAGCATTTTTGAAGGTTAAGGTCTCTCCCCGGGACGTAACGGTAAAACGGTCCGCAGCCGCGCCGGGGAGGATTTATTATCTCAGATTCCGCTACCCCTAAACGCGCACATAATACGTTAAATACGTATAGGTATAGGACAGGGTGTGGCGCACAAAAGAAAAGGCTTCTGGAAAAAACATATAACATACAAACATGGTATATTGGTATGGTACAGTAATATAATATATCTATTGCAGTAATCCAGCGTGATGAACCCCGACGGCGGATACCTACCTAGTCATATACCAGAGCAGGTCAACCCTTTTGTTGGAAAACAAGACAAGACAATCTCTCGAATATTTATGCGCACATATGCTATATAATATAATAGTATTTAGTGTGTGTGTGTGTGTCATGTGTGTGCGGGCGCTTACAATACACACGGTATGTGTGCATACGTAGATCCCATTTATCTTATCCCTCCGGAATAATATAATATTATAGGTTTCCTGTGGCGAGACGAAGGAGGAAGCGAACGACAATAATATTATAGCACAAGACTGTCGCCGCCACCTCCTCTTCCTTGTTCCGTATGATATTATTATTGTGTTTGCGCGCGGAAACGTCGTGTACGTGAGTACACGTATTATACACACGTATAATACACGTACCTCAACAATACACTGGAGCAACGAGATATATGGATGCTTTGAGGTAGGGTTAAGATTTAAATGCTCATTGCTCATTATTCTTTTAATGGTAACTGACATACATGAAAATCGTGGTTTTGGTACAATTTTTCTCACGTCTTGTCTAATGAATTAAATTTAATGTTTTTGAAATCTTTTCGAATATTTAATCTCAATAAAATGTAGTTATACCAAGAATCTAACGAAATTTTATTGTATTATATCCCCAGTCAAATGATATACTTCAAATTTCAATGAAGAATGTTTGTTAAAATTTAAAGACTGTATATAACTATAATAATATGTTTATTTATATTAGTTTTATTTAATGCATTCTACAAGTGTATATTTATTAAACATTTTAGAACATAATTGCAATTTCTATAAAGTTTTAGTGTATTCTTACCGGCCATGTGAAATTGAAGTGGAACGCTATTGGCGTGGCATTGGCCGGTAGCGTCAGACTGTTCTCGCCGAGCACGGGAGTGACGACGTCACCAAACGTGCACGTGGAGTTAACGTTTATGTTGGTCTCGTAATGTTTCAGGCACGCCCGGAACTTTGTCCGGCACGGCGTGCCGCACACACCGCCGCAGCACAGACCCGAAGCTTCTCGGCCCAGCTCATTGCTGAACGATTTTATCCGCAGCTCGAACACGCCATTGCAACCCACCTATATAAACAACACAGATATTTCATTAAATTCTATTAGCATACTACTTATTTATTTATTTTTCCAAACAGACATATCGTCACGCGAAAATACGCGACTACCGTACGAAAACGAATGCGTATACGGTTATAATAATAATAATAATAATAATAATAATAATAATAATAGGTATGTGTCACACTGTCACACACATTATATTTATGCAGTGTATACGCGCGGAGGAGAGCTCGCAATCGTTTTTCACAATCGACGAGTGACGACGACACCGACGTTAACGCCCAACGGGTAAAACAGAATACGCGCGTACAACAATATTATAATAATAATGTCGGCATAATAATAATGCAAGGAAAACGCGTACCTACTCGGCCCACGTCGTTATATATTATGCGCAACGAACTTGGCGGCAGATACGACGCGCGTCGACAGGTGGTGGTGACGTTGACGAGAAGATATAAAGGTCGTCTCCGCTCAAAGGACGGCCGCGGCGGCACGGGCCAAAACAATGGGTGAAAGCACGACTCCTAAATCGGAATGTCCTGTATACCACGCACGCGTGTGGCCTGAGGATATCAATATAACGACGGTGACGGTGACGAGGGTCGCATGCTATGAGAGACCTGTGAAGATAGTAACTCAAAGGTCGCACGTGTTATGTGACAACAATTCTGGAAATTTTTTTTTATTCGGAAAGGACGATTTTTTTTTCAGAAAAATAAACCACAAAGGATCTACTTAGCAAGCAATAGACTGGCACTTGACAGCAGAGAAAGAGAGAGATCCGGGAGCCAACATTTTTCGAAAAAAGATGGCATACACTTTAGGACCTGTCACAAATAACAATAATAAATTATTGGCACTACGAAAGATACCAACTGTCGTGCACTTCCGCGCGTGTCTCGGTATTGGAAAAGTTGCCGATACGAAATCCCCGACGGGCAACGATCGATAGAATATTAATATCGCGTATAATATACGAAGTGGCGTTCTAAGAAAACGCGAAACGTCCGAGAACATGCGAATTTTATTTCTCTTAGTCGGTGTGAAACTACAGCTCTACACATACACACGGAACCCTTGTCGACCGTAATACATATGTAGGTGAAAAAAATTGTCGTCGACGCGCGTGATGATAATATATCGCGGTGGCGGCGCTATCTCGGCTGTAACCATACTTTTATTACGTGCCGAGTATTATATTATTATTGTCGTGTAGACTCGCACATAATATAATATGTATAGGTAGGTGCGTGCGTGCGTGTCCTGTACGAAGCGCATTTCTACGATATACGATCTCACATACACACACACGCCACAATAATATGGGGCCGGTTGGAAAACGCGACGACGGCAGTAGTAGGTACGCATTTTTCTGGTTTTGATTGTTTTATATTATATAGAGAGGTGTGTGTGCAAATGACGACGCGTAATCGTAATTTATTGGGCATAATATCGTATGTTTTATTATTGCCATATTATATTATTATTATTATTACTATTATGTTAGACCAGAAAACCAGAAATTCCCGTGCAGATCGTGGCGCTGGGCGGCGGTATATACCAACCACGGTATAGGTACACCATTAAATGGGATCGGGTAATTAACCGCATAACAAATCGTACACGTTTTACGACATTGTATTATACGTATACCGTTATAAAGAAAATGTATTCGTCGATTTTATTTCATTTTTTCTGATGTATTTTATTAATTCATTAATGGATCTAAAGCGCGAAACTAATATCATCGTGTAGGATATTACTAAACGCCGCGGCGGCTCGATTGAATCGTTAATAATTATCATAAAAAACCGATCGATTGTCAGACGTCGCGCGCAAGGTAAATTACACCTATATAATAATATAAAAGTATACAACGATCGTTGTTATTATTTTACATCACAATTTTCTATGAGGTATACGAATGGCCTACATAACACACCGCGGCCACAGTACGATATTATTACTTATAATATTATATATTATATTGTCGCTATACTACAGCCACAGTTGTTTTTTGACATCATCGTTATTTATTTAATTTCCGACAAAGTTCGTCGCGCCCCCGATGTGTTTTATTTCATTTTTGTCCGTACCTATATAATATTATTATAATCGTCGCCGTTCTCTAAATTCTGTATGATGACACGCGTCTTATTCAGCCGACAACATCATGACATAGGTTAAAGACGCGCGAGTGTGTTACTGCATTTTATAAAAGTCATTCATTCCAAACAAAAAAAAAAACAATAATAACCAATGACTCGACACGTTTAAAGTTTCTTTTTATTTATTTATTTTTTTTCTAATAAAGTTAGGTAATGCGCTCATTGTTAGAGCCACTCATGTTTGTAAATATACCGAAATACGGTTTTTTTTATTCCATACACACAACACCGCCGTCCTTTCGATTCGCGTTTTGCAACAACCGCGCGGCAGGGCCAGCAACACAACGAGAGTACGATCTAGACATCATGGTAGCATGCCGACTACGACTAAACATTATCATTTAACGATGATGATTATATTATTATTCCGTCTCCCCCACATTCCGATCCTCGGTTTTCCCAGACACCATTCATAAAGAAATCGGAGACGCGGTACATCACCCCGATTATAAGCAAATATAACTCAATATAAGAGCTTACACTTAACATACAAAACAGACACCGTTTGCGTGCCCGAAGCACAGATTTATATAATATACTATATTAGATTAGCAACTAAGAATAAAACGAATACAAAGTAATAATAATTGTTGAAGTTCGCCCGCCATGTTTTAGATTGGAACATATTTTACTATCGATATAAAAATGATGAAGATGATCATACTGAAATACCCCAAAGATGTACATATTATTATTATTTACATTATATACCCATCTCAATTTTCCAGCTGAGATACGAGTTGCTTATCTAGAGTTGTACAGAAGTCTGCGGTTCAAAGAGAACGTTATATGATACCACTGTGATTAGTGTGATTAGGTATTACCTTATTAGCAATGAAAATTTCTAGTGATAAAATAAATAATATTTTTTGGTTTATAATCATATTTCAATAACACTTTATAGCTTGTAGCTCTCACTTCGGACACACTTCATTATCGATGGGTAAGGCCCATCCATTTCTTCATTATCTGTGCACACCACGCGAAGTGAACATTATCTGCGACGGTTATGCTGATAAGTCCGAACGCAATACAAAACCAATAAGTATTAAGCTGACGTCCAAGCGATGGTCACGACCACGTTACATCACAAATGACCGTTCAACGGTACGATGTCGTGGGGGGAGGGCGAAAAATCTAATCAGTGGGCAGGTAATCTCGTCTCTCTTCACCCTCAAACCATACAACGATAACGACGGTTCCGAGAAAAGACAGAATTACTTATGTCGAGTACTCATAATAATAATATCCGACGACGACGTCGTTATCACGAGCCAAACAATAATATAATGATATTATTAATAATTAATAACTATTATATTATTATTATTAAAATTAAACAGAAAATAAAAACGTATTCCAACTGCAGTCTGCGGCTGGCCGGTCGGCCACCATGGATAGAATCTTGAACTCAATAATATTATAATGGACCGCCGCGCCGACGACGACGGACTTTATGGGGTTATATTATTATTATTATTATTATAAACACTCATAGCGCGTAAAATCATTGAAAAAGCGATAATTATAAAAAAAATAAAAAATATCATAATATTATATATATATACACTAACACTACTCGTATACACGCGTATCACTTCGGTTATGACGATAGTAATATGTGTATATATGTGGACGGGGAGAGATATAAATAAAACGGAACGACGAGGCGACGATGAGGTGGAGAGTAAGTACGCGGAGCGCGTGGGGAACGCGAGACCGTATATATGTCAGCGGACCGTATTATTATTAAAAACCGGGTTATGGGCATCTTTGTTTTAATTATATTTTATACGGATCGTTGTCGGGTTGACGTTGAACAGGAGGATTTTAACGAGAACGATCGTCCGCGGCTAGACGAGACGAAAGGAATTCGTAAGTATTGTACTTGATAGTTGATAATAATAATAATAATAATATAGTATTAATTGTTAATTGTTGTTGTGACGACGATGTGTTTGGGAGTTTGGGACGGCGGGTGTGCGTTACGATATAATATCATTATCATCGGGACAACGTCGCGTGTTTATCGTGCCGTGATGGACGATGGTCGGTTCCCCGTGGTCGGAGCGAGTTTTTGGCATACCTACCCATATCGCCGCACAATACCGCGACTGAGGTTGACGGCGAATCCGCGCGGTACACGGGTTGAGGAGAAATAATAGTTATGACAACCACGGCCGACGTGATTTCGTGTCCGATTTATTTTCGTCACTCGACGGACAACGACGTTATTATGATAATAACTCTTATGTGGGTGGAGGAGGGGGCACGACCCTCGTCGACAAAGACGGCGACAACAACAATCTTTCGGTGTGGTCCCCGTGGGAATATAATAATAATAACGAAGAAGGCAAAAAAAAAATGTGCACAATAAGACGGTTTGCAATATTATATAATAATAATAATAATATGTATGATTTTTCTACTCACGTTTGTAACGACGAATGTGATGATGCATACGATGCAATACAGACACCACCGGTACCGCATGGTCGTCGTCGTCGCACAGCGCACTGATAACGGACGCGACACTTGTGTGCGCGAAAATGATATTTCGTTATATTCTCGGAACACGCGGCGAATATCCCGCCGACTTAGACGTTGTCCGGAACGCGAGTACGTGGAACGCAACGCATCGCAGAGAACAAACACTTTCGCGAAATGCAGTGATGACGGCGGCACACGATCGATTATTATTATTTTGTATTATTGATAATGATAATAACTACAACGATTGATATTCGGGCGCGGAGTCGGCAAACACCCGTAGACGATAAAAACGCACTTTTAAACAAGTAATAATTAAATAATGTAGAATATATAGGTATAAAATTAATTAATTACACTGCACGATTAATGGACGAGGTAATAAATATGATATAATAATTCATGTGCACACAAATCGTATAAAAGAGTGAAAAATATTTTTTTCAATAATAATAATTTACGTTACAAATGTTATTTTATTATTACAATATAATATTTATGTCGTCGGTGAAAAAACTACGATAACGCGAACCACTGAGACACGGCGCGGAGCAATAAGAGAGACGCGCGAGCGCTATCGAACGGTCGCGGATCGACGACAGTGGCGGACTGACGATGTGACGGATACGAATATTATACGATACCGGCCGCGTCGTCCGACCCGGAGGATACGTTCTTGCGGCGGCGGCGGCGGTGCCCGTGCGTGAGCGTGTTTCCAGTCTGCCGCCAGGTGTCGGCACCGTACGCCCATCCCCCCCGGGCACCAGGTGACACACGCCGCCGATCACACGGTAGTCACCCCTCTCTCGTCGCGGGGTGGTTGCGCTGCGTTTGGGGCTTATACGTTATTATTATTATACCTACAATAAGTTTTTTTTACGATTATTACTATTATTATTTTCACAATCGCCCCCCCCCACAAGCATCACCGAAACGGAGACGTACCTAATGTATTTATACACTGATATCGCGATGGCCAAACGACGTATATAAATTATTATATTAATGTACGTTATCCGTGTGCATTATTCGAACAGTCCTGAATAAAAAACAAAAATAGGTACGCTTTGACACCGAAGTTAGTAAAACAATTATATCAAAACGTTCATTGTTACTAAAATTTCATTAAATTTTTGAATTTTTTATAACATTTAACGAGTGTCTTATGGGATATGGCCCTACTTATATACACTGACTTAATTTTCCCAATTGAGAACCACTATTTTATCCTGTTTGAGAGTAGTATTTGAGCTATTTATAACTCTGTGTCCTGACTATTGAAGGCAATAATTCATAATATGAAGATGGATTGGGAAAATAAAAATGTATGAAGGCTATTATGATAATTATATAATAGTTATTGACATTAATCTATCAACATTTTATAATTTGTAAGAACTGTCCATGTATAATAAATTTTATATTACATATATTTTTAATTTTTAAGGGATTAATGTGTACTTAGTATTATCCTTACATTTTAATTAATTCAGAAACAATTCTTTATAATTTCGATTTAAGTATAACAACATTAAAAAAAATCATGACGTTTATTTGCATACGGTAAAACAATTTGAAAATAGTTTATATTGTCTCATGAGTCATGACATTCCTTATAAATGGTATGAACAATTTAAAGGTTTATTCATTTGCTTAAAAATGCCAAAAATTAGAATTTGAATAAAATCATTATTAACGCAAAAAATGGGTTGAGAATGTTCGGTAAGTCATTATGTGTAATGTACAATGCACGGATGATTGTCTTGTGTTCTATTAAATGCATCGTAAACGAATTTACTTATTAATTTTTTTTTTTTTTTTTGGTTATTACTTATTAGCTATTTTTATTTTTATAATAACTAACATATTATTTAGCTACTTGCAAATTGTCGATATTATGATTAAATTGGAAACCGAAATGTTCAATTAACCGGACCTACGAATTTATATAATACAGGTGTATAGACTGCAGTTTTAAGTTCAAAGTTTTTATTTTATTTCACAGTGAAAGACATTTTTATAGTGTTCATGTATATGGTAGTAATATTTTTTTCTCTAGAATCAGATTCTTATTTACATATTTTATTATTATTTTTTTATATCGTACAAATGCGTTACATGAAGACATGAAGTGTATGATGGGGTATATAGTTGCGTTGTTTATTCATTACTAGTCTGCTGTGGACCTGTTGTTTCATCGGAAAAATTGAGACCACGCGGGTACGATATTTTCCATCAAACGCGCCACGATTTGTATGTTAAATTATCACTGTGTTTGTGTGCCTACAAAAAATTCGCGTCGGAGTTTAAAAATGCAATTCCCGTATTCATTGGACACGATAATATGTCATTTAATATTGTTTTTGTGTGCAGTGTGCTATATATTATAAATATTATAATATTATTTTACTCGCGCGTCGCGTTGTCGTTCTCCTGGAAAATTATTCCGAAACAAAAAAGGTCGGCTTTACGCCATGGCATATTGTCGTTTTCATTACGCGAAGACTTATTATAGATGATGGATCTGTGTATTTCATTATTTTAAATATCAAAATTTTTACGACTTTTTTAAGTCGTAATAATATCTAATTAAAAAAATTGTTTTTGTAGTGCAGTATTTCTGATTGGTGACATAACCATTACAGATAATTATAATTTTTGTTCTTCCATATAAAAAATTTAGTGAGAGAATAATATGAATGGATAAAGTAATATTCTACCACAGCTGTGTAGGTTTCAGTATGTATTAGTTACTCTGTTAACTTAATAGATAAATAATAGAAATTGAATGTAAACAATAAAATTGATATAAATAATAATTTGTATTTCTGTGTTGATAACTTTAATTGAAGATTCTGCTCCATATATCCCACCAATATCATGGGGTAATTAAGTATGATCTTATAAAAATATGAAGATTACAATCTCAAAAAAAATAAGCTTTTTACATCTTTACTATACCTATCTATATTTTATATTATTTATCAGTCTTCTGCAGTATATAGTCTCCATGGTTATAACGCGTATAAGACATTTTATATTAACACGTTATTAAATTAATAAAGACTAGAAGGTACATGTATATTTATGCAGTTTGATTTTATTAGTTATAAGTACCTAATATAATGGATATTGTATAGTCTTAATATCAAACTATGAATGACATTTTCTTTAAAAACTTAAAAAGAAGAAATAAATTTTTTATTATCATATAGTACCTATAACTATTATGATATATTAACCAATAATAAACGGATTAAAAACATTCTCTAAACGAACTAAGTATATATTATGAAATAATAATATTTGTTTTTTTATTGTTTTAGGCGTCGAAAAATTATGAGAATTGAACATGGTAAAATTTTGCTGAATATCATCGTGTGATTTTTTTAATTTTATCACACCACAGCACTGGAAATCAACGTCAACCCAATTTTTATAGTGCCAAATTGTATATGATCGCCGTCCTTCATCGTTTAATTTGCACTAAAAACTCATTTATTTAAATTCCAATAACTACTGAGCCATATGAAAATACTATCTATATAAACGCGTAAAGTCACGATACATCTCGTATATATATTTAATAGATTTGGAATGTGTAAATTACCTAATATGGTCCACTCGTTGCCAAACTTATCGTAAAAATCTAAATCATTATGTAGAAAAAACTAAGGTTTTACCTTTTTTAAGGTACTATACTTCCATATTCTAACGATTTAAAATATAAATTAAACACTGCATTCGTTACTGTATAAATCGTGTAATACATATTATACCTATATGACCAAAGCAGACTGTATTATATTATAATATTATACATACATAATAATATTAGAATAATTTAATGTAACTCGCAAATTCTGAGTTTTATAATTAAAATGAACTGTTGAAATAAAAGTTGAGAATAAAAAGTAGATGCCTAATGTTATATATAGGTATATTATTTATATATATATTAGTCTGAGACGCTCGAAATTGCATATTAATATTATAATATAGTAATAATAAAAACTGACGATGATGATATGCCCCGCAGCGTTTATATGGACGAAAACAATGGACGCTGCAATGGACGGTCTAGCAAACAAACATAATAATAATATTACGTTATCCAACTGTATAATATACGCGTCCGTGTATGAAACTGCGCGCGAGCGGAAGAGTTTAACTTCCGGACACCATCGTCCATCAATGTACTACTGCGAGAAGCAGTATCTATATAGGTACATAAATTATAATATTATATGCATTGCATTGCTTGCAGATTTAAACAAACGCAAAATTTTAATATACCTAATAATATATTATATATTATATATATACAGAGTGATTCACCTAACCTCTCCATTTACTCCCACTCTCTCTAAATGTTTTCCTTTGATAATGAATTTATTAAGATTCTGATGTTTGGAATTTTTAAGTATATTTATAATGTGGAATGGTAAACTTTTACAAATTTAGGTAATCTCCTACAAAATAATATAATATTAAAAAAATATGGCTGTTTTGTCAGGAAGCAAAGCAAATGGTTTAAGACAACGGTGGCAATATAATGATCCTATTTTCAAGTATTTAGATTTTTCTATTCCATTCTTTAAGAAGAAGTTTCTCTTATAGATTATATAAAATATTGATTAGATAGTATATTTATTACTATAATTTTCAAATAATCATAGTAATCGTTTATCTTGCAAACCTAACCTATAATATAATATGGACGTATTATCCTTATTTCTTAGTGACCTTAATATACAAAACTAAATATCTTAAAAATAACTTAAAAACAGATTGAACTTCGAAAAAAATTGGTACAGCACAGAATACTTTTTAAATGTTGTTTGAAGATTTGCAGAGCTTAGTGAAATATTGTGTATAGCTTACAGTCTGTCAGTCTATATACGCTACGTTAGTGTAGTATTAATTTATAGAGGAATATAAATCTGTAATAGTCTTGATTAATATTTATACGATAATATTCTTATATCTACGATTTACGTCTCCACACAAAATAATTGTACCCATAATAGGAATTTTTACTTATTTAGGATAAATTCATTAAGCATGCTCACCATCACCATTTTTAATTTAATATTGGATTTATTCAAATACATAATATATTTTGTATGTTGATAAACTAATATTAGTTATTAAATTGTTCAACTCACTAAAGCCTCTACTATATCTTCTAAACTTATTATAATGGACATATTATATTATCTTTATTCCTTAGTGGCTTAGTACACAAAGGGCAAAGTAAAATACTCAAACGTTACTCATTTTAATGTTGATTTTGATTCGTTAAAATGTTTAGAACAATTATCTGCTTAGTAGAAAGAAGAGGTAGAGTTTCCATTTGAAAAATATCTGTTTGTATCTAATACACTTCTTAAGTAAAAAGAAAATTCTTAAGAATTTCAGTCTGGTTAACCCGTATTATTGAAGAAAAAAGGCAATAAACATGCTTAGTGAATCGCTCTGTATACCTTTGACTGTTCTTCACGCAGCCGACCGAACGAGAGCGGAAAAAAAAATATCGCAGCGTGAGTCCGCTACCTATACCTAACTGCAATAGCAGTAGTAGGTATACGTACCTCCTGTATATCTTATAATATGTATTATTACGTATAATAGACACGAGTACACGACACCGTTTTGTCTTTTTCGGACGTTTCGCTGACAGGAAACGTGTAAAATATATTATATTTAATATAGGTACTATTTAGACAGCCCGTGGTGTGGTATACGTATATACACAATAAAATAATATCCCTCGATCGCCGCGCGCCGTCGCCGTTGCGTCAACAGTATAAACGCGCGCGGGATTTATCACGCGAGAAACAAAATACGCCTTTTAAACCTTTTCAGCGGATGTGAAAGAATAAAATCGTTTAATAAATCACGCGCGGATTATATTATTATATATTTTATTTTATTATGAAACGTACCTACCTACATAAGGTTTTGTGATTCGTGTCCAGCGCTCAAACGCACTGCATATTATATAGAAAACGCAACAGCTTATGTTATATTATTATTATTTTTACTGGGTGTTGTAACGGTTTTTGGCTCCGAACCCCTCGTTAACATAATAGGAGGGGTTCCAACCGAGCGCCCCTGCGTGTATTCATATATTTGTACATGAATATATTGTATTCTTGTCGCAGTGCGCACGATGATAGAAGTCGTATTTCGTCGACTGATCAAAAAGAATATAATATTTCTATTTAAAAAGATTATTTTTCTATGTATTTTCGTGCTCTTTTTTTACTTATTTATTTATTTTAAACATCTCGCAGACAACTACAGAGTTCACATGTTCAAGTTATACAAATTAATCAAACTAAAGTGACTCAATGTAATGTACGATATTTACTTCACTGGGAGTACTGCAGTTTTATAATCTATTTCAACAAGCAGCCATACAGAGGAATCTTTTGTAGATTTTCTCAATTCTGTCTATTAACTTAAACCGATCAAGATTATTATTGATCCTAAGTAATCGGAGCAATGCAAAGTTAAAAACTTTTAAACAACTATAATACTATCGGAGAATTTCCAACAATATAACATTTTAATAAAGCCCAAAATTCCATGAATGCTATCTGCTGTAATATAATGTATGATAATATAGAAATATTTAAAAAAATATATGATGCATACGCACGGTATGAAAAAACGCTCACGTCGAATACAGAACATATCATAAAAGTGGACGTTTTCGCGAATATTTAATTTAAATTTAAACGTGAAAATGCGTAAACGATCATTTATAGAGTACCCATAAGTCGTATAATTTTTGAACGGGTTACACACACGTGATCGCGAGTATAACATACATAATATATGGAGAAATAATAGCTACCTGTATATAGACGATTACTGCTGCGCTGTATAATATGCATTTTATTTATCTATTTTACATTTTATGCCTTTGTTTGATGCATAGGTATATGGATCGTAAACCTGTTTACGTCGTTTTTATTGTATGTATATATATTATTCGTATTGAATTCATAATGTATAATATAAACGACGAGTATAAAGATCGATAGACTCTAAATATTATGTATAATATAGTTACCAATAATATATAGTGAACCGTAGTACTTATAGTTTTTCAGGAGGTCATTAATAGTTTATAAACGAGGTTGTGTGATCACATAGATCGTACACTTCGTATCCAAACAGTAATAAGATTGCTATTCCGTTCAAAACGGTCGTTTATGTATAAAGTGAGTGTGCCAACTGCCAATTTGGCACACAACAGAGTATTTTTGATTGTATCCAATTTTTTCTCACAGCTTTACACACACACACATACACACACACACACACACACACTATATATTTATATTATAACTAATATAAATATACAATTTATATATCAATTCATATTGAAACGTGATGTAAACTATACATTTTTTTCTTGAATGACTGTATAAGTTTTATAAGTTTTACAGCAGTACTACAAAACAATGTGTTATCGATTAAAATCATAAAAAATGAATTCATATAAATTAATATTTCTTGTTATTTAACAATATTTGCTTTTGATTTTTTCATGCATATATTTCAAGTGTATACCTATTATAGTTTTGGAGTTTTAGTACATATATAAATAGATATTTCAAATAAATTATATAGGGTATAATAAGTGTATGTTTATTTATGCGTTTTTCAGTGCATGACCTTACGAGTCCTACAGTAATATGTACCTATATTATACACAAATGAACGATACACGTCAATATGTTATATACGTAGATACCTATACCTACAATTTGAAAAGGACAAAAAAACGTGTCGGTGGTGATGGCTGTGGCTTGTGATCTATATATGTAGCAAACGACCCAACAAACATATTTTTTTCTTTTTTTACCAACCCTTTTTAGTTTATATAGTTGTTGTACACTATTGCAGCAGGGTGAATATACGTCCGCCACCGGTTTAACAAGGAGGGTACATATAACATATAATAATACGATGAAACCGGCTGCCTACCTGCCACTACGGAATAAAAAAAATATTTTTTTTTTTTTTTAAAGGGGTGGGGTAGGTATCCATTGGTAGCGGTAGGTAGCGCGGACATCACACAGACGTTTTTCTTGGATGGACAAACACCGTGTACCTATAGTAAAAATAAATATGTATTGTTCACACTGCAGATTACGATCGAGTAAATGCTAACGTTTAGGCGGATCACGGCTGATGAGACAACCTTATAATAATAATAATTTTAATTATTATTATATTGCTATCAGACCGTCAAAACCTATATATTATAAATAGTGTAGACGTTTATTATGGGAGTTTATACTAATAAATTGCGCTTAAAATGATTTTTTTCAATATATATTAATATATAAATTACGCTAAATAATAATTGTTATAGTTGCATTTAAAATATGTAAAAAATAATATTTATTGTATTTAATACAACTAGTTACTTAACTTATACAAATTAAAAACATACAATAATGGACACTTGATTTTGTCTATGTATAGGTGTCACTTAAATTCATACTTGTCTACGTTGGCTATAAATTATTATGATGTTTTGTATTTAAGTCCAAGATATATATTATATAAATATTATATTGACAATAAAAACTGTTCGAGTACCGCATCTACCAGGTAGGTCCACACTCATACACAGCTATACCTATATAAATAATAATATAATACATAATTATGGTAGTGTAACTAGTAAATGATTTACAATGAGTTGTTTATATTATTACATATCTGTATGATGCCGTGGCATAGATTTTTTTTCGTTTTAAAATCCCAGAAGAACAAACTAAAACGATATGTTACGGGTATAAAAAAAACTCAATATGTCATTATAATAGCGACCATGAACCGTCTGTTGCTGCTGCTGCAAGCCTGTTCTTAAACGTATTAAGTGTAAATCATGGTTCTATAGTTTTTTTTGAACTGTTAAATTATATAAGTAATCCTTATATATACGTACGCCTGTATACTACATTCAATGACCGTTGCGTACACATTGCATGCAAAACACATTACGCATCATTATTGCATTTTATACGGAGTGTGTAAAAGATAAAAAGTCTTTATTAGTGACCACGGGTACGTATAGTACATAAATAACTGTTATAAAAAATAAATATTACGAATAATTTTTAATTTGTACAAGAAACAAAAACCGTTAATTTCTAATGAATTATAATTTTCTTTATTATGTCAAATTTCGTTTAACTAACCATTTATAACCTACACATTGGCAAGTCAGATATTTTTTATAATTATTATGTAAAATAATATTTATACAAATCCAATAATAAGAACGATGTGATGATACTCAATTATTTTTTAATTATCTATACATTTTTGAAACACTTTAAATGTATTTCAATGTAATTTACTAATTTATGTTAATAATTATTAAATGCTAATTAAACCGGTTATTTGTATGCATAGGTATGACACTACATGATACGCATATCTCGTATTTTGATCTTACGTAATTCATATTTTACACTGTGGTATTGTATTCGTATTATATTATTGCGATAGTTTGTAAAATAATGAATACAAAATATCAAACAATTAGATATACGAATAAGGATTAAATAATGATTGTATTCTGACAATAATTAACTTTTAGTATAATATTATATTATTATGACAATGAATGGCACGACTGTTGGCGTTATCCAGCTGTATTAAAAAAAAAAAAAAAAAAAAAAAAAAAAACGATATACTATTTTGTCTCTGTGTGTGTTTGACTGGCGATTGCATGTGATATACAATATAAATATTATATTAAATAGCCGATCTTATTAAAATTAATGATTTTAAAATTGATACGTTCTATAATGTTCTAATAATAATAATAATATGCAATAATATATATATATATATATGTATACCACGCGGATAGAATAAGCTTAATTTTTTTATCGGTAGAAAAATGTTTGCATCAATACCGGTCTCTATTTAAATAATGATTTTATTATTATTATTTTTTTTAAAGGTGTATTGAATAGAGGTAGAGGTACCTACAGAGCAGCTGCAACTCACTGAACGTCGAGAAAAAAACAGCCGGCTGCAACTATAAACACCCTGCACACGCGCGCTCTGTGTACGCACTTCATCGTGATAATATTATATATACCTATGTTATTGCTGCAACAAGTTCTCAAAGCCCTATTGGAATATTAATACATATTATATTCGTTAACATATATTATGCGTCGTACCTATATGTATAATATATAAGCGTAAGTATAAATATATCGCGATGCAAGGACCGCGAGATTTTCTGAGTTATATACATGCATATAATAATACGTACTGCAGTGATGCGAAGATGGAAGAGCATATTTTTTTAGCACTTACCTTAAATGGTGATATATTTTTAGTTCACGCGTAACTCACGTTGCCTAAAAAAAAGTGCCTACCGTCTGGTATTTCGTTTCGGGAAATAAATTTTTAGCAACACACATGTGTGGTTCATTATATAAGGGACCGCATGCAAATCCTTTTTTTACACACTACTAAATATAGAATTGTAAAAAAACAGTTCCATTTGACGACTGACGAAAAAACTAGTCGACGCGCAGCTGTCTAGCAACTGGAGTCTCGTTTTGGGCACTTTTTACTGGAAAAGGTGTTGAAAATATTATACACATCATGTACGCGTGTATAAGGGTATACTCTGTGACGGTGCACCACGGTGGCAGAAAGGCTTTTCTGAAGGAAAGGGTTGAATATACCTAGCTATTGACTTTTTTTTATGTACAGAATATACACATATCTATACATATGTACATTGTACGTGTATTATATATATTTCAGTCCGCGGCGCTACAGACGAGAAGCAACAGCTGCCCAGCAACAGTTGGTATGGGAAAAGGACAGCTGTCTTTCTCAACCGAACCAAAACACACACCTATTGTGTGAAGACTATTGATTTCAAAAAGATTTAATAATTATTATTGGTATCTAGGTTTTACACAGGTTTATAATGCACCTATACACTAATAACGTTATACGTTACTACAGTCATAGACGAACAACTGTGAAAGTGTAACTATTATCGTTAAATCACAATAGTGACATATTATTATATTATACAATATATTATACCTACATAAACAAAGTATTCTAGTATTCGACGTGTTAGATCTACAGAGACTGGCTAATATAGCTAGGACAATTAATTATAGAAAAATTAACAGAGGGCATTAAGATCAAACTAATAAGCTAAGGTCGAATTCTAGTCAATAGATTATTATAACTATTAGTATTTGTATGCTAGACGGGTGATGATGATAATTTTTTTTTTTACAAATAATCGTTGAAAATATACTGTAAAGGACGAAGTTGTCAAGGTGTATCAATCTATGTTCTAAAATATACATAGCATATAAATTGCGATAATAATGCACCGACATAAATCAGGAATAAATGACAAATGTAACAGGTAATAAATGCATCTTTATAAAAATGAATCTACTGTATATCATATGTCCTTGAACATTTATTTATATTTTTATGCAACTTCACCTTCAACATCATGTATTTATGCGTATACTAAGAGGATAAAATGCAAAGACTATTGGAATCTATTTAAATCAATGAAGGGAAACTTACAATGTACCTACCTACATAAAATAATTATATTTTTTTAATTAACGACGCTTAAGATATTATTCTATGGTATTTTTTAATATTCATCATGATGATATATTATATTATGACATTATGACACATTGTATAAGTACTATAATATTGTACATAACTGTAACAGGAACAACAGTAGCTATTAATGATTATACATTTAAACTATTTCATTTTCTATCATGTTCTGCAACACACAGTGTAAAGGTTAAGACTATTTTTAATTTTTATATATTTATAATAGTTAAGCTTTATAATAATTGATGATTGCATGTATGAATAAAATACTATAATATGCCAGATATTACATATTCATATAATAATATTATGACGATTAAAACTATGTAAAATTTGTGAATTACTATAATATGTACTGTACTTCTGTGTATGTATACTGTCTTACAACTTCACAAACCATTAAAATATAGATATGCACTTAAATGTGTATTAAAAACCATGAATAACACGAATAGCTTTTGCAACATCTACTTATTTATTAATTGTTTGAATATTAATACTTATTACTGATTAGAGAATCAAAAACTGATAAATTCAATTTATAACAACAAAATACTTTTCTACAGCTTCTATACATAAAATCGTGATTGATTTCCATCGTTTATAATTTATAAATAAACATGACCATATGTAAATTATATTTTACTCTGTATTTTACTATATGAAAGATATAGCATGTATGTTTAATATAATTGAAACAATTCTTTATTTGTTTAACAATTATTATACAATCAAAATTATAGTATTATCATCCAAAAATGTTACGTTCAAGTTATGCTGCTGTATACCGACAAGAATTATGGATAAGTATACATGTTTGCCGTAAGGGTTTGAATAAAATGCACCATAAATCCCTGAAGTACGTTTAAAATCTCAAATTATGCACAAAACAAAAAAAAGCATCGAAAGGTAAAAAAAAATAATAAAAACGTATCAGATATTATATTTTAACATAATAATTTACTTTACTTTACTTTACTTAACTGCAAATTCATAGCCTCAGTGGTTTATATGAAGAATAACTTTATAACATAATAAATTGGACGTCGACGAGTATTCCTAAAAAGTGTGAGACGTGTCCGACATGTTCGACGCGTGTCTTATGGCAGTCATAGGTATAAGTGATGATGTCGACTAAAAACATGAACTATTCCACTACCCGTTGTACATATATAGGTTTATGATAGTATTATTTTATCGAGCAGTTATAATAAAGACACTGTATACTGGATCAGCAGCGCGTTTGATGTTAAACAATTTACTTACGATAAAACGATTTATACGTATCTATATAATATATATATAATTATTACAGTATCTATATTATATTATTATTATATGAGGTCAGTGTATAAAGTATTGCACACGGAATTCTTTTTTTCTGGTCATCGAACTACATGAGCATTATTTACACGAACGTTCAGGCCGCAGTGGATATATAACCGACTGAAACCACCGACGGTCATGTCATATATTGTTGTTGCAGTATAGGTATATTACGCGGTACCTATAATACGAACATTACTCGGAAATACGCGTTTCATTGTAGTACCAGCTATACCTACATAATAATAATAATATATACAGGATTATTACTTCGTGTACGAATAAACGCATCGCCGGTATACACCTCATCATGATGTTCGTCGTAATGAAGACGTAGGTAATATAATATAATATATCATATATATTTTTTAAACATCACGTATATTTTATATGATATTAATATTATGTTTTTTTTTTAAAAAACATCAAAAGACTATCAGCGTTTCACGGTGAATAGAGAAGTATACGTATTATTTTATTATTATTACGAATGTACCGTGTTCGACTCACTGCACATCACATATATTAATCTGTGTTTGAATTGGTATATAATAATAATATTATTCGTTGATAATGTGGAAAAAACGATTTTTAATTGTGTTTCGCGTTGCCGGCGGTCTGTGTACAACATAAATAATAATTATCTATACAGGTACAGGGTGATTCTCTAAACATGAGCGTCCCCCATTTTTTATTTAATAATGAATTTATTGAAATTCTGACTTTTGGAATTTTTAAATATAGTATATACAATACATTTAAAGAACATAATATAATATTCAATTTTTTGAGATTTTTGTCTCGTGGCGTTATAAAATTATATTGTTTTTTAAATATGAAAACCCCCCCTCGCTTTTTACAGTTAGCTATTTAGTGGATAATTTTTTTTTAAAATGTTGATGTAACTAGTTCAAAATTCAAATGAGTAGATTTCCAGTTATCATTAATAATCTAATTGAAATAATAGAATCCGTCTGTCTGATGCGCTCAAACTAAGAAACAGACAATTCTAATGTCACAAATGATTCAATAAAAAATAATCAGAAATATACGTTTGTTACACTTAAAAATATTTTTACTCTAAATTGTTGGGCAAAAAAACTGATTTTGTTAAAAAAAGTAGAGTTTTTCAGTTATTATGGCAGGCCTTAGAATTATTCTTAAAAAAATACACACACACAAATGCCAGAAATCCCCAAAGCCTAATAATATGTAATATTTCCTTCGCTTGCACGTGTTATAAGTAGGTACAATACGACGCTTATTCGAAATGGGCGTTCAACATACAGCATTAAACACGTATATGCGATGTCACAATTTATAGTGCGCATGGATTTATCGAAGCCATATACGTGTACCCGTTTACATTATATTGTAATAATATTTTAAACGCATCAGATATCGTAGTTTCGTGTGTATATTACAGCCGTAGATTACTCCCGTGTTCGTATTTTATTATTATATAGATGTCGACCGGATTCAAACGGACGTATTATATTACAACACGAATACACGATGAGTAGGTAGGTAAGTAGGTACATGACAAAACTACTCTCTGCAGCAGTGACGACCCTCTTTAAAACAGAAATCAGTATTAATTATACGGATCGATTTTCTCGGTCCCCAAAAACTGTAGGATGTATATAATATAAATAATAAAACACACACATCGTCAACATGCGCCTTCTAATATTATAATGGCATATCATCTACATTATTATAATATTAAACAGAATAACGAAACGTTAGCTAAAAACATACATCGTTTACCCTACAAAACATTATGTGTATGTTGTGTATCGAATAAGTATTATAACAAAATGTGATTCCGTCTCTGGCGAATCTCACCGCCGTAGTCGTAAAAACTGCCAAGTCGTTTGCAATGCAAACATATTTACAGTTGTTCCCACAAGAAGTCTATTCGTGCAGGATTGTATTTGCTGCTATTCGATACAATTAGGTGATTGGTCGCATTTTTCGTATTATAATATTATACTATAGCTGCGAATTTATTGATGAATGTAATAAAAAATCGCAAATTATGCAATATGCACTAAAAATCTCAAAACGTGCATAAATACGTGACATGAAATAACAGACGAAAATAATTTTTTGAATCTTTATATATTGAAAAGTACTTATATATGTATGTAGCGTATAAAAATAATGTTGGCAACTAGGTAACTGCTCTGCTGTTCTGTAGGTTAATTTGAAAGTATCTCGTCAATATAGACCATTGTAATGGACGTGTTAAATTTTAATTCGGTGATATTACTAATTATGTATCGTTGTTAGAAAAACGGTTTTGTGGATGGTTTACATTTTTCTATTAACCGATCATGCTTTTCAACCAATTATTTTAATAATTATAGGTTTATGATTTATATGCAAAATATTGTTAACTAAGCATTTTTATTTTTTTGCTAAATATTTTATCAATTACTGAGAAATTACTTCTTTTGGTACATCACAGCATAAACTAGGTTAAATTTGCTACCAGAAACTTTTCTCGGACTTGATAATCGATTTTCAACTAGAAAAAGTTTCCTGATACTCAAAAAAAAAAATAAAGATACACGCATAATATTATTATAAATTCAATATCACTCCCTTCATGATCTACAAATTCGTAATTTAAAATATATATATTTTTATAAACTTTTATTGAAATTTAGAAACTGTAATTATAGTTACAATAAGTATATGAAAGTGGAAAAACAATTTGTATACAAGGCATGAAAGCTCGAAAAAAGTAGCCGCTAGGGTGAAACTCAAACCAATTTGAACATATAAAATATTTTAAATTCGAAATACTACCTATAAATTAATCATGATGAATACATAAAGAACATATAAAATATTTAAATATTAATAAGACGATAATTAAACAAAAATTTATAAAATAAAATAAAAAATGACTTAAAAGACCTAAAACATAAAAAAAAAAAAAACAATAAAAGTTACAAAATAGAATTTATTGTAGTATTTAATTTGAATCTTGTTATATAAGGAAGTTATGTTTTTAGCAAGCTAAAAATAATGCATTCGTCCATAAAAATGTATAGATTTACGTTGTATTTAGTACTTATAATATTATTAAACATACGATATATGTCTGTTCGCAAAATATATTATATTTTATACATGTTATACACGCGGCCGTTTCGCGTACATCCTGCATTCATTTTATCATCATCTCCACCGCGAATGCATCACGTATAAGTATAATATTTATGTACTGATCTCACATGACAGTTGTTCTGCGGGACGTTAAAAAAATCGTGTTGTTTTTCCGAATCGTATATGATATTCGGTACCTACGCGGTCTCGGTGTATATAATATATAGGTACATATGCAGTATATTATATTATATACTAGACCGGTATATATAGGTATATGAATATTTTTTTTCTCCGTCTCCTTTCACCGCGCCACGGGGACAGATGGTGTGGCCCATCAGGTAAAGCTGGAAATCAGGGTGTTCGGGAAGACGACCAACTGTTGGAGCGGAGCAGAAAATCTGGCGGCAGATGCGGATTGATCGCGCGAGCAGCACACACGCGCGAACGCATAGAAGACATCAGCGACGACGACGACGACGACGACGACGTCGACGACGATCGACGGTTCTTCAGAACATATATTATTATTATACTCAAACACATACACACTTACACACATGACTATACAGTACTCTCTGCATCGCGGGCACACACACACGCGGCAGCTGGCACGTGCCGGGCAGATGGTCTGACAGCAGACACGTGTTGCATGTACACCACCTGGCCCCGCACCCCAACAGGTTCGCAGTTTAGGTATATACCTATAATACGCGCGCACACACTTATCCTGAGCACACACACGCACACATATTATTCTATTATATAGGTATAGATTATATATTCTGTTGAATTTTCTTAATATCGGCGAGTATATGTGCCGTAGGTATATAATATATAATAATAATAATATGTGAAAAGGACCGCGCGGACCCCCTCGGGCGGTTGCCCCCCTCTCGTCGTCGACGAATCCGCAATCCTCCTGCGGGACACGCGCGCGTATAATATTATAGCTGGTTTTTACCTGGTGGCCTACTGCAGGCGAGAGATTGCAAGCTGTATGTGTACCAGCAGCTATATAGCTATTATTATTATGATGATATGTACGTATACCCGTATACCCGGTACCCGCGATCCACAGCACATAATAAATATATTATAATATTTTTGAATATTATCGCGGATCACGCGCATCCGGCAACATGTTATTATAATAAAATATTATGTAGGCCCTCGGTGTATTTATTTTTGCTCCAGTGAAAATCTCCGGTGCTGCTGCATAGGACGGCTGAAAATATGATGCGTTTTTGTCCTCGCGTTCAATCGCGTTCAATCGATTTCAAAGAATTATGCATAGGTAATGTTATTATATTAAACGCTATACGCGTATCGTTATAATCTGCACATATTGCACGCTGCAACACTATAATACGACTGCACTTTGCAGATTGCAGTGGGGTCGTCGGGCGCATGGCCAACGGCGGTTTTTATGTTTTCAAACGCCCACACATTTTCCGAAAAGAAACCATCGCGGCATCGCGGTGTTTTGAAATCATAAATTATGTAAATTTAATATAATATTATGCTACTTATATACGATCCCGAATACATATTAGCGTACATAGGTTAGGTTCCTTAAACAGAAGGCGTGTTAAATCATACTGTAATTGGTTTTTTTCCTTCTCGTACAGTATATTTAATATTCTAATGTTTATTATAATGACGTAGATACCTCTCTTTCTATACGAGAAACCGAATTTTTCGCGTAATTATCTTTTAAACATTCGTTTATGAATCTTTATTGAGGGGAGATCCTTTTATGAATAAAGTAGTTATTTTATGATCATTAGGAGTATATATAGGTACCTATTTCTATTCTTCATGAACTCGTGCGGCGCACGCACAACGCATCACATAAACGCCGACACCTATAATAGCTGATGTTTAGGCGTTAATGTTTAAAAAACGTAATTTAGGTATTATATATACAGGTTGGTTTATAACTCGTTGGTAAATCACTATACTGCAATTTGTACGCAACCGGTTATGATATTTTATACGCTTTTACGTCAACAGAAAAACGTAAACGATTCTACTGCTTGGAAAAAAAATATTAAAATTTTAAATTGTTTACTATACGAAACTAATAGTTAGGAAGTATACCTATCTCATTACTTTGGATCAGATTAACTCTGCAACAGCCAATATTTTTTAAGTCAGCAAAAATACAATTTAGAATGTATTATGGACTATGGTAATACAATAATTATGAATAATGTCATATTATACTTATACTACGTCGGTAAATCGCTACAATTTCTACTCAACGCGTGATTGGATTTTAGACGTCTTAACATCAATGGAGAATATAATACTTCTTAGCTGAGAAGTAAGCAGTATAATTGATTCTATAATAGATAATAAAATATTAACTTTAAATAAGTTATCTTGCCAAATCCCCACTCGTTCTATTAAATCGGCTAACTAGGGCTCAGGACCTTTATTTTACCGTTTTTACTTAGATTTCGAGCCTCGAGTTTGAAAAAAATAAATAGAAAAATTTGTTAAACAAATTATATGATTTATAGTATTTAACATTTTGCATTTTAGAGAAATAATGAATGAATTTTTTAGATATAAAGCATTGTGATAAACTTTATATGTGATAACTTTCGCGATTAAGAGCATTTTATAATGGGATAATATAATTATGCACGGCGTAGGATAAAATCAAAAGGTTTTAGTTATACACTTAACGCCACTTAACCTTAACAGGTTATACAGGTCATAGATATAATTCAAGAGCTTAGCCATAGCCTTAATTTTCTGTTTGTATGTTTAAATGCAGTATCGTCCATACTGGCTGTGATGACTTTTTTAGTTAATTCAAAGATTAGACTATTTTTTTGCTTCCGGAGACGGATTATTATTTTGAAATTTCAATATTTTTAAATCAACAAAAATACAGTAGGTATACCTATAATGATATTTGATATACAATTAACTAACAATACCTAACCTACTTCGTTAATAATCACTATAATTCGTACAAATTGTGCTAAACTGGTTTATGATGATATATTTGGCGTTTATAAAACAAAAAAAAAATAAATGACAAAATACTAGTTGTTGGAAAAATGAATCAGTTTTAAATTTATACATTTTTATTAAGATAGTAATAGGCAGGATGAGGTACTTACTTCAATCAGTTTAACCCTACAATATTCCGTTCTCTCATCCTCGAGTACGCGAGTACACATCTGTGTAATGGGATCCTTATGCGTGGCAGTAGATTCATGTCATTTAGAATGATTTCAAATAAGCTTTCTGTCGTCTTCAACTTATAAATACACCGGTGATACGTGTAGATAATTCTCTACATGACTACTGTGTAGTTCTGAAGACTTAAAGCTCTTACAAAACTTCACTTTCTAGTTGACAGGCGTGTAGTGTGTTATATAGGTTAACTTAATATTTCTTTATAAGTTTATTGGTGTATCCATTATTGATGCGCCCCTTAGTTCTCACAAGTGAACTTATAGTTCTTTAAAGTCTCTCACCGTTCACAACAAGATGCCAAATTTCTATTGTTTTTACCACAACACTAAATATGGAAAGAGCTAATTGATTGACGATTGATCGTATGTAATGTGTCTGGGTAAGTTCACCTTTCTTGAAAAATGTTAATTTTAAATGTTATATTTGAATTTTGTCATTTATATAAGACGAATTTTGGAAATCTAATTGTTACTTTATTTTTCTTCAAATTTCAATGTTGATTATTTACTTACAATAATTAATATTATATATTTATTGGAAAATCACCCTTTAATATCGAAATAAATATCCAATATATTGTATAGTACAAAAGTGACGAACAACGTTAAACAATACCAACCGCATATTATGCAGTAATACCTACTTACCTCGTGTTAATAATATTATTACCTACATTTGTTGTTTTATATACCTATATAATTTACGTTCAACTGTGCTGCAGCTACTGCACCTAATGTGTGTGACAGTTGTTATATAGATACGCTTTGTGCAGTTTTTATTGCCTGTCCCCGTTGATAATTAATAATAATATATTACTTTCTCTGATTTATATATTATATGTTTCAATAATCGACAATATTGAATTATCACTTTGTCGCTCACATCACATTGGGTATTTATGTGCAAACATTATCGAGTAAATACATCTCGTAAAATATTATATATTGCGTTCGGTATAGCCGTATAGGTATATAATATGATAGTATTAATATGACTCGCGGTGCGGTGCACGACAGTCGCGCGTTTTCTCTTCGAGCCAATATTATATTATTATTCTCGTTTGCCCGTGTGTATTAGTGTAACGTAGTCGTCTTGTGCATCAAAATCGATTTATAGTTATTACGTGTTTTAATGTTTAGGCCAATATAAATGTGCGCGTGTACTGCAGATAGGAATAATATTAATATCTATAGATATGTAATATGTATAATGCATAATATATACAATGTAAGTGCATATATATATATATGTATGTATATTCAAAGAGAGAAGGAAATAATAAAGTGCACGTCGTCGTCGTCGTCGTCGTCCGAGTACAGTTTTTCTGTTCATAAAATAAACGATATTTATGGGATACCTACTATAAACTTGTATGTCTATACAACAAGAATGTATTATGTTTCTGAAAAGTATCGAAGGCATTTAAAACTTGTTATTCTATAGTGTACATATAAAACATTTTTTTTTTCAGTTTCTATGTACGTGGATTATTGCGTTCAACGTGGAAGAAGATTTTTAAGATTGACAAATACGAGACGATAATAATATAATATATACCTACTTATATTATTATAACATAATATTAAAGTGATTACCTATATATTACTATTATTATAGTTGTTATAAAGTGAAATTAGGTACAGAAAGTAGAGAGAGAGAAAGAAAGAATGAATATTGTTTAAACAGAATCGCCTACAATTTGTGGACACATATGTTTCTCATGGTTTTATAATTACCGAGAAATTATGTATACACAAAAAGGAAAACATAATGATGTCATTGCAACAAAATTTAGCTGCCGACGCACAATTATATTATTATAATGAGATTACAGTAGTTAATCTATTAACAAATTGCATTACACGAACCAAAGTATAGCATAGTTTGTACCGTAATATAATACGACTGGAAAATTAAAATTGTCTTTTTTTTTAAATATAATAATAATAGAATTTTCGACAACATAATATCAGATGCAGCCGGTAACCTGTTGTTGATGCATGAAACAAAATCGTATTAAAACATACAAGTCAACGAATTTAAGACGACTTCGTACCCGCATGGTTTGTCTTTTTCTTACTTTTACAGTTATACATAAGTGCATAAGGAATAAGGAATACTCAAATTTACTTTTTGCAGCAGTTCCAGTATCCAGTTCTTATTTTTTAGTGAACACAAAAGTATATAATCTAAAGATCAAAGTGTACGCCATGCGCGGTATGTGAATTCGAGAAGTGTTTTAGGTACCTATATACCATACTATAGTTAATGACTAATGAGTATTGATAAAAATTATGTATAATAAAAGGCATCCATTTGCTTTTAATCAATAATCAATTGTCTATAAATAATTCGTATTTTGTTTTATTTTGTTTTTGGATTCCTATGAGTGAGTTAGAATGATAATACAAGTCGTCAATAATTTTCGATCAATCTCCTTTAAAATTAAATATCTTATACATAATTTCAAGCATTAGCTGTTAATTATTTTATTTTTCATAAGATACATCAGTATACCATATAATTCCAAAAATAAATCAACTACCAAAATGCAATTTGATAAAAATAAAAGATTTTATTATAAAAAAATGGTGTAGGCAATTTTTCTGATTATAATGGTTTAAATGTGGTATCAAGGAAGGTGCGGAGATCATGTCTATATAAGCTTAATGTATATACAAAAATAAATAAATAAATAAGGACTGATTAGTTCCAATTTTATGTTACTATAGTTTATCAGTTATTAATTATCAGAGTTGATTGATCTAAATAAAAATGATTAAACACAAATCTATTTGTATTATTTAAATTAGTGTATTTTGGTGTTATTGTCGCGATTGATATATAAGTTATACTCATAAATAAAATGTTCAACTATCCTATTTATACTAATACATAATATATTTTCCTATGCGTGACGAAAATTTCATTTGCCAAACTGATGTGCAGCCACCGTCGTTTTTGTCTGGTATACATATAGGTAAATATGCAATTTTAATTGCCAAAAAAAAAATAAATAACACCTATTAAATTTTTTTTCTTTAAAATGACATAGTAACTACATCATTATAATTCACATTAAGTGTATATTCAAAAAAATTCCACGGATAAAAAACATTAAGAAACGCTGATGAAGTTTATGGACATTTTTTTATAAAATTTATCAATTCTTTTAAAGCTGGTACATGGAAAATGTATAGGTATTCAAGTACTCAACGTTTAAAAAATGACCTTAACATTTTTAAAAATGCAAGATTTTTGTTTTATATTTAAGATTTTCAATTTATACGAATTTCGTGCTTGGCAAGCAATTTTTTCAGAAAAACGTGTTATTCATATTATTCAAATCTTTACTATAATTATAATATCATTATAGCAACATGTGATCATTATGCGTTTTTTTCGGGCATTGAGATTTTATTTCGTCAACACGCCAACTGCTGTCGTTATTCATTAAATATGTGCCAGTTGTACGTACTTACGAGTAAATTAATTTGTTTTTGGACTTAATGCAGGTTAGCTGAATAAATATAGAATTAATGCCTCGCCGCCTCGGTATAATATACTTTATACAATTATGACTGTTGTGCAGGTTGGACATTTAAATTCCCCCATTAAAGAATAGCTGCTTATCAGCCGCACATCCAACCACCGAGTCGTGTACACACTTTCCATGCATGGCCCGCATTGATATATATATATATTATATATGTACAAACTATAATATTGTAGGTATTCAAAATGAGGATAAAAATGTAAATGGTTGTTCGTATTGTTTAGCAAAAATAAACGTGACTAAAATATTATGCCTCGATAATATCCTTTTATAGAAATAATATATCTAACAATATACATATATTGGCAATATAAATAATATTATTATTATTAATACTATCGTAGAACTTGCAATTTTACTCATTTTCTACATACAGCACAAGTAAGTGTACTTTTATATTTCGATAATGTATTGGAGTCATTGCAACATTACAATATTATTATTATTATTATTGTATGAAGTTGTCGGTACCACCTATAGTGTACCTACCTACCTTCTTACCAACTGGTATATACGCGTTTCCGAAGCACATTGAACATTAGTCATATTGAAATCCGCTCATGACTATTACCAATATGTACTCCACGAAACAACTGCACAATCTCGCAGAACCATGCATGTATATATATAATATATAATAATACAATATAAATAAATAATCACGATGCTATAATAACCATAATTCATAATATATATAATAATATCTGATGACCCACTGCGTGAGTAAGTTTTCGTTGTTCGTGAGTTAAAAAAAAAATATATCAAATAAAAACCGATGAAAAGCAAAAACCATTGTGTTTTAAAAGCTGTCGTTAAAGAAATGTATAATTTCTTAATTAGCCGTATATGGTTCGTCACTTATATGCATGTTGATTACTATGTAGGTACACTCTGCACGCCACAATAAAAATATGATTGTGACCGAGTGAAAAAATCTTGTCTTGTTTTATGATTAAATTGGACCGACATGATTTCACGAACGATGTACATATAGAACTCGTTTTGTTTTGTTACATACAGGATGATTCACGAAAAATGGCTCACCCCCCTACCCCTGTGTTTCCTTTAATATTCAATTTTATTATTCAAATTCTGATTTTTGGACTTTTCAAATGTAATTAAAGACCATATTTTAAAATTCTAGACATTTTCCGCATTATTTGATAAGCGGCTGGATCTGTGGCGATACAAATTTTTGTTTTTCAAATGAGAACTTTTACTGTAAATTATTTAGTGAATCATTTTTTGAATACTTTTATGTACTTAATTCAAAATTTGAATGAGAAATTTCTCTGTTATTAAGATGTTTATACTATTATATAAATAGGATAAAATATCCTTAAAAATGGCAAACATAAAATAGACGTTATATTAAATTTAGTGTTTATTATACTTGGATCACTTTTAAAAATTACAAATATATAAATGTAAATAGATTAATCTATTAATTTTTATTTTTATATTCTTAGATCAATATTAACGATTAACACTATTATGATATATAAATATAATTATTCCAAGTATACAAAATTGAATGACTTTAAAACTAATCGTTTAAATATTGATTTTGATTTTTTCAAGTTTCTTTTTAATGATAAATTATTTATGACTCAAATAATCAGATTTTAAACTACTGTATTAATTATGAAAAAATAGGGGGTGAGCATTAAGCATACTTGGTGAATCGCTCTGTATTTAAGTTGTTCATACAGTTTTTAGTTCACCTACATAATAAACTGCTGCAGGTACAGGAAACCACAGTGAAACTAGCTAATTACTAATTAGTGCGTCGGTGTGTAGTATATTATTTGTAGTAAGTGACGTAATTACACAAACAAAAAATAACACATACACGTCATATCATTATGATAATATATGTACTTGATAATATTCATACTCGTTAGTGAATTAGCAATACAAAAAAAACTAAACGGTTTTAATTTATTCTCAATTAAAACATTCTGCAAGTGATTTTAAAAGTTTTGAGTCTGAACGTTTTTATTAAAATATCACATTTTTTATGTAACTCTAATTACTTATATTTTATTTATAAAGTTGACGTTTTATGTGAAATTATTTCGATTTAACTAATTATAATATTACGGTTAATAATAATAATAGCGGTTGTTGGTGTCAAGTGTTGTACACAAATTAACTTTTTTTTAAATATGTATTCGTCACTTTCCCGTTAAAAAAAACAGTAGACGGGTATTTTTCTAATTTCTTATCAAATCTCAATCAACGATAAAAGTGAATATAAATAGTGTACTGGCGATATTATTAAAACAATATTTTAAAAAAAATATGTTTTTTGAGAAAAGTTTAATGAATTTAAGTAATAATTTATGGTCAAAACATTGGAAACTTAATTGTTCCGATAATATTTTAAATAACTTGTACTCAGCATTATATAGATATTTTTAGCATTACAATATCAACAAAATTAGCACTGTAAAAAAAATTAATGTCGTTATTGTAACGAGTTACTTATGCTATGGATTATATACACACATTTATATTGTATAGGTGAAATCCCGAAATCTTAGACTTTTAATGAATAATACATTTTGTAAACATTTAATTTTTTTAATATAAGCTCACCCCAAATACACTTAAAATCCATCTTGAAATTAAAAAAACCGTTGTCAAAAGCATACATATACAGGTTTTTAGTTATAAAATTAAAAATCTCAGTGGGCTCAAAAGATAGTTTATCTTCATCATTATAATACATGACATACTACCTATATAGATTACTCATACTGAGTTAAAACAATATCCCACACACAACAGTTGTGACTTGCTTTGCATGTTTTTCAAATGCGAATTTATTTCGAAAGTCTAAGTACACGTTTAATATTAAATTATGTATTATGCATATTATATTATATATTATTAATAATACGTATTATAATTATTACTACCCAATTAAAATATAATTGTTTTGAACTTATTACAATTGTTGCTTTCATAACAGATTTTATATCCAGCTCAAAACCAATGGTAATAATTTGAATTGCATATTTTAATAACCATGATGATTATTAATAATGAAATAATACTAGAATATATTATTAATATATTTTTGAATATATTTTAATGTACATAATACTCGTAGGTATTATATATTTGAAATAATGAAAATAATATAGCTGGTATTTGTATATTAACACTTTGAAAAATGTATGATGTATAATAATAAAAATATATGCTTAATGTAATATCTATATAATACAACTTTCGAAATAATTAATTTCTTAAGTTGTCGGTAATACTTTTATGTACGTAAATACTAGATTATATTGAAGTACACAGAAGTACTAAGTACTATAACTAGTATAACTATTGGCTAGTAAATATTAAATATTAGAGAGTCACGTAAAATAAAAAATGGATTTTGTAAAATATGGATTACGAGAATTATAAAAAAAATTCTTATTCTAGATAAATTCTCATAATATAATAATCCTGTTATAGCTTTATGTCATAATAATATAAAACTACAAATTTATTATATAGAACTTTTTATGGTTGTCACTTGTCACTATACACTCACTTACATATTTAATATTTATGCCACATTATTACTAAATAGTGATTTGTTGATTTATACATTCTTTTTTTCATAGCTGTTAAATGGCATGACTTAAATAAATAATATCTTTAACTAAGTATTAAATATGTAATATATAAAAAGGTAATTAGACCGTGCAGATGTAGATATTACCTCTTGAGTAAAACAGTAGTATACTTAACATGAAATATAAATAAAATGGTGAATTATAAGTACGATCAATAATCATATTATAATGCAATTTAGATTTTACAATATTTATAAAATATGAGCAGATTATGTTATGAATATATACATATATATTTTAGATTGATGCAATTTGAAGTGTATCGATTTTACAATTATGACTTTTTTCTTATTATTTTTATTTTTTTATCTGAAGATACTTTTTTTAGTAGAAAAAATATTTATATACTCAACTTTGAACATAGTTCTTCCTAGGAAATCGGTTATACCTTAGAATTTTTGGGCACTAAAAATAAAACCTCCTTAAAGTTCCTTTTAAAATGAAAATTTAAAAAACCTGTAGAAACTTGAAATTTTTCTCAAATATTCATATTAGCATTTACTTAACTCAAAATAAGTAGTATATAAAAAAAACATGATAACAGAAAATTGTCGGTGAGTTTTTGTGTTACTTAAAAATATTTAAAATTATTCAATTTTTTTAGTTTATTTTCGATTTATTGCTTAATAAATTTGTTGTTTGTAAATAGAAATAGCTTGAAAAATTGATGTCTTGTATGTCGTATTGTCGTTCTTATGGAAACTTAAAAATGTCAAAGTACAAATACACATTATTTTTTTCATAAGCATTTTAATTTAATATTTTTATGTAAAATAATTGTCGCAATTCTAAAAATATTATTCGTAGGAACTTTCCTCCATTTTATTATTTATTTGCTTAACATAATGGAATGATCATGGTATTTAGATTCATTATTATAACGTGAACCTATAATTCACACCATTCTACGGCAAGTCATTATTCTCTTATAAATTAATAACAGGTATAGTAAATAGTAATAGTACTATGTGAAATAAAATAATTACATTACAATAATAATTCTATAACACATAATATTCAATTTGTTTATGGAAAAAAATCAGTTCTACTTTCCTTACCTATACAAAATCAATTGTATTACTATACTAGATAAATATGAACAGTGCTCCTCGGGAGTCTAATTATAAAATAAATACATTTAACTAATAGCAATAATATGAACTTAGGTACCTATAAATATCCTTAAAAATATTTGGTGGTAGATCGTCTTCGCTTAGAATCGTTTCTCATCTAACACGTTTGAAAATTTAACTTATGGAATAGATCTTTGAGTGACGTACTCATTTATGAGGTACACCCACAACGCCTACAGGCTACAACCATACAGCAGTCAGCTAAGCGAGTTCCCCGATTCAATACCTGCTGTAATGGCTATAATATATGTTGCAGGCCTATAACGAATGTATTTCTTTTTAGTATAATGTATGTATAGACTATCGTACGTGAGTAATGTGTGTATACTTAATAATAACACAATGTATATCGTTATTAGTAGTTATTATATGAGTATAATAATTATATATGTAATCGCATAGGAAACGTTTTGTCAACAGACAAATATTATTCCGGAAGCGTGTTTGAAATTTAAATAGCATAATATTATGATATGCGTGCCGATGGTGCGGCCACGCGATACTATATATAGATATAAAATAAATAATAATAATATAATAACTAGCTGGATAAAAAAATATTTTATAATTATATTATTATATTACACACAATATTATGAGCGATAGTATCACATAATAGTATGTATGTATGTCGTATATGTATATACGCGATATACATATACACATACGTTGTCCTATAACCCCGTGATAGTATATTATATTTTAGGGTAATATGAACAAAATGCAAAATGATGTGTTAATAGCCAATTTTCATAAGTTTTTATTTTTTCGCATTGATTTAAATACTTTCTACAGAATCTTTCACCATGAGAGCTCTGTAGCAATGCCATTATATTTTTCCAGTATTTAGGTACATGACGTATCCCATCTAACAATATAAATGTACATAATTATCATGTTTATTGAGGTTCATAATTTCCATTGTAAATATTATGCTCCACATATAACTTCTATTATAAGACTGAAGTTGTACTGAAACATTGAAAATGAATAACGTGGGAGATTAAAAGTATTTTTACAGTAGCGTATACCTATCTTAATTTTAGAAAGGTTTTAATTTCTTTCGCTAAATAATGCCAAAAAATGTTATAAATTGAAAAAAAAAACATATAATTATATTTTGTAGATAAACAACATATTATTTTTAAATCAATTGAATTTATGTCTCACTCTTAGATAGATATGTAAATGTAATAAACTAATACAAGAATAGATCTTTTAAAAGTAAATAATTAAACATCTAAATTAATTATTGTTTAAACTTATATTAATATGAAATTTAATAATAAAAATTTAAGTTTCAGTGTCTTATACGCAAGTAAATTGTACGTCTTATACTATAGGTATTCTTTAGAGTGACTATGTATATATTCTAACATAATATGTAAACATTTTTTAGTTATTCATAAGATTGAGCATTAGCGATTTAAAGAGTTAATTTAATTTTAAATTGTGTATCTATTAATTAGTTACTTTTGGATTTCTGTTGATATAACTACTAACTTAACTTAATTGTATCGAATTCAATTTTAATGTTAAGAAGTATAAGATAATTTATGATGAACAATTTAATGTGTTAAATTTAATGCTAAAAAAAATGTATCGATATATAGTGTTATTAGTTTATTAACAATTAGTTATTTTGCGTTAAAAAAGTATATATTTATTAATAATATAATATTATATATTAACCTTATATATATATGTATAAATATTAATATTATAATTAACCTAAGATACTATAGTTCCAAATTGTGATTATTTCTACAAATTGTTACCGTAAATGTGTGCAAAATTATTGTAATAAAATATTGATAATTAAATAACATTAAATATCGAGAATGAGAAAAGTTAAAAATGATTTATTAACATAAAAATTAGAAATGCTGCGCAACATTTGAGTAGGTACCGAAAAAAGTTTTTTTCTATAAATTTTCAAAAAAAAAAAACATTTGTTTTCAAGTCTAAACCCTACTATACCATCCTACCTATATCATTATATCGTCCCCATCACGTCACGTCGCAGAATTTAACGATGGATTATATCGCCTCCTACAACACGATAGGGTAGTTATAATAGTAGTACGACCCACAATATATAATATAATATATCACAACAACAATAATATATATGCATATAATAATAATAATAATAGTAATATAATCGGCTATAATAATCGTCTTGTATATATATGCATATTATATTATATAGGTAGGCCGCGCGGGCGTGTGCTTCGATGATAATAAGTCTCACCGTCGTCATCGTCATCATCATCATCACCATATAGCCATCGTTATCGTGATACAGCCACCGCTTGCACGACGCACCTTTCCGAGTACTATTGTATAATAATATTATGTGTGTTATGTATACAGGCGCACTCGCACCACTTCCCGGAGACCCCGTAACCTCGACTGCGGGGTAGTGCGCGGCGGCGGTAGTGGTGGCGGCAGAAGGAGCATTTGGTGGCTGTTGCTGCAGCCGAGCAACAGGAAACCGTGCCCCAAATCCCGACAAGCCGGTCAAACAGTATCCTGTTCCTGCGGCCAGGTGCGCTTCCTTCGGCACACGTGTCACGGCGCACCACCGCCGCCACCGTATATAATATCTCATCTTCCTGCACCTTATGTTACGCGTTATTAAAAACACATATATGATGTATAAACACCCGCCGCCGCTGCAAAGTATAATATTGCTCACATGTGTGTTTGTATTATAATGTATATTTCGTACACTCGTATATATTGTCTCGTGTTTTTGATTTACCCTCATCCGCGGGTCTCGCGAGGAGGTACGATTTTCGATGAGCTCTTTATCCTGCAGTGCCTACATCTAGTCCTCTTCCGGCTCTTAACTCCTCCTCCTATATACACCTAACGAGCGAAGCACATTCAAGGTACTTATATATAAACAGGGTGATCCACCTAGCACGATCATCCCCTTTTTATCTTCAATAACGTGATTATTCAAATCTTATTTTTGAAATTTTTAAATATGCTTAAGAACTAAGTTTTCAAATTTTTGAGATTTTTTGTACTGCTTAAACAACGTCCTATATAGAGATACAAACTTCTTTATTTTCAAACGAATACTCTTTTTTCTACTAAAAATGAATAATCCGATGACTTTTTTGAAAATATTATTGATATAGAAAAATCAAAATTCCAACGAGTAGGTAGTTTTTAAGGTATTTGACTTAGCGAAAGAAAAGGATCAATGGGTACGTATTGGCCTCGGATTCTCGTAAGAACGGATGATATATAATATATAGTATACGATGCCCAAATAGTAATTAAGATTAATCTTTCAACATTTTATAATTTGTAAAAATTGGTAGATCTAATAATACTTTATCAACTGTTTTTAAATCATTTTTGAAGATTATTATATTAATTTCCTGTAAAAAAGAGGATTCTCGTTTGGAAAAATTATTTTTTATTGCTACAGGACACTTCTTAAATAGTACAAAAACTCCAAATTTTTAAGTATGTTTAAAAATGATATAAATCAGAATTTAAAAGGGAAATGGCGTGCGTATGCTTGGTGAATCACTCTGTATGTTATATAATATGTGTAACGCGTTGTGATACGCATTCAACAAATGTCCCATACTGCACCAGAAGACAGAAACACTAAACCTACCAACCCACCGCCCCCTTTTCACGATCAGTTTTCGACTCGGGGGTTTTTATACCTACATTTTATTTATTTCCATCATCGCAGCTACCGTCAGACATTTAACGACTTCCAAAATCGTGCATCATATAACACGCGTATATTGAATCATAATAATATGCATCGTATTATCAGTGTCGTGTTACATCGAGTTTTTAATTTGCGCTGCTAAAAACAGCATTATATTGTATAAAAAATTATTATTTTCCAATTAATTTGTTCGGTACAATATTATATTATAATAATTAATATGTCAAGGAGTGTTTATCGTGTTTTTCTGTTCTCCTGCTGCGTGTGTTTGACTTGATGCGGGAAAACTAGGTAACACAGATGTTCATCCCGCAGAATATATTCTATAAATATACGACATTTATATTTTTTGATCGACTTAGTTTTTTTAGCACACATTTAACAGTCGTCGAAAATAAAATTTATGTGCCAAGGTTATTAATATTAAATAGAGATATTAATATATTATTGAATAATCGTAAAAAAAAAAAAAAAGGATGCTATTAAATTATACTTTCGTTTATCATGTAAACGAAAACAATGGCCCAGTAATTGCCTCCCTCGTTTTGTGGTTTTTGGTCATTATAACACCCTCTATAATAATGATAATTTAACACCCTCCGAAAATTAATTAAATTCAACTTCTCGTTTTGTCGAGTAATTAGGGGGGAACCAAATTTTATATACTATATAATAATTCCCCAGTCTTATATACTCAAAAGTCTATATATATCTACCGTTACGCCTTTAAATATATAGTAATTGAAAACAGAATGATTCATCAAGCCTGTTCACCCTTATTTTTTGCTTTAATAATGAGTTTATTAAATTTCTGATTTTTGGAAATTTTAAGTATACATTAAACATTAAACAATTAAACACATAATGATAATATGGTCAAATAATTAGATTTTTCAAGCCATTTAAGTTTCTAGTGTTAATGTGTTATCACAAAACTTATTTTTTTTTCAAATGAAAACCATGCTTTCTTATTGTAATTACTAATTTGTGAAGCCATTAATTTTTTTTTAAAGTTTGATTTAAGTATTTAAATCTAAATGCTAACGAGTATAATTTTTAATTTATTAAATTGTATAGACTAAGGATAATAAACCCCTGCAGATAACATGTCCTAATATATGTCCTCATTAAAATGGTTTCACGTAAAATATAAAGTTTATGTTATGTACCACTAGTTTAAAAAGTACCACTTATTTTACTCCTACATTTTTTACAAATTATAAAATTATAATAAATTTATATTAATTCTTACAATTTTCAAATCATCACAAGCTTCCATACTTTCTAAATCTATCATTATGGACATATTGTTAGATTATTATTCTTTAAGACTACTTTTTCAAATTAGATATTATATCAACAAGTAAAATATTTCAAAAGATTCAGTTGTTTCACTTAATAGTTAATACAATAAAAAAACTACTGGTTCTCATTAAAAAAGATAAGTACCTAAGATAACTTCTAAAATGGTATAAAAATAATATTGTCTTAAAAAATATATTTAATAATGCTAAAAATCAAATTCTGAACAAATGCATGATAGGTGGAAAAGATGGGGGGTGACGAGCATAATGAATGACATTTAATTATCATAGAATTATTATATATTACCCTGCAGTTTACAATTAGATGATTAATTTGTGAAATTTATTAGTTATATTACAAAATAGATACCTACATTTTCTCTATTATGATGATAAAAAATTGTTATTGTTTTAAACTTGTTTACCTATTGCAGTTGAATACATATAATTTGATGGATATAACAAATACTGTCATTTTTCTTAATACATATGCGGTGTATAAGTACGAGTGACACGCGCAAGCACTAAAAAAATATAATTTCTAATTTCCATTCAATAAAGCACAAGTATACATTTTTAAAACATAATAACAATGACACGGAGACGTCGAAAAATATGTTTTCCGAGTGGGGCGTAGATCGGAGCAGAGGACGCGCAGACCGCATGCACGTACGTGCGCATATAATATAAAATAATAATATTATACCAACGTAGTATGATACAGATTACACGCGCCGGCGTCATCGCACTCAGTTTTTCGGTAAGCCGTACCCGTTCGTTGTCGTATATAAATATTATTATTATTATTATATATTATATTTTATGTAAATACAGTGTCGGCTGCTCAGCGTTCTACGACCTGCTGCAAGTAGTAATACTCGGATATACAGAGTGATATATACATCATGCGTGCTCACTATGCTTAGTGCTCACCCTCCAATTTTACTTTAATAAATAATAATGCATTTATTCAAATTCTGCGTTCTGATCTTTGGGGTTTCTAAGTGTAAATAGTTAGAGGTTAGTCCTGTCTTGTGACAGTACAAACTTCTGTATATCTGTTCTGTGTTTTTCAAATCAGAACAAATGGGGTACTACAATAAACTGTTTTAAAATCAAAGATAATAAAAGTCCTTAAAAACAGTTTTACTTAAAAGATAAATAATAATATAGTGGTTATAGATACTATACTCGGACAATTCTTACTAATTATAAAATGTATTTTATAATATATTATAGTATTAACTGCTACAATTATTTGCATATCAGGCTTGACAAGCTCCCATATATAATTAAACTAAACCTATCATCATGAACTATTATACTATTAGCACCTCGTTTGAATTTCAATTTTGATGCATCTAAAATCCAAAGAATCGAAAATATGAAATTTCAGTGAACTTAAAAATTTCAAAAATCAGAATTTTAACAATGCAATATTAAAGTGAAAAAGGCGGGTGTTTATGCTTTAAGAATCACTCTGTATAACAATATTATAATATATAATATAGGCACTTTACGTATGTTGAGCATTGCGTCGTTTTCGGCGTATAAATTATTAACACAACGTGTGCGCACGTATACACGATACGCCGCACGCGTTTACATTGTACACATTGTAATTATTTGTACTTAGCTATACCTATGTATAAATAGTGAGTATATACAAGTCGGTTTATACCACGTATACCAAACAAGTATTACACCGTATTATGCCAGCAAACGGACGACGAGAGGACAGCTGTGCACACTGCACGGGTAAGGTCGAATTGCACTTATTTTTGTTGAATTGCACTCGTTCCAATCATTACATAAAATGTATTTGATGAATAATAAAGTGTGAGTATTTTTCTGAATGGCCAAACATATTATTCCCTCTCAATGCAAAATAAGTTTCATACATCAAAGAACTTAAAAATTAAACTTTCATTTTGCATTTTTTTAACTTTTTAATTTTTATACATTTTAATTTGATATTTTGAGTGTTTTTTTTCACATTTTTTGGACTAAATGAATATTGTACATATTCTATCATTTAAAAATCAACGTACTAGCTTAGAATTATAATGTTTTGTAAATAAGTAATTTTTTTTAGGGGGGGGGGTGTACACTATTTTTATAATTGTCAGTTATTATAATATCCGCTATATCGATCAAATTGTACAAAAATGTATTTTATAAGTACATCTTTACAATTAATTTTTAAATAATATACAAAACTGCTTAGAATTATTTTTGTTGTTGAATTTAAATACATTTTAAACTTTTTTTTTATATCGTGGCATTTTCTCAGGTCATTAAAATGTATTTTTCTTAGGATATTTTTCTTATTTCTTAGGACATTAAATCTGTACCTTATTAATAACATATAATGTATAGGTATAATTTAAATTTTTTATACAATTTTATAAAAATGAATGTATCTTTATCTGTCTTTTATTGGTTAGTTTTTAATACAATTTATATCAATAAAATATGTCTTGAGATTCAGAAGGTATTTAAAGTTGATTTTTTTGACCTCCTACAGATTGCCAAAGAGTGACACACACATGACACATGACTTTAGTTTTGGTTCACGAAAATAAAATTTTTTTTCATTATTTACATGATCATTGATCACCATTGGTTACATATTATTAAACTATTATAATATTAGTAGTAATATGGCATATAAACATATTGAAATAAAATAAATCTTAAAACAAATACTTACAAAAATTATAACTTAACGTTAACACATAAAAATGATTATCAATGAATATTGCATTCGTTGAACTGTTTCCATCGTTTTTCTGTCTATATCAAAAATATGTCCATAGTTAAAAAGTCGAAAATCGTAAAATTATTATTTATAGTTAATAAAATAATAATAATATATCATAACTTCGTTTTAATATTACTTTAAACGAATCGACAGTCGATACACACGTGACAATAATTTACTATGTCAAATAAAACGAATGTACATTCATAGGTCGTATGAAATGATCGGATAAAGAGTATGCGATTCGACCGCATTACCTGCTGTAATTTTAACCCGAGTGCAATTCAAACTATTGGTTTAGTATGGTGCAGGAGACAGGAGTGCAGTTGAACAGTTCAAAAATCCTGCTGTGCACTTCGTAGTGCACCGTTTTGTAATCGCCGAATTTTTCGGAGTACGAGCATTCGTCGTCGTCGGTACAGCTAGGCCCCCCGCCGGTAGATGATGACGGTTTATTATTATTATTTTTTTTTTCCTTTTTGTCAAACCATACATAATATTATATTGTGTACGATATTATTATTATTATTATTATAAATACGATCGTCTCGACACGCGCCCGAAAATAATATGGTAAAAGGACGCACGCCGTCGCCGCCGCCGTCGCAGACCCATACGAATATTATATACGATATCCTGCAAGCGCACACGCACCCGCATCGAGCAGGTGCCCAAGCCGGCAGCGAACACGAGGTTTGTGAAAATACCCACATCGACGACACACATAATATTATAATATTCTACCTACGCGTCCTATATAATATATTATTATAGTTTAAAATGTGTAGATACATATTCGAGCACACTTACGGCAAAAACAACTGCAAAATGCTGTTTGTCGTCGTCGTCGTTTGGCGACGATGAGTTAGTTGTCTTCCTTTTATTATTATTATTATTATTTATCGTTTTCATCTGTTGTAGTTGCATGGTATGCAGAAGCAAGTAACCGTCGGAGGACGCAAAAAACGTGGTACTTGACATTTTTCAGTACTTTATTTCATCTTATATTTTGTCGATGTCGCGTATTTTTTTAATCGGCCGGTCGGGCTGGTATATATTATATTATATATATGTGATCACTGGTACAACTAGTGATGAAGAAAAAGGACTAAATAAATTTAGAGCACACTGAGCACAGCGATTTCAAATTTGTTTAAATTTAATATAATATTTAATCAACTATAATTTGAAATATTATAAAATCTATATAATATTATTGCAAATTGGCAATGTATTAAATGCATATATATATATATTATTGTTTATTAAGGTACTTATATTAATGTAGAGAACTAGATCTTATAAGTACAAGAAATTATATAATTATAGTAATTATACACTTTATAGAAAGTATACAAATTGGTTGACAACTAGTTGCGTGGTTGCGTCTCAGTATTTTTTTTTGGTATAGATATATAATTGTCATTTTAACCGTCGTTGATAATGTAATATGATTGATACATCTTAAAATAATAAATATTAATCAATAATCAGATTACACTTTTTTTCTTATAGTTATCTTTGGAATTTAAATACCGTGTAGCTTAAAAATTGATTCATTTTTATAAAGGGGATTTTTCTTTTAAAAGATCCATGATAGTTGTCATGAATTGGGTGATATATCAACCCCCCCCCCCTAATATTCTTTTACTGTGTCAACTTGTTTTTAGTTTATAATATTTTTAATTTCAGTATATAAATGTATTAGGACATGACCTAAAAAACTTTAAACGGCGTGTTTTCTATTATAGATAAACACGTCATTATGTATACTGTGGTAAAGATTTTCGTATATCGATTTTTCTATTAGAGATAATCCGGTGAAATTTGATAATATAGTATGATAAAGTATGACGGTAGTATTATAAAAAAATAATATAAATTGTATGAGATATAAATGTTTGCTTTTTAATCTTCGTAAGAGTTATGACAAACATGAAATATACTTATCAACCTCCACAAAATGGTCCTATAGCTACGAAATTGCAATAAAATAACATATTATGCAAATCAGTAATTTATAGATATACTGCACGGAAATATACCTTTTTAACACAATTTATTCTATGATTACGCTTAGATAAGCATATTAGAAAACATAGCAAACTATAGAAAATTATTATAACATTTTTTATTAAATTTGAGTGCAGATCTGCTGCAGAGTATTGTCGTCACGTAATATTTTATTGAATTATTTCATGACGTGTTGATTATATGTTTATCAAGCGGACGATAATCTTCCCGTATTTCACCAAGGCCTAGCTAGGGGCTGGCGACCCCCAAAGATAAATTTCACCCTGCAGTTGCCCCTCTGTATGCTCATCACGACTAAGGTTATTTTCGCGCCTACGGGCAAGCACAACTGCGTTTACAACAATACATGATATATTATGTATACAGCGGGTATTTCAAATTTTACGTTTTAAAATTGGGGAGGATTGCATTATAATGCATACCTACCTATTTTATTTAAGAACATTAAGAACTCAACGCATAATCCACATCGTTTTTGTTACACGACATTTGTAACTGTGCCCCGTAGGTATATATACAGTATCCACGCTTATAATATACTTTAATATTACGTGCATACTGCATAGACATAAACATATACAGGATGATTTTCCAAGCACGTTCTCCACCTTTAATCATTTAATAAAGCTATTTTAGTTCTAGATTCTGGAATTTAAAAAAAATACTAGCTGATGGCCATAATATTATTAAATACTTGGAATAATTGTTCTTATAATATTATCTAAGTAGCAGAGATTTATGGATTAAGTTTAAGGACCTAACCTGTCTCCTGTGGTGGTAAAAATTTATGTTTTTAAACGAGAACCATTCTTATATTAACTACCGTAAGTTGTCGAGCAGACAGTTTTTTTGAAAACGTCAATATATTTAAATCAAAATTCAAATGAGTAATTTCTGAGTTAAATATTTATTTACACTTTTATAAGACAATTCACACTTGATAATATTAAGATAATAGCATTTAATTCAAAAGTTCTCAAAAACAGAATTTGAAAAAATTCTTCATTAAAGGGAAAATGTGTGTGACCATTCCCGGTAACGTATATATTATAACTTGGTGGGAATGTTTAAGAATCATTAATGTTATCAAAATAAATAAAAACTGTTGATGGTTAGTGTACCTACTGTACCTATATAGTACCTATTTATACATATATAAGTATATATATATATAAATAGCGTCATTTCATACTTTAACAGTAACATAACAGTAATTATTACACTATATAAAAAACCATCAATTTCAAAAACGATTTAATTTTAACTTATCAATGGATTATATTTAATTCAACTAAAAAAAGTTAAGAAATTATTTGAACAGCTAATGAAATTTGTCAAATTGTTAATTTCATTAAAAAATTTACAAACAATTTAGGTAAAAAAAAATTATAAACATTTTTATAAAAACTAGTCAATACCACCACCACCCCCCCCCCCCCCAGCCTTTGCAAAAGTGTATATAATATAATGGTGTGGCTATATATTTTTAGTATTTGTATGCGGACGCGTGTGTTTTACGACTTACAAACGTACATAATATATTAATATATTATACGTGTACGATAATATTCAGTGGCAGCGGACAATATATGACATAATACCATCAGCGTATAAAGACAATACGTATTATACGTACGAGAGCCGATCACTGGCCGGTAAAGCGCTGCTGAAGGGACGAGACCGGCGGTGCATATTATGATGGTTGATCGGCGTAATGTATGTATCGACACGAAGGAATAATGTACAGTCGTCACTCGTCAGCAGCGTCAACTGCAGCGGTAGTGCCGATGGTGCTGGCGCACGTATATAATAATAATAATATTGTACAGGGTGATTCATCGAACGTCCTCGCCTCCATTTTCCTCTCTATAATACACGGAATTCGGTCAAATGCTGATTTTTAGAATTTATAAGTCCGTAACCGCTGCATAAGTATCATGTTTCCAAATACTTGGATTTTCTATAATAGGTACCATTCAAGAAATGTTTTAGTATCAACTAATTTTTTTCCAAACGAAAAATATCAACTTTTTTCTTACACAGACGAATGTATTGAAAATGTTAACACATCTATCACGAAACTTTAACGAGCGGCGGATTTTGAATTATTGAACTTTGATTAATACTATATTATATTAGATCTACAATAAAAGATTTGGATTGCTTAGAAGATATCATCATATAGCCTATATGATCATTTTAACTGTTCGAGACCATGATAAATACTATATGGATCCAATTATAATATTACATACATAATATTATTTATTCAATTTTATAGTTTTGTAAGATCGTCTTTAACGATTATTACTATTTACTATACTAATTATTATTATAATTAAAAAACGAGTCGTTCAAATTTTAGTATAGATTTATCGAAATTTTCAACAACAAAAAAAACCAACTGCCTAACAGCTTACTGCAAAAAAAGGTCGGTTTTCATTTGAACGAAAATAATACTCAAAAAAATGTTTGTAATCGCCACAAATTTGCAGCATAAAAGAAAATTCTAAACAATCGGAAATATCGCATGACGCCCGAACGTATATTTAAGAATTCCAGTAAAACCGCCGTTTGAGACAGACGAATGGTGGTAGAGTGAACATCTCGCGGCTGGCAGCGGATCACCCTGTATACATAAATATACCGCACTGGAGCAGCTGCACGGAACGCCACCGAAACCGGGAAAAACGACGACGCGTCGGCAGGTGTTGCCGGCGTATCGGCCCGGGAGCCACGTGCCCCGTGCGCGACAAGCCTAATTGATCGGAACCACCGCTGTATAATAATAATAATAATAATAATAATAATACGTATATTTTATGTATATTATCGTATATATACGATGGTAATATAGTTCTTCGCCGATACGCACCGAATGTCTCGGTTGCGTCGAACCGCGTGCGCTCGAAAGCTTTTTACTTGAATTTTTTTTTCGTGTTTTCCAAACCCACGGCCTAGAAAAACGGACGAAAATAAACCACCAGACCTTATAATAATGAGATAAATCACAGATTAGGTACGCGTTCGAAACGCCACGTTATACCGATTTGGGTGGGAGGGAAAGAGAGGCATTTTTTTGATTTTTTTTTTTTTATATATATATAATTACTTCATCCTGGTCTGAGTAGTATCCGGCACTGACGCGTTTCATTTTATTTACGAGACAAAAAGCCCAGGTTTTTTAGATTTTTAATACAATGTATATGTATAATATATTTAGTATATGCAGAGCGCTGGCAGACACTATTTCAAGATATCCCGTTTGCTATTAGTTATGATTTAGAAAAAAATGTCCCGTGATTCTAATACTATTATTGGTAGATCTTAAATATTCATGAGTTCATGACACATTTCATTCGCTCCAGTCATAAAACGATTTCTAAGTACGGCAAAAGTTGCATGGTGCTTTATAATTTAGAGCATCAATTTTAATATTTGTGTATAAATCGATGACATTAAATTATGTAATTCATTTGATTTTCTTCAAACAGTAAGTAAATGTTACAACAATGGTTTAATAATAATATGTCTTTTTTAAATATTTAACGAGATAATACGAATAACAAAACACTGTCAAAAAAAAAAAAGAAAAGAAAAACAGTTTGAAATAATACATATTGGAACATTTTAAATATACATAATGTGTTTGTTTTTAGTTGTTATTTTTATTTAATATTTATATATATATTTACTATATTTATATACGTATAAAGAGAAAAATATACCAAAAATTAAATACTTTTATTAAAATAAACAATAGTCACTCGATTTCATATCTAATTCAAATATTTTTTTTAAAAGAGTTTAGAATTAAGATTAATTGGTTTAATGTGTATATCAATCGGCTATATTTGAAAGCTGTTTACAATATTTTGGCACCACCTAAAATTTAGGCCTGGAAACGTCTATGGTCGTAGTTTAAAAAGAATGTCTCACTCACGGCTCATAATTGATTTAAATATATATGTTTTCATTTGGCTATGGGACCCCAATATTGAAAAATATCCAAGGGCAACCGGCAATCGCTAAATATTCGGGTAGGCCAGACCAGCACTGCTTGTCAGCAACAACTGATGGACAAGATATATCAAGATGCAATGAGTTTACATAATATAAACTTTCGGCCTAAAAAATCTCGTTAAAATAATCACGATACATGCGGATGTATATTGAACAGGCCGCAAGTATTTAAAGAAATGCTGTGTAAATAATAATAAAAATAATAAGTCTTATTGCTAGTACAGAAAAATAATCCCTCCACATAGAATCAAAACTGGTAAGACGTTGAATATGAACCGTTATAAATATTTTATATTTTTCATATGTCTTAATTAAATTTTTTCTATTTATTAGTTTTATTTGCAAATATCACCTCGAGATAGTCGCATTTACCAGCAGAGTTCATATACTTAACTACTTAAGTAGGTGAATAAAACGTTAAAATTTAAAATTCTATTTTTCTAAATTGTTGAAATTAAACCCAATTCACAGGCCTATATCGTTGATTTGTTTGTCATCGCAACTGCATGTCAGAAAAAAATCCGTTAGAAAAATAAATACTGTTGTATTCATCTCAAAATATTTATGTTAATATTAAATATGACCCTACCATAACATATAGAATATTAATTTTTACCACAGATATACTTAGTAGATATTATGTATGTTTTTCAGCTACTCGTTTGCATAATAGATATAAAATAGACGTATTTATTTGTATGTGGAATACTCCACACATTTTATTTATTATAAATATTATGAGGGATTTAAGTCTCTACAGTTTAGATTATATGTACCTTAATGAAAAATGAATTTGGAGTAGGTAGGTACATAGTTAGATACATAGAAACGTACTATCTATATAATATATATAATATAAAATTATTATTAAAAACAACAATACAACAGATTTTGTGGAAATATTCAACATATATATTTGTATTAGTGATCACGTATGGTACAACGTGAAAAAAGGTTATTAACAATTTTTTTCTCATAGTGTGCTGTTACAGGAATCTGCAGATATAGATTTGTATGCACATTTTTCGTCTTCAGTTTCCACGGAGGTCGACTAATAGTTGTGTACCTGGTAACTATTAACGTATTATGTATATAAGAGCATTCGGATATTTTGTAAACGAATAGGTTTAATAAGTATATATAAAAAATAAAAACAACAGAGTTCAGAGAAACCGGGTGATGTTCATTTACCAAAACATATGCGAGATACACATACAGGTAGGTCTGCAGTGTCAGATCCCGCTGAAGTCTAATCCATATATTAATAATGTATACTATTTATTATTATTATTATTTTTTTTTTAGGTATCTTCGGGTTTCGGCAGAAGTGGCCATTTGTATTAGTGATTCACAGGTGTTTATTTGTATTGTACTCAGTAGTGCATTGATGCCATTTCAGTTTTTTCAAATCAAGTACCAAAACTTAAGCAGGTCAATTGTTTTTTTTATCGCTAAACACTTTTTTTTCATCATAATAGCTAAATACATATTATATTTTATGCATATGTATGATGGGGTTGTAATAATAATAATAATAATAATGTTTCACTATTTAATGAGGTAACTGGCGTTTTAGAGATTTTATGAATTTTATGCGTCTTAGTGTTACTATAAAAAAAGTATAATTTTTTTTTTTCTGTAAAAGTTATGTATTTTCAAGTATCTATTGGTACACATTTGTTAATGTGTAATATATGAAACTAAAATATTAAAACGAATAAAAAACAATTTATAACACGTGTAATTAAATTTGATAAAAAGTTATTACAGAAACAAAAAATACTTAGAAGTATTTCTAAAAATATTCACTACCAAGCAATATAAATACAATTTTAATTTAATGTACAAAGTAATTGAGTTATAATTCAGCGTTAATGAACACTAATTAAATCGTTCAATAACTGTATATTATTTTAGATTTTTAGCTCATTACACAAATAATACGGGTAATTTATATAATGTAAATATTTTTTATAGAAAATAAAATAAAATAAATGTTTAAAAATGAATTTTAAAGTATTTATAGTACAGGCATAATGGTCGAAACAAAAACCCTAACATACTACATAATCATTTCGTAATAATTAATAATTAATAAGAATAAAAAAAATACTACCTAATTAAAATATATTATTTTACGTTTATTAATTAAAATTCAGTACCTATTCCATTTAACTTAACTTGCAATAGGTACCTATTGTTTTATCATATACACATGTTTATAACTTACCTGCATATGTATATCAAGGCCGGATACGTTAAACCTCGCTTTAAATAGGTTAGGTATTTATATCGTTTTCACGTCGTCCACGTATATTTGAATTTTGAACGCTGCAGTTACTAGATTTTATTTTTCAAGTCTGATTTTGTAAGAAATGTAAATTTTCAATTTATTACCATAATATTGTCACTTTACCTAATTTTATTGTATCTTCATTTCTCATTAAGTGCATTTTTAACTAGCCTTAACACATTGTTATGATTAGCGTCTGGTAAAAATATACTATTTGTCATTTAAAACCTGATGAAAAAGCTGATTAAATATCAATGCTATCATCATAAATCATATAATTATTTGCACTTATTTTAAAACCTAATATTTTCATTTTTTTTTTTTTTTTTTAATGTTAGTTGCACAACTATCACAAGTCACACCACAGACTTTTAAGTCAACTGAGTGACAGTTAAAGAAATTGCAGATGCAGATTTAATACTAATTGAACTTCTGTATTATTTTGTAAACTATACTGTATACTCTATGTACCTTCTATATTTATCATTACAAATCGTCGTAAAAAAAAATTAGAGCTTCCGTGGCAGTATTATTTGTATATAATTTTTTGATATAAATTACCTGCAAAGCCACAATAACCAATAAATGAATTACTTTTTGAATTTCGTAATACAGTTTGACGTTGTATGATCATTAAATATAAAACTGCACTGTTTGTCAAAAAGTATATAGCCATCTGTAGGGCACATTGAAAAAAAATGGCTCTTAGTTATTATAAAAAGTACATTGTGTCTTTGCAACAGACACGTTTGGACCTAATAAACTGTAATATTACTGATAAAATGTTATTAAGTTAATGTAAAAATGATGTAAAACGCAAAAACGTTTCATTTATTTTGAAATAGTATTTTTCTAATAGATAATAAGTACTTGATGACATTGTAGTGAAAATAAAAATATTAGTTTCTTTGCACGCAGCATTTGTCAATAGGAGGAAATGTTGTTTTCCACGTTATTGCATCGACAGAATATGTAAATATATATCGGATAGTATATACTCATATGCATTATTATCTCTTTGCTTAGAATGAAATATTGTGTAAAAAATAAATAAAATGATAAACCGACAGAAAAATCGTCCTGTTTATTCAATTTCTCGTCGTATGTGCACCACGTATACCTATAATAGTATACTACACAACTATCTAGTATGCGTACCTACATAATATTATAGTAGTGTGTCGTCGACCATTCACGTTTGTATTGGTTATGCAACGGGCTTATGATAATTTACGATACCATCGATTTATTTATACATGTGCGCGCATATCCCGATCGACATGATGAATGACAGTCGTAATAGTACATACAGCTACAGCGCAGCGCAGCACTCGCCACTCGCGGCTATCTCGGCCGTTTTTCGTTTTGCGGTTTTACACAGTTTTACAACTTTTATAGGTACCCGCATAGTGGCTATAGACGATTGCTGTTTTTTGAGGCCTATGCGGCTGTACCACAACCTATACTGCGGGTGAGTGGGTAGAAGGCGTTCGGATGCATAAGACTGAAGATTGAAAGACGAAGAGATGAAGTTTGAAGTTATAAATTAGGTATTACATTTAACTTTTAAAGTAAAATCTATAGAAGTGTAGGCTATTATAGTACCTATTATACTTCATTTGGTTGCTTCTAAACATGGCTCATGATATAAGCAACTATGAGTTATACGATGGTTATTGTAAATTATACCGTTATTATAGCATAATATGTCTATATAGGTATAATTGCCTATATTTATACTTATATTCTACTATTGCTTAATATTTGCATGGAATTACCTCTTTGGTTCACATTTGGAACATTCTACGCCGTACAATCTATACGGCATAATATTTTTGGAAACATGATAATATCGATATTTTTAAAATATTTAAATTATGAGCTATTCCTGTAGTCTGAACGAAAGAGATTGAGAGTAACAGAGTATAAAAACAAGAATATGTAAAGAAAAATAATTTATGTACTATAACCCATATAGTTACCATAAAGTGGACCTATTCGACTCTTCAAAACTATTCAGTAAATGCTATATATAATCATATGGTAATTTCAGTTCAAATAAGTATAAAAAAACTATAATACGAATAGGTATCTAAGTATAAAATATATTTGGGCATCACCCAAAAAAAAGTTCTACATCTCACTGCAACAGAAGTCCCATACCCCGCTATGTAAGTAAAAATCAACTGTTTTGAAAGTGTATTTTTATGAATAGAATATATGCCACACACCTAACTATCCATTTGAATTTTTGAAGTTTTAAATACGCAAGGCAATCCTTCAACCTGAAAATTCTAAGTAAACAATTTAAGTGATTGAATAAATATTTACATTTTCATCGTTATTTTCCCACACACCTATTTATATTTTGTAAAATTTTGAAATTCATAAATCACTTCTTCACCATGAAAATGTAAATTACTAAAATGATTTAATAAAATAGTTTTTAAGGCCTTTTTACCAATGAACATTAACATTTTCGAAATTATTTTTTTTTTACTGTTAACGTTAAAGGCTGTTTATGGATAATATATTTTGATTCAAATCATATAATAATTATGTATTGTTGATTTAAAAAAGTTCAGGTATAACCCATACTAATATTGTAATTATAAACATGAAAAATTCGTGTTTTGTTCAATTGTGATAGTTTAACTGTCGGTAAAAAAGCTAGATGAAGTCATATATAGGTATATATTTTTTTGGTTTTATTTTTAATTTTGTATTTGTACATTCTGTAAAAGAAATTTTTTACAATAAGTACAATTAATACTGTGCTTATATAAAATAAGGTTAATTAATTTAATTAAATTTGATTAGTTTTAAGAAATAGCGAGTTTGGTCGAAGGAGCCTTTCAGTATTAGAACTTTGTGGCGTCATATTTTATATTATGTCTTAATTGCATTAAGATAGTGGTTTTGTCGTTGATGATAAAAAATTAAATGCTTTAGATTAATTGGATTCATATTAAAGAATCTAATTTTAAAAAGTATCTATTTTTTTTAAACTTTTTAGTTGGTTATTATAGTGAGTTTTGTAAATTGAATATCAATTTTTCTCGACAGAGAGAAATACGAATATATAATATGTAATTATTTTTATTTTTATTTACTCTCGAGATTCAGAAGAAATTTTACAGAACGTCTTGTTTAAGTATCATACGAATAAGAACGTTTTTTATATTATTATTTCAAAATTATTGTCAAAACACCAGTATACGACTTAAAATAGTAAGTATGAAATACAATAAATGAGTAAATGCTCTAAAATGAATAATCATATAATTTATTTGTTTTTCAATAATTTTGCTGACGCATAAATCATGATTATACGTACCTATACCGGCTATACCAATAATAAAGTCTCCTACTCATTGATAATTATTATATTTTATTTTTGGGTAAGTACCTATATTCACATTATATACCGATTACTTATTTTAAACGATTAAAAAGTATATATATATGTATATGCATATAATTAAAAGTTATACAGTCAGTTAATTTATAATAATATGATGTTAATTGATTTCAACGAAAACTATTTATTATTCCCGTAAAACCAGGAAGAAAGAGTTACTGATTGGCAGCTATACAGGAAACATAATAAAATAATATATGAAGGTGAGCATTAAATAAGTAGTTAAAAATTTGATTTTTTTTGTAATTTTTCAATTTAACTAGTTAGTTGATAGTTCATTTTCTAATTATCAATTAATATAATATAATAAATCACATATAATAACATACACGTATTACCTATAGTATATTAATGTTGATTTTTTTTTATTCTAACTAAATACTCAATACTCATATTTGAAAAACGTGATAGATACTTTATATTATTATATTATATTATAGAGCCTATAATATAGACTAAGATCACTCGAAATTAATGAATACCTATATGAGATGATCCATTTAACATAAAGGTTACACTGGTCTGACATTGGTCGATTGACAAACAATACTGATCGATAAAGAGTCGGTAAACATCAAACATCAAAGAAAAGTATTTATTGATCAACCAATGACGAACCAGTGTAATACCAGTTAAAAACTCTCATTATGATTTTAGAAGACACTAACTTTTTAGAAAATATTTTTTTCAGATAATTTTAAGCCACTATTAAACAATTTTTTTGCTGTTTTGAATGACAATATACATTTTTAATTTAATATTCCAAAACAGAGTATTATAGAGAATATTTCGATGCATGAAAATAAAATCTTAGACAAGTAGTTTATAACATGCTATAATTATTTAAAGTTTAGGTATAAGCAGCGGAGCCAAAGAATAAATACCAATCCACTACAATTATCAAAACTTTCAAATTTAAATACTTTCAACTTTCCAACTCATAAACTATACTAGTCTAAAATTCGATTTGTATACATCGAAAAAAACTCCAAAATATATTCTGCACTGAATTAAGGATTAAGAATTCTTGTTTAATTTAAAAGATTAATAATGATAATTAATGAGTGTCCTGCGTTGAATAGATCACTCGGTATCTTTTAATTTATGCATTTTTAAATTGTAGTGTAGTATTATTCATATATATGCTTTAGAAAACCGTAAAGATTAGAAATATGTCTTTAAAACCAAAAAATCACAAAATATACACTACATGATATATTTTTAAATATTTTTCCGCAGTGTCATCTTGAAACTAATTTCTAGCTTACTAAAGAACAATAAATCGAATAGCCCACGAAATGCACGCAAACGTAACTACAATTTCCGAGCATTACATATGACATATAGAAAACAGCCATTTTCACATCTTGGATACTTTTATTCACAAGAAGCATAATATATTATAATACGTTTGGTTTCTCATACAGCAGCTAGGAAAGTGCACGCGCGTAGCACGCGGGTGTACGATATATAGGTAAATACATGCAAGGTACATAATATAATTGATAAGACATCTCCAGGTGTAACTGTGTATGCGTATATTATCATCACGTTGACGTTGGCGAACTACTTTCATATTATAATACGTATAATGTACGAAATACGCGTTTAACGACTCGTTTCCTGCGGGGCGAACGCATATATATATGTGTGTGTATCGTTTTTAAGTGTAATTAGTGGTGATGCGCGTCGATTCGTAATCGGAATGACTGCTGCCGAGTGTATGTACAGGGTGGTACACCAAGTATGCGCACCCTCATTCGTTCCTTTTATAATGGACTAGTTCCTAACGTCTTGTTGAAATGTCCATATAATAAGGATAATAATAGGATAACAGTCCTTAAAAATGGTTTTATAAAAATATAAAATATACCTAACATTGCATACAGCATGTATTATAATATACTTAAACCACTTTTACAAATTATAAACTATATATATATATATATATTAGATATATCAATTATTGTATCGTGGAGATTATATTATTTATAAGTATTTATACATTCTAATGCATTATAGAAGAATAATTATGGTAATAATAATAACTGATCATACTTGGTATGTATCACCCTGTATATAGGTAGGTACACACATTTAATATACCTATATATACAATCATGTGTAAATGTGTGGATGTGTGTGTATATGCGTGTAGGCATCTATACCTATGCTTTGACGTCATGTACATTTCGTGCAAACAATGTTATAAGCTTTCCGACGATTTGTACGAACAGACATATTATGTACATGCGATTTCAAACGCCGCGAACGACCGTAAACGCAGATAATATTATTATAAACAGTACACATTATATTGTGATGTAGGCGCTCACCTGCTGCAGCGGCACAAAGTATACAAACCGAATCCGGAATCGCGTGTGTTAATAAGAGCCGTCACGACCCGTCCGTCGGAGGAAAACGGTAATTTCTTCTAACGAACGAATCCGGTGTATTAAAAGTGTATTCCAATAGTACTGTATAGTACTAGCTACTATATATGCTGTTCACTATACAATATATAATACTAGAATTTTTAATCGAGAAATGTTTATATTCAAGGCATATTACACGTTTTTATTAAGTATATTTGTGTTTCAAATACTTTTAGGTTTAAGAAAAATAATAAAAACATAAAAATAGTTTCTGTAGTATAATTGATTTTCAAATAGCCCTCCTACTGTATGTCTATAATATACGTATGTGCATAATACGTTCTAGAGATTTTCACTATGAGAGACAGAAGAACACACACTACTATACTTTAACTGATGCCATAATTATGAGTAGGTACGTGATTAAACTTAATCATACTGTTTATTATCATAATATAATAAGCAAAGAATGGCATTAACTATAGTTAAAAATGTTGAGCCAAATTAAAAGTCAATTTTTAAAAGTTATAGTCACTATATGTAAAACAATTAATTATTTAAAATAGTGAGAAATTTGATTTTTTTAGTTTTTTTTAAATTGTTTATCAATAAAAATCTTTACATGAATTCAGAAAACTTGACAATTTAAAGCACGATTTAAAATACAGATTATTAAAGAATTTGAAAGCCTAATTTTAAAATTCACTTGATATTCCTCCCTTCACTTACGTTCACTAAGTGGCCAAAAATATGTTTTTCTAAACTTTCGGTCAGAATTAAAATTTTCTTAGTTGTTTTTTTTTCAGAATATTATGTTATGCTAGCCATACCCGAGAATATGGTGTAAAACGAAAATACAAGGAGTTGACCATCATAAATATAATAGCATATATATTTTATTGCACGTAATGATATTTTCTAAATATTTAGATTAATTTTTGATGATATTACCTATTTTTAAATCTTAAACCTATTTACGTTGTTCTTACGGTATTCCGCGTCATATTTACTATTTTTTCGTTTTGTTGTAATTAAAAAATGAATAACCATAGATATTTAAAAAGTCAACAACTTTGAACGTTTAATTCAATGTTTTTATCAGTTTTTATTAACTTAACCTAAATTACCAGATCGTCTTCGTTCTGATATTGTTTTTGTGTATAATGATTTATCATTGAATTCTAATTTAACTAATCTGTTACAGTGATCTACTCAATGACAAATTAAACTCGATTAATAGCTCATACTGTACAAGTACAATAAAGCATTTATCTAATTTTCCCCGCTATTTAATTAAATTGCACACTTTTGATTACAATAAGTGAAACTATCTGACAATTAACTTGAATTTACCAAAAAAGCTCATACATTTTTTGAAGTTATAAAAAAATAGCGAGATCAAATATTGAAAAAGCGTAGTCATTTAACTAATTTGGTCATTCGTTGGTTCTGAATTAAACTTCGCTGAATTTTTATATTGATGTTTTTCAATAATATTAATTTGCTCTTGTAGAGGGCGGTAGACGTAACATACACATTTCGATAAATAATGTTCAACACTCAATAATGTATTATTAAAATAAAAGCATTGTAGGTATTTGTACCGGTACAAAAAAATACTTGACGACATGACGTTAATACAGTAATAAAAATATTGTAATCATAATTTGGAGAAATCGTAAAAAAATTAAAATTTGATTTTAAATCATAACCAGCTTTGGTTATGGTGTATAATATACTTCTTAACTGTTGAGACCAAGCCATTTATTTAATGAATTTTTTATTGCGTACAAAATCTTAGCAGTACAGGTAGCGATGTAAGTACACTAGACGCTACGGTGCGTAATCTCGCGAAAACACCTGTTATAAATTATTATTATAATATATATTAATTAAGTAGAGAACGCATAACGACGATCGTGTGCTATTAATTAAAAAAATAAAAATACGTATATACCTAGTTTTATAATAAAACATAATAATATGTAATAATGTGAATAAAACTATTATTATAATTTTTTTCTTATATAATATAGACGATTTCAGCAGTACCGCGGCAGCAAAGGAAGGGACGACCGGTAACCGGGTATTCGGTAGGGGGACTGCAGGGGGATGCATTTCTTTTCGTTATTACATAATGGCCCATCGTCGTTTCGTGTATTCGAATCAGCTCTTACGGTATAAACGCAGACACACACACACACACACACACACACACACACACACACATACGTACTGGAGGATATTATAAGTTTCCAGTGGGCAGACACGCCGCGCAACCGAGCAAAACGGAAAAGCTGCTGCACAAGGAACACACACGAGCGCGCCATGCCGTATTTAATATTTATCGAAGAGGCGGTGCAGGTGGTGGTCGTGGAGGTGGACGGAACCACCTATGTATTAATATACCTACATACAATTATATTGAATAGAGACCGCCGGTCGTTGCCAGGCTATATGATGATATACAGAGTGATTCGCCCCGATCATGTCGACTCGATTTTATTTTTTTAGGTAAATGACAAATTTAAGATACTTATAAGGACCATGTTTTCAATTGCTTAGATTTTTGTATTCAGTTATATGGGTAAGAAGTCTTATGTGGCGGTACAAAGGTTTTTTTTTTAAATGAGAATAATCGCTCTCGTTCTCTGTATAAATTGTTAAGGAGATAACTTTTTTGAAAATTTTGATACGTAAATTTAAATACAATTTCCATCGAGTACTTATAGTTTATAAAAATTCATCTAAGTACTACAAGGATAAAATTCCTTATAATAATATAATAGTATAATATTGTAATTAGTATTTAATCAGGATTGCACTAAATTTAATAAAATATATCAAATTATCAACTGCAGAAACGTATATTTTAATAATTATATTTATTACAACAACAATATACAATAATATATAAACATTAGACAAACAACTAGTTTCGAGCTCATCCGATAAACATATATTTGAATACGAATGAGTTGAGTACATTTATTAAAGGCGGAATTATATAAAAAAAAAAAATTATGTGACACCTGTAAAAAACAATATTATAAAAAATAATAACATATTTAATAGGTACGATAGGAGGATACAAGATTAATTATAGTTGTCGAAATTAACAGAAAATAATTATACATACATTACTATTATATTTACGTACCTAATAAAAACAATACCTATTGGACTTCAAATTCCAAAATTTGTATGATTTAACGGTACGATTAAATAATTACAATTATTAATTATTCTTGTTTTGTAACAATCTAGAGATTGAAATTATTTACTTAATTTACTTTAAACATATATATTATAGCCTATAGGTATAATGTTTTTCGTGCATAAGTTTGAACTTTAAACTAGAAATTCATTATACATTTGTTTAATGCATTGTTTGTTTTTCAAGAAACTAAACTTCAATTAACGAATTATAATAGCTTTTTATACACGAGGGGGATGTATAGTATATATACAGCTCAAAAAAGTCATATATTACGAGATAAAAACCGATTGTGCTTGAGCTAAATAATGAACTCTGAAAGCGTTTTAAACGTTTTAATATCAAACGTAATATTTTTAATCAATCGGTACCAACAAAATAATTATTTGTCTAATATGGATTATTCACAAAATATATTATACATTCGAAGACATTTTAGTTTAAAGTCAAAACAACACAATATACGCCAACATATTATGATATTAATATATAATATACTATTTAGTATTATATAGCTGTCACCTGTTTCCAAATATAGGTATAGGTAAAACTACACGACACGCGCCCCAGAGAATACATATTTTATTATATCATACAAACACGATTTAATAAACGTTTTTCGACTAAAAGTGCGTGTGCGAACTCGCGGGGAAAATTCGGGCCTCTGCAGTCTGCATATATAGTGTATATTATAATTGATGATCTCTGTACATCTCTAAATCTCTTTATTCGAAAAGCTCTCTAGTCGTGATGGCGGTATAGGCGCCGTCTAAACTATAAACCACCCCGCAGAAAACACTCGCTGAATAATTGGGGTTGGAAATTGGCGGCTAATCACACCCTGTATAACGACGTTATGTGCCGTCGTCGTCGTTATTATATTATCGTAATATATCCACCGGTGCCGGTGCTTCTGCACAGTGACGCTAATTGCGCCGATATACGCGTTCTGGTCTGGTTCATAGGGGGGAACCACGGGTTCGTGGTCTTCACGGTTCCCTAGGTTTCTGTCGCGCTTCGCGTGTCCTCTCCTCCTAGGCGACCGGCACACATAATATTATATGATTGTATATATATATACATGCGCGTTCTCCTCTATACGATGGCACGTACATTTATGTGTGTGTGTGTGTGTGTGTGTGTGTGAGTACGTCGGCCGCACACGCGCGCGAAGCAACCCCTCCCTCCCCCCCGCACAGTCCGAACGCGGCCAGAGCGCGTCTTCGGGCCGCCGCCCCCCGACAAATTATCACGATGTATATAGCTCACGGTGTAGGTAGGTACTTGTGCCGTCGTCGTTGAACGCGCGCGCGCGCGCCCGAGACCGCCCGCCGCGAGAGTAGTACGTCACACACACACACACACGTAGCAGCTTTATACGCGTATCGCGCCGCCATGCATAATATATATATATATGCGTATAATATACTAAGGCATAAAATCATGTATTATTTATTATTATATTCTATTTGTTTTTAGTTTTCGCGGGCTGGGCCCAACCCTTTCCCCAGTTATATATTATAATATATATGTGTATATGCGGCGGCGGGTAGTATCGTAGTGTCCCGACGAAATCACTGCAAGTACACACTATTATACCTATATACAACAGGGGTGGCCAGCGAGAAGAGACTCGCGAGCCGCCAAATATATATTAATAAATATGGAAAAGCCAAAATGTCAAAAAAAGAAAAGGCCATACATATAAATATAAATGTACATAAATTCATATTAAAAATTTTTTTTTGTAAAATTGTTACGATAAGATTTGAGCCGCAAAAGTCTATGACGCGAGCCGTGGTTTAACCACCCCTCTTACATATAATGTTTATATGAAATATATAAGAGGTACTATTTTTTTTTTTATAAACCGCGACTGCACTCGTGTGTGGTTCATTTAATATATTGGGCGGAAACCGTTTTTGGTCGAATAAGTATATGAATATGAGTTTCGTAATGATAATAAATAAATGTATTTGTATGCCGCGTATTTCAATATGTGTATATTGTCAATTGAACGAATCAAGTCACATAATAATATATAATAATTCAAAATCAATTAATATCACACGATATATTACATAATAAATAATCAATACAAACTTTTAATAGATATTGCCATATATTGGTATGGTATATAGTTGTACATTATTGTGCTATATATATATACGGCCGACTATTAATGAAACAAACAGTGTAATAAATAAAATTACACATAATTTCATTGATAATTTTTAAATACTCAGGTGTTTTAAACCTATATAGCTATTATAGATACATTGTGATTGGTAAATATCACCTATTTCGTATACATCTCGAGTTTTTTTGCACAGACCAACAAAGTTATCAATTTATCATCAACAATTAAATCAATATCAGAATAAATAAATTCATTCTAAACAGTCCTCAGTCAGTTACTAATAATTGCTCCCTATAAATTTTATTCGGTTTTCCATGTGTGTTTTCGATCGCTTTTCTTTTAGAAGAACGTCGCGCGTCGAACTGTTTCTACAGCTAAAGATCTCTTCGCGTTCAGGTCATAACTTATTCACTCGCCCTAACGGCATCAATAACATTCACCCAAGCGAACCTAACCGCCAATCTTTTATATGATATATCATATAAATTAATTAATTATGTTTGGTGCACTCTAATTCCGATCTAGGACGCAAAGTTATTTGTACGTGTGCGCGGCGTGTGCGCATAACATACAATTATTATACATCTCCAACTTACTTATTATATTATATTATAAAAATTTTATGCGTGTGGAACTCATAATAATGAAAAAAATATGTATATGATTTCTCGTTGAAATGTGTAATACGACTTAGTATAGTGGTAAAAGACGATAGTATAATAATATTATATGATCTTTTATAATATTTATATAGTCCATTATATTATTATTCTTAATGGAAATTCCTTTTCAGCCGTCTTACCGATCCTATCTTACGTTTACCGCTTGTAAGACGCTGCTCAAGTAGAACAATTATTTTAATCTAAATTTATTTATGTAAAGTGCAGTTTAGGAATACTAAAAATTTTAAAATTCAGAATTTAAATAAAATATCCGTGATTAAAGGAGAAAAATGAGAACTGCTGATTCACCAGGTGTTGATGTTTTTACATCGGAATTAGTACGAATAGATTTGCCGAAGTTAACACGTACCCTGTGCCCTACACATTAACGCATAAGGATAATAGTGTATATTGCTTGGAAGCTATGGGGCCTGTAATAATTTGAATACTATATTCTTTTAATTAATACGAGTATTACAAGCTTTAAACATTTTATAATTTTTAAGAATGACCTTTGTATAAAAAGTACTAAACTGAATATATTTTAATTTCCAAGTATTCTATATTCGATGCAAAATTATTATTACGAAATATTATCATTCAGACATTTTTAGAATATGTAGAACGTCCTAACATTTTTTCTTCATAATATAAAAAGAATAATAATAAATGTATACTTGTTATTGAACATTTTTTAAGTACCAAAACTTACTTTCAACTTATTGGTCTACAACCAAAAAATATATAAGGCTCCAACAGCTGTAAATATACTTAAAATAACCTTAAGTAATAACAATTTCATACAATTCAAATCAAACATTTGTATGTATCGCGGATTTGACATGTTACATATTATGTAGATATCCCATTTGATTTTTAATTACCATAACTTAATCCAGGATTGGACTTAAAATCAACCTTGAAAAGCTAGAGATTACGTGGAGTTCAATGTATAATATTATGAACTCCCTTCATTACAGATATTTCATACACCCTCTTCGTTTTTAATCAGGTTTGGTTTAAACAAGAAAAAAATTATAACTTTTATAATTATGGCTAATATGACTCGTTTTACTGTATATTATTTAGATATATATTCGTGTATAGTGTTATATAATTTTTGAATTATAACAATCAACAATATTGATAATTGTAAATATCAATTGAATTAATTGTTTTAGACAACAGCTCATAAAAAAAAAAAAAAAAAAAACGAAAATTAAATAAATGCATTATTATAGGATAAAAGCGGCTTAAAGTCGGATGTAGATATAATAGGTATATTTAATTTGACAAAGTGAGCAGTATCATATAATATTCACAATCACAACAATGATGCAGTAATATACATTATCGACTCAAGGATCCCAACTTCGGCTGTACCTATTCTTATTTGTGTACACGATTTGTCAAACGAAATATCGATATTTGCAGTGACGCTTCGTTCTATGTAAATAGATTTATATATATAAAGATCTAACAAGAAATTATACACAATATATATATATATGACTATATTATGAGGACTGACGAGATATGAAAGGCCTCTCCCAAACGAAAAATCTCACTCCTCAGCTGCGATAATATTACATACCTACCTATACCTAATAATATCGTATATGTTACTACTAAACATAATATACTAATATTTGTAGTTTTAAAGTGGTCGTGTTATCGGGGTGTCAATATATTATAATGACTCAGTGTCTGCAGTGTATACGTTACCACGAAGATCTGACGTATTCAAATGTATATAATTTCAAATTTCAATGTAAAATCGTCATATCTTCTTTGTATATGTATAATACATACACCCCTTTTATAAATTTACTCACGAAAATCTAATGTTATTTTGTTCTTATAAATAGTTTCCAATTACAGATTATACTACTTTAGCGATATTATCTTATTAAATATTAAAACAAGGCATATTTTTTAGGCATTGTTATACAACTCTTTACACGATAAAAAGGTTAATATGTTTATAAATGAAACAAATGTAGTATATGCCACTAAAAATGTATTTAATACAATATACATTATTTTTTCCCACCTTTGAAAATTACCGAACGGTTCGAACATAATTAGTATTGTCGACTTTAACTGTGGATATGAACTAGATATTCTATGTAATATAAAATATGACGCAGTATGCAAATTATTTAATTATTCATATAATAGACACCTATCATAAAATATTAAAATAATAAATATTTGTAGATCCCGAAAATCACATCCACTATAATACAATATACACGTTTCCTGTATAATGCAGTCGTTCAGACATAAATAGCCTATATTGGAATATACTTGAGTAAATAGGGAAAAATCCTTTATGAACAATATCGAAAAGTTTTAAAATTTCCTTTACAAACATTATTCCAACTGACAATATCTTGAGGGTTATATCATGAAAACTATTTCATTGCAATAAATTTAAAATAAACGAATAACGGACAGAACTCATCATATTTTATTGAATTTAACTTCTCACATATACGCAATGTGCGCGAGAGTGCGTAGTAGTGTGCGTACTTGTTTATTTATCAAATAAAACAAGTATTTAGACGTATTATAAGTAATTGAAATGTTGTAAGTCGATTCGTTTTTGACAGATATCGATTTTTATTTTCGACAGGTTATTGATCTATATTACACGCATTGGCGACGTCGCGACGTTCAACTCGGTCAAGTTCTTCTGTTGTTCGAATATATGCGATTTACAATTATTATTATTGTTGTCTGTCTGCGTTCCACGAACAAATAAAACATAACACGTCATAGTATAGCTGATACGTCCTATGCACATACACAAGTGTACGGCAGAATCTTTATTCCGAAATGATGGCTGATCAAATCAAAATTACTTTAACGATCGTGGTAACAACTATAACGAGAGCGTGTGTACGTATACGCGAGCGAAAACGAGACGAATATCGGTATGCCTATACTCACCTAGGTATACTTATAATACCCATACAATATATAATAATATAATACATAATTCGGCGCTGTTACATTATAATATTATTACAGTTTACGCGATCAAAACACGTTATTTCCGGGCATCATTTCACATTGTTTCGCTCGCACGGCGGCGGCTAGTTGCCCGTGCTACGACTGCCTATATAATATATTATTATAATATACAACTTACTATATAATATATTATATTATCTACACTAAAATTAAGTGCACGTACGTACACTTATCGTAAATTCAACAAAAAAAGTCTCAAGTTTTGTGCGGGTTTTACTCGAGAAACAATAAAAAAAAACCTTGGATAAGTATAGCTGCAGGTAGGGTACCTACGTATTTACGTATATATATATAGGTATATATGTATAGGTATAGTGAATAATAACATAATACAACATCGTATCGTGCAGCTAGCGTGTGTGTGTGTGTGTGTGTGTGTGTGTTTGAAATATATTTCAGTTCTAGATAATATCTGTTCAGTTCGGGTTGACGAAGACGTTCCATTTCGTGCACAATATTATTGTTGTTTCGTCATAATAAAATAATAATATTATTCATGAAGCGTTTCTGCCGTTGAATCGTGTTTCATCTTTCATACTCGTTTTATATATTATTTATTTATTTTTTTTATATTGTCTCCCCCATTATATTCTAATGGTAATTGTAACATTATATTCGTTTCGTTTCGTGTACGATTTCCATATATGTTTGAGAATTTTTTTTTCGTATAAGAACAATATAAACTGGAATCGCCGGATGTATAATAATATATGTTTGCAGCAGTGCTGCTTTTGTTATTGACACTTTTTTTTATGGGATAATCGCTCGTTCGTAATAATAATATAATTATTTATATACTTTTATTCATCACAATATTATTACTATATATCTGCTAGGTAAGGTACCTTTATGCATATAGAGCTGTATAGGAATAATACAACCGAAGAACCAACCGTCGTAACGGTTTCTTATTTCGTTAACACGTCTTGCAGTGGGCACAATCCGTTTATATAATACAATCCGTCTATTTTAAATACTCTGTGTAACTAAATAGTACGTCACTGTCATAACACAATGTACAGGTTTACCTACTAGTTTTATGTTTCTCTTTTTAAACGCATTGTTTAACTAAAATTAAAAATATCAAATTAAAGTTAAGCGGGCCGTTATTATTTTAAAAACTGCAGTGGGCAGCGATCGATTTTCATAAATTATATGTAAGATAGCTGAATAGCTATATAAACCAATGCGAGCCTCCTTTAGTAGCAGATTAGCATAATTTAATTTTAACCCACATCGAAGACGTATCAAATATTGAAGCTCTCATTATTAAATATTTAAATTTTATTAATTTATATAAAATCAGATCAAAACACTCGATGAGCATTTATACTTTTCGAGTTTTGTATTAATGATTTTAATTATTTTTAGCAAAATATATTTTAATCAATACATTTTAAAATAATATATTTGGCAGTTGTCAAAATCAATAAGTTTTGAAAAACATCTTTTCTGCTAGTAATTTGTTTATATATAAGCCATAGCTACTCATAATATTGTCGTACTGTATATGTATAACTCAAATATTGGGGGCTCGAAAGATTTTCCCCTATATACATAACTACATTTCTTAGCCTATAGGTGCTTCAGCAATTTAGTTAAATAAATGCTATTTAAAATAGAAGTTAGTAAAAAATTTTAAAATTAACCATCTATATATATATATATTATTATGTAATTGACATTTCAATAGAACAACAAAAACAAATTAAGCCTTTACTTGGGCATATATACTTTGTTGCATGCAGCCATGTAAGTACCTATTATAGTATAGTATTTTCTAGTTTTTCTATTAGTAGTTATATTAATAATTCCCCGCGATGATAGAAACTTGAATTTTGGTTTTGTTCCAGTTCGCAGCGCTGTAATTATAATAATTAAATTTAGGTACTTCGACATGAAAAAATATGTGTATACAACAACAACAATAATAATAATAAATTTAATTTTTTTTAATTAATATTATATTTTGATTTACGATTTACTTTTGTTTAAAATGTGAGTTTTTGGTTTATACAACGTCGCGGAAATGTTGCAGGTAATAAAGTGCGTGGGCTGAAATGTGTTTAATTCACATGGTTGGAATTAAAAATTCCTCTCTCATTCCCTCTCAGTCACTCACCCGCTACATAAGCGGTGTGTAGTGTGTTTTCTATAGTCCATATTAAGCTAATGTAATTGCTTTATTAATTGGTTACGGCTAAATTGAATACAAATTATAATACATCGTAACTATATTATTTATTTTCTAACAGGTAAACGGCACGAATACCCAGAGGACCAGTCAAACGTGTTTGCTCACGCGATGTTGGCTTGTACATGGTATTCACAACGCTATCTATCAACGACAATAGCTTCATTCAACATAATATTGTAAATACCTCGGTACTATATTATTTTACTATAATACCATTGATTATATAGTACAGGGTCCGGCAAAAAACCTCCCTTATTTAGAAATAGCTTTGTGTGAGTTGTGGCGGTGGTACAACAGTGGAGAAGGTATACATTTTTTACACTTACAAATTTACATAAATACATTTTACAGTTATATAACGATTTTCATACTATGAATAATAATACGAAAATGAAAATAATGTTTGGAGGATAATAAGAATCGCCTCCTCGTGGTGTCCTCTGGGTAATGCTAAATGGTTATTAAAAATATTATAAGAAAATTATATAAAAACATTTTTATCCGGGCCGAGTTTACACCTAAATAATTTTTACCTGAAAAAACACGGGCCGAGTTTACAATCGCCCCTATATATTGAGGTTTTTTTTAAATTTTATTTTTAAATGAATATTTTTTTAAAAATATTTTTAGTTTCTTTTTAAGTCATATTTTAATTTTAGGTATACTCAATTCAAAAATGTAATAATAAAAAGATCGGATATTCCCCTTACATTTTCAATTTAACTTTATCTAGTTGATTTGAAAAATAAAATTTATCCATATTTATACACATATATATTTTACTGTAGACTGTAATTACAATTAATTCGTTTTGTACAATTTATATAAGGGATAAATAGACGTGGTGGTTTGAACGTCAAAAAAAATTATATATATTATATAATATATTATAATAGTCAACAAAATGAATAAGTTATTTATAGTTATTATAATACGTCAAAAATGAATATAAAAAATTTAAATTTACAAATTATTTAGGTACTATATAAAATATTAAAATAAAAAATACATCTAAAACAAATTTTTATTTTTATAGGTTCGCTAAATACAAGAAACCGTCATTTAAAACAACTTCACTAGCGCATTTGAGTTAATTAACGCTATTTTACATGTACACTTGTACACAATTTGTACACGACTAATAAGTGACTAACACGATTATAAGTGTATATTGTCGTGTATGGTGTATCGCCGTGTTTCGATAAAGTGTGATAAAAACGGTTGTACTTGTAATAATTACTAATTACGTTACATAATATATTGTTATTTTTATAGGTACCTACTACCTATACAATATTACCAAAACGATAAAATTCGATAATATTTAATAATAAGCTATAAGGTTCGATATAATACGATACTATTAAGTTATAGTTATAGTATATGAACGTAATATCAACGGTTTTACAATTTATAAATATAAATAAACCAGAACTATTAATTTTTCTTTATATGTATATTTTGATACTGATATATTTAATAATATTATTTTAAATTGTACTACAAATATTTTTATTGATTGATTTATACATTTTTTTTTACGTCCAAACGGCTCCGTCTATTTGTCCTAGTCTCTAGATCGAGTAGATCGCGTTTTTTAACGCCGTATAAAATGATTTTAAATGAAAACTAACAATAATAATTATTCCTATTTCCTTGATTTAATAATTTAGTTAACACAAAGATACATATAATTGCCTAACAGACTAAACCACTTCAGTTGGTGTACAATAGCCCTATAAAGTCATAGGTATAGGATACATTTTAAACAAAATACTTAATTCTTATTTAAAAAAATAACCTAAAAAAACACTTTAATATCATAAATGAGTAAGTGAGGCCATGAACTCAATCTGATGATTAGAAAAAATGTAATCAATTTATTTTTAACAGCGTTTAGTTAATATTTGCCTCCGTATATTAACTTAAGTATCTTGCTTTCTAACTATTAAATCATAACTTAAAGTCTTAAACCCAATTAAATTTTTTCATTAAGTTTGATTGCAATAGTATTTATAATTGATGACACTATGACAGTATTAATATAATAGGTATCTAACCTACCCATGTTATTAATTTTTTTTTTGTTTTAGAAGTTTTTATTTTTGTTTTAATATTCACTTAAAACAACACCTCGGTGCGCCTTCTGCAGAGTACAGGAAGGCGTACATTCGTAATTATATGGTCAGGAATAATTGGGATAGCTTAGGGGTCATCAGCTTCTCGCCAAAATGTCAAGAAAATTGTTTTTGCGATGTGTAGGTGTATCTTCAGCCAGTATTCAACAGTTTATCTATAACTATATATATTATATATATTATATTACTATGGAATAAGATGACTACGAGGATTTATTAATATTTAACGCCACTCGTCAGCCACTGTACATATCATAATAATATAATATTATTAATAATATTGTAGTGTGTATAAAACATAGGTATCGTGTAGGTTACTGGTTACACATCGCGTTCGTGCGTCGTGTGTATATATATGTATATATATATATATATATATATATATATAATATGTTACCTACCTATTATATACCTGTAGCAAAAACAATTTCACGCAGATCAGTCATAAATTATCAGCAAGTGATTTTAGAGCCAAGACACCTACCTATTATATTATGAAACTCGAAGAAAACAGTATTTTTGAGGGCACGTTGTATATTCGTTTTTTTATTTATACCATATGGAAGTAATGCTGTACGTTTTTTGAGATTTGTTTTTTTCAGTAGATACCTATATCGATTATTGGTAGGTACCTACACTTATTTTATTGCTGACACGATATCTAAGTCAGATCACTTCTTATATTAGTTGGGTATTATTATTAATATAAATAATTTTTTTTTTATAGTTATTTTTGTTGTTATATTAAGTCATTGTTAAACATTTTTTTTAGTACATTTTTAAATAGCTTTTAGGTTATCAAGTCTTGTATTCTAAGTACCTAATAGATAACTATCGAAGCTTCTACATTACTTTTGTGATTTTTATTTAGAATGTATCTAGTATCTATAAACATTAAGTGAAGGTCATTTCAAAATACCTATGTATTAATAATAAATTAATGAATAAATAATAAACAAATTAATACCTGATAAACAAAATAACTTAATAATTGTATAGTATTTATTAGAAATATATGGAGTAGGTAACAGAATGGAGAGGTTTTACAATTTTCAAGGTCTATAGACTTTTGAATTATCAAAAAAATCTCTACGCGGCACACGCTACAGTGATCCAGTCACATCCAATCGTTCAAAAAATGGTTAAGTATACGCCCTCGCTGCGCATACCAAACACGATTTATGTTAAAAATAATAAATAATTCCTATACATTATAATCAAACCATTCAAACCTACTACCTAATATTACCCGTCTATATAAATATATAATATTATAGATATATATTTATTTATTGCGTGCTTGTAAAATATCGATTATAAAAAAAAAACTACGGAGGCAGTCTACTATAAATATATATTTACAACACGAAAAAAAGTCATAGCTGTAGAAGTTTCATGCATGTTTGGGCCCCAAAATGTATTTAAAAACCTAATAATTTAGTTTTTTAATCGTTTTAGAAAATGCTAAGTAATAATCGGAGTATGTACAAAATTGAAGACTGGAGCAATTTTACTACATAACAAAGTGCAGATGAAAGGAAAATAGTAAAACACATAATATACACATATCATCGTAAAACCAATTGCTCCGTTCAAAATCTAAAATAACAATTTTAACTTAAAATATTTGGTACCTATTCTTGTCGTGTGCTAACCGCATATTTGTCGTTTATCACGCATCTAAATGATGGTCATTTCCAGCGATTTGACGGTGGTGATGATTGAGCTTTATCTTAACGATGTTACCTCAATATTAATAATATATATATATAATACTGTGTCTAGCAATAATCGAGATTGTAGTCGGAAACGTATAAAATAATCAGTTATAATTTAGTACGTTTTGTAACACATTTGAATGTGTTTTAAGAGACATTAAATTATTTTGTACCTATAAATATAAACAATAAAAATAAAAGTATTTTTTTTATACATATTGATTATTGGCATATATTGTTCTATACTACTATATATTTTTTAATAATTATTTTTATATGAGTACCTCGTACCTATCTAATTTTTTTTTTAATTTAGGATTAAATTGTGTTGTGACATGTATTATTGAATTACTATTATGATTTTATATTATTAAATAATATATACTATAATTCTACGTTTAAATATGTATTCATATTTTAATTAAGTTTAAAAAGTATGTGGTAAGCCTCATAATAAATATGTGGTATAGAATTATATAAGCATATGTGTGCTAGATACATATTATGTATGTACTACATAATATGACATGTAGAAACGTGCGGACTACCGCATATGATAATAATACAAATAATATTTAAATGAGAGATGTGTTTGAAAAAGAGTACTTTGAAATTGAAACACGTGTTTCAATGCCATGACCATGAATATGGTGTTATATTAAATTATTTAAAATTTTTAACAATTTAAAACCAACACTGAAACTGAAATATTATAAAATCATTCAATCAGAGGTGTTCTTAATCTTTTATTTTGCGTATAACCCATAATATGTTATGTATATACTGAATTATCCATGTACTATAATATCATGTAATTATACAACAATTTAAAATGAAACCGTTAAAAATAATAAATTCGTAAAATATTATGAATATTTTTAATGCACTTGTAAGTGGTATACGCGTATCACCAGTGGTACGCGTATACCACAGAATCTACAAACTAATTGATATAATATACTTGTAATTTGTATTTTTGGAACACATTAAATTCTCTGATCGCCAATCAATATCAAATAATGACCATGAGTTTATAACAATTTTATAATCAATGAATTAAATTATTTATATGTTGCACCAATATAACATTGTTGAGGGACACTTCGTCACTCTCGAAGCAGAAGAAATGTTAAAATTCAAAATGACAAAATCAGATGTGTAAGAAATTTCAAGGATAATAAATGATAATAATTGATAATAAATCAACTACTTTTACTGTCATTACTCATTAGTCATTATTGATTATAGAATTAATAATAATAAATAATGTTAATCTCTTCTATAACCAATAATACAAACATTGTATAAACATTGTGTCATTGTATAAATAGGTAGGTAATAGGGGTATACAATGTATTCGTAAAAAAATAAATCACAATTATTATTTTATTCGACATATTATACGTGAATTTACATATTTATATTTATTTAAAATATAATTTTATGTTATGTGTCTATTAAATTATATTTATAATAATACAATTCAATAAAAAAAGTTCATGTTATTATAAAATAAAAATATTTAAATAGATACCTAAATCAGCAATTTAATAAGTAATAATGATATTATACAAATATTTTGTTATTTAAATAGTTGATACTTAATATCAATAAAAATAAATAGTATGTTATATTTTATCAATTATGAAAATGTAATGTTTTCAAAATACGTATTTTAAAAATGTTACTTTGAAATTTGAATGCACCTAGCACCTATAAGGCTATAAACAAATATAGTTCTTTTTTTTATTAAATAACGAATTTATACTAGGTACTGTTATATTTTATACAAAATATTTTTGAAATAAACCTATAATAAACATCGTAGGAACATAAACAAAATATAAGATATAGTATAAATTATGCTTAGTTTGCTTACGAAATACATATAAATATTTATAAATGTTTCGTATTATAATTATAAAAATTATAAATTTTTTTATTTTATTTTATAACAATGTTTTTAGCGTTTTCGTATTATTAATTTAGTACTATTTCAACTTAATAATTGTTATAAATGTCTTCTATCCTTTCATTACTTTTTTATTTAACCGGTAATAACCGGTAATCTGGCGGTTTACAATCACCCCTTATTAGCATGTATAGGTTATTTTTCTTTATATAGGTAGGTATTATTATTATTATTATTTGTTGTGTGAGAATACCAAATGAACATTATTAAATAAAGATTTGTATAATTTATCTAATATTTATATTATTTTTAACTTAGTAGTTTATACGTAATATATTAATAAATTAATTATTATAAATACAAATTATATGAAGTGACACCCTGTCGTGGGCGTGCCAGTCGGCCGTCGATGATCGTTGGGTTTTGGGCTGCAGTTGTTGATACTGTTGACAGACGACAGTTGACGGCGATCTGTCAAACGATTCAGGTCTGTGAAGTACAGCGAAGTCGTGCCGCAGTGAGTTTACCTTAATTAATATTAGAGTAAAGTGTATTCGGTGTATATTATTTTCTTATTAAACTTCGAAAAGTTAACAAAACCATTTTTATTGTTATGTCACTCGCAAATCGAATACAAGTTCAAATGCTTAATGTTTTAATGGAAGCAAAATATCGTTACCATTAATTTATGGTGATTTATAATTTATATAGGACCAGATAATAAGTTAGAAGTATTTGAACGGGTAAACTATATTATTATACTATTATAGAAAAACTGTTTCAGTGTGTTTCACGAATATGATGAGTGATGACTAGATTTTTAGATAAGAATATTAAGTTACGATATTTGTGAATAATTTTTTTTCGATAATTACGGAAACATTCATTGTTTTATAATTGTTATTAAATATTAATTTAATTTAACGCACCACGATTTTTCCGTTTTACCGGGTAAAAGTACGCCACTAATTGAACATAGTGTCAATAGTTTGTAGGTTACGTATCTAACATTTAGTCTAACAGTTCCCGCCATTTCAATTGTTATTTGTTTACCTCGGACGAATCGCGGAACGGTATCCATTAACACGAGTCGCGCAACAGGCAGCCGATTACGCAGGCACAACGTCGAATTGCTATTCGTTTCGTATTTTGCCGTCTATTAAATATATTCTAAATCGCTTTTTTGTGGATACCTTTAAGGCTATAAATTAGTAATTACAAATTTTGCATTTCATTCTGAAGTATTTTGTCCATATCTCGTTTGTTGTTTTGTGACGAGCATTCGGTGTATACTGCTGGAGTAAAATGTCCGACGTGAGTAGAGTTTATTGTTTAAATACTATTTTATTATTATTTTCCCTGATAACCATTACATTCCGATTTATAGAGAGATTTTAGCAGTCCGGAACCTTTCAACGATGCGGATCTCGGGGGTGCCGATGACACATCGCCTGTACGTAATTTTGAGGATGAAGTGTTGAGTGAAGGTGACGTTTTGAGTTTGAGTCAGTTTGATGACCCAGAGGAAGAAGATGGAGAAGAACTGTTTGGCGATAACTTGGAACGGTAAGGTTTCGATATTTTTAGATTTGGTGCTTAAATTCTCAAATTGATTAATTTATTGTTTAGGGATTATCGCCCGATACCCGCTCTCGATCGCTATGATGGTGGTGAATTGGACGAAGATGATTATGATGCAATGAGTCCAGGTGCCAGAGCTGCGGCTGAAAGAGAGTTACAAAGACGTGACCGAGAAGAAGGAACTGGTCGAAGAGATGCTGATGATATCCTTTATGGTTTGTATTTCCATAACACTACAATAGTTTTTCACATAGTTTAATGTTATGTTCTATTTAAGATGAACATGATGATGATGAGGCATCAAGAAAAAAAAGACGAATGGCTGAAAGAGCTGCTACTGGTTTTATTGTTGATGATGAAGAAGATGAAGAAGTATGGATTTCATATAATTTTTTTTTTTTTGATTATATATTTTATTTTTATATTGCATAGATGATTGAATCGATTGAAAATTTACAAGACACTAAAGGACATACAGTTGCTGAGTGGGTAGCTATGTTAGGTCCAAAGACTGAAATTGCAAACCGTTTCAAAAATTTTTTGCGTAATGATGTCACTTCCAATGGTGCTTATCTTTACAAGGATAAAATCAGAAGAATGTGTGAGAGTAATTTATGTAGTTTGGAAGTAGAATTTACCAACTTGGCCAATAAACAACATACACTGGCACTTTTTTTGCCAGAAGCACCTTCAGAAATGATAAGTATATTCAATGAAGTAGCCAAAGACTTAGTTTTATCCATGTATCCTCAATATGGCAGAGTTACCGCTGAAATATTTGTAAGGATTACAGATTTACCACTTATTGAAGAAATTCGTACTTTCAAGTAATTGATTTAAAAAAAAACAAAAAATAATTTTTAGACAATTACTTAATCTAAATGAATTTTTTAGAAAAATTCATTTGAATCAATTGGTCAGAACTCGTGGTGTTGTAACGTCAACTACAGGTGTGTTTCCTCAACTCAGTATTATTAAATACGATTGTTCTAAATGTGGTCATGTTCTTGGACCTTTTACACAGTCTCAAAGTCAAGAAATTAAGCCTGGTTCATGTCCTGAGTGTCAAAGTACTGGGCCATTTATGGTAAGTTGATAAAAGATATAGTTTCAAGTTTATTGTTTGTATATTTTATTTTGTTATTTTTGCATTAGGTTAACATGGAACAAACTTTATATCGTAATTATCAAAAGATTACTATACAAGAGTCTCCAGGCAGTATACCACCAGGCCGTATACCACGTAGTAAAGATTGTATTCTTTTAGCTGATCTATGTGATCAATGCAAACCTGGTGATGAAATAGATGTAACTGGAATATATTCAAACAGTTATGAAGGATCCTTAAACACGGGAAATGGATTTCCAGTATTCGCTACTGTTATTATGGCAAATTATTTAATTATAAAAGACAATAAACATATAGTTGAGTCTCTTACTGATGAAGATGTTTCACAAATATTGAAATTGTCTAAAGAACATAAAATTGGTGAACGTATTGCTGCATCTATTGCTCCATCAATTTATGGACACGATTATATCAAAAAAAGTTTGGCATTAGCATTATTTGGCGGAGAAGCAAAAAATCCTGGTTTGTTTAATTTGAATTTAAAAATTTTGCATTACCTTATAACATTTTAAATATTTTAAACTTTTTTTAATGATGATAAATTATTTTAGTCTCATTGAAATTTATATAATGTGTTCAAATGTTTTATCTAAAAACACATATATGAAATAATTTAACTGATCGTTTTATATTTTTCATTCAAATTCTATTAATTCTAATATTTAAAAATCTTTTGAAGCTTAAAATTTATATTATATTATTTTAATAATATTTATTGTTTTACAAATAAAGGTAAAGATGGAATATTAGACATGAATCTGAAAAATGTCTAGTTTGTAATTCAGCTTATATAAGTTACAATTCAATTTCAATATTATACTTATTAATTAATAGTATGATTAGTATGTCAGTTATTTATTAAAATTCATTTTTTTTAATAGGTGACAAACATAAACTTCGTGGAGATATAAATATACTGTTGTGTGGTGATCCTGGAACAGCAAAATCCCAATTTTTAAAATATATTGAAAAAATAGCTCCACGTGCTGTTTTTACTACTGGACAAGGTGCTTCTGCTGTCGGTCTTACAGCTTATGTTAAACGTGATCATCAGTCTAGGGAATGGACATTAGAAGCGGGTGCTTTAGTTTTAGCTGATCAAGGTGTCTGTATTATTGATGAATTTGATAAGGTAAGCAAATTAATTAAATCACAGTTTGCTTTAAATAATACAATTATTATCTACTTTAAGATGAATGATCAAGATAGAACTTCAATTCATGAGGCTATGGAACAACAAAGTATTTCTATTTCTAAAGCTGGTATTGTGACCTCATTACAAGCAAGATGTTCTGTTATGGCAGCAGCTAATCCAATTGGTGGACGTTATGATCCGGCAATGACTTTTTCTGAAAATGTATGTGTGAATTTTTTTTTTTGTTAGGAGCATTAGTTTAGTTCAAGGTTTAGTTATTAGTTATTGGTTGAAGATACCAACAGGGTATTGGTAAAGCATGTAATCTACTAAGCACTTTTAGATTTGTAATTGACTTACTGGGAAATAAAAAAATGTAGATTAACATTAAACATGGGTAAAAAAATATAATTAAAATTAATTTTTTTTAACTATCTATTATATTAATAATAAATATATTTTTTTTAATTCTTTTATAACATATAGTATTAGTATTGATCAAAAAATTTAATTAAATTAAAAAAATATATTTTAAATTTAATTCAATACATTAAATTAAAAAATGTGGTATCCTTGAATCCAAAAAAATTATACAATGTAAAAGTATATGAAATATGTTAAAAAAAATGTATGAATACATTTTTGCGATTATTAAGTGATACAAATATTCTATTAATTGGTATGATAATAGATTTCATTAGTCTCATACATTTTCACTATCTTAAATTTTAAATAAGATATTTTGTTTCTCATTTTTTTGTCATTCACTTAAATTAACGTTATCCAAACTGCATATGAAAATGTGAGAAGAATTAGATATAGCAATTAGTAAGGTACGATTAACCCAATAAATCACACACTTTACCAATGCCATAAAAATATAAGCCATAGTCCTTGTAATAATGACCATGACATCCCTTAGAGTTTCTACTATGTCCAGTTTGAAGGGGAGGGAGATAATACCCTCTTTCTACAGACAATTGAGAGATAACACCAGTGGCTAAGTTTGAATTGGCAGTGGTATGCATTAGAACTGTATATTTGTACATTTGGCCACTCATTCCTATTTATGAATTCAATTTAACAAATCAAAATCAATAAATTGTTTTTCATCTTGAAATCTATTTTTAGGTTAATTTATCAGAACCCATTATGTCAAGGTTTGACATTTTATGTGTTGTACGAGATGAAGTTGACCAGGTTAAAGATAATCGGCTTGCAACATTTGTGGTACAGTCTCACATGCGTAACCATCCTTTAAGCAAAGATAAAGAATGTGAATTAAGAAATCCATTTTCTACTACTGATATGGAACCAATACCTCAAGATTTATTAAAAAAGTATATTGTCTATTCTAAGCAAAACATTCATCCAAAACTTCATCGTATGGACCAAGACAAAGTAGCTAAAATGTATAGTCAACTGAGACAAGAGTCTATGGTGAGTAGAATAGTGATTACTTAATATTAAAATTTTACCTCGACTAAGTGCTGTCACTTGTATACAATTTCTATGATGTTCATCCAAGTTTCACCCCATTTAATCTTTAAAATATAATGTATTTATTTCAATTAAATTTTTTTGGGGTTTTTGAACATTATATTTAAAAACTATATTATTTAATACTTTGATTTTTTTATTTCATTTAATGAGATGTGGCAGATACCAATTATTTTTTTTTTTAAATGAATAACAGTTATTATTATTAAGTAGATGATTTTTTTGTAAATCTTGATGTGACTAAATGGTGTTTTGAGCAAGTAACTTCTGAGTTTTTAAACATTTAGCACTGAGAATAATGAGTTTTAACCCTAGAGCACACAATTCACAGTCAAAAATACTAGGCTTTTAGTATCTTGTTCATTACTTCAAAAATACGAAATATTAATCTAATCTAATCTAGGTACCTTTTAATTAGGTGATAAACTAAAATTAGATACAACTCCCAATTGTGTACAATTTGATGTCTGTACCTACTATAAAAGGGTTCAAAGTTTATTATCTATTATATATATATTGAAAAACTGTCTGAAAGACTGTGTGCGTGGTATACTGTGATATAACATTATATGTAATAACATTTATATGAAAGTTTAATTTGTTTATATTAAGTATTAATAAAAGCATTTGAAATTTATTTATTTATTTAAGAACAGTAAAATAATGATTATTTAAATTTAGCGAGTTTTAATTGATATATTTCAATGTACGGTCAAAAAGACCATGTGCGTAGAATCTCATGAATATTTTTAATGTGTGTAATCTAGGGTTAAGAAGTGTTATTTTTGCTTAAAATATAAAATAGTTGTAACACTAATCTAATATTTTTTACAATATTGTTGGTTCTTAAAAATTATAAAATGTTAATGGAGTAATATTAATAATTAACATCAATTTAAAATCATTGTATTGTAACAGTTTTATTACCAAAATTACTTGTTAAAATTCTGCTTTATTTTCAAAATAATTTTTCTAAAAATCAATTTGCTTAATAATTATCAGAAATAAGAATAGTTGTTATTTTAATAAATATGGTTTTTAATAATGTCCAAAAATTAATAAAATCAAAATTAGAATAAATGTATTATTAAATAAAAATAATAATAATAATAATAATAAGTAGTGAGGTTAGTGAATTTTGAATATGTATTATGAATTGAATGTTTAGAAACTGTGAAATATTGTTTATAATTAGACATATTTTAAACTGCAGTTACTTTAGTCTTATAAATTCTAGGCATGTGTTTTCCTAATTATTATAAAGTTACCAGACATAAAATATTTTATTAACTATAGCTTCTTTAATTTGTTTATTATTACTATAAATAATACTTTTTTCTATATACTACATGTGTGTACTAATTATTTTATATATTATATTCAAGTATTTTATTGCCTTACTCATGATATGTTTTGTGTTTTTAAGTATATAAACAAAAATCTTTTTTTAATAAATTTTAGGCACTGTAATATATATTTGAAAAATGTGTATTTTATTTATTTTAATTCATATTCATGTATATTTAATATAGATGACTGGAAGTTTGCCCATTACAGTCCGACATATTGAAAGTATGATTCGTATGGCAGAAGCAAATGCTAAAATGCATTTAAGAGACTATGTTCAAGAAGATGATGTCAACATGGCTATACGTATAATGTTAGAATCATTTATTGAAACACAAAAATACAGTGTCATGAAAACAATGAGAAAAGTAAATGAATTTAATAATATACTATTTATATAATATAAAACTAAACTAATTATTTTACTCTTTATCAATATTTGTAGACATTCCAAAAATATTTATCATTCAAAAAAGACACCACCGAGCTTTTGTACTTTATATTGCATCAAATGGCGACCGATCAGTTGGCTTACATTAGGGGTATACACGGTGTCACAGTTAACACAATTGAAATACACGAAAAAGATTTCAAAGACAAAGTAAGTTATTTAATATTTTTATAGTAATCTTTCCTTATTAATAAGCTTAAAATTTAATTTTAAATCCCACTCATTTTTATAGGTAAAACAGATAGATATACATGACTTAAGACCATTCTTTGAAAGTAAATTGTTCAAAAATAACAATTTTGTGTATGATGAAAAGAGACACATGGTTATACAAACCTTACTTCTCGGCGAATAAATCTATATGGTTAGTGTCTATCCAGTGTTGGTAGTAAATACATTGTTAAACTAATTTAGTTTTACAACTTAAGATGTGAATTATTATTTCCATTTTATGTATGTATCTGGTAATTGTGTACCAATTATTTTAAATTTATTTTATGTATATTTTTTTTTTTTATTTATTACAAATGGTCAAAGATCAATATGTTATATATTCAAATTAGTGTTATCAGTACTTGTATGTTATTATTTAAATCTTGATGTACCAAAAATTTGTCATATTAGTTATGTACATTAAAAAAAAGCTATTGTATAATGTTTTATAGAGATTGATTTTTACAAAATTATAGTACTATTATACTCTTAGAATGTATTTTTAATAAATAATTCAAAATTGGAATATGATTTTAATTGTAATTTAAATAAATCAATAAATTATGGATATAACTTACCACTTGTAACATAGAACACATTAAATTTTGTGGTTTTATGACACAAAGACACAAAATTAGAATTTAAACAAATTATTTTAATTTAGAGATTTTAATTTTAATTTCCTGGGAAGAAAAAATTGTCAATATTATTCTGTATTTCATTATACTAATGTTCTTAAAATTTTAATGATACAGATTATACATAATTTATGATAAAAACTGCCATACATGTGTACTTTGAGCAACTTCAAGTAAAATTTATTGTATTATCTATAATATTTCATATCTATTAATTATTATAATCCAAACTAATGTGTCAAGTGTCAATAGTGCTAGTATTTGTAAAATTGAAGTAAAAACTTAAATGTTGACAAAAGTTATTACAACAACCAATGGGCATCAGATATTCTTATTTGTATGAATACCAATTGCCAGATAACAGTGAATATATTTATTTTTATCAGCAGTCTTAGTATTTATTTATTTAGTTTTACATTTTTTATACATCAACCATTGAGTATTATACTTAATTTGTATTTATTTGAATGATGTTATTCATACAAATGTTTATAGAATTGCTTAATTGTTCGCACTTAAATAATCATTCCACTGTCCAATATCTTCATAAATATTTTAGTTTGAAGTAGTTATCTAAAGAATTTGACTAGGTATTAAAAAAAAACACTCGCTAATTTTTTATTTTTAACAAAATTATTCCACTTTTTAAAATATTCATATAACTGCATATAGTATAAACCATAAATTAAACACAATTTTATCATAGTTTAAAAATATCATCACAATTTTAGTAATATAAACTAATGCTTTGTCCTTCAAAAAATTCAAAAAAAAATTAAGAAATACATTCAGTGTTTTGTGGTTATCATCTGTTCTTTAAGTTGTAAACTTATAAATGTAGTTTTAAATAGGAGGAGCGGCTGCAAAGTAAATCCTCAGGGGAAAGGCTTAAGTACAATATATTATTTACTTGCATATGGCTACTAATTATAAGTAAAAGTCGATTCAAATTTATGAAATAATTATCTTCATTTGAATAATTTTTATGATATCCAACATCTAATACTAAAATATATATTTAATTATTCAACTTAGGACGTATTTTATGTCACTATTTTAAAATAAGATTGGAAAATTTCTGGTACTGACACACAATTCGTATGCAACAGCCTTCATGTCTGTTTATACTTTTATACTGATTTTAAACAAGAATAAATCATTAATTAATATTTTTTGTTATAATAATTTAGAAAGTATTAACGTATGATATGTTGCTCATTATATAGAGTACAGCGTATGTGCAACAATAGAAGAATTTCTTTTAAAAAGGTTAGTCACCTATTATTTTTTTTTTTAAAAGTATTTCTTTATCACTTTTTAGATGTTTAATGTCTACTATGTGATGGACTTCGTATTTGGTTATTTAATTATTATTAACATCCATAAATACCTAATAAGTAATAAAGCTAAAATAACAATAAAATAATACCTTAAAACTTTGTACCTTTAAATCGATAATCTTTAAAGATCTTTTATTATTTAGTTTTGTTATTGTCCAAAGTATTACCAATAAAAATTATATCTTAATAATAATTATATGCTTATTAGTTAGGTACAATACATTAAGCATTAGTAGTACATGAACGTCCATTGTAACGTGTTATAATAATTCAGTGGAAATATCAAATATGATTTTCACGTCTAAAATAAAAATGGCCAAATTTGTGAGATATTTATTTTGTTATTAATACGACGCTACAGAAAACGTCTAATATTTGAATATATCTATCATTATTATCGTCTATTCATTTTAGGTTCTCGCGGTTATAGTAGTCATATCATTATTCGGGTCGACCACAAAAGCCGGTCTTGCACAACGTGATGAACCAATGACTATCGTTGTAGATTTGGACAATAGTTACCCGAGAGATGAAATAAAATATTTACAAGAAAATGACGAGTGAGTAATCAAAACAATGTAACGATATTGTAATCACAATTTTAGATTTTAAGTGGAGCGATGAATGCATTATATGATTTTATAATGATGTATTTTTTCTGTCTGTCATCACCTTTTGGGATAATAAAAATGCTTCAATTTTCCACTTAGGAGGGAGGGGGTAGTTTGATATAAAATTGTAACAATTTGGTTATTTGGAAGTCAAAAGTAAAAACTTCATAGTACTTTCCTGTAATAATCAGAAAAACGAAAAATTGTACGTCTTACCAGTTTCAACAAAATTGATTTCTTTATTTTATAATAATTTAAAAATTGTATAATTTTGAAATTTTAACCAACTATTTATATTATTACTTTATGTTTGATAAAATTTTAATAATATTTAAATATTTTGACTTTATTTAAGCTATTTATAGACAATTGAAATTTTAATTTTTTTTTAGTTTTTTTTTTTTTTTTTGTAAGTGTCGATTGGTAAAAATGTTTGAAAATCAAATAATATCGAACATTTATAGCTATAATTGAAAATGTAGTACTACAAGATTCTTTCTAAGTTTTGAAACCTTTAATAAAAAAAAGTTGAAAATTTTGTATTACATAGTAAATTATATTATTTTAATAATTAAATATTAGTAATATAATAAATGCGATATTTTTGGCAAAAAAATATATCAACTTACTGCAATACTAAAAATAAAAAAAATATTTTAGTTGTTTTATCAAAAACGTATCATGAAATATTATTCTTAGTGTTATGGAATGACAGATCGTTTCCGGTTAGAATCGTTTTTTGTATAGGTACAATGATATACCATTGAATTTAAATTTAACACATCCATTACATTGATCCACTTGACACCTATTATATATGGCAGAGCGGTACGCACTTGCCTTTTTTTTTATACTTCCAAATCGAACTTTTTCAATCCAAACGAAAAAAATTTAAAGGTTCGAACAGATTTTGCATTATTCAATAAAACAAATTACATAATATATATCTTATGAATATTAAATTTGAATCTATATTAGGTAATATTTATTGTGCATGGCTTGGTGGCTTTACACTATATCGAAATGTATATGATGATAGTTCACATAAATTCCAACAAAAATAATAATAATAATATACATGGTCTTGTAAGATAAGCACGTAAATCGACAATAATTCCGAAGTGGTGATTTTGAACTGTTTACATATCTATGTAAAAATAGTATACATAATATTATGTAAACATAATTTTATGAACTAATCAAATGATCTTCAACACAGCGATGTACCTATATTGTCTATACTTTACGCCGTATTACATAATTTTTCGTGTTATTATAATATTATATTATTATTAATTATATAATATTAGTGTATTTTTCATTTCGAAAAAATCAGTTTTTATCGTTTTACAATAAATTTTAAATCGAAATTAACTGTTTGAATATTAATCGATTTAACTTTATAAAAATAGTTTCTAAACCATATGAATTACAATAACATTGTTATTTATTTTTATTACTATGATTTACAAAAAACAAATAATTATAAACAAAATCTAATAAATTTAAAAATGATAATATATTATATGTCTTGGACTTTTTATGCCTTTAGGAAACTTAAAAATTATGCAATATCTATACATTTATGCCCTATGTATGTTTGTAACTTAATACACAGGTCAAGCTTAATAGAAATATATATAATATACATGTTAATTATTATTAAATAATAATATAAAAAAATTAATATATTTATGCAAAATAAAAAAAATATTTACTTTAGTATTTACACTTGATAAAAACATAATTTATTATAACGGTGGCAGATAATTATTAATGTTTAATTAATTAATTCCCAAGAAAGCCAAATCAATAATATGATATGATATTATTTTCATTTAATGATAGAACAAAGTATTTTAATCACAATATAATCACTTTGATTTTATATCATTATTGACGATTTATAAACCGTCTAAAAATAATGATTTAAATATGTTTACAAATACTGAATCTGTAGTTCATATTCTGCGATTATTTTATCGACGAACAAATATAAAAACTTTAAAATAGTTTTTGAATATATTTTTTACATCACTTATAAAGTTATAAAATAATTTTACTATTTTTATAACAGTAGATTTTAGAGTTTTATCTTTTTTTAATGACAAAATTTATTTTAAAGAATAATATATTTTTTGGACATAAAATATGAATCTTGGACAAGTAGCTAGTATAAGATATAGGTATATAAAGTTTAAAAAGCGAGTGGGGTGGCACAGGATCACAATTCATTGGGTTGATCCACTTCTTCACATTTTTACACTTTATAATATACTTATAGGCGATAACTTATAAACCTATAGGCTATAACCAGAAGCATCATTTCGGTTTTAAAATAGGGCTGCCGAATTTTTAAGTAGGCCTAACTTTTTTACCATCAGATAAAAGTAACAATAGTAAAATGTATTATTGTTTTAAAAGATTGGGTAACGTTTCTTTATACGGTTGGGTATATTCGTAAAAGTCTAACAAGCACTCTTCACTCTTAAAAAAACCTAAAATTAGTTTTTTTTTAACCATAACCTATACAAGAATAAAATAAATTGACTTATTTTACGTTTTTATATACCTATATCGTTTCGGCTACATACTTAATCGTGTATGTGAAGTTTCAATATTCAAAACTCACATTATTGCTAACATTTAGTATATTTTAGCTGTACCGGTGCAGCATAAAATCGAGGCATGCCATATTGGTAGGTATAGGAAAGAACAGAGCCACTAATGTATTCCCTGCGAAACCGCAAATGGTATCCCTGCCTATAATTGATTAGTTAATCGTCCGAAAATTGATTTCCATAATATATCAAAATAATATTACAAATATTATTCAGCTCCAGTATATGAAATTAAAAACATGATTTTTTCCGTTAAAAAAAAATTAAAATTAAAAAATTATAAAGATCAATATTGTAAAAAAATTTAAAGTTTTTCTAAAAATATCAGAACATTATATAATTGTTATAAAGTCATACAAATTACTAGAGAAGTATTTAAAAAAACGACAATAGTGTTTGAAATAATTGATATCATCTATAGAGACTCGTGGTTTTATAGATGAAATTAGAACTCTTCGCGTCCATCATGCACGATATATTACTTTTTGTTATCTAGTTTAACAGATAATATGCCAAAGGATGAGCCGTTTGTGAACGACGCTTCGGTGACGACTATGCCGGAAGAGCATAATATGAAGAGGAGCGCCACCAAAACTCCTTCCGTACCGACGAACGATGACCAGGCGACAAAATCCACGACTAGGACCACGACAATGAATACAAGGACAACGACAAGTACGACAAATTCGACCACCGTCACGTCTACATCGACGCCGACGACGATGTCTTCAACAACCACAACTGCGTTGACGATTTCGTCTACGTCAACAATGTCTGGCACTAGACATTAAATTTTGAATTTTGTTTTTTATTTCATTATCGACAACCCTGAGTAAACTGTGTAACTATTAAATATTGTTTAAAAATTGTTTTGATTTTTACACCGACGTCTCAGTTTCCATTTTAATTAAAAAAAAATATATATTTTCTACCCTTTTCATCAATAGGTACTTTATTCTATTTAATGAACGGAGAAATAGTATAAATGAATGTTTTTTTTTTTTTTTATTTTTTTTTTATTTTATTAAGAATAATTACAAGCTATACATAATTTTGTACAATAAATAATTTTGTTGAGTGAAATAGCGGTGAAAACAACAGAGTGGGAAGGTACTCAGTAGTACCACCCGACCATAAATGAATGTTATGATAAAATAGTTTTGTAATTAGTAAACATTATTATCGTTTTCTGTTTTAAAGATCATAATGAATATTATGTAATATTTTTTTATCTGCATTTTTATTACACTCGACATACACAACTGCGTACAATCTATAAATACGTTTAACAAATTAAACGCTATTTAAATTAAATAATAATACTATAATAATTAACAATAATTATTGATTAATATCAAATGTATAATTTTTTGTGTACACTTTTAAAATCATTATTCTTAAAAATGAATAAATTTAACATTATTATAAATACCTACACATAAAACACTTAATGTTATTCTATTAGTAATAATATAAAAAAAAAATTAATTTTGATTTATCGTTCTAAGTCTTTGTAGTTATTAATTATATGCAGAATGATTCACTAAGCATGCTAATACTCATTATTCAAATTTTGGTTTTGAATTTTTAAATATACTAAAAGACCATATTTTTAAATTATTCTTTAAATTGTTTGTACTTCTTGAAAAGTGTCCTGTAGTGATACAAATTTTTATTTTTAAACGAGAATCGCTCATTTTTACTGTAAATCTTTTTTTTTTGAAAATTTTTATTTAAATTTATTCTTTTATAAATCATAAATGCCATCATTTTCAAATCACCATAACTCTCATATAATCCAAACCCATATTATTATGGATTTATTATCCTTAGTATACAAAATTAAATAGCTCAAACACTTCTCGCTTAATTATTTACTATGATACGTCAACATTTTCAAAAAATTGACTGTTAAATAATTTATAGTAGAAAACGAAGTTTTAATCTGATAACCAGATGTTTTTAATTCTACAGGGCACTCGTATCTAAAAATAAATAATATGTTTAAAAACTATAAAAAGTTTTAAAAATTATTTCAGTTTTGATGATTGATATCATACCATATATTTTATCATGGCAACGTTCATAAAAATGAATATACAATAATAATAATGTGATGATAATATCATTATTTAATTTTTTTATTTCTATTATATGACAGCAACGCATTTATCACTCATATGATAACAAGTAATAAATATTTGATATATGGAATAATTTGGCAAATAAGACGATTTTTGTGATGTGAGTATAAGTTTGTTATTAAATTTATTGGTAGTCTAGTTTACAAGTGGGAGTATATGTAAGTGTTTGTGTAAATTTAAGTAAGTAATTCTACAGACATATAGGTAATAATAGTGACATGCCAAGTTATTGTATATAATATTATGTTCTTAAATACTTTTTCAATGAATGTGTTATATACCTATTGTACCTATATTTGTATCCGTGGTCAAATATACAGCTTTAAGAGTCTATACTTTTCCAAAACTGGTTCTATTTGAACACAAATTTTCCATGTTGCAGCACCATTAAAACGTAAGACAGATGCATACTAAGAAACGGTGAAAAAATGTAATATAACCGATTATCGCTTATTTGAAAACAAAGAATTGAAATAACATGATGTACTCTATAGTGTATAATAATATCATCACTGTCTTATTGGCAGTGTGTTGTATAATATAGCCGTGAGCTATGGGCTTACTCGGGTACTTTAGAAAAGGTTAATCGATCAATTGACAATTTTTTGTAATTAAAATAATAATATTGTAAATGTCACAAGTCACGACTATAGTTGTATAGTACGTGTCTCAAGTTTTCTCAGAATCTACAGTATAATTTATTGTAATTATAATAATCACCTAATTACCGAGCGTTTATATACATATTATAGAGTAAGAATAATTGTAAATTACGCTATTATCATTGTAAAAGTTATTAATTTAAGGCGATCAATGTGCATTGCGCACAACCATATAATCGGACATACAATTCGAATTCCGTAGGCATCAGACAGTTACGGCGATTCGTCACAACTTGCAGTGCAGCGATGTACTATTAGGTATACCATTATAACATTGTAATAAAATATTTTAATCGACGAATGCGTCTTTAATTTATGAAAATATTTGAGTGGTCATTGGATTTATAGATTTCAAAATGAAAAAGACTATGTTCAAAGTGAGTTGTATTCCGATGATCTGATATATATGTACTTACGTTAGGATATATTTTTGTTCCTTCGATATTTGTTTTATAAACTATAATATACGTTTTTGTTATATAATAGGTCTTTGCGTCATGCATCGTGGTAGTATGCCTCACGTCATCAGTATCCTCGAGGGTTACTCCTCCGGTTCTGGAGTCGATTGCAGTTACGATCGACGAGAACCCGATCATAGAGGAACACCTGAACAAACAACACGAACAACATGAAAACCTTGTTGGGTGAGTAAAGTGATTTTTTTTTTCGTCGATCGCGAACCTGGTCTATAACTTGCAATGTGTATAATATAAGTAAAGCTCAATAATAATATTTATTGTTGTAGTGGGATCCAACTATTTTACGATGTGTATAGAGTGAAATTGAAACCACCTACCTACCGACTAACATTTCAATAATCATTTTAAACAGTATTACAATTTTAAACACGTAAACATTTTTAAATTCATTTCGTCGTGACCCAGTCAGTAATTATTTTCTGAGGAGTAATATAAAGATTATATATATTATATATATGTATATATATATATATATATGGATAGCCGAATGGACGTCACTAAAAATAAGCAATTATCTATTAATATTTAATGTATATATTATTTACATGAATAAATATATATAACTTAGGTATGTTAAAAAAAATAGAGCTTGCCAGAATGTATTTTTTACAAACATGCAATTTTTATAACTTAAAAATAAACGAGTACTATGCTGATTAAAAAATTATCAGCTTTTCGAGAGCCATATGATGAGGAATTCTGTATATTAACGAGTTACGGTTATTAGTGACAAGAAATTGGCGAGTATAAATGTATAATACTTGTATAACACTGTTATATATTTTGTAGCTGTGCTCATTAAATAATTATAACTCTTAAGATTTTTTTTTATTTTACCAATACATGTATAGATAACACAGTCTTGTTTCTTATATGCATCTTAGTTAGTTTGTATAATAAATATATAATTTGTTAATAAAAATAAATTGTATTACCATAATATAATATAATATATTATTAATAAGCAAATATATTACTTAATCTTTATAACTAAAATAACTTATATAATAACAAAATACTTTAAAATAAACATATATCAGCTATAGATATGTGATGGTAACTGGTAATTATTAGTTTCAGGTATTTAATATTACTAAACATAAAAATATTAATGAAAAAAATTATACACAAAGAAACTTTTATTAATTTAGTTATAAATATAAATTTAAGTCTTTTAATTTCAGTATTCACATTTATAGAATTGGATCTTTTGCATTCACGTGCACGACTAAGTTATAACTTTATAAGGTACAGCGAAATATGTGTTAAAAATTGCCTCATACGATTTATTACATTTTATTCTGACCTTACTGCTTATAATAATTATTATAACTTAAATAATAATTGTCACTTAATTCAACCTAACCAAAATAATAATTATTAATATATATATATATTGTTAGTATCACAATGATATTGTGTTGTATACGTTTAACAAAATAGTTAGTTGATTTAAATAAGTAAACAATTATCAGTATAAGTATTAAAATAATTACATTAATAACGGTTGTTGTAATACAATCAAGATTAAGTAGTTGTTATTTATTTAAGTAAGACTATGTAGACACCACGTCCGATAATCACTATAATACATAGATACAGACGTTATTTCATTTATATATAGAACAATTTATATTCGATACGGATGAAAAATACTAAAATCTATTTAAACAAATCCCTATTATAAAAACAATATTTTTTGATTGATATTTTTAATTTCCTAACTTACACCAAAAGTTTTTACAATTTATAATAATGTGCACTAAAGATTAATAAAATTACCTGAAAATGCTAAAAAATAAAAATAGTCTAAAAATGGAGGAAAAATGCAAAATAAAAGGGTCACTTTTGAAGTATTCGTTATATACAAAACGAATTATGTACTTAGAATACAATACCTTGGAGTATCAAAAAAATAATTCACTTTGAATTTATTGAAATATAGTCCTACAGTAATATACAAAAATATAAAAATAAATAAATAAATAAAATAATAAATATTTAAAAATAAAAAAATAATTAATTTAAAATATAATATTTTATAAAAAATAAATTGTAATAATATACTTGTACAATGAAGTTGAGTTATGTGAACATAAGGCCGTTAGTTAGGAATTAATAGTTAACATTTATACATTTAATACATTTAATTCGATGAGTTTAAGTTCATATAGAATAATTAATATTAACTTAACTCAATAAAAAAAAGTGAATGTACTTTTTTAATTAGTACGTGCATGTAGATTACCTAAAAATATTTTGTCAAGTTAAAACGTTTAAAACTCAAAACGTTTCAACTCAACCTCAGCTTTTTAACTAGCTAATGTTTACCTTTGATGTTTATGAAGTTTGTGTTTTACAGGCTGAATGCTGTGGATCTCAAACCTTACGATTTCAAGTTAATTGCAAATGAAGAGTTGTGGAAACTGGCGATAACGGCAGATAAACCGATGGTGTCACCGAGATTTTACCGACAGCGTAGAACTTTCGACCCCGAATTAGAAGAACGCCTAAGGAAAGAGATCGAGGACGACAACAGAACTCTTACTATTCCTTTTAAATTGAATGACACTGTTCCTGTAATCCCGCCAAACTCGAATGATCTTGAGAAATCTCAAGAGCAGGAAAAAGAACATTCCTATGAGCTCCCAGAGCCACAGGATTCTTCCGAGAATGATAATCCACAAGAGTCAAACAAATCCACCGGTCCACAAGAGTCCAACGAATCCACCGGTCCACAAAAGTCCAACGAATCTACCGGTCCACAAGAGTCCAACGAATCCACCGGTCCACAAGAGTCCAACGAATCCACCGGTCCACAAAAGTCCAACGAATCTACCGGTCCACAAGAGTCCAACGAATCCACCGGTCCACAAGAGTCCAACGAATCCACCGGTCCACAAAAGTCCAACGAATCTACCGGTCCACAAGAGTTCAACGAATCTACCGGTCCACAAGAGTCCAACGAATCCACCGGTCCACAAGAGTCCAACGAATCCACTGGTCCACAAGAGTCCAACGAATCCAGCGGTCCACAAGAGTTCAATGAGCCCGGCGATCCACAAGGATCCTACGAGTCCAATGATGTGGAAGAGTCCGAAGAGAACACCGACGATTCTTCTTCCCTTGACAACGATGACAATAATACAAATAGGTTAGGACCTAGCCCTCCGCTTCTAAAAACACAATTTTAACAACTATATATAATCCATAAATTATTATAATATGCACTTTTTAGATTGTTATCTTGATTATAATTAACTTAATTTTAATAATAATAATCGGCCGTTGGATAAAATGCTTTACCCATAGTATTAATAATTTTTATATTTTATTAATAAATTAACCATTTTTAAAGATTAATTTAATTTTCTATGCATTTTATATTATACATTCCAATTAAATGTCTTGTAGTTTATATTAAAAGTAAGAACTTTTTTTATTATTGTCTGCGGGATTCGTTAAACCTAATATGCATTCTTGATTTAATAGCATGGAAAATATATAATTTTTAATTTATTATTACATCTTGAAGTGAGAATTCAAAATGTTTTGTTAGTAACCGCCAGGCCCGGATTATATCTGTTTGTAGCCTTGGAGCCAAATTTTTTAAAACAATTTTTTTTATTATAATCAAAATAAAAACTTAATAAAAATAAAACTACAGTTCCTTAAATTAATTAGTTTTCTTCTATCTTAAATATTATTACTTTAAGTTATATATTTAATAAAATTTTTTTTTGCTTTTTCTGATGACAACATCATAGAAAATTTGATCATTTTTTTTATGTTGAAGTAATTGAGTAATTGTTTTTTATACGTGCCAGTTTGGCAGTTTAGAAAACGCCCTTTTATCTATGAATTGATATATACAATTTTTTAGCGTATAAAAAGCATATTTCAAGGTTAAAGAATATTTTGTTAAAAACAATATGTTTTAGGAATATAATATGCTTATAAAAAAATGCAAAAATATTTTTGACTTCCGTTAGTTTCTACCATTAAAAAAATGTTTTTGTTTTTTGAGTTCATAAATTTAATTATTAGGTATATATCTGTGTTAGAATCATATATATGTAAAATATAATTAAACAATATCCACTAGTAAATAATTTAGGACACTATAAATTAAATATGACTGAATAATTTTTTAAAGATTAGGTTTAATTTAACTATCTAATAATTTTTATAAATTGTTACCTTTTTTTGTTTTTTTAGTATTTACCTAGGTAATATATTTTTCTAAAAAGAATATTTATGCATATAAAAGATTATATTGATGAAACTATAAAGCATAAAAACAACTTATTTTAAGATTTTAGGCGCATATAAATCTGGTCTCTAGTTATATCTTATATTGTCTTGTAACATTTATCAGTATCACAGGTCTTAATAATATTATAGTATAATAATTAAACACAAATGACTGAAGTCGACGTTTAATAATTAGATTATGTAGGAGATTAAAATATTAATGCTATAATTTTTAATTTGTAAAAGTTGTCTTATCATTTAGGTAAAATATAAGATTATGTTATTTTTCTTTGCAGGCTCCTATTTCTCGTTGGCCCATCTGGCCACTCTCTCCTTAATCCAAACCCGGTAACCGTTTTAATTGTCGCACTCCCTCAATGGTAATAAACAATTTGTTTAATAATATCGTTTGTACATTTGGATAAGTTTGATATTATTTTCTACATGGAATTTAATTTTTTTTGTTTCTGAAGACATTTTATCTAAAAGCAAAACAATTGCTCCAATCTTCAACTAACTTTGAGGAAACTGTGTTAGCAAAGAAGACAGGTACTTTTCGAGATAATCACGAAAAATAATTATGAAAAACAAAACTATTTTTTATGCAAAAGTAGTTTCACTCAAAATTTATTATACAGTAGATTTACTAAAATTGTCTGGTTTATATTTTTAATGCAGTTTTCCTTGTAATAGTTGTTATATTTACCTATTACATTTTCTAACGTTCTTTATTAGTAAAGTGTTCTGTGTTTAATACATTAATACATAGTATGTATAATCAGAACTGGTCAAGTTACTTAATAATTTGTAACCAGATACAAGTTACAAGTTATGTATCTCAGTTACATAATTGATACAAGTAAGTTAAATAAAAAATTATCAAAACAAAATAATATATCATTTCAATTATAAATCATTATTTTTATTATTGAAATCACAAAAGTATTAAAGAATGAAAACGATGTAAAAAATGATAAGTGTTTTGAAATAAATAATAACATTTTAATTACTTAGACAGGTATACAATATTGAAAAATTACATAATTAAACTTTACATTTTATAATTATAATTTATTTTTAAGAACAGAAGTTTTTCAAAATTATTATCAGATAAACAACACATTTTAGGGGACATTGCAAAACCAGCAAATGAAAATAATCAATCAAAAATGATTCATGGTAAATACATGAAATTTTCACCAAATGTTTATATTAGCATTATATATTTACAATTAAATTTTCAAAATATTTTGAATTTTTTTAAGCTATTTGTAGACAATTGAAATTTTCTAAGTTTTTTTTTTTTGAAATGCCGATAAAAAAAATTTGGCATTCTAAAACAATCATTAAAAATTAATACAAAATTTATTATAAGTTGTACTTAATACTTATCGTATTAAAAAAAAAATCAAAAATGATTAGTCGCAGTTTTTGTTTACAAGCATTTAAAGTTCAAATGTTTACGAAATATGTTAAAATCGCGAAAAAATTTGCAAAGAATTTTGAAGTTGAAAATTTAGAAAATTTTTGTGATTTATATCTAAGGTTAAAAAAACTGATACAAGATTCTCCATAACATTTTCTTCAAATAACTGCAAAAAAAAACTCCAGCGTTAATAATATAGAATAATGTTATGAGCGCATGAAATTTAATTTTTTACGAAATCGCGTAAAATTATGATATTATATTACAATTTAAATAAAGGTAATTATATCATATATCCTAGACTGACAAATCATCTGTGTTCAGAATCATTTTTCGTATAAAATGATACCTGTTATTGCATTCATATTTAACACATCCATTATATAGTGTCCTATTCTCCATCTCTAATACACAGCAGAGCCATTCCCACTTGCCCACCCTTTTTTATTTATTTTTAGTTGGATGTATACATAATTTTTCTTATTTTTTCGTTTTAAAATATCACTTTTAAATTTTTAAGTGGATGGTTATTATTTAGTGAAAAAAATTACACGATATGAAATTTTTAATTATTTCACTAAGCGGAAAAAATGGTTTCCATTTAATGAAAACTTATCCAGTTCATAAAATGGACAATTTTATCAAGCAACATTATATATATATTATTTGTTAACTATAGCTCATTGCACTGCGTCACCAACGATAAATTAAATAATGTCAATGGATTTAATCTGTCTTAAATCCCGTTAAATGTATAAACTACATATATTAAAAATACATTCATTTAGGCGGTTTTGACTAAATATAAAATAAACATCTAAACCTATATTAAATTATAATAACTATTTTGTTTTCTGTAATCAATGCCAACCTTGTACAAATAAAATAACAAAATAAAAATTCGTTTCTCGAAATTCGGATTCGAAATTCTCATTTTTGAGTAAAGAAGTAAGTATATAATATGCACTGCATTTTATAATCACGATTAGGTATACAAATAATAACGATTTAATTTTTATACGTTTATTTATAAGTTTATAAAAACGAGTTATTATACCTGATGTGTACATATATTTTTTAAATGAATAGAACTCTTTTGCTTAATAAATTGATACATTTCAAATTAATTTCTGTTCTAAATATATTATACACATTCGAATACTCATAATAAATATATAATTTATCGGTAACCATTTAGTACACTTGAAGCATACTTAATACATATCAGGAGCGAATTCACTGTTTTTTCTTAATGTTATATATTTTAAAATACAATGAAAGGTAACTGATTACATAAAATTAAAATACAACTATTTATCGAGACTATTTTTTTTTTTATGCGTCATATGATTTTGAACCTCGAGGCTAGTAATAACTAATAATTGTTTTCACACCATATTTCTACACCCAAATTTTGTGTGGCTGCAAATCATAATACAAAAAAAGATTACATTTTGTGGTTTCTAAAATATTTATTTCTAAAGTATTTATGTTTTTATAGGTTAAATAACTCGATTTTTATCGTGAGTTAATGACAGAATTCTATTGATAGGTAAAGTAAAATTATAATATGTTTTTTGTGAAAAAATAGACCTAGTTCTACATAGAGGGACACTAAAATTCAGAACGTTGAATGGCTCTGGACAATCAGTATAACCATTTATAAGTTTAAATAAATATTTGAAGTCCTTTATTTTTTTTCTGTCTGATAAACCAACAATGTGAAACAAATTCATTAATGGCTGGTACAGAGGTTGTGGTTCATGGATAATTTTATATTTGAAGACTAAAAAACGAAGGAAACGATTTTGAACATTGTTTAATCAATAAATTTGTTACTTTTTGTAAGGAAACCAAACCACATAATTGTACTAGTTGTCTAGTTGGCTAAGGAGATAAATAAAGGTTTTAAACTAATGGGATCCGTGAAGTCTTTATATTTTCTCATAATAAATCCTAATATCATAGAAGATTTACTAGTTATAATTGTTTATTGAAAAAAGAGTGGAATCAAATATTACACATAAGATCACTTTTACCACGAACAAGTGATAATGAAGTCTTATTTATATAGTAAGAATTAAAAAAAAGGAAATCCGAACCATAGAAAATGTAATTACTTTGTACTTTTCAAAATGTATGGATAAATTATTACTTGTTCATTATAGTCGGGCATAATATTCAAAACTTACTAATCGGAATAATTTCAATTCGTCAACAAAAAAAAGTATCCTTGAATTGAAAAGTTATAATAATAATATTTTATGTACTAAGACACTACAACAGGTTCGTCAAATTGAATGTATTTATCAAAAATAAAAAAATTAATATTTAAAATAAAAAAATACATGCAAAGTTATTGGGAAATACGCATTATATAGTCATGAAACTAATTAACAAGATTTATTTTAGTTAATTCAACCCATATTTTTCAGATATACTTCAAAAGGACAATTTATATACAATTAATAAAAATGAACGAAACGTACTATTTATTACTATTATTTTTCAAATAACAAAAAAAAATATACATGTATAGTCAACGATAAAAGGTAATTATATAATATTATCAGTTAGCTATTTAAAGAAATTTATATTTATATTTATTTTGTTTTCCAAAAGTCCTGAATGTATTATTTCAAGCATAAGAATATATTATTATAACTCTTAAGTTAACCAATAAAAAAATTAAAATTTCCTTCCTTTTTAAATGTTGAAAGCATAAAATATATTTTTTAGCTTTCTATTAAGTTATGAAAAAAATTATTTTTAAGCATTTTTCCAGTGCTTATTTAAAACATACGTTTGTCATGGAATCGTAGATTTCACCAATTTACATTAGGAACTTTTAAGAAAAGTCAAATTAATCTGATAATATATAATATATTTTATGTAAAACAGTAAAATATTTTTTATAGAAATTTGATTTTTGAATATTTTAAATTCTGAAGTAACTGTGTAATGAAACATTCAATAAAGATTTTAATATTTGTTACTATTCTAAAAATAATAAATATTAAAATTAACTTGAAACTTTTTGACATTACGCATATTATTATTTACTATACCTACACGATTTATAATTTCTAGTTATTATATCGTGGATATATAAAATTAATCTATTTTACTTTGTACTTCTATACTTTCAATTTGCATGGAGATTTATTATAGTTTTAAATTAATGTAATGTTAAAGTTAAAATATAACTAGGTAAAGAGATTTTGAACCATTATTCTATTATTTAACAGTAAACAAATAAAAATTATTATTAATTATTTTTCATAAGAATACGCACAGTTCTTCGTTTTTCTCATGTAACGTTTGAGATGTTCGTAGTATGCACTTTGATAAACTAAAATAAAGAATTATTATACCTATACAACACTTCGATAGGTACTTTATTGAATAGTGAAATAATATATTATTATTATTTTTTTTTTTTATAAAACATTATGTAAATACCTACTATAAAATATACACATAGTATATATAGATATGAGTATTTATGCATATGTGTATCTGTGTATCCGTGTGTATGTTTTAAATTTTTTTTATATTGTTTTAATTAGTATTAATTTTGGGTGAATTGAACTAAGACCTTACATTTTATATTTTTGTGTAATACACCTATATACCGATTATTTATACCATAGAACACGTATGATATGATCAATAAACCTCAATCAAAAAATTATAAATATTTCACCGAGTTATATATTAAAATACATTCATTATATTATTATTTTTAATTTTAATATTGAATAAAATTACATTAAAATAAAAATTACTTGTAGTAAAATTATTATTTTTCTTTTGAAAATTAGCTGTAATAACGAAATATATACTTTATTAAATGCGCTGCTTAGATCTATATTATTTTTATAATGTAAGTTATCTATTCATCATAGTTCTAAAAATAGTAAAGATAAGGCAATATATTCTTACGAGTAAAGAATACAGTTTTACAGAAATTATACTTAAAATTTTACTTTGTTATTAAACCTTTTTTTCTTTTATTTTTTTTAATTTTATTAACTTTTTTATTCTGTCTAAATACTTGATTCTTAAAATTCAAAGTACAGTCATATAAACTTAAGTAAATACTAGAAAAAACTATGATAATTTTCTTACGGTTATTAAATATCATCATGATATTGGTGAATGAATTGTCTAATAACACATAATAATTAATAATAATCGTATAATAATAAATTAGTAGTTAAATAAAATCTATTAGAGTTTAAATTGAATATTAGATTATGATAATATATATATCACTTTTAATTCGTACAAGTGTAATTTAATTACCAACAAAGTGACAAGGTCATACATTATTTTTTGACCAGTTAGGTGAGCTAAACCAGTCTGTACTTTGTATAAAGGGTGGGATAAATTTTCTCCAAAAATAGTATAATGTTTTCCGCTATTGTTCTAATCATCCTTAATCATCCTTTTTTCCTTAAAATATTTAATTCGATTTGATAGATGAAAATAGATTTGTTGCTTATATTTTTGCCGACTCCGACATTCTTAGCTGTTGTTTAAGGTATTTAAAATTTAAATGAGATGTGGTGTCACCGGTTTCCAAAAAAATGACCTTTCCGTTTTCCGCCAATTATAAATTATAGGATTTTAAAGTTTAATATTTTTTTTATAGTATAGATAATTTTATATTATATTATTATGAACTTATGAAATAATATCCCAAAATAAGTTTTTTGTAAAAAAAAAATTCTATTATATATAATATAAAATTCTGTTATCAGTAAGAAAACTAATAGTGTGACGATAAAATTGTATTGTAAGAAGGAACATTTTAAAATATTCCTTAAATTTGATTCAAATCAGTGATTAGCTATTCTAATAAAAATAATTAATTTTAATAGTGTTTAGTAAATTTTTCGATTTTTTTTTAATGTAATTATATAGTCATCTGTCCAGCGAGAGAGCACGCAGATTTTGCGCAACCCCCCGCGTCACCATGCTATCAAAACTGGTTCGCTTATTGCTGGGTATCATTGGGGAATGCGCAGAAAAACTACAGATTTTGGTCGATTAGCGGACAGTTCTCTCGCTGGACAGAGTATAGTTGTACAATTATTATGAGACACTTATAGGAAATACAATAATGACTCAAGTAATACAATTTTTTTCAACTGTTTTTTTTTTCTAAACAATGCAAATACTATGAAATACGTATTTTATATTTATTATTTATTATATTAGTAATTATTATTGAGTAATACAATTTTTTTTACAAAAGACTCATTTTGGGATATTCTTTCATAAGTTCATAATAATATAGTAAGTTTTGCGTTGGTCATTTTTTAATAAGTAAAATAATATTATCTTTAATATAAAAAAATAATATTATTAAATATTTACTATAAGGGGTTCCCAAACTTTAAAATCCTATAATAGGATTATAGAAATTATAGGATTAGATATAGGCGGAAAAAGGAATGGCATTTTTTCTAATTTGGAGGAAACCGGTGACACACACGAGAAGTTTTAAAGCAAAAACAGTCAATTAAGTCACGCCTATTAAACTTAACTTTTAAAACAGCTGCAAAACACTTAATGCACTCCCAATTATTCCTAGTGTTGAAAATAGAATTTTACCTACCAATGTTATTTTTTTTTAAATTTTTAATTGGCGATTTTGAACTCATAAAAAGTAAAAAGTAAAAAGTTATAACATGGTAATAACTAAAATATTTTTACTTTTTAGGTTGAAATAGTTCAAATTTTCTCAATTACTACTGCAGTTCACTGGACGTCACTATAGGTAGATACTATACTGTGATACAAGTGTATACTGCAGTTTAAAAATAGGTTGGCAAGTGAGTACCGTTTTGAATGAATCTCTATTATGGTCCACAATAAACTCATGGATGTGTTCAATTTGAATTCAATGATATACCATCGTATACGAAAAATTATTATGAGACGATCTATAGCCTGATTGATCGTCTCACAGTAATTTTTGATGTAGAAATGATAAAGAATATTTCCATGATAATATGTTTTTTTTTGTAACATTGCTATTAAAATCATTGATTTTAATTTTAATATTATGGTAGGATGGAATAATCTTTCCAGAAAATGTTGCATGTATTATATTGTTAGTATTTAATTATTATATTATAATATATATTTATACCGTATGATATCGATTTAAATAAATCAAATATAATAGCATATTTCTGAAATTATCGTAAAAGAGTAATAATAGATTCATAATGTAAATCGACGATATCTTAAAATAAACTAAAAATGTCAATGTTTAAAATACTTTCTTTTGATTTGTATGAATTTTGTCAACATTTTAATTTAAAAGTTTATACAAAAATATTGTTTTAACAAAATTGAAAAAAATTGAAAATTTATCATGCTTATAAATAGGTAGCTCAAAAATGTTATTGTGTTCAGAAAATGATAATATAATAAACATTTAGATCCAAAAATCTACAGTATATAATTTTTGAAAAAAAAAAAACAAATTTAATTTTATTGAAATTTATAAAAATAATTAAACGTCTAATACCATATATGGTTATAGTTATGTTATAGTTATAGAATAGTATAAAATATTTTATTTGTATTAACTTGAAATTTGTATCATACAAAACAATAAATTACTTACCCTCAAATACGAGAGTTATTGAATCTATTAAACAATTTGTTTAGTTATGATTAAATTCTAAAATTGTCTACGATACCTTGTTGTCATCATTTGTAAGCAATGATGGGAAAGAATGCTTTTATTTTGTGTGAACTGTATAAGAAATTACAATTATTTATTAACAAAATTAGTAATTAATATATATATACTATATTACTATTTAATATTTAAGATATTTCATGATATATCGTGTATTATTTACTACTTAATAACTTGGACTGATAGCAAGAACATTGTTATCAATATAATTTTCAAATATTACTAAAAATTACTTTCCCATCATTGTTTATAAAGTTAAAAAATATTTAATATAAAATAAATCAAACAAATCGTATATTTTACCTGTACATTCTAAAAAAATTAAATAATTATAAATCAAACTAATATATTTCAGAATTACATAATAATGTATTTTTATTTTGAAATACATATATTTTATAAATTAGGTAGAACATGTAAAATAGCATAATGAAGATATTGTTTTGAGCTTACCTTCAATATCTGTGAATGTATAAACGTAATTAATTGATTAGTGTTATAAATCATTAATATTATTAAAATACTAAGCTAATAATATACATTTGATGTATGTTAAATTATACAATATACATAACTATAAATAATTTTATAAAATGTTGAACAAAAATATATTTGTAGTGTATTTTTTTTTTATTTAATGAGATTTTAACATGTTAATTATAATATTTCGACAATTATTGGGGACATATCACTTGAAGACAAACATATATACGGTAAAGCTTACAGTTCTAAATTTGGAGGCCTGATTGGAGTATACAATTCATCGTATTTATAATTAGACTTACCTTTATTATGAGCTGAAAGAACGTTGACGAGGGAGAAATTGATTCCGAGAGTGAATAAAAACCGCATTTAACTGAGCTTTTTTTAGAGGCGGGGGAGGAAGAGAGATGGACAGTGTAGAATCAGGTGTTATAAGTTATCCCCACTGCAGCTGATTTGGGGGCAATAGGAGCTACTGTTGAGTCAAAGTTTAAACGAGTGATGTGGTAGTAGGCTGTAATCTGGTGTATTTGATTATGACTGCTGTTCTTTACGGATTGAAAACATGATTGAGTAGGGATATTTTTAAATAATATCCTATAACCAGAGGAATAAGACTTTGGAAGGTTGCCCCATTCTAGCTTCCATAGCATCTGAATAAATGTGCTGTGTAAAGAGACTAAAATCGGTATAGGGGAACCAGTGAGGACCCGAGGTAGGCAAATTGGCTAACAATTCAGCGAACTGAATGCCACTTATGTCTACATGACCTGGAGCCCATAGGAAGGAGATAATGAAAGACCTGTTTCTGAGGAATATTAGTAATGCTAAGATTTTTAGTATTACGCGGGACACATGGAATGGAAGGGGCTGTTTTTGTAAAGTGTTTATAAGTAATACAAGTGAATAAGAACAACACTATAAATACAATACAATAAATTATATGTTATTTTCAATGGTATAAGAATCTGTCAATGTATAAACAATAATGTACTATTTCATTCAAAAATAATACTTATATTATTTTTGAAATTTCATTATAATGTATAACTATATACAAGTACATTTTTTTTAAAAGTATGTAAATATATAACCGACAGTTTTACATATAATACAATCATTGAACTTACCATTCCATTCTGTAAATTATAAACTTTAATATTTGATAAATCCAATTATTTAAAATAATATATTTAATAGTTATTAAAATTATATAACAAATAAAAAATATCTGTAGCTTGTTTGTTTGTGTTATTGTTTTTTGTAGATTGTATGCAGAGCAAATAACGTATTTGCAGCCAAGTATTATTATTTTTTTGTCTATAAATACACTAATTACAATAATACAATAATTACATTTTAAAATAGAATAAATACTTTGATAGTGATATTTGGTAGTAAAATGGATATGGTTGATATACTCGTATTATGAAGTTCAAAAAAAAATTATTGGAAACTTGAATTTTTACAAAATATTTTTACTTATTAGTATTTTCTGGAAATGGTATAATTTTTAAAATAATTTAACGTTTTAATGTTATCCGTAAAAAAATATTAATATTATTTGATTTATGTATGATGAATGAAGTTGTAAAGTTCTACAGTATCTACACCATATTAATTATGCATTTATTTAAATTAAATCACTCTGTTCAAAAGAATAACAAAATGTCTTTGATCTTTTCGTATTACACGAATGTGGCTATGTTAGCTGTAAAATTCGTCATTGATTATAATCTAACATTCGTCATAGACCACTTTGTCTTAAAAATTACCAAAATTCTAATATTTGTATTTTTTTAAAGTTATACTGATTAATAAAATAAAATAATAATTGTTAATACATTTATCATCGTTAAGTATTAGTTATTAAATAACAGGTTTACTAATAATGATAATAATAATTAATAAGCAAATTTGTGGCCTTACTCAGAAAATAGTTATCTATATAAATGTGATAAAATATTTAATTATTTTAAATTATTAATTACAAATTTATAAATGTTCTATTTTAGTTAATGTTAATCACAAAAATATTATGATAATTTTATTTATTTAAGTAAATTGTGTTTATATAATGTATGACAATTAAAAGTTAATAGTGATGTATAATAGGAAATATGTATGTTTTTGAATATAAATTTAGAAAATGTGTTAAAATATTTTAGATAACTATATAAATCTACATTTTTAATTTAGGTTAAATGCAATGTAAATGTCCTATTACAGGTCTAAAGCAAGGAGACTCTTTATCGCCTATATTTTTTAATATTGCACTGAAAAAAGTGATAAAAGAAATGAATATGGAACAACATGAAGATGTAAACTTACAGGGTCACACTATAGGGTTTTTGGCATACGCAGATGACTTGGTTCTGGTAACAGAATCGCAAAATGAACTTAAGTCGCTATTCAGACGGCTAGAAAAGTCGTCAGCAAAAATAGGTTTACGTAATGTTTAATGATGATAAGACAAAATATATTGTTGTAAGGAGGCAAAACAATGCAAGATTAAGCCCCTCCCTAAGTATAGATCAGTATAATTTTGGTGGAGTAGAGCAGTTTAAGTACCTGGAGACGATACTAACAGAAAATAATAATACAGCAAAGGAAATGGAAGCGAGAATACAGGCTGAAAACAAATGCTTTTTCAGATTAGCTAAACTGTTAAGAGCTCGATCACTGCAGTCAAGAGACTTAAATAAACAATTATACACTACCTTAATAAGATCAGTTGTTACATATGGATCAGAGACTTGAGCAATTCGGAAAACCGACGAGAATAGACTTTCGTCCTAGGGGCCGCATACACCCCATAAAAAAAATGTCATATTTTACACAGCAATTAAACGATGTTCAAGACACAAGTAAAGTGGCCTCAACATAGTTAAAAAGAAAAAAGATCACAATTTTGTAAAATTGGAAATCTGTTTTAAGTTTTGACAATAAGAATAGATGGATCGGTTTTTGGTAGTTGAAAACCACACCAACTGAATAAGTTTTTGAATGTGTTAATGCGGTTATCGCTAGTTGTTTTGCATGTCACGGTTTTGTCAGATTTTTGTTGTTACGTATAAGGTCTATCAAATGCTTCGTTACAATAACGAAAATTGATTTAACCGATGTGGTTTGACCAAACCGGAGGTAAATTTTAATTGCGACAGAGTATACAATATTTTATAATTAAAATGATGAGAAAAAGACAATAAGGCTGAAATGGGAAATGGAAAAAAACAACATTTTAGTAGTATGGTGATAATTGATACGAGATAGCTAAAATTAGATGTATATTGGTGAGACTTGAACAGTTTTAATTAGAGATGGTGCGAACTTCGATTGTTAGTATAATCATAGAGGTCGATAATTACGAAGAATGTATGTATCAACAATTGTTAAAAATTATTTGTTGACACAAAATAAATTAATAAAATTCCTGAAAATGTCTAGTTAATATTAAAAATAGATTATAATTTAAAATATTGTAATAATACCTGACAGTGGATCTTTTAAGCGATCATTAATATTTGAACCTGAAAGTTTAAATATAATGTTATATGATATGTGACAAATTATAATATTCTAAAAGAAATAACAACAACTTTTTACTCAAATATATTTTTATTGCGCTTTAATGTAATACCCTACGCAAATACGAGTCTGCTGTAAACCGCTTTAGAATCGGACACACTCACTTTACCCACTCGTATCTTATGAAGAAAGAAGAACCCCCATCGCAAAACACGTATTCACAGAATGCGGTGTTTACAGCGCGGAGAGAAGGTTGCAAATATCTGATCACCTCGCGGAATCACTAGAAGTCCTGAACCGTCCAACGTCATCAAGCTCTTCCAATTTTTTTTGGTAACACGTCTGATCAACCCAGTATAACGAGCATCACATACCACCATACTATATCAAATTATATATATATATATATAGTTACTCCCTTATTTTATTTTGTATTATATAACCTAATCGTTATTAACTATTCGGTTATTTAATCGTTATAATATATTAATATCTATATAATATGTAATGTAATGTATGTCTACGTCCAACGGCCTTAGCAGTCGCGAACTGTTCTGTTAATAAAAAATAAAAAAAAACACAAAATATAATATTATGACGAAAGTCAACAATGTTACGACCGTGAAATGGATTGAAACGTGATAACGTCGTTATCACGGTGTTGATTGGCGGTGGTTGTCAACGATCAGCTCGACGGTGGTGACAACTTCCACTACGCAGATCAACGAGACCCCGTGAGTCACTAAGTCATACGGCATATTACGTGACATTGCGACAACGCACACGGAGCGAGTAGAAAACGGACGACGCGTGGTACATCGTACATGCCGTGTGTAATACAATACACACACACACACACACACCCGCCCGTAAATAAGACGATGAATTTCGTTCAAATTTTTATTTAAATAAAATAGGTTAAAATACGCATATTAAAACTGATGTTGTTTTTACAACTTTTCCACGAGTTAAATTATAAATTGGTGTAGAATTTGGATTTGTATCATAAAAATTAGTCAAGGGTCAAGGTATACATAAGGCATACGTCATAATACTAGGAAATTTCCCATTCTTAAAATTTGAATTTATACATTTTTTTTACTAACATTTATCAAAACAAAATTTTTCTGGAGACTTTAGAGGATCTGTAATAAATGAAAAATAAAGATGTTATTTTGGTAGGTTACATTTTTTTTTTATAATATGTAACATACAATAGTAAAAAAAAAAAAAAAAAAATACAAACATATATCTATTTAATGCAATCGCTATCTATTCAATTAATTGTTTATATACATTTTTATAAAAACATTTACATTCAAGAATTATAAGTACTTACAATCATTATGATATGTACTTTGTGTTTTGACAAAATTGAAAAAATGTTCAATAATGGCTATAAAGTTTATTATTTGAATATTATTTTTATTGTAAACATTTATAACGTTTATATGAATTTTTCACAAAATTTCAATTATATAATATTTTAAATCATTTATCGGAACTGACTAATCGGTCTATTCATTCTAATCGAAATATCGAACAACACTTAACTCATAATCATATCCGAAAAATACTTAAGTACTTAAGGAAAAACACAAAGCAAGAAGAATTTGATAAAGAAAATTAACACCTGAAATCATAAAAGTCTAATCCAATTAACTAGGAGAGTTTCACCATTGACTAAGTGATGATACGTTAGGTTATTTGGCTAGGTTGATTGGCTTTAAGGGTTTGTAGTTCTTTTTTCAATTTATTTATTAGTTTGTTAAATTTGTGTTTGTGGTCTGGGTAATGGGTTTGTTGCTAAATTTTTCTAGCTTGACGTTTTTTGTTAATTAATTATTTTAAATTTTGGGGTAGATATGTATATTGGTGTGGTATTATTGGTATATTTATATTTGATAGTGGTGTAGTGGTCAAGTCCGTTATTGCTTCTTGAATAGTTGTAATAAGGAACTGCGAAGCGCTGTCTATGTCTTCGCGCGATTTTAATCGGACTTTCAGTGAAATTTGTTCGTCTAATTTTTTTTTGAAATAAATTGAAGTTTATCTGTCCAGAGTTCAGAGTATTGTTAATATTTTCTGATTTACCACCTAGGAGAAGCAGAATTGGGGATGGTCGCTTGCTAGTTCGTCAAGGTTTTTAATATTATTATGTGAGTGGTCTGGTAGCGAGGTAAAATCGAGTATGTACTATGTCGGTATGACCAGTAGGTTGGGGCATCGGGCGAAATGAAGGAAAGGTATTAGGTGATTATTTAGAATTGTATTGTAAAATGTTTGTCTTCTGGGGTTAGTTGATCTACATTCAAATGCGGTATGCTTTGCATTAAAGTCACCGCCAATAATAAATGCATTTTTTAGTGTTCTTAGGAATGTTTGAAGTCGGGTAGGGGTGATTTTTTGATTAGGGAGACAATAAGCTGATGATATTGTAATGGGAATATGGTCAAATACTATTTTAATATTTGTGACTTGTATATAGGTCTTTTGGTATGTCGGTAATACATAGTGTAATAGCGTAAAGGATATTAAGATCGCAGTACCGGCGTGTGCAGTACTATCGGGGTGATCTGTTCGATGTGTTGTATAACCTGGTATGTTGAAATGTTTATTTGGTGTTAGGTATGTTTCTGTAATTAGGGCGATGTTTATTTTTTTGTCATAAAGTAAGTATTGTAGCTCATTTTTGTTGTGGGCCATTCCATTTGCGTTCCAAAGGAATATTGATAAGGGAGGAGTTTGATTGTTATCAGTTGACATTTTTTATTAATTTGTCGATGACTGTAGTTAAAAGTGAAATAAGCGGGTTAATGAGAGTTTTTCAAGTAAGATTGAGAAAATAAGCTGATTGTAATTTGTATTGTTATATGATCTACTCAGGGGCGGATCCAGATCAAGATAGCAGGGGGGGGGCGATTTTTAAAGGTCACACATTAATTTTGATAAAGTATTTATTTAGGTACATACATATGTTACTTTCCACAGTCTCGTACAGAACAAAAAAAAATATTTTTATAGTAATAGTAATAAAAAAATATATCACTATAATTGTGTTACTCTTGAAGTATAATCACTCCAAAGACTAAAATCAGGGACTTCAAGCTATTTTTTTTTTGAGAGAAGGAGTGGGGGCGGCGATCGTCCAGATCGCCCTCCTCTGGATCCGCCACTGGATCTACTACATTAACTTAAGTATAACCTTTAGTTTATAATCATCACTTTTTCTTGGATTATCATGCTTTTAACAATCATAAGCATATATAACTATAATTGGAATAAAAAATAAAATATAAAGGTATATTAGCATGTGACGTAATTATTAATCAAGGTTGAAAAGGATAAATTATTTGAATAATTAATTTATTGTTGACGCAGTGTAAACCAAAATATTTAATTTACGATAACAAATTTTAAAACTAACCTTTCTCCTCTTGTATAAAACAATAGGATTCAGCCGCAACAGAAAAAAAAATGATCAAAAGTGTCTGTAATAGTTAATTTTTAAACTTCAGACACCCGCACACATAAAATACCATGTAATTCATAAAATTGAAATATTTCTTGTAAAGTATTATTTTATTATTATCTATATTGATAAATAGTGACTCTGTATCACATTATCACGTGTAATTGTTAATAGATTTATATAATTTAGTGGACTCTGTATTTTATTTGTTTTAGGTGTATACAAAGATAAATCTTTAATGCACATAATAATATCATATATTATTATATTGGCGTATGCACATTTTTGTATGTTCACGTTTATTTAAATTATTGTGAACAATGCGACTGAAAACCAACATGTAGCAGACATATTATTATTTATTTCAGCGGTTCTCAGCCTTCTTGTTTTCATGTATCACCCACCAGTTAGAACATTTTTACGTACCACATGACTTAAGAAAATTTTTTTTGCTTATTTAAAATGTATAGGTACTGCAAAATGATGGCAATATAAGTATTTAATACACAAAAAGAAATATACAACCCCATCCATGTATGCAAAACCAACTAATATCGAATAAATCAATTAATATTTAATATTTTAATGTTAATGATTCATTCCAATTTTTATGAAAATACGTATGTAGCGCTTTATACACGATTGCTACGTTTTCCCGTCATACAAGACTAACAAGATTTTTAAACTTTAATAATAGTAGCCTCGATGCCTGGCAAGATAGCTCTCAATTCTAAACCGTATTCTATCTTAGTCCGGACACGTAACGTTCGTAAAAGAAACAGTAAATATAATTGAAGTATAAATATAATATCATATACTGAACGATGATTACATACTGATCGAACGATAATAATATGATATGAGCTAGTCCATTGAAACGTTAAATGATCAAAATTCGAAATGAACTAATAAATAAGTAGTAAGTAGGTACTTACAAACAACAGTCAAGTCAATCGCATTCATAGTTTTGATATTATGTGTTACATAGGTAATCCTATATATACTTGGTAGTATTATCATAACGAATACGTACAAATATGTAAATATGTTTACATTTGATGGAGTTTAAGAGGACATACTACCCGCATGTGTTGTCTCCGTCTTGCACACGTGAGACATGGAAAATTTTCGTTCATCAGTTTCAATATTGTGCTATTAGTTTTAATATTAGAGCCAACTGACCTATTATAAAATCTAAAGGTAAGATTATTTTCCAGGGCCCCACTCATCCTTTTATTGGTATTTTTATTTTTAAGTAAGTTATGATAATTTTAAAATGTACAATTTCAAAAAGATCATAACTTACTTAAAAATAATAATATTACGTGTGTAAGACGGAGACAACAGATGCGGGTTTTACGTCCTCTTAAGACAGGGTAATTTTTCTGGAATTATTTTATTTTTTACTAACAAATACGTGCGGTATCAGCTATAATATTATTAAATATAGCTAATACCTATACAAAAAAGTCCGATTTTTCACCAATTTCCATAAAATTTTTGTCAATAACTTTGATAAAAAACGTATAGTGTCATAAGATGCTCTTTAGTTTTCAACACTTGAATTTTCAATATAACTAAATTTACGAAATACTTTAAGTTTTTTAGATATATATTATAATACTAGGTGAATAACACGGCTTTGACTGTGTACTATTATTTAGTGTTAATATATTACATCTAGAAGTGGCCTTTAGACCACCGTACTTCTATTATTGTTATTAATTATATTACTTAAAAATAGTTTCTCTGGATAATTCAAAAAAAATTATTAGGTCTTCGGATATTGTTGTAACATATTTATATTATAAATTTCTTATAAATTGTATTGTATTGAAACCCTAGGCATATTAATCATTAACCATCATATCTGTAATATTTTTAGGATAAAATTTTTATCATTACAAGTAATTTTAGACCTATATTTTATATTTGGTTAAAACAATTAAAATTAATGTATTAAAATCATGTGCAGTTTATATATATATTTTATATTTTATTTATATATTTTAACGGAGCGTAAGTCAGGTTATATCTACGGGTAATTTATTTGTACGTTTGAAATACCGTAAATATCAACAAATATATTATTTATTTTAACTACCACATTTACAACTTTCTTAAAAATAAATTTAAATGTATAATTTTTGAAAGTATCTTTGAAACTATGTCATTTGACTATGACATACTTTTAATTAATTGATTATCATTACTAAATAACTTACTGTATTGCATAACATTACAGTAGTTTATAAATCCATTATCTATAAAAAATTAATTATTACAAGTTAATTTATATTTAAGTTTAACGTTAATTATTTTAAAACATAAATTTTTTATTAATTTGCAAATTAGATTAAATACAACCAGTATAAAAAAGTTAGATCTATTTTATCTGAATGACATAGAAGTAAGTTATACAAAATTTGAATTGATAACAAGTAATTTTAACAAATAGGTGATCCAAAAGTTGCAGTCAGTTTCATAAACTTAAAATTAGGTACTTACATATTTTAAACCCAGACATCGATAAAGTATCTGTTAGTTATGTTTTGGCATTATAAATATAGCAACTAACATAAAATATATTTTAAAAATAAATATTAATTTTCAAATAATTAATGTTAAGGATTATTTTTAGAGGAAATAAGTTCCAAAATATTGGCATAGGTTTGAGGTGAATAGGATAAAGTTGGAAGGATGCGTGAAGTTGCTTTCTCTCATTCTGAAAATTATATTGTCAGGAGAAGTATGAAGTTATGAAAACTTGGTTCTAAATAGTTCCAAATATTGTAAGATAGTGTAGGTTTGAGGTAGATAGGAGAAATATGTGGGTTATCTCCACACACGCGGATAAAGGTAGTTCATTAGAAATTATATGTGAATTAATATAGTTTTTTTTTTTTTAAATTTTTTGTTCAATTTTATTTCATGATTTACATTGAAATTTTGTTTAAATATCACAAAGGTATGCAAAGAACGTAGTATATATCTTAATAATCGTGATTAAATTGTATAAATAAATTTTAAAATAAAAAATGTAATAATAATGTGATGTCTCTTACCACAGCAAACTAAACAAAATAACAAGCAATTAATTAAATTAATATAATAAGTATTAATGACATAAAAATAGAGATTTGAAAATTAATTTAAAAAAAAAAAATAGATGTTACTGAATGCTGAATGGATTGGTAATGAGTGATATAACGTACATTATTATTATTGTTATTTATTGTTTTGGTCAGATTTTTAAATAATGAACGTTATACGTAACACAAACTTTCTATAGAGTTATAAACTGTTAATTTATAAACTAGAGTACTAGATTATAATAACTACTTTATTTAATTCATACTTTTATATATTTAATGACTGTATATATTAAGTATATAGATTTAGATGTATTAAATGTATTAATATAATAAAATAATTTAGAATTATAGTATGTATATTCTAATCTAAATTAATTGATCAAATATCTTATTAGCGAACAATTAAGCCCTTTTTACGTTTGGAAATGTTTTCTATATGATATTATATTTTACTTAAATAATTTAATATTAATTATCTGAATATCTTTATATTCTAATAAAATAAAATTTGTTAAATTTAATTATGTATACATTGTAATAATTAGTAGGTTAACAAAAAATGATAGTAATAAAATAATATATATGGAAAACAGTAGTTATAATTATGGACTTAAGTTTAAACTTATACTAAACAGTGTTTAATTATAGAGAGTACAAGATATAGTAAAAACTAAAGACGAAGACATACAGTAATAAATAACAATATAGTCAGCTACAGATCAGGAGCTATTAAGTAGGCAGAGCATTCTATCTAATGAGTTATTATGGGAGTAATTAGAACGGTGAGAGGAGACAAGGTATAGAGAGTGATTTCTAGTGAAATGCACAGGAACGCGGAAAGAGATAGCGGACAGAAGGTCCGGGGCATCTATTGAGCCGTTAAGGAGAGAGGTGATGAAGGAGAGGTCAGGATCTACCCGACGAGAAGCAAGAGTAGGGATATTTAAGGAAGTTCTAACTGGTAGGTAATCATGGGGTGGGTGATCAATATTGAGTATAAAAGCGGTATAGTAAAGGAAGCGATTTTGGACTAGCTCTAAACGTAGTTGGTCCTTGGCTAGATTTGGGTACCATACAACTGAGCCATATTCTAAGACAGAGCGGACAAGGGAAATATAGAGGGAACGAAGACATGTAGCGGACGTGAAAAGGCTAGTGTTGCGCTTTAAGAACCCCAGAATCTTTAACGCTCTACAAACAGTAACATCAGTATGGTGTGCAAAAGAAAGAGAAGAAGTTAGATAGAATCCGAGATCTTTGATAGTATTATGATTGATTATTGTTTGTTTTGTTATAAAATTGCATTGTATTTTATAAGAAGATTATAAGCCATAAGGGCAGTTAAAAGTTTAAAATGTAATAAATAAATAATATAAAATATAAAAATATTAATCTTTCTTAATATTAATTTCATATTTTTATAAAAATGTAAAAAAATCAGTGTTTGTTGTTACTTGAGCTGTTATTAGCATCACTGAAGTTTATAATATAGGTCACTGTCACTGATAATAATATTATTAAAACTTTGTAAGAAATCATAGTTATTGACGAGACTGCAACTACAAATAACAAGCACACATATTGCGTTTCGAATAAAGAATATTGTTTTCTGAAAACTTATGATAAGAAATTTGGTGTTATTTATTTTATAAACAACTCAACTAAGTACACATAACTACTACAAAAATAATTTATTCGTATTTAAACAAACAAGTCACATATGTATATAGTTTATTTTTTTTTATGCGTGTATACACAATAAGCAGTTGAGAAATGCTTCAGACTTATACTTTGACTGTGGTTTCTGATAGCATTTTAGATATAATTATTAGTTATTACTTTTGTGAAATCAAAGGTAAATTAACAATATTTTACAAAATAATCAAAAAAAAAAAAACAAAAACAAAAAAGGAAAAACGAGAATTTTGAAATAAATCAAAACCTACCTACCGACCGGGCTACCGTAATACTAATGGAAAAATAAATTACTTAAATACCAATATTCAAAAAATATTATGAAATATATAATTATATTTAAATATATAGTTAGCTACTTAGCTATCTATGTATATTATACTGTCATTCGATTGGCTGCGTACGAGTCGATTCCCGGGTACCTGTTTAACTACACCGATACCGTTGAGTTGATTCCCGGATCGTTATATATATTCCAAATATATAGTCTGACATTCGGGCGTCGTTCATAACCGAACATTCAAAAAAAAGTAGTCGTTCAAAACCGCACACTTTTATACCTTAATCCCGCATATTTTCCACTAATCAAACAATTCAATATCTTTGATATTTATCAATAACGTACCTATACATTTATCCAAAATAACATTAAAGTTTAGTGCCGTACACAAGTTAATCATATTTAATCAAGATCACAAAATCATAAAAATATAACTTTCGGGATTATACAGAAATATCAGTTCTAAAAAAAATTACAATGATAAAAATTCACAATCTGGATTGATGTTGAAACTTTTTTTCGGGTTGCCTTATACTTACCATCACATTTGATTCTTAAGGTGTTTGTCGAGATTATGGTTACTAATTGTCCAGATGAAAAACAATTTTATGATTTTGTTGTTTAATTTTTGACTGTCAATCAAATGTGTGCGTTTTTGAACTATCAACCTTTCTAATCTCCCCTTTTAACAATAGAATAAATGTGTGCGGTATTGAACGTTGTAAAATGTGCGGTTATGAACGGTAAGTGTGCAGTTATGACGGCCGCCAAAATATTCATCCCATTAACGTAATCCAAGAGACTCTACGAGGAGGTTGGCTGACAAGTTTCTCAAAAATATTGTTCTTTTTAGTTTTTTCATATTTTGAAAATCATTCAATTTTTATTTATTAATTATTTATTGTATTATATTATAATTTATCATTTATTAAAAAAATTTAGTAATTATATAAAAATTTAAAACACATTGTTATAAAAAAAAATGGTATATCTGGTAATGAGATTACTATTAAGATAATAAGGACATCTAATTACCCGTAATTAGCATACTGTATATTATTATTTTTGATAATTGATGACTGATACAGTGTGTTGTAAAACATCAATGAAATAATAATTATAATGAATAAAATACTCTTATATTAATTATGCTAAATAACCAAACTAATATTGATTTAACTAGAAATGTATTACATTAGGTTCCGTATAAAGCGTACCTAAAAGTATAAAAAATATTTAATATGCAAAGAACTTTGTTTATATACATAATTGCGTTTTTATCAATTTCTTCTAATTTGTTGACATTTTTAGATATTCAAAGTATAATAACAAGTTATCCTCGATTAATCTTGACCATTCTTGTTCTTTTATTATTCAAAAAACATTTTAACAGTACAGAAAGAAGTCTGTTGGATACCTAATACTACGCAGCAGTGTGTTTCTAGTTTGTTTTTTTATTATTTCTAAAGAAGTAATATTTTAATAATTTAATTTTTTATACGTTTTTTATGTTTATAGTTTGTAAAAATGAGTTATGTTATAATACTTGTGTACACACATATATTTTTTAAATTAATAAAACCACTTTATCTTAATAAATCATAATGTTATAATTTTTAATTAATTATTACTCTAAATATTATATTTTTGAATACTCATTATAAATATATAATTTTTCGATAAATTGATTACACTTGAAACATATTTAATACACATCGGGAGTGAAATTACCGGCATTTTCTCTATATTATATATTTTAAAATACAATGAAAGGTAATTAATTATTGGTTAAATAAAATATTACAATACTACAATATTTATTGAAACTTTTTCTTTTCACAGGCAATATTTATCAAGAACACTGAGGCTGGGTTCAAATTGTTTTTTACACCATTCTTTTTTGCCAAAATGTGATGCGGCTGCAAATAATAATATAAATCAAGATTACATTTTCATGGTCTTTATTAGTAAGCTCTAGCTGTAAGATCTTATTTATAATATTATGTAATAAAACAGTATCACTAGATCGTAAAATAAAATGCATTTATTAAAAATAATAAAATTAATATTTAAAATAAAAATAAAAAAATGCATGCAAAGTTACGACGAAATATATTATTTAATCATGAATAAAATTATTAACAAGATTCATTCTAGTCAATTCAAACCATATTTTTCAGACGTACTTCAACAGTTCAACAGGAAAATATATTTACAATTATTAGAATTGTAAACATAATATTTAATGCATGTATAATGTATATGTATACATAGCCTTACAAAATAGACGATAAAAGATAAGCATATAATATTTTCAGTTAGCTATATAAGATTTTAAATTATAATTTATTATGTTCTTCAGAATGTATATCATTTCAAGAATAATATAATATTAATATAACTAAGGAATAACCAATAAAAAAATTAAAATTTCCTAAATGTTTGAATGCATTAAATATATTTTTTTTAGCTTTTTATTCAATTATGAAAAACATTATTTTGAACCATTTTTCGGCGGTGTTTTTAAATCACGGAAATATAGATTTCACCAATTTTACATTGGGAACTTTTTAAGAAAAGTCGAATAATGCGATATCATATAATATATTTTACGTAATAGCAGTAAAATATTTTTATAGAAATTTGGTTTTTGAAATTTAAATTTTGATGAAACTGTATAATGAAACATTTAATAAAGATTTTAGTGTATGTTACAATTCCAAAAATAATAAATATTAAAACTAAATTCTTTTTCTAACTTGAAACTTTTTGCCATTACGCATATTATTATTTACTATACCTACACGATTTATAATTTCTAGTTATTATCACGTGGACATATTATAAACTTAATTTATTTTATGGTTTGTTATTTAACACGAGTTTATTTTTTTAATTTTTTTTTATGGTGCGATGTTGATACATGTTTCGTGGAGATTTATTAATAAAGAGTAATTTTGTACCATTATTTTATTATTTTACAGTAAACAAATAAAAATTATTATTAATTACTTTTTAAAAGAATACGTACTGTCTTTCATGCTATTTAAATATCTTTTTAAATAATCGTAGTAATCTTGTTGAAAATCTAAAAAAAATTAGTACAACAATATGGTAGGCACTTTGAATAGTGAAATTACATTTCATTAATTCCATTATTTTTTCATTTTTAGATTATTTATAATTAATAATATTGTGTACTATAAAACAGACGTTGATTGTTTATGAAGTACACTATAAATTATAATATAACGACAATATATATGTGAGTATATATATTTGTGTGTGTGTGTGTGCGATTAAATTACTCTCGAGTTATATTAATAAAATATTATATTATTTATATTATTTGTAAATTTTTCATCTTTAATAAAATTATATTAAAATAAAAATTACTTAAAGAATCATTTGTGGTCTTCGGAAATTCATCTTTAATAACAAAAATATACGTTATTTTTATGTGTTGCTTAGAACTACATTAGCTATTTATGTAATTCTAATATTAATCATCAATGCATCATAGGATTAAAAATAGTATACATAAAGCATGATATTCCAGGAAGAGTAAATACAAAAGTTCTACATAAGTTATACTTTAAATTTTACTTGGTTATTATTACATTTTTGGTTTTGATTTCTAGACTCTAATAAATTAAATAAGAATGAATTGAATTAACTTTTTTGTTATGTCTAAACCAATCGGTTCATAGGAATAAAGTACAATCATATCAAACTAAAATATACACTAGAAAATTCTATATTTATTTTCTCACCGTAAGTAAATATTATCACGATATTGGAGTACGGATTGTCTAATAAATTCAAAATAATTAATAATAATCATATAATAGTCTAATACAGTTAATTTATTAGATTTTAAATTTAATATTAGGTTATTATATATATTTTCCATTTTTAATTTATAAAAATGAAACTTAATAATTTAAAATATAACAGGATGAGACATTATTTTTTTAAGCTATAGTTAAACCAGTGATGCCTTGTATAAGGGATGGGATCTATTTTCTCCAAAAGTAGTACACGACTGTTTGCCGCTATTATTCAATTTTATCCTCAAAATGCTATCTTTTTTTCACTAAAACCTTGTTTATTTTTATTAAAATATTAAAATTCGATTTAATAAATCGTGGCAGTAATATAAAATAGAGAGTTCTAATAGGTCCGTTTCGCCAGCACTGCGACTTTGGAATTTTAATTTAAAACCTTGACAGTATTATGTACTTTTTTTTGTACAATTTTGTACAAGTAAAACAAAAATTTGTACACTCTCCCAAACACGACCAAAACTCCGACCAAAACCATTTTTCCTATACGCGTGCTGAAGAAATATAAATAGGTATGACACGTAGCACAATTTTGTAAATTGTTCGTCATATTAAATCTGCAATTCAAATTATCGAGTATTGCTGTGATTTTAACACATTTATATTGAAAAAAATGTAACTCCATTCATTCATAAAAGATTTACCATAATATATGTTATTTTTTAAATTTAGTATGTAACAAGAGTCCCGTATTAATCTTATTATACCCGTGACTAATTAATGTATTTAAATGCAGACTTTTTTTACAGTAATTATGAGTAAGTTATCTTACTGAATAGCATTAGTTTCAAATATTAAAAAAATAAAAATAATTTTTATACAATAAGTATTTTAAATTTTCAAGAACCATTATTATGATTATGTTTGAAATTGGAAAAATATATGTATTAAAAATGAGTGGAAGCCTTCCGCAATTTTATTTCAATAAATAATTAATAAATTACACTTTAGTGTTGTGTTGCATAAGTAGTGAATACTCAAAGTATATATTTTACATATAAATAATTTATTAAGAACTAACATGGGATGAAAGAATAGAAAATCTATTAATAGAATATTCAAACCTAAAACGTTGATATTATTACGATAAAATGTGGGCTAAAATGAAATTTGTAAATATGTAAGAAGTAATGAGTAAATGTTAACATATTATAAAATGTCTGATACTGTCCATGATTACAGTTTTATTATGTTATTCAGTAGCATAAAATATTTTATTTTTATTAACTTGAAATTTGTATTATAAAAAAACAACATACTACCTATGATACTTACCATTAAAAAATATTTTAAGTATTGATTCTGATGAAAAATTGATTTTTTATTATTAAATTTTAAAATTATCAATGATATTATATCGACACCTTTGTTAAGCACTGATGAGAAAGAATGCTTTCGTTATATTATGTGAACTGTAAATGATTACATTCAATTTTCATGAGGTTTATAATGTTATGAATTTAAAATTATATTATTTATAAATGTCTGTCAATGCATACTAATTGCATAGTTATAACTGATAAAGAACTGCTATTTTGTATATAATATCTTAGAGTTTAAATTTAGCTATTTTTTAGTAAAGAAACGAGACTTTTATGTAATAGATTTTTTTATTTTCATCGATTTTTATTAATCGTATATAGTACAGATTGATATATTAGAAATGATAATATTATACTATTTACATAGTTGCATTAGTACCACCATATTCGAAAATCGTAAAATTTTTAATTTTTACGAAATCACAAAACAATGACTTTGTTGATTACAGCCATGATGTATCTACATCCTGTATACAAAGAATATAATACTACTATATTATACTTAAGTAGGTACTGTTTGGTACTTAGGCTTATATAAGTTTGCATTTATATAATTCCGATACACAATATTTAATATGAACGTAACTATGTAGTTATATATAAAATATAAATCATGAATACATTTTATTCCTTTTACAAACTAACAAATAAATTTGGTATCAAAGATATCCTATGAATTAATTGTAAACAATTCATATTCAGAAGAATTTATTTTATGATTTTCGAATTTGGTGGTGCTAATTAACGTCCCTCAATATATCAATATTATTCATATACCTATAATAAATCGTAATAAACTCGTACATATTTAAAATATATCTCTAAAAAAATTAATAATTAGCAACAATATGTTTTTTATAGATTCATATGAAAAACCAGGAGCTAAAAGTTTTTAGTTTATACGTTGCTGATAATATTATAGTAAATTCTAAATTTAAGATATTTCATGAATATATAATTTCGAGAACACTAGTGAATTATTCACTATTGTCTGACTTGTACCGATAGCAAGAACATTTTTATCAATATAATTTTCTAATATTAATAACTTTCTCATCATTGTTGGTTAAGTTAAAAAATATTTAATATAAAATAAAGGGAGTAGTAAATTTGCACCAAAATAGACCCTAAATATTTACAACATTTGTAATTTGCATCATCTCTGGTGGTAATAGAAATAAGAAATGTAATTTGTACCGAAATCATAATCGATTATTATAAGATAGGTACTATAGAAAATAATCGTACAAGTTTCGATATTTAAGTATAATATAGTAATATATTGAATTATTATTGACATATGAGAAGCTAAAGACATTAGATATTCCATTTATAGATACTGCTCAGGTTATTTACACCGTTCTACATCAGTATTGACTTCAAATTTATACCTTGTATATAATAATAGTAATAATACACGACAAACATATTATATAATATTATAATTATTAGGCATATTATTTTAGCCAAAAATATAATTTAGTATGTATTTTTGTGTTAGAAATAAAAAGTCTTATTATTATAAAAATCATTATTCGATAATACTCATTACTAATAGATATTCATTTTGGTGCAAATTACAAACTTTTAAAATAAATCATATATTTTACTTGTACACGCTAAAAATATTAAACAATTGTAAATCAAACTAATATTTTTAAAATTGCATAGTAATGAAATGTCATTTATTCTGTGATATAACTATATAATTGAAGTACATATTTATATAAAACAGGTAGAACAATATGAAAATATGTAAAATAGCATAATAAAGGTACTATTGTGAACTTACTTTGAACATCTGTAAACGTATAAACGTTATTAGATGATAAGTGTTATGAATCGTTTATAATATTACAATACTATAATAGCTAATGTACAATATAATTTGATATATGTTAAATTATATAACAAAAAATATATTTATTTTATTCATACAATTTTGAACAAAAATATATTTGACGGTGCTAAGAGTAGTCTTCATGAAGTGCAGCTCACGTTTATAATATAGGTACAAATTTATATTTCATACTCCTTGGGGTTTAATTATAAAAAGATAATATAAGTGAATATGAACTATACTATAAATAAACTATGCTATTTTGAATGGCATAAGAATTTGTCTATTTATTGACAACGAGGTACTATTTAATTCAACTCAACAATAATATATTATTTTTGAAATATACATAGTATTATGTAAGTATATTTTTTGTTATAAATAAATATATTGTAATAGTATGTAAATACATAATCAACAGTTTTACATGCAATACAATCATTCAACTCACCGTCCTGTTCTGTAAATTTATAAACATATAAATTTGATAAAATCAATTATTTAAAATAATAATATGTACAATAGTATTATTAATAGCATGTAAGTACAATAAATATTTTTATATGTATACTATCGGTGAACTTACTATTCCAATCTATAAATGTACAAACATAAATATTTGATAAATCCAATGATTTAAAATTTTACCATAAATAAAACAAACAAATAGCTTGTTTGCTTGTGTAATTGTGTTTTTGCAGATTTTAAGGAGAGCCATTAATGTATTTGTAATTATGTAAATTTTTGTGTATGAATACATCAAATTACACTTTTTAAAAAGAACAAATACTTTGATATCTCACTTTAAAAGCAATTTTTGATAATAAATTGTATATAGTTAATTTTTTGTTATTTAATGTAAGTTCAAAAAATAATATTTAAAACTTGAATTCTTACAAAATATTTTTATCAGTATTTTTCGGACATGGCATAATTTTAAAAATATTTTAATTATTTTGTTGCTGTTCATAATCATTATTGTTCGATTTATGTGTATGCATTTTTAAAATTACACCCTATTTATTTTGTGTATTTATTAAGAAAAAAAAACACAATATTAAAAATAATTACTAAACGTTTTTTGATTTTTTTGTATTATACAAATATGGCCTTATCTGCTAAAGTCATCATTATTCATTGACTAACATTTCCATAAACCACATTTTCTTAAAAAAAAATACCAAAATTCTAATACATATTTAACAGAATAACAATAAAATAAATTATTATACACAATAATTCTTTGTACATCTATTATTATGTTATTAAACATTTAAACAATAGGTTTACTAATGACGATAATAATAAGCAAATGTATAGCCTTACTCTTGATACAGTCAGCTATATAAAATATAAATGTAATAAAATATTTCATTATTAATTACAAATCTATAAATTGTCTATTGTATTTAATATTAATCACAAAAATATCATGACTATTTTATTTATTTAAGTTGTGTTTATGTGTAATGACAGTTACAAGTTAATAGTGTATAGTAAGAAATATATACATAGATCTAGAAAATATGTAAAAAGATTTTGTATACACACATATATGAACAATATATACATATATTTTTCATTTAGGTTGAAATTAATATTAATATTCTACCTTTACAGAACATTAAAACGTTTAAAACGATGTATTTCAATAACCGACCGCCCTACCCATGACCTTAAATTGTCGGGGGTTTGTCAATGGACTAACAACCGAATGCTGTAGAAATAAACGTTCAGGACATAATCAAAGAGACTCAACATAGTAAAATATATAGCTAAACACAATTGTTTGTCTCAAATAAAAGCATCCTTAACTTCTTTATCGCACGGCGGTAATGGGAGATGAGAGTGGCTAACATATGCTAAATGCCGCGATTTTAGAAGTATCATATTATTATTCTAACAACCATCAATTTAATTTTCCTAAAATTAACATGGTTTGCCATTTTTCTGCAATGGAATATTCATAGAGTTGGATAATTACGAAGAATTTATTTAACAATAATTGTTAAAAATTATATTTTGACACAAAATAAACTAATATAATTCCTGATATATAGTTGATTTTAAAATATGCTATAATTTAAAATATTGTAATAATACTTGAAAAACATCCATTTTGATTTGTATCCTTTTTATCTTTATCTGAAAGTTTAAATATTTATTTTATTTTTAAATACAACGTTCTGAATTGAACAAATATTCAAAAAGAATTAACCACAAGTTTTAACAAAAATATATTCTAATTTCCTACTGCGCTTCTACTTAAATTAAATTCATTTTTTTATTTATAAGCTTTCGAAATTTTAATTTTACAAAATTGAATATTTTTTATTGAAAACTAAATCGAGATTATTTTGTAAAATCAAAAACTTTTTACATTTAATATCGAATATCAAATATTGAGGCATCTTGGATAAGCAATGTTTGTGCTTGTTGAACACTTTTTAAAAATATTAAATTAAGTTAAAATATAATAGTATATAAATCTATGATAAAATAATTTCACTGTGAAAACTTATAACTTTCTTACATAATGCACATTTTAATTATATTTGACATACAAATATATTTTATAATTTTTTAGGTTTATATCAAGTTATTTTATTATAATATGTGTGCAAAGAGTTACCACTTTTGAATGATTGCAGAAATGCAGACGTAAAGATAAGACGATAAGCAAAAAAAAAAAAAGATCATCACCAATTTTATCTTATCATTTGGTGTATGAAAATCGTGCTTATCGACAAACTATATAATATAATTATATAAATAATACTAATTTTCGACGACCTAGAGAATAATATTTTCTAAACCCGTAGCACGTGGATTTATGTGTAAACCCGGATTTTCCGGGAGAAACCCGGAGAGGTGGCAACCCTAGGTGTACCTTAGAATACATCAGAATATTATAACAGAAAATTTCACATTTCTAAAATTTAAATTTATATATTTTTCTTTGTTTACAGATAGAAGTACAAAATTGCTCTGGAGATTTTGGAGGATCTGTAATAAATGAAAAAATAAAGGTTTTATTTTACGTATTCTTAAGTATTATAAAAAAAAACATATAATCTTCTAAACATATCTGTGTAATGCAATTACTGAATTAAATTAAATTAATTGTTTATATAAATTAGTATAAAAATAATTACATTCAACAATTATAATAGGTACTTACCACCCTTATCATGTTCTTTTTTGGTATATTCGAAGAATTGTTTTCCAATCTCTATAAATTTTAATATTTTATTATTATTTTTATTGTAAGTATTTATAACGTTAATACGAATTGTGTTAAATGTATAGGCTGTCCCAAAAAGAACGCTTTTTTTTTTTAATCAGTTGCCATTTTTTTTTTTATGGCTACAACATTGTTTTCGTAATTTTTTTAATCTACCATCATTCCAATTTGTAGTGTGTAATCAGTTTTTGTCAAGTGTCACTATGTACCGAATGTCAATTGAAACACGTTATGTGTTGGTAGTTAAGAATTTTTAAAAATCTAACGAAAGTGGTGTGGAGACTGTGCGACGACTTTGTATTTTACTCAGACGGGACGTTGTTTGCTTGTGTCATTACGTCCTCGTGAAATTCACCAGAAACAACTGAGAGGCAGTTACTATTAATTTAATCGACCGCACTTCGGCCTGTCAATAAGTTAGTGGAGGACAATCGAATAATATTATTTTTATACATAAACCGGATGTTATACCAAAACTGTACATATTTTTTGTAAGTTTTTGAAAATAAAATGTTATTTTAGCAATTATAAAAAAGCGATCTTTTTGGGATACTATAGTTTTTTTTAATTGCACAAAATTATATTTAACTAATAGGTATTTTAAAATATTTATCAGAACTGACTAATCATTATATGTATCCTATTCATTCTTATCAAAATATCAAGCAACACTTAACTCGTCATCATAATATCCAAAAATTATTTAAGAAAAGTTATAAATCTAGAAGAATCAGGAAAAGGACATGAAAACATGAAATTAATAACTAGGAAGCCAGGAAGGTCAATTTAGAACTTGACAATCATAGATACAACTCTTATAAAACATACTTATCAAAACCAAACCCAAATAAGAAGCTGGCCTATGAACAACAACAAAGAGAATCCTAAAACAACGAGATACAATTCAACCTCTTAAAATTCGATGAACAAAATATAAAACAAACCCAGAAAATGCTAAATTTTGGCTCAACACTTTGAAAACCGCTTTACAATAGAAGTTAGAAGCACAAACAAATCACAAAAAACTGATCTTGCCCGCAGAAAGCAAAATAAAATATAAAACAATATTATTATCTACCCTTCCAGTCTTAAAGAAATACAACAGATAGATAGGTTAATAAATAAAAAATACCTTGGACACAAGTTCATAATAAATAAAGTTATCGAAATCCTTACATAAAAATCTTTTGTATAAACGCGCCTAGTGATATATTTACGTAGGATAAGTGAAGATATGGAGTGTGGTAATAGAAGACCGGACTGAGTAAACTTTGCAATACGGGATTTAATGAAGTCTGCGTAACTTTTGTAATGACATTCTTAAAATATTCGGCTGATTGCTCTGCTAAATTGGGTCTTAGATATGCTTTTTGGCGATTTTAAATTTGATCGGACAAGATTAGAAAATGACGTATTCCAAATTGTTTCTCTAGTAGGATTGAGAAGATGAGTTCATTGTAATTTTAAATTGTTATTGGTATTCAATCTAAGTCAAATTCTATACAAGGATGAATAAGAATAGAACTGATTTAATTACTAGAATGTCTAAGATATTGGGCCATCTATTAAAATCCAAAGGGATATTATTAGGTTCTTTAGAGGCATCAGGCATGTATAGAATGATGTCATATATTTTTTTTGCTGTTCGGATTAATAATACGATATTATCATACTATATTTCCAATGTAAACCAGAAAAAAAAAACTTAAATTTGTAAATTGTAATTGTAAGAACCCTTGTAAAAACAAAAATTTTCTGAAATAATATTTTAACTTAATTAATTTAAAAAAATATATTAGATATCCTTTTTGGTAGTCCCTTTTTTAATCTACCGCATTAACTTGGATAATATAACCTTTAATTTATAATCATCACTTTTTAGTAGATTTTTAGTAGATTTTTTATTATACTTTTAATAATCATATAAGCACAGACTATAATATTGGAATAAAGAAGAAAATATATTATAGTGTGCATTGGCATTATAGGTCAAGGTGAAATTATTTAATTATTTAAATATTTAATTGTTAACACTGTGTAAACCAAAATACGTAATTCACGATAATATATTTAAAAATATAATATACCTTTGTGTTTAAATTCGTGATAATATTTATTTTTCACAGAATTTTTAAACCCCTTGAAATTTTCTGCAATAGTTAATTTTTAAATTTCAGTTACTCACACAGCTACATATATAAAATTCCATGTAATTTATGAAATAGGAATATATTTTATATCGTATTATTTAGTAATATAGATATTGATATAGTATAGTAACTCCATCTCATGTATCACTGTTTGTAAATTTATATAATGTAATGGATTGCATTTTATTTGTTTAAGTTATATATAAAAAAAATCTCCTATGCATTTATTTTAATTGCCGAATTTTCAATTTTTTTTTTTTAAATAAATGAAAATTGAAAATTGTATAAAAGCCATTTTAAAGTATGCCATTTGACTATGACGTATTTTTAATTTATAGATCATCATCATTAAATAACTTACTAAATTTCATAACATAACAAACGTTTATAAATCCGTTATCTGTAAAAATTATATCTTACAAATTAATTAATTATCTTCAAGTTGAACGCTAATCAGTCTAAAGTGTAAATGCATTATTCATTTGTAAATTAGTTATAAACAGCTAACATAAAATAGTTAAACCTATTTTATCTGAATAACAAAGAAACAAGCAATACAAAATTTGAGTTTATAACATGTAATTTTAACAGATATGAAATGGATGTCCCAAAAGTTATAGTCAGCATTATAAAATTATACCTAGGTACTTACTTGTAAGCTCAGATTCCGCTAGAGAAACTGTTAATTATATACTGGCATTATAAATATAATTTTGACTAACATAAATATTTTTAAATACATATAAATCTACAAATAATTTATGTTAAGGAGCGTTTTTAGAAGAGTTAATTTCTAAAATATTAATGTAGTCTTGAAACAGATAGGAAAAAGGTGAGGGGGGGCTAATTTCACGCGCATAAATAAAGGTAGTTCAAAAAAAGAAGTTAGATATGGGTGAATAAAGTTTTTTTTTAAATTTTAAATTCAATTTTATTATATGATTAACATTGACCTTAAAAAAACAGAAACAGCTTAAAATTTATTACGATAAATATTATACCAATATCTTATTTATTGTGATTAAATTGTATTGATAAATTTTAAAATGAAAATTTTTATAATTTTATGTCCCTTACCACAGCAATCTAAACAAAATAAAAACTTATTAATTAATAATTATGTATTATTGATATAATAATAGAGATTTAAAAATTAATTTAAAAAATGAGATGTCCCTGAATAGATATAAGTGATGTAACTTATATAATTATTATACAATTTATTGTTCTTCAAAATATCTATGTCATATTTTATGAGATTAGATTTTGCTTTTACGTTTTTAAAAAGGTACTAATCAATAAAATAATGAACGTTTTACGCAGCACAAATTTTTTATTAAGCAACAGTAAAATTAAAGACCAGCGGCCACTTTGTATATTTCAAACGTTTAACTATTAACTGGCTGTATAATATATTAAATAATATATAGGTTTAGATGCATTAAGTTACGTATAATGTACCTCGTCGTATTCTAAGTTCACTGTGTTACATATTACGCCTAAATTTTAGTGTGATTACATATATTTTCTTTAGAATGAATAAAATAATTTAGTATTTCATATTAATTTATCAAGTATTTTTTTTTTTACCAAAATAAAAGAAAAATTCAATGAAATTGTTTTTATAAAATAATGTGCATACAAAATAAATGTACTTATACAATTATACAAATATATAAAAAATAATTATTCTTAATACACAAAGATCGAATTTTTATTTTATATTAATAAAAAACAATGATTTAGAATTTATTATAGTGGCATGTAAATTTAAATTAATTTCTTACCTATATATCCTAATTAAAAAAAAATTGTTAAATGTAATTATTTACACATAATATACTATGTTCATTTTGGTAATTACGATTAATTATTGATTATTTTGTTGCAAAATGTCATTGTATTTTATGATACTAGTCTAAGGTCAATTAAAATTTTAAAATGTAATAAATAAATAATATAAAATATAAAAATATTAATGTTACTTAATATCATTTTCATATTTTAATTTAAATATAAAATCATAATTAGTTGTTACCTAAATCATTAGCATCACTATAGTTTATAAAATATAAAACTGTCACCGATAATGCTATTAAATTTTTATAAGAAATCATAGTTATTGATAAGAAAACTACAAAAAACAAGCATACAGATTGTGTCGTAAAAAAAGAATATTATTATTTTTGGAAAACGATGTTATGTTTGGTGTTTATTCATTATATTAACAACTAAGTACACATTTCAAACATAACTATTACAAAATAATTTACTCATCTATAAACAAACAAGTCTTAAGTCACACATATTATTACAATTAATATATTTTTTCGATGTACCTATACACAATAAAAAATATTTCAAACTTAAACTTTAAGTATGGTTTCTGACAGCCGTTACATTTAACTAGTTGACTATTATAGTTTTAGTTACTATACTTCAGTGAAGTCAAAGATATATTTACAATGTTTTACAAAATAATCGGTAAAAACAAATAAAAAATCGAGAATTATTTAGTAAAATCAGACTTACCATAATATCAATAGAAAAATAAATTACACAAATAGCTATATTCGAAAAATAATGTGAAATAAACTTAGTAGTATTATATTGGCTGATCAAGCTCCGCACAAAATTATTTTTCGTATATCAATAAGTTCAATAATATACCTATTATTATTGAATTCAAATTTAAGTAATTAAACACTATACTTACTATAGACGGCAGTTTACCAATTGTGTATAAAATTACTTTTTTATATACCAATTGCACTCTAAATATTTTAGGGTCATTACACCAATTAAACTTAAAATGCTCAATACAGTTTAGGGTCGATAGACTAATTTATTGCGCTCAAAACATTTTACAATACCATAATTTTAAAAAGATACTTTGATATTTATAATCAACTGTTTAATTGTCCTCATCTTTATTTGAACTATTTCATTCCAAGAAATTTTATTTAGAGTTTTTACTATTCTCATGCTAATCAACAAAATAATTGAAATGTTTTCAATCTTGAATTTTATTATTGCAGAAAATGCGGATTTACCGATGTGATTATTAGCAAAAAAAGAAAAAAGCATGTGAAGCAAAAGATTGAATATTTTGATGTACTGGATTCTGAACACAAACTTTATCCTGTTAACTATATTAACTGTATTCTTTATTTGCGTATTATCTTGCGTTAAATTACTACAATATTATCAATTTTACTTTCAATTTCAAACTGTCATTTAAATGTTTGTCTTTATCACAATTTTTAATCATTGAATAGGTCGTCGGTGCATTGTCTTTATTTTATTAAGTATTTCGTTATGTATTATTTATTTATCTAATTATTACATTACAAAATGACTTATTGGTATTGTTTTTACACTTTTTTGTCTTTTTCTCAAATCAAGCCTGAGAACGTTTTTTATTGTGGAGGCCATATTAATAGGCGTCCTAAAAATATTAAATACGTATTAGCACACTCCGTGTGTAGCCCAGCTGTGTAAATTTCACCTAAATATTAAATTTCGAATATATTTAATCAGAATATTTATCTTTTATTCTTTCAGACCGTAAAATCGGTAAATAACCTAAATCAGCGGTTTCCAATCTTTTGTTGTGCTGACCAACAATTTTGTAAGAAATATTTGAGGCCCACTACAATGACTAATAGCACACCTATATAGGTGTGTATATAGGTAAAAGATATATTATTATTAGGTACATAGGTTAGGTTAGGTATACTTACAATATTTTTTTTAAATACATATAAAAATTGATTTAACAGAATTAACATTAAAATTGAATAAGTAAATAACCACACAAAAACCCGAATATTTTGGGGGGTGTTTGAATTTATAACACGTTATAAGTCATCTTTCATCATCCAATAGATTTTAACATATTAAAATATTTTAGCTTTTATTTTTATTTTTCACACTTGAATTTAAAAACTAAAAAAAAACATCAAATTTTCTGCCCCAATTCTTAGGCTAAGTTGTCAATATTTCACCTTGCCTGGCACTTGGTCTGGTTGTGTATGTATTTTAAATGTCGAAATATTATAATATTTCATAATACTTATATTATATACCTACGTCATCTTGATTTATAAATAATAATAGGTCTGTATAGCTCACATTTTGTAACTTATATAGAATCTATAGTAGAATCTTGTATTCACATAGGATTACAAAATATTAAATACAGTATCCTGTCAAATGATAGAAAACAATTGATCGAAATAACATTTTATCGCTAACTAAAATTATTGAAAATAAATATAAACTATTTAAATTACACTAATAGAATAATATTAAATAAACAAAACGTTAAAACGTTTTTATAATACTTCTTGTTTCTGAAAACCAGTAGTCACATGGGTAATAGTACATATTTTCATATGCAATAAACTCGTTGTCGGCTATCGACGCAGTGTTGAACTTTATATCTGTAGTTAAACCAACGCCTCACAGCCGTACTAACCTGTAGGACGAATAACTAAAAACCACCCAACTTAGAGAATCTATAACTCATTAACAGTTATATGAAAAATAATGATTTAAACGTAAAAATTAAAAAAAAAAAAATACGAAACCATATTATTTATATCAACATTACTCGTATATAGGTAATTCGACGGCTACACATGAATTGCGTCCCGAAATAAAAAATATATAAGTGGGTACACGAATTACGTCCAGCTTTATCTAAACGACTACATGAATCAAGAGTGTATTATTTGAGTTGAGACCATGGGAGGGTGGGCGAAATTAATTTTTATTCTATACAAACTAAAAAGAATTTACAGTTGATTTCTTAAATAGATATAAAATTCTTATTATGTCAAGTATGATATCAATATGATTTACGATCTCTATCAAACGGACATTTTTTAAATAAATTATTAAAATAAAATATTTATTAATGTATTATATTATGGAAAAAATACGAGCGAGGGGGGAATGCTCCTTTCGCCTCTCCTCAAATACACCCTTGAAATGAATTGCGTCTGGGTTTAAAATTTTTAAACGTATTTGATTCAATATTTATGGATGGAACTTTTAATAGTTGCCCAAAATTAATAACACACATTTTTACAATAAATGGCTTGACAAAATAATAATTTTATACCACTAGTATTTTTTTTACTTCCTAATAAAAATATAGAAACATATACTTTACAGTATTTACACATCTCAAATCTGAATTTCGAAGAAATAATATTAATTTTTACTTAAAATAATATTTGCTGATTTTGAAAAACCAATCATTATTAATTGTGTGGACACCAGATCTAATGAATGGATGCAGATTTTATTTAGGTTAAAGTTGGAAGAGGAAAATTTAAACAGTTGCCAGTTTGAGTCAAGAATACAAAAAAAGTGTAGGTTTTCCATTCAAATTCTTATCAGTATTTTAATTGCTGGTTCACATAAGGCTCATCCATTTTAAGACTTTGATTTCGTATATACAGAGTGATTTTTTTTATCATTAGACACTCATTCTTTTGTCAAGTATTAACTTTTTTTCATTTTTTTTTCAAAATATTTTGTATCATGTTTTTCTCAAACTGTATGATTTTTTTGATTTGTTTCACCCTTTTTTTAATAGTAACACTATCAGCTATTGATTTTCAAATGGTAAATTGGTAACCTATATTTAAAATGTCATAAAATAATATGGCTATTTTTTTTATGAATTTTAAAAATTAAATCATTATTTTTCATTTAACCATTAATGATTTGTATCTGCTCTAAGTGGTTAAAGCGATCTAAGCTAAGTGGTTTGAGGTTTTTAGTTATTCATCCTACAGATTATTACGGCTGTGAGGCGTTGGTTTGACTACAGGTATAAAGTTCATCACTGCGTCGATAGTCTATAACGAGTTTATTGCATATGAAAATATGTACCTCTTATTATTTATTACTCATATGACTACTGGTCTTCAGAAACAAGAAGTATTATAAAAACTTAAAACTACCCAACATTGAAAAGCTATAACTCGCTAAAAAATCAACGAAAAATAATAATTTGATTGTTAAAATCTATAAAAGAAACAGTCCTATTAATTTAGTGTATTTTAAATGTAGGTTATCATTTGAAAATAAAAGTTGATAGTGGTTTCATTATTAAATAAATGGGTGAAAAAAAATTAAATTTCATACAGTTTGAGAAAAGCATAAATCAAAATATTTAAAAAAAACAAAATGGAAAAAATTCAAGTATTTGACGAAATAATGAGTGTATAATGATAAATGAATAACCTGTTTAATATATATATATATATATATGTATATGTATATAATTTATTAATTATATCTGATTACACTGCTTTGCCTATGAAAAATTAAATAATACCAGTGGATTGACTCTGTCTTAAACTTTGTTATATGTATAAACTACATAATATGATTACTACGTTATTAGTCATATTCTATCATACAATAGATTTTAAATGTTAAAATAATTTATATTTGACTTTTAAACTCTAATTTAAAAACAATAAACAAAAACATCAAATGTTTTGCCTCTATTTCCAGGTTAGATATCAATATTTTTTGCACTTGTCAGGTGCCTGGTACTCGGTCAAAATTTTATACATATGGATAAAAAAATGGACAGTATAGCACTATGCTGAAACTTTCACAAAAAGAATCTTCAAAATTGAATGATTCAAAAACTATTAATTAAGTGAGTACATTAGGTAACTTCTAGTAGAATTTTATTATTATTATTTTTAAAATAGTCTATATTTTCTGAAAATAATATCGTTTAAATGGAATATTATCTTCTTTATTTCAGGTGATAAATAAAAATAAATATTTTTATTATTAATTAAATGTATAAAATTTAACCAGATAGTGAAAAAAAATGCCGATAACATTAATAACTAACCAATTTTAAATGTATTTTTATTAATGCTAATTAAAAACGTAGTATAGGTATGGATAAAGTATTCTTTATTTAAATGAACATTAGAAGTACAATAGATAATAATTTTCCTAGAAACATTTTGAAAATAAAAGGCAAGTATAATGTATATTGTCCATAATATACAACATATTATTATATTATTGGCCTTAGAGTTTTAAATATTTAATGTTCATGACGATTATTACTTAAAACATTGTTTTTAGAAAATAAATTGACATTTTTTTATGTAAATAACTTAGAAAATTATAATACATTAGTTTTAAATTTTTAAAGAATAATCAAAATCAAACATAATAATAAAAACGGTTTTGAAATGGCTTAAAAAATATTTAATGTTTAGGAGAGTGGAGTGGATTGGTACAAGGATAGGTATTAGGTACATCAATAATATTAGTCTAATTTTCTATTCGTTGAGAATACGAATACTTATAAATTGTAAAAAATAATCGACTTGCCAAATTGTAAATACTTTTTTTTTTAACTATATCGTGTTAAACAAAATTAGTGTAATAAATTAAAAAACTCGAGTTTAATAACTTAAAACAATAATAACATTGTTAATGATTTGATTACGTATATGATAATGTATGATTTAACTAAACATATAGTACAATAGGTTCCATGAAAGATTTTTTTTTCAGAACCTAAAAGTATAAAATGCATGATATATAAAGAATATTTTCTACACAGTTTGAATTTTTATTATTTTCTTCATAATAATTGACAATTTTTGATATTTAAAGTATTATAACAATACAATATCTTTGTTTATAATCTGAACGATTTTTTTTCTATTATTATTATTATTCAAAACACATTTATTTTAACACTATAGAAATAAAGATATTCACTAGGTACTATACAGCAATGTGTTTTTATGATTTTTTTTGATTTTTAAGGACGTATTATTTTAATCATTTACTTTTTTATACGATTATTTATAAGTTTATAAAAAACGAGTTATGTTATAAGACGTGCATAATATATGTATATATTTTAAATAATACAATCTTGTTTAATAAACTAATGTTAATAAATGTTGTTTAATTACTATTCTAAATGTTATATATTTGAATTGAATACTCATACTAAATATATAATTTATCGGTAATCATTTAGTACACTTGAAGCATACTTAATACACACTAGGATTGAATTCACTAGTCTCTTCTTAATGTTATATAATTTAAAATACAATGAAAGGCAATTATTTAAATTAAAGATTATTATTTTTCTACGCCTTAATATTGATTTAGAAACTCGTCGGTGGGATCATGTTGTATTTTACACCATTCTTTTATGGCCAATTGTGGTGCGGCTGTAAAAATTTATAAAAAACAAGATTAAATTTTAAGTTTCTTATTATTTAGCTCTATTTTAAGTATTATTTATAATATTAATTAAGACACTACCATAGGATCATGAAATTGAATATATTTAATAATAATATTGAAATTTGAAATAAAAGTAGAAAATAAATGCAAGTTATGGGGCAATACATTATATAACCATAAGTCAATTCCAACAGTATTTTGCAGACGTATTGCAACACGACAATTAATTTATAATTATTAAAAATGAACTAAATATACTATTATTAATGCATATAATGTAATAGGTTATAAATTATAATGCATTATACATAATAGACGATAAAGGGTAAAAATACGATACTTTCCGTTAGTTATAAAGGATTTTATATTAATTAATTATATTATATCAATACATCAAGTCAATCATCATATTATAATAGGTATAACTCAGAAATCATTATTTCAATTTTTTTTTTATTATTCTTTGTATGTTCTGTTGTAAATTCCAACACAAATATACGTTCAGGTACTTTGTAGTTATATATTTTTATGGAGATTTATTATAATTTTAAATTAATATATTGTACACATTAAAATGTGTGATGAGTAATATTGTACCATTATTTTATTATTTATAATACGTACCATTCCTTATTGTATCTATATAATCCTTTAGATATTTGTAGTATTTCTTTTGATAATCTAAAATAAAGGATTCACTACAATTTTTAGATAGTTTGAATGGTTTGAATAGTGAAATTACTTTTAGTTCATAATATTATGTATTAATAATATATATATAATAAAGCTGGGTAATAATGAGTTAATAAGTTAAAAGTTAAGTTAATTATAACTTATCAACTTAACTTACTAGTTCGCTGTTTTAATTAACTTAGATTTAACTTAACTCATTTGTATATACGTTAACTTAAAATCAACATATATTGTTCTTAAAATTCTCAATTAAGTTAATTTTGAATTTTTGTGTTAACCAGAAAATATTTTTTTATTTTATTTTATTTATTTATTAATATTTACGGGCTATGCCCTTTAACAGTAGTGCATAGCACAAATATAATATACAATAGCCAATAACAATGCTAAATTTAGAGTACTAAGATTTATATACAACACTATTAATTAATAATTTAATACGAGAAGGAGGGATCCACATTGGCGATGGACAAGATACGCCTAATGGGTTAATTTAACATATACTTTGTGAAGGATAGTGGAATGGAAAAAGGGACTAAATGTCGGACAGATCGTTGAGGTACATTAAAACTAATCAGTGATAGGAGGGTAGGTGAGTCTGTTTTACCAGATAAAATATTTTTTAAGAACTGGACATTAAGTGAATGTCTGCGATCAGCCAGGGAATCTAAACCGAGTCTTGTAGCTACAGGTGTTTAATCATGTTGGGTATGAGGGATTTTTAATAAAGAACCAGTGAACCTAAAAAACCGTCTCTTTTGCATACGTTTAAGTTGGCGAGACCCACTAATTGTATTGGGATCCCATATTACGCTGCCATATTCCAGAATACTACGCACCAAAGCGCAGTAGAGTACCTTAAGGAATAATCCGTTGCTGAAGAAATGAGCAGTTCGCATAATAAATCCAAGTGATTTCAAAGCCTTGCCGCGTACCATGTCTATATGAGGTCTAAAATCCAGAGAACTTGTAAATTTGAAACCCAGGTCAAGTACAAAGCTAAAATCCTACGTACGCCACTGAATAAAATAAATAAGCCTTTATCAAAAAAATTATAAAAGTTTCACTACAGTTATTTTAAACTACATTCTAAATATTATTTTAAATTTCAATCATGATTAAGATTATTTTGAAATAAAAATTACCAAAAAAATCATCAGATTTATTTTGAAGAGCTGTAACAACGAAAATATACTTTGTTAAATGTGCTGCTTAGAACTATAGGTACTATATTTTTCTAATGTAAATTATCAATTCATTATAGTACTAAAAATAGTTTACATATATCATAATATTCCAAGAAAAGTAATGAATTAAGTTTTACATAAGATATACTTTAAATTTTATATTGTTATTATTACTATTTTTGTCGTCTGGTAAAGTCTCTAATAAATTAAACAACAATACAATTAATTAAAATTTTTGGCTATGTCCAAAGTTATTAGGTTCTTATGACTCAAACTAGTCAAACTACTATCGTATCAGACTAAAGTATAGTATGCACAAAAAGTTATATAATAATTTGCTTACCTTCTTTATATATCTTTACGATATTGTGGTATGGATTGTCTAGTAAATACAAAATAATTAATATTAATCATATAAAATTCGTGTATAATCTATAAGATTTCAAATTGATATAGATATTTTCTTATTAATATTTCTTTACATAGAAATCATTCCCATTTTTGAAAATGGAATCATTTTAACTATCCCAAAAAGGTGATAAAACAAAAATTATAGTAAATCATTGCTACACTACGAATTTAAAACAACTTATGGTGAATTTAGTAAATAGAACCTCCTGCAATATTTTATTTCAATAAGCAAATAATAAATTAATAACCTTTTTATTTTGTCGTATAAGTAGTGAGTACTCTAAGAATATATTATATTTTATTTACAATCTATTAAGAACTAACAGTGGATGAAACAATAAAAAGATATGTGTTAATAGAATATTCAATTATGAAATGTCGATATTATTACAATAAAATGGGGTCTAAAATGAAATTTGTAAATTTATACGAAACAATTATACAATGTATTAGCATATTATAAGATGTCTGATACTATTCATTGTTACAGTATTGTTATTCTATAGTACAGAATATTTTATTTATATTAACTAGAAATATAGGTATATCATAAAAAAATATCTACTTTTTATACATACCCGTAAAAATATTCGATTTTATTATTGAATCTATTTGAAAACATTTTTAGTTCTTATTAAATTCAAAAATTGAAAATTATAGATTTATAAGCTTTGATGGGAAAGAACGCTTTAATTTTGTGTGATTTTTATAACTTTATGATTAAATAAAAAATATTGTTTTATAAATAATATTGTTAATTATTTACTATTTATGGATTTATACAAAAACACGAACTAAAAGTATCTATTAACTGTTGTTTAAATAATTATAGTAAATTCTAAATTTGAGATATTTTTTGAACCATATTTTTATTAAAATACTTTCCCATCATTACTAGTCAAGAAAAAAAATATTTAATACAAAAAAATAAAAATAAATGTATATTTTACTTTTACATGCTAAAAATAGTATACAATTGTATATCAAATTAATATTTCAGAAATGCATAGTAATGTATTCTAAGACATTTTATCTATATTCACAGCATCTATATAAATAAATTTTTTTATTTTTTGTTTTATGTTCATAAAATTTTATCTTATTGTTAAAGAGTAGACCGAATAATATTAAGTTGAACTATATAATTGAAGTACAAATTTGTTATTATTTAGGTAGAATATGTGAATTAGCATAGTAAATATATCATTATGAGCTTACATTGAATAGCTGTGAATTTATAAACATAATTAGTTGATAAGTGTTATGAATCGTAAATATTATTAAATACTAGATAATATGCAATATAATTTTAAATAATATGTTAAATCACATAACAAAAAATACAGTTATTTAATTTATAAAATGTTGAACAAAAATAAATTTGTATTGTATTAACTCTGTACCAAGCAGTATAATAAAGGATAATAAAAGTGAATATGTACCACACGATAAAATATAAATACACCATAATAAATAATATGTTATTTTGAACGGTATAAAAATTTGTTTATTAATTGTCAAAGATGTAGTATTTCATTAAATAATAATATATTATTTTAAAATTAATATTATGTTAAAGAAATATATTTTTTGTTATAAAAAAAAAAGAGTGTTTTAACAGTATTTAAATATATAACAAACATTTTTACATGTATACAAAAGTTAACTTACAAATCGAATCTGTAAATGTATAAATATAAATAATCGATAAGCCCAATAATTTAAAGTCATAAATTTAACCGTTATTAAATGTTTGTGTAATTTATTTTTATTTTAACGTATTTGTAATTATATAATTTTTTTTTATGAATAAATTAAATCACACTTTAAAATAAAATAAATACTTTGACATTCAACTTTGAGAGTTGATATGTACCAAACTTTAAATACACTATAATAAACAATATGCAATTTTAAATTTTGAATGGTATAATAATCTGTCTACTTCTTTTATTGATAGCAATTTACTATTTCATTCAACAATAATAACTATATATTTTTTTTTTGTAATAAAAAGATATTATGTATTTTAATAGTATGAAAGTAGGTATATAACAAACTCTTTTTACATGTATATAACCAGTAAACTTACACCAATAATCTGTAAATTTATAATAATAAATAATCAATAAATCAAATTGTTTAAAATCATATATTTAATTTTTTTTTTAAATTCTACAACTAATAAAAAATATCAATAGCTTGCTTGTTTTAGTAATTGATTTTTGTAAATTTTACAACAAGCAATTAATGTAGTTGCAATTACATAAGTGTTTGTTTATAAAGACATTAAATCACACCACTTTAAAATAAAACAAATACTTTGATGTTCAACTTGGAGAGCGATTTCTAGTAATAAAATTGATATGTTATGGGGTTCAAAAAACTTTATTAGAAAGTTAAATTTTTACAAAAAATGTATACTTTTATTTTCTGAACCTGGTATAATTTTCAAAACATTTTAACTATTTAAACGGTATTCATAAAAAGTTAAAATAATATTCGATTTATATATGATGAAATTGTAAAACTTTATAGGTACCCTCTTTTATGTATTTATTTTTACAAAATCATACTATTCAAAATAATAACAAAATGCTTTTGATATTTTTGAATTAAACGAATGTGACTATGCTATCTCTCAAAGTCATTATTGCTCATTAATTAACATCTTCAATGGACCACTTTATGCTAAAAAATACCAAAATTCTATTACATATTTACAAAGTAATTAAATTATACACAATAACTGTTTGTACATATATTATTAGTTATTAGACAAAAAGTATACTTATAACGATAATAATTAGAAAATGTATGGCCTTACTATTGTAGGAATTAACTATATAAATGCAATAAAATATTTAATAATTATAAATTATTACGAGGTTATAAATGTTTCAGTATGGACAATTTTGATTACAATAATATCATGATCATTTTTTTATTTAAGTTGTGTTTATATTATGTTTGATAATTAATGTTATATGTCATGTAGAATAAGCAACAATTATAATTTATTATAGATAAATCCAGAAAGTGATAACACAATAACGTGACTCAAATAAAAGTAACCTCAATCTTATTTTTACACAGCGGTATTTTTGGGAGTCACTAACAAGTGTTAAACACAGCGTTTTTAGAAGTTAAAGATAAACGGTGTACACTTTTAGCTTGTAAACGTTTCTAAAAAAACCTCAAAGTTTACTAAATTATTATGTTTCCTTTTATTGTGACTTTCTTATTTTAAATATACAATACTGGAACAAAGGTCTGTTTATTTTGACTTTGAAATCAGTAAATGCTCTAGAATAATGGAACATAATTGCAACTAAAGCCGTAACTGGGGAGCCGGGCTGAGTCCAAGGCCCCTAACTCCTGCTTCCCTTGGAATATTTAAATTTTTAAAAGTAGAAACATTTTAGTTAAGAATATAGTTTATTGACTATATAATAATTTAAATATCTGTTAAAAAAAAAATGTTGGACCCACTTCCAAAATTCGTTGCGGCCTTAGATGCAAATGTCTTTTGTGCATTTATTTTCAGTTTCCATTTGTGATGGAATCAGTCCATTGCTGTATTTAATTTTTGAAAGTGGATGATTGCTCTGGAATTGTTTCGAATAAGTCATGGTAAAAAGTGTGAGTCAGCAAATAGTAAAAGTGTAACATTTTGGTTAAATGATATGTCGATGGTATATGCTGATCGCTCAGTAGAAAAACGGTGAATGGCAGGAAACTTTTGGTACGCCTGCACGTATGTGTTTAGTTATAGAGGTTACACCTAGGACCTTTTACATTAACGAGTAGGCAACGGTCTTCTCAATACGATTTGAAAAGTACCAACATGCAGGTAGACTAGAGTGCCAAGATTTGACAAGTTGCACGAAATTATATGTTACCTGAGTTGCCTTTATTTGAGACAGAGTATAAAATATGGTATGACATAAGTGACGAAAAAAGACAAGGGGTCTATTAAAATAGAAAACAACAGCGGGATAATGATGATATTATATAGGAGAATGATACATATGATAGCTATAATATCGGATATATACTTGTGAGTATTCGACAGCCGTGATAAGAGATTGCATGGACTATGATTGTGAGTATAATCATAGAGTTGGATAATTATGAATAATGTATTTATCAATAATTGTTAAAAATTATATTTTGACACAAATTAAATACTAAAATTTGTGAAAATGTAAAGTTATATTAAAGAAACATTTGAATATAAAATATTGTAATGGTACCTATTTTCCATTCACTTTGACTCTGTGGAACTGAAATTTTAATTATTATTTTTTTATATACATGTTCTGATTTGTGAAAATATTAATATTCTAAAAAAAAATATTCTTACAGTGCTTTAAGAATATTTAAATTAAATTCATGATTTTATTTACAAGCTTTTTAAATTTTTATTTCGAATTATGAATAATTCATTGAAAAATAAATCGATATTAGTTTGTAAAATCAAACATTCTTTACATTTGATAAATATAATAGTATTAAGAAAAATTTATTCTGGGAAATAAGTTTTAAAAAATATTATTTTATCGATTTCCAAGCGCCCTCGATAATGAAAGTCTCTGCTTGTGGAGCAGTTCTTAAAAATATTAAGTTGAGTTACAATATAATAGTTAATAAAGATATGATAAAAATGAATAATAAGATAAATTTATCGCAGAGACTTGCTTGTATAATGTATATTTAATTAAATTCAATATACAAAAATACTTTAAACATATTTAGGTTTATATAAGGTTATTTTCTTAGAGGTGTATATCGTTCTAAGGTAAATATTGTGTAAAGCATACACCATAGAATATAATATCAGAAAATTTCACATTTCTAAAATTTAAATTTATATATTTTTCTTTGCTCACAGATAAAAAAACAATATTGCTCTGGAGACTTTAGAAGATCTGTAATAAATGAAAAATAAAGATATTATTTTGGTAGATTAAATTATTTTTTTACGTGTTAAGCATTATAAAAAAAACGTGTTCGTGTAATACAATTGTTGAGTTGAATTCAATTAATACAATTGTTAGTATAAATTATTATAAAAACAATTACATTCAAGAATTATAAGTACTTACTATTCTTATCACATTTTTGTTCTTTACCATACTCATAGTATTTTTTTACAGTTTCTATAAATTTTAGAATCAGAATATTATCTTTATAGTAAATATTTATTCCGTTTAAACACTTTAAACGAATAATTTTATTAAATGTATAGTAATTGTTAGTTACAGAATATGACATTTATCTAATATTTTAATATGTTTATTATAATTGGCTTTCGGTCTATTTGCCCTAATTGAAATATCAAGCATCACTCAACTCTACATTATACCTAAAAGTTAATCAAGGAGAAACACAATGAAAGAAGAATCTAACAACGATCATGAACACCTAAAATTATAAAATTAATTGAATTATCCAGGAACTTGACAATCATGTACGACTCTTATAAATCATACCTATTAAAACTAAATCGAAAATAGAGTCTAGCCCAAGGTGATCCAATCCGCGGCCCTGTCTTTTTTTTTTTTGGCCACCAAGCAATTAAAATATTTTTTTTGTTTTTATTAATTAAAAATCAAAATGACAATAATATTATAATAAAATCGTAATACGATCGTATACATTTGAAAAATAATGCCAATCATCACATTAATTAATCAATTAATTCTAAATATAAGTACTTAATATGTAATGTAATAATTTGTGCATTATATAAAACAAAATATAAAAAGGTAATAATATAGTTTTTTTTCTTCTGGCGGTACCCGGTGTATTTATTAAAGTTTAAATTGGCCCACCAACTACAAAAGGTTGGACCACCCATGTCTAGCCTATGAACCAGCCACAAAGAGAATCCTAAAACAATTATATATAATTCCATCTATTAAAATTTGAAAAACAAAAGTTAAACCAACCCAAAAAAATTCTAAGTTTTACCTCAACACTTTAAAAACTGTTTTACAATAGATGTTAAAAGCACATATGAACTACAAGAAACTAATCCAAGGGAATACAACAGATAATAGACAGGTTTACAAATTACAAAAAGTTTTGGCCACAGCCCACAACTTCATAGTGGATTTGTTATAAAAGATAAAGATTTGTTTGTACGATTCGTTTATACATAAGAAGAGAACATGTATTTTATATATCCTTAAACTTTTATTGAGAAAAAGGTAAATCATGGAAAGGCGCTGGATGATTGTTAAAGTTTGGATGAAATATGTGACTGCCTGTTAGGCGCTAGTCCATTCTCAAGCCGAAATATTTAACTCACGGTTGCCAAGATATATTTTCATTGTTAAATATTAATAGTTAGGAGGATATGAATTATATTAAAATACTACCATACAATAAGCACGTAGCCGTGGGGGGCCTAGTTGGGCCAGGATCACTATAAATTTACTCTGGCCTAGCCCCTCACCCCAAATTCAATTACAAATTTTTTTACTAATTATCAAAAACGTGATTGTGCACATTGAAATAAATCTATTGTGATTACTTTAAGGTTATACAATTATTATTATATTACAATTAATTTTTATATTTGTGGATAACGTTTTTGAAAATAAATAAATAATAAGGTCTGGATAGACATACCTGTTTTATAGACAATAATAGATAATAGACTAGCCCTCAGCTAGTCAGTGCGTACCCAACTGCTATCTATAGATTGTCAGCGTTTGACTGTTTAAGCCGTTATTGAATATAATTTTATGAATACTTTCAATGCCGTTAACATAATGGCGTGTATACGCGTCAATTCCAACCGTTCTGCGACGTGTTTATTATGCCTCAGAAACGACAGAAACGTATACTTTGAACTTCAAAGTTTGAAGTTTTGAATGTACTATAATTCAGTCATTTGTATTTAAAATTTTTAATAAACGCTGAATCTAAATAGGCCATAAACATATTTGTTATTTTTAGATACCGATAATCGTTGGTATTTTTTTTTTGAAACAGGCACTACCTATCTATTTTTTGTAATACTGTAATAGGTAATACACATGCTGAGAAAACATTTTTTTTTTTTTAATCAACTACTAACCAAAGGTAAATTATAAATTAATACGATTCTTTATATGGCATACCGCCTAATGACGAGTGTGATGGATTAAAGGGCCAAAAATTATCGGCCCCCTAGTAGAAATTTTCTGGTTACGTGCCTGTACCACACTATCTTACCAATATAAATAAGAAAATAAAACTTATAATTCTGTCTATTCTTTAATTTGTAATTGTTAGAATCCTCGTAAAAAACAAAAACTTGCTGAAACAATAGTTTAACTTCATTAAATTTAAAAACTAATTTTACGTTATTACACGTTTATATAAGATATCCATTTTGATGGTACCCTTTGAATCTACCACGCTTTAACTTGGATATAACCTTTAGTTTATAAACATCATCACTTTTTCTAATATCATCTATAATATGAGTAAAGAAGAAAATATATAGATAAATGACTAATGAGCATGCAATAGCATTATTAGGCATTAGCCGAGGTGAATGGCTAAATTATTTAAATGTTTACAAGTGCAAACCAAAATACGTAATTCACAATACAAATTATAAAACATACCACTAAAATATGATCTCCAATCATTCCAATTGCTCAGAACCTCTATATAGTTGTCAACATTATCTGTAATAGTAAATTTTTAATTAACAGTTACCCGCATTCCAAAAATACTATATAATTTATGAAATAGAAATATTTCTTATAACGTATTATTAATTATTATAGACATTGATATTATAATATAGTGATTCTATCTCATGTGTCACACTGTCACGGCTTGTAGATTTGTATGGATTACAAGTTTTATTTGTTTAAGTTCATTATAAAAATAAACTTTAAATACAGGTAAATAATGTCATATATTATTATCGTTGTATGTGTACTTATTTGCATGTTCATGTTTATTTAAATTATTATGAGTAATGGATTTAAAATCAACAGATAGGCAGACATATTATTATCTAGGTCAGTAGATTTCAATATTTGTATATTCACGAACCACATACACAATTTGAAAATTTGTACGTATCACCTCAATTATAATAACCTTTCTTTTTCATATTAAAAATGTATACGATTATTTTATACATAGAATATTATTTTACTGGGAACTACAAAATAAATATTTAGTTCTTAAAAAGAAATTCATCACCACATTGATATATTGTATCAAGCTTATATCCAAATAATATTTAATTTTAATAAAGAATAATAATTAATTTCAATTTTTATTATAAAGATTTTCTTCGCGTACCACTTATCGGCTTTCACGTATCACACAGGTTCGATAACCACTGATCTAGGTAGTCTATATTATCATAATAATAATAATAATAATAGGTAGGTAGCGGAGGAACATAACTGCTAAAATTTCACAACATACTAGACTAACAAGAAATCTAAACTTTAATATGCATCGCAGAAATATTTGTCGGTCCACACTATAATAATTCATTGGATATAGGTTATAGGATATTTTTTAATCTGTATTTTATATTAACTATAAATCGCCAAAAATCAATACATAAAAATATGTATAGATTACACCACTTGACGGAGTTATTCCACTATCATTATTTTATTTTTTACTAACAACAGTTATAATCAATATATCTACATATCCTATAAAATCTAAGGACTTATACACTAATAAATTCACAGTTTTTAACCACTTTCTAAAACATTTTTTTCAATAAATTGGCTAGTGTCATAAGATAATGTTTAATTTTTAACAATTAAATGGTAAATATAACAAAATTCACGAAAAACTTTAATTATATTACATATAATACTATAGCTAAATATTATTCTTCTTAGGTCGCAAGCAGCTTTTTAATGTAAAAATGTTGTATCACAGTTAGATGGTGCCTATATAGATTATTGCATTTCTAATGTGATTTTAAATTTATTATCTAAAAATGTTTCTGGATAATTTAAAAAAAAAATGATAAGGTTTTTGAATGTCGTACATAATCAATTATAATGTTATAAATACTCCCTATTGATATTGCAATTTTTTATCCAATAATAATCCTATATAAATGAAAATATGATCCTGCAACAAATCCCTGTGTGAGCCACTATATGAAATGTGATTATTACAAAATCCTTTCGTGGTTTACATTTAATTCATTAAACGAAACTACTAAAGTACTGACCAAATATCAATCTCATAATTATTAAGATTGCATTTAATTACAGACTTTGTAAATGTTTATAATTTATAGATTATCATTACTAAACAACTTACTGTATTTCATAAGATAACAGTAGTTGATAAATCCGTTACCTACAAAGATAATATGTTACAACTTACAAGTTAATTAATTTTCTTCAAGTTGAACAGTAATAAGTATAAAGCGTAAATTAATTTGTAAATTGGATTAAAAACAGCTAAATTGTTAAAAAACTTTTATCTGAGTAACAAAGAAACAAGCTATACAACATTTGAATTTACAACATGTCATTTAAAGAAACATGAAATGAATGATCCAAAAGTTATAGTCAGAAAATACTTACTTATAAGCCCACACTTCGATAAGATTCCTATAAATTATATACCGGCATTATAAATATAAAATTAACAATGATTAAGTATATTTAAAAAAAAAAAATATTTAAGAAAATCATTTTAAAATAATTAATGTTAAGGAGTATTTTTAGAAGGAAAACATTTGCACAAACTTAGTAAAAGTTTGAGGCGAATAGGATAAAATTGGAGGAATAAGCGAAGTTTCTCTATGCAATTCAGAAAAATTGGTTCCAAATAGTTCCAAATAGGTCTCAAAATATTGGTATAGGTTTGAGGTGGATAGGAAAAAGTTGAAGAGGCTAACTTCGCAAACATGAACTAAAGTAGTTCAAAAAAATATGTTAGATGTCTTTGATAACAGTATTTGACGTCTCTTACCATAGCAATCTAAACAAAATAATAAACTATTAATTAAATTAATATAATAAGTATTAATGACAAGAATATACACATTTTTTTTTATTAAACCTTAATAAACATGTTTGCAGTTTATTATAAATTAAATTTAAATGTACACGGCGTGACTATACAAATAATTGTTCTTAATACGCAAAGATTATTTTTAATGATATAATACAATAATTTAGAATTATGGTATGTGTACAAATTTAAATTGATTTAACAGCTGTCTTAAATATTATTAGGGAAAATAATTAAGTCCTATCTGCATTTGAAAAATGTTTTTATATGGTCTTATATTTTACTTATAGAATTTAATATTTATTATCTATCTATACTTACCTTTAAATTCTAGTAAATTAAAATTCGTTAAATTTAATTATATATAATTACATTATTTGTTATGTATTAGTCATTACGTTTGATTGTTGTCTATTTTGTTGCAAAATGTCATTGTATTTTATAATAAGAGTATAAGACCAGTTAAAATTTTAAAATTTAATAAAAATATAATATAAAATATAATAATATGAATGTTGCTTAATGTCACTTTCATATAAATTATTTAAATATAAAATTTTAAAATCATTATTATTTTTTACCTTCGTTGCCAGCATCACTATACTTTATAATATATATCGCTGTCACTGACAATGTTATTAAAACTTTATAAAACATCATAGTTATTGTTGAGAGAACTACAAAACACAAGCATATATTTTGCGTTACGAAAAAAGAATATTATTATTTTCTGAAATCGTATACGATATTAAATTTAGTGTTTATGTATTTTTTAAACAACTATGTACACATTTCAAATATAACTATTACAAAATAATTTACTCATATATAAACAAACAAGTCTTAAGTCACAAATAATATAACGATTTATATATTTTTTCTAGGTATACACAATAAAAAATTATTTTAAACTTAAACTTTAATTATGGTTTTTGACAGCTGTTACATTTAACTAGTTAACTAGTTTTAATTACTATACTTCAGTGAAGTCAAAAATATATTTACAATGTTTTAAAAAATAATCGGTAAAAACAAATAAAAATTAAATAAAATCGAGAATTATTTAGTAAAATCAGACTTACCATGATATCAATAGAAAAATAAATTACATAAATAGCTATATATCAAAAAAAATATCGTGAAATAAACTTAGCAATATATTGGCTGATCAAGCTCTGCACAGAATTATTTTTCGTGTAACAATAGGTACAATGATATACCTATTATTATTGAATTCAAATTTAAGTAATTAAACACTGCACCTACTATAGACAGCAGTTTACCAATTGCGCTCTAAACATTTTGGGGTCGATATAACAATAATTGTGCTCTATACATTTTAGGGTCGATAGACTAATTGCGCTCAAAACCTATGGAAAATGTATTGGTTAGTTAAAATAAAAATAAATAAATAATTTCTTTTCACATTTTACAAGTTTTTTTTTGATTGTTAATTATTTAAAATTAAATACCAGTTACGTAATGTAACTTATTATAACTTTTATAATTCGTTTCATAAAAATCCTGATACCTATTGTTATAAAATATTTATTGCTTCAGCACAATTAATTCTGTTAAAATAATGAATTGTGCCCCCCTCCCCTACAATAAATAGGTACCAGAAGGATATTTTTAATTAAATTATTAAGGTGATAATAATAAAATATAACATAACATTTTTATACTTAATAAGATCACAGTTAATATGGAAAATCAGTAATATTTGAATTCAAATTTGAACTTATATTTTTCTCAAACATCATTGACTGTTTGTCTTTGAATTTTTTAAAGTTTAAACAAATACTACTTAACTAATCCGATATAAACGTTCCAATAATATAATTTTTGCAACCAAAACTAATACATATTTTTTTAATTATCATTATACTATTAATTTTAATTTTTTATTTAATCTAGAAAAAGAGAAACTTATATGTTCTTTAATTAATCAAAATTGTACAGCCTTAAACAAAGATTATTTGAGGTGCTTAAATAGTAGAATACTTTAATAGTAAATTCACACGAGTGGCCCATGAACTGTGTTCGTTTACAAAATATTATGCTTTATTAAAAAGATACTTTAATATTTATAATCAAATGTTTAATTTTCCTCATCTTTATTTTAATTATTTCATTCTAACAAATTTTGTTTATAGTTTTTACTATTCTCATGCTAATCAACAAAATAATTGAAATGTTTTCAATCTTGAATTTTATTATTGCAGAAAATGTGGATTTACTGGTATGATTATAAAGAAAAAAAGAAAAAGGCATTTGAAACAAAAGATTGAATTTTTGATGTAAGTACTGGATTCTGAATATAAATTTTATCCTCATTGATCAAAAATTATTAAATTCATTTACCGTCAAAATGTCTTTCATCATCGTCATTTCCTGAAAAATGATTATTTTTATCCTTTATATAGGGTCTACTTGCATTTATTATGTTTTTTAATCTAGACGTCATAATTAGCCAACAACCGGATCATCATAATTTATAAAAAGTTCATTATTTTTTGTGTCTTGCCTAATAATTATTTAACTGTATTCTTTTTTTGCGTATTATCTTGCATTAAATTACTACAATATTATCAATTTTACTTTCAATTTAATAATAAACTATTATTTAAATGTTTGTCTTTATCACAATTTTTAATCATTTAATTGATCGTCTGTGCATCGTCTTCATTTTCTTAAATATTATGCATAAGTATTTCATTATTTTTTTTATTTATCCAATTATTAGATTACAAAATAACTTATTGATATTGTTTTTAAACTCTTTTTCTCAAATCAAGCCCCAGAACGTATTTTATTGTTGAAGCCATATTAATAGGTGTTCTATAAAATATTAAATACGTATTGGCACACTTCGCGTGTAGCCCAGCTGTGTAAATTTCACCTAGTTGTTAAATTTTGAATACATTTAACCAGAATATTTACGTTTTTTCTTTCAGACCGTAAAATCGGTAAATCAGTGGTTCCCAACCTTTTGTTGTGCCGACCAGCACTTTTGTACAACAAATTTGAGGCCCACTATAATGACTAATAGCACACCTATATACGTATGTATATATAGGTAAAAGATATATTATTATTAGGTACATAATAATATTATTTTAAATAAATGCGTTATTAATATTAATATTATGGTGAACGGCCCAGTTCAAGTGTTATACCTCTCCCCCCCCCCTCGTACTAAAATAGGTAGATGAAATAACATATGATGAACAAATTGCGTTCCGGATGCAATTCATGTTACTTTTTCATCCAAAGTTAATTATTGTAAGTAGCTCCTAAAGTGATATTGCCAATTGCCACGATAAATATATATTAGGTTATATAAAAAGAAAATTGAAATTGAATTGTAAAGATATAATGTTATAATAATATAAATTATAAGTAATAATCAATCACATTAGTTAGTTAGTTAATTGTTCTTTGTGAGTTAGAACTTTTTTCTGCCCATAATTCCGGTGAAATTATTGAATTTTTATTTATGTATGTATCTACTAATTACTAACTAGTTAGCACTTGGCAAACTCTAGTTCTAGGAAAGATAATTCAAACGTAATTTTTAAGTACTTGCCTAATCATTATTTAGGATACAGTCTGAAGCCAAGCTTAGTTCTAAGTAGTTCTAAATTTATTTAATAAAGTTTTTTACGTTACAGTTAACACTGTATGGGTATACAATTATTATAGTTAATAAGTATCAGATGGGGTGTTTTTGAAAATCGATAATTGAAAAATTTTTTTCTTTAATATATTTACAAATTGTTTTATGAAAATTAGGTATACTTACAATAATTGTTTTAAATATAAACATTGATGTAACAAAATTAAAATTAAAATTGAATAAGTAAATAACCATACAAAAACCCTAATATTTTGAGGGATGTTTGAACACACCCTCCTATGTACGTGCCTGATAAGTATAATATGTAGAAATGTAGACAAAGTATTATTTGTTTCATATTTAAGTGTTGAATTTATAACACGTTATAAGTCATCTTTCATTATCCAATAGATTTTAACATGTTAAAATATTTTGGCTTTTATTTTTATTTTTCATACTTGAATTTAAAAACTAAAAAAATAACATCAAATTTTATGCCCCAATTCTTAGGCTAAGTTGTCAATAGTTCACCATGCCTGGCACTTGGTCTGGTTGTGTATGTATTTTAAATGTCGAAATATTATAATATTTCACAATATATTAATATTATATACGTCATCGCCATATTGATTTAAAAATAATAATATGTCTGTATAGATCAAATTTTGTAACTTATATAGAATATATAGAAGAATCTTGCTTAAGAAGGATTTTAAAATGTCAATTGATCAAAAATATTTTAGATAACTTCAAGCAGAATTATTTTATCATTATTATTATTCAATATTTTACACTTTTTATTAAAAGTTTATAAAAAACGAGTTATGTTATAAGACATGTGTATACTATGTATTTTTTTTTTAAATAATATAAACTTGTTTGATAAATTAATGTTAATAAATCTTGTTTAATTTCTATAAAAAGTAATTTATTAAATACAATTACAATACAACTATATTTATTAAGATTTTTTTTCTACGCAATATTGTATTAAAACCTCGTCGTTAGGATTATGTTCTATTCTGCACCATTATCTTATGTCCAATTGTGGTTCTAAAAGTATAATATATGTTTTTATTATTTAGGTCTATGTTAAGTCTTATTTATAATATTAAGTAAAACACTAGCACAGGATCATGAAATTGAATGTATTTAATAATAATATTATTTTTTGAAATAAAAATAAAAAATACATGGAGTGTTATGGGGAAATACATTATAATATTATAATAATGAGTCAATTCCAACCATATTTTTCAGACATACTGCAATAGGACAATTAATTTATAGCTATTAAAAATGAACTAAATATGCTACTTAATGCATATAATATATATACATTATACATAATAGACTATAAAAGGTAAGAATATGATATTTTCAGTTAGTTATAGTAAGGATTTTATATTATAACTTATAATGTTCTTCAGAATCTATTAAGTCAATCATAATATAACTTAGAAATTATTGTTATTTTTTTTATGGTTTAATGTAGTTTCCAATACAAATGTATAATCAGGTTCTTTGAATATTTTTATGGAGATTTATTATAGGTTTAAATGAATATATTGTACATATTAAAATGTATAAAGAGTATCATTTTATCATCATTCTATTATTTTACAGTAAAAAAATAAATAATATTAACAATAATTTCAAGAAGAATACGTACTATTCTTCATTTTATCTTTGTACCCTTTAGGGATATAAATCAATTCACCGTGGCTAAATTCATCGCGCGTCAAATGATTGTGGTAAATTCATCGCAGGTCAATTTTTATCGTGATCGCATTTTATCGCACGTCTATGTATCGCCAAAATGTATTATTTGAATAATCACAAAAAATCACAATCAATATTGTTTGTCGTTTACATAATATACATTATTTACAATACGTACAATTACAATTGAAAATTATGAGCTATATTCCTTGTAAATAGTTGTCGATATATGTAGATGGAGAGTAGGTCACTGGTCACTATAATGGATGTGTTAAATTTTAATGCAATGACAGGTACCTATCATTATATACGAAAAACGATTAGGATCGGAGATAGTTTGTCAGTTTAGGATATATTATATTATTACCTATATTTGAATTGTAATTTATTTTATTTTTTTATTTATTTTTTTTTTGATACAAGTAATTTATATTTCTCAACTGCTGATAAAAGTTTCAAGTTTCTAAGACTTATATTTTTCGAATAACAACAAATATTTTGAATTGTTTTAGGATATATCGTTATTTTACGTGATTTCGTAAAAATTTAAATTTTAAACGCTCATAAAATGTTTTCTATATTGACAATGGAGTTCTTTTTTAGAGTTTCATGAAGGAATACTTATGGATAACCTTGTATTATGTTTTTTATCCTCAGGTATAAATCACAAAAGTTTTACGAATTTTCAATTTCAAAATTAATTGCAAAATTTTACGATTTTGAAATATTTCGTAAGTACTAGAACTTTAGTTAATGCTTATAAACAAAAATTGTGATAAACGTTTTATGATTTATTTTTATTAAGATAAGTAAAACTTATATTAAACCTTATATTCAATTTTAAAGATTTTTTGAATTGCAAAATACTTTTTATAGTCTTTTCAAAAATAAAACTTAGAAAAATAAAAAATTTCAATTATATATGAAAATAGTCAAACTATTTTGAAAATTTAATCGTAAATAAATAACGTTAATATAAACATTTGGTAAAAATCTCAAGTATTTTATTCGTTTTTGAGTCACAGAAAAGTTATGCGTAAAAATTCCTGTTTTTCGTTACTTTTTTAGGGTTTTTCCTGATACTTTTGAAAACTACTAAATTTTTTTTTCTTTTGACCCACCCCCCTCCCAGTAGTACCAACTAGATTCAATTTTTTTTTTTTAAAGAGAGGTTGAGGTGAAAAATCAAAGCACTATTACTACACTATTACTACTCCAAAACTCGATGACAGACACCAAAAAAACATGCATTATTGTAAAATCAATACATTCATCACACTATTTAGAATCTAAAAGGCTTCAAACTTAAACTTTGATTGTGGTTTCTGATATCAAATTAGATATAGCAATTACTTTACTACTTCTGAAAAGTCAAAAATAAATTTCAAACTTTTGCCAAAATATTAAGAAAAAACGAAAATTTCTAAGTAAAACTAGACCTACCGTAATACGTCTTATAGAAGAATAAATTACTTAAATAGCAATATTTAAAAATAGTATAAAATATACTTAGCGATATATAGAGTGACCGATTTCTGTTCAGAATTGTAAAACTGTTGTACTAATTGTACTATGATATATTATCTTTGAATTCAAATTTAAGTAATTATTAAACACACCGATTACAAACTACAGTGACCCACTAAATACTTATACTATACAGTAGTATCTAGTTTCCCTCTTCTCATTCATTATTACTAAATATTATCATATTATAACAAAAATAAGTAGTCAAGTAGGTATATGTATTATTATATATTATACTAATGATCACTCACACATAAATGATTATTTTTGTTTTGTTGATAATTTTAAATGATGTCATTTTTTTTACTATAGGTATTGCAGTACTAGATAATATGCTAAATAATCCGTTGTTGTACAAGTATCACTATGGTATTATGAAGAGTCATTTTACAGACAAAATCAACCTCATGTATACAGATACAAATAAATTATTATTATTGTTACATTTTTTTCTATCACAAACATACTTAATATATATATATATTTAGATTCACTGATATATTATATTGCGATTGACGACTTTTATTAAGATTTGAAGGGTAACGCAAACTTACTGAAATAGATGGATACTTCAGACTTACATAGAGATCACCCCCGCTGATCGAAAAAAGATACCAGGGTTGTTTGCCGATAAGACGAAGGAACAACCAATTACTGAGTCTATCGTCTTTCGAGCGAAGTCATACGCTTACATTTTGAACGACAAAAAGAAAATTAAGGCAAAAGGCGTCCGGGGGAATGTAGTTAAAAATCATATGACTGAAAGATCATTTGGATTGACTTTTCGCCAATAACAAAAAGTATAACTCTAAACACGTATGATTTAACTAAACATGTACTACCTACAAAAGGTTCCATAAAAGATTTTTTTATCGCAACCTAAAAGAATAAAATTATATGCTAATATGTAACGAAGTTTTTCTATACAGTTTGAATTTTTATTATTTTCTTCATAATTATTGTCAATTTTGAATATTTAAAGTATTATAACAATATTATATCATCGTTCTTAATATTAACGATTCTTGTTCTATTATTATTATTCAAAAAACATTAATTTTAACACAGTAGAAACAAAATTATCAGATACCCTCTACTACACATCAGCGTGTTTTAGGATTTTTTTTTACTTTTAAGGCCGAATATTTTAATCTTTTAATTTTTATACGTTTAAAAACGTAAAAAACTTTTTATACTATTTTTTTCATAAAAAACGAGTTATGTTATAAGACATGTGTATAATATATATTTTTCAAATTAATAAAAGCTTATTGTTAAATAAATTAATGTTAATAAATGTTATTTTATTCCTGTTCTTAATGTTATATATTATAATTGAATACACATACTAAATATAAAATTTATCGGTGACCATTTATTATACTTGAAGCATATTAAATACACACCAGGATTCATTTCACTAGTTATTTCTTAATGTTATGTATTTTAAAATACAATGAAAGGTAATTGATTAAATAATATTATAATACAACATTTTATAAAGATTATTTTATTTCAAAGCTATATTGATTTAGAAACTCTTCGGTGGGTTTATGTTGTATTTTACACCATTCTCTTATGTCCAATTGTGGTGCGGCTGAAAATAATGATAAAAAACAAGATTACATTTTAAGGTTCTCTAAAAGTATATATCATTATATTTATTTAGCTCCATGTTAATTATTAATTATAATATGAAGTAAAACACTACCATAGGATCGTGAAATAGAATGTATCTAATAATAATATTCAAATTTGAAATAAAAATAAAAAATACATGCAAAGTTATAAAGGATTTTATATTATAATTTATAATGTTCTTCAGAATGTATCAAGTCAATCATAATATAACTCAGAAATTATTTTTTTTATTTTTTTTATTTTTTATGTTCTAATGTAGATTCCAACACAAATGTATATTCAGGTACTTTGTATATTTTTATGGGGATTTATTATAATTTTCAAATTAATATATTGTACATATTAAAATATATATTAAGAGTAACATAATACCATTTTTTTTTATTATTTAACAGTAAAAATATAAATAATATTATTAATGATAATAATAACGTACTATCTTTCATCTTATTCATATACACCACTAGATAATTGTAGTATTTCTCTCGTTTTTCTAAAACAAAGGGTTGTACAACAATTTAGTAAATAGTTTGAATGGTTTGAATAGTGAAATAACTTTTCATTCATAATATTATATATTAATTATTATACCTATAATTTATATACTTTAATATATACAAATAAATCTAAATATAATAAAAATATGAATTTGTGTATGTGCTTGTGTTATGTCTTGATATAATAAATGTGATGTTTTTTTTTTTTAATATACAGTTTAAAACAGTTAATTTTGCCAATTTTTGAGTGAACCGAAATAAGACTTTACATTTTATGTAATACACTGATAATTTATGAACTGGAATACAACTAATAATAAGATCAATAAGCCTTTATCACAACATTATAAAAGTTTCACTCGAGTTATACTAAACTAAATTCTTTTTTTTCTTTAAAATTTCATTGATTAATAAAATTATATTAAAATAAAAGAGTAGCTTTTGGAACAAATATTTAAATACAAAAATGTGTTCTTAAATGTGCAGCTTCGAACTATACTATTTATGTAATTCTAATATTAGTTATTAATTCATTATATCACCTAAAAATAGATTAAGTAAACTGTCTTAAAATTCCAAGAATAGTAATGAATATGTTAAAGTTTTACATAAGATATATTTTAAATTTTACATTATTATTATTACCTTTTTCATACGATATAATATAGTCTCTAAAAAATGAAATAATAATTTTTTTTTTTTTGTTATGTCCAAGTTATTGGTTCTTAGCACTCAAACTACTATTGTATCAGACTATAAAGTATAGTATGCACTAGAAAGTTATGTAATAATATCGGAGTATGGGTTGTCTAATAAATTCAAAATAATTAATATTAATCATATAAAAGTCGTATATAATCTATTAGATTTCAAATTGATACAGACATTTTTTTGTATAGAAATCATCCCCATTTTTGAAAAGCAAATCATTTTAACTATCCCAAAAGAAAATAAAACAAATTATAGTAAATCATTGCTACACTACGAATTTTAAAACAGGGAATGGTGAATTTAAGAACTAGAACCTCCTGCAATTTTGTTTCAAAAAACAAATAATAAATTAATAACCTTTTCTGTTTTGTCGTATAAGTAGTGAGTACTCTAAGAATATATTATATTACATTTATAATTTATCAAGAACTAACAGTGGGTGGAAGAATAAAAAATTTGTTAATAGAATATTCAATTATAAAATGTTGATATTATTACAAAAAAAATTTGGTCTAAAATGAAATTTGTAGATTCATACAAAACAATGATACAATGTTAACATATTACAAAATGTCTGATACTGTTTATTATTACAGTATTATTATTGTACAGTAAAAAATATTTTATTTGTATTAACTTGAATTATATATCATAAAAAATATCAATTTTTTTATACTTACTCGAAAACGTTGGATCTATTTGAAAACATTTTAGTTATTATTAAATTAAAAAATTGAAATTATAGAAAATTTACACCTTAGGTAAGTTTTGATGGGAAAGAACACTTAAATGTTGTGTGGTTTTTATAACTTTATGATTAAATAAAAGATATTGTTTATAAATAATATTGTTAATTATTTACAATTTATGGATTTATACAAAATCATGAGCTTAATGTATCATACTAACTGTTGTGGACATAATTATAGTAAATTCTAAATTTAAGACATTTAATGAATCATATTTTCATTAAAATACTTTCCCATAATTACTAGTCAAGGTATAAAATATTTAATACAAAATAAATCAAAAAAGATTTATATTTACTAGCACCTGCTAAAAATATTAAACAATTCTATGTCAAAAAAATATTTTCAGAATTGCATAGTAATGTTATCTAAGACTTAAGACTCTTAATTTATATTCAAATCATCTATATGAATTAATTTATTATTTTTTTTGTTTTTGGTTTAGTGTACATAAAATTTGATCTTATTGTTTAAGAGTCGACAAAAAATATAAGGTTAAACTACATAAGTAATTATTGAAGTACAAATTTGTTATAAGTTAAGTAGAATATGTAAAATAGCATAGTAAAGGTAGAATTATGAGCTTACTTATATAATCTGTGAATTTAAAAACGTAATTAGTTGATAAGTGTTATGAATCGTAAATATTAAAAAAAGTATATACCTAACAACAATTTTTACATGTATATAAACAGCGAACTTTTTAAATTTTACAGCGAATAATATATATCAATAGCTTGCTTGTTTGAATTATGTAAATTGTACGAAAAGCGATTAATGGATTGTTAATTAATATGTAATTGTTTATTTCACACGTTAAAATAAAATAAATACTTTGACCTACGACTTGCAGAACGATTTCTGGTACAGTAAAAACTTTTTTAACCATCTTTGTTGGGACCGGGACAATGACGGTTCATCGAATAGGTGGTTAAAAGAAATACAATAATGCAAAACATATTTTTTCAATAAACGTAAATATTTTACAATTTCATTTACAGAAAAGAGTAATAAATTCTAATAATATATAATATGTATTAACAAAAATAACACCATACTAAAATATAAAGTTACAATATAATAGTTAATGAATATAATATGATAAAAATTATTATTAAGATAAATAATTTATCGCAGAGACTTAACACTTGCTTGCATAATGTAATATACTGTAGTATATTTAATTAAATTCTATATCCAAAAATATTTTAAACATTTTTAGGTTTATATTAAGTAATTTTCTTAGGGGAGTACCTCTGCAAAAATCTATTCATATCATTCTCAAGTATATATTGTGAAAGCATAGACCATAGAATATTATAACAGAACATTTCACATTTTTAATTTTTTTTTTACTCACCGTTCATATCATAATATTTATTTTCGGAATATAGATCTGTAGCAAATAAAAAATAAAGATATTTTTTGGGTAGATTACATTATTTTTTTACGTGTTATTTGTTATAAAAAAAACGTGTCTGTGTAATGCAATTGTTGAGTTGAATTCAATGATTTGTTTACACAAATTATTAAAAAATTAATTACATTCAAGAATTATTTGTACTTATCATTCTCATAACATTTTTGTTGTATGGCGTAATTAAAGAATTGTATTGCAGTTTCTATAAAATTTAGAATTAGAGTATTATCTTTATTGTAAATATTTATTCCGTTTAAACGAATAATTTTATTAAATGTATAGTAATTTTTAGTTACAGAATATGGTATTTATCTAATATTTTAGAATATTTATCAGAATCGGTTTGTTCGCCCTAATATAAATATCGAGCATCTCTCAACTCTACATAATTATAGCTAAAACATAATCAAGGAGAAACACAATGAAATCTAACAAAGATCAAGAATACCTAATATTATAAAATTTCTAATTCAAATAACCAGGAACTTGACAACCATGTAATATACGACACTTATAATTTATAAATCATATCTATCTAAACTAAATCCAAAAGAAAGTATAGCCAATGAACAGCCAATATAATGAAAAGACACTGGATTATTGTTAAAGTTTGGATGAAATATGTGACTGAATTATATTTATAATTTGTATATTTTGTTAGAATCGTAGTAAAAACAAAAATTAGTTGAAAAAATATTTAAACTTCATTAAATTAAAATAAAATTTTAACGTTATTACACGTTTGTATAAGATGGCCGTTTGAATGGTACTTTTTTGAATTTATCACATTAATTCGAATATAGCCTTTATTTTATAAAAATCAGTTTTTCCAACATCATCATACTTTTCACAATCATTCAATAATATGAGTATCAAAATACATAATTTCCAATAAAAATTTTAAAACGTACCTTTAAAACTTGATTGCCATGTTTCACTTTTTTCCAAAGCACTTATAAAATTGTCATAATTCTCTGTAGTAGTAAATTTTTAAATAACAGTCACCTACATATATATATATATATAAAACCACATTTTATTGTTACATTAATTGTAGATATTTGCATGTTCACGATTATTTAAAGTATTATGAATAACGGACATAAAATCAATATTCAGGCAAACATATTATGATCTATGTCAGTGGATTTAAATCTTTTTATAATCACAAACCCTATACACAGTTTGAAAATGTTTACGTATCGGCTGACTTTTTTAACTACCAAATAAATATTTAATTCTCAAAAAGAAATTCATAACGACATTGATATATTATATCGAGCTTATATTGAATAAACTAAATAATATTTATTTTTTATAAAGAATAATAATTAATTTCAAGTTTTTTTTATAAAGTTTTTCTTCGCATACCAGTATACCACCTTTGAGCTTCCACGTACCATGCCAGTACGAGAACCACTGGTCTAGGTAGTCTATATTATAATAATAACAATAGGTAGGTAGCAGTCGATACAAACCTGCTAATATTTCACAAGGTACAAAACTAACAAGGCTTCTAAACTTAAATAAACATCACAGAAATATTAATTGTCGGTCCACAATTCCACACTATAGTAATAAATTGGATCTACAATTTTTTTAATCTGTTTTTTATACTTAAAATAAATTACAAAAAAAAAAAACAAAACAAAACAAAAGATATGTTTATATTACACTTGACGGAGGAGTTTAAGACAGAATTATTTCACCGGCATTATGGTTTATTTTTACTAACAATAGATATAATTCATATATTTATCTATCGTATAAAATCTAAGGTCTTACACTATAATATGACTTGTGTCATAAGATAACGTTTATTTTTCAGCAATTAAATGTTAAATATAACGAAATTTGCGAAAAATTATAATTTTTTTACATACAATACTAATTAAATTACTCTTTTAATGTCGTAATCTGCTTCTTAGTGTAAAAATGTTAGATTGCAAGTAGATGATGCCTATATAGATGATTGTATTTCTATTGTGGTTTTTTATCTAAAAATAGTTGTTTCTAGATAATTTTCAAAAATATAATAATCCTATATAAATGAAAATAGGATCGTGCATCAAATCACTGTGTGAGCCACTATATGCAATGTGAATATTATCTATAATTTATTAAACGAAAGATTACTAATCAAATATATCTCTCATAAATATTATGATTACATATAATTTCAGACTTTTTAATATATTAATAATTTATAGATAAGCATCACTAAACAACTTACCATACTGCATAGCATAACAGTAGTTTATAAATCCGTCAACTATAAAAATAATATGTTAAAAGTTAATTTATATTTAAGTTGAAAATCAATCAGTTTCAAACGTAAATTTATCTGTAAATTAGATTAAAAACAAATTAATAAGGCTATCATAAAATAGTTGAAACTATTTTGTCTGAATAACAAAGAAACAAGCTAAACAAAATTTTGAATTTACAAAATGTAATTTTAACATTATGAAACGAATGATCCAAAAGTTACAGTCAGCGTTATAAAATTATACCTAAGTACTTACTTCCAAACCCACATTTTTTTAATGTCTCTATAAATTTTATATTGGCATTATAAATATAAAATTGACAAGCATCAAATATATACATATATATATATATAAATATATATTTAAGGAAATTATTTTCAAATAATTAATGTTAACGAGTGTTTTTAGAAGAAAAAATGTGCACAATATTGGTAAAAGTTTGAATAGGATAAAATTGGAGGGATATGCGAAGTTGAGATATACGACATTTTGTCACGGTAATTTCGGTCAATTCGTCGTGGTCATTAGGACGCACGACAACTGGACGCATACGACAATTTGCGGCACGTAATTTTGACGCATACTACATTTGATCCCGAGTTAATTCGTCACTTATCGATGATGGCCATAATTATTTGACTATATATTCTAGCTTGGTCGAAGTACTTTCAATGGGAGGCTTCTTCCCTTTTTTTCTTCTGCCTGATTTATTTTATTTTATTTTTTTGTTATTTTATCACTTAAGCATATTGTTCTATATTGTAACAGATGGCTAAATATAGAATTTTGTTTAAAAAAAATATATATAGTTATTATAGCTGTATAAGGTTAGTAGCCCTGAGGTATAGTTATATGTTACATATCGTATCTTTAAAGTATTTAATAATATATGATTCTTAAGAATCAGTAAGTCGGTATTGAATAGGATACCAAAACAGTCTATAATAGTCTATACCAGTCTATTAAACAGTAAATATACTTTAAAAATAAAATAAAATATGTCTTTACAATTTATAAGAATCCAGCGTGGTCGAGATCTCTTAATTCAGAATGGTTTTATTCTGAAACTCTGAAAGATCGACGAAAAAATAATTTGGAAATGCTATGAAAAAAAAGGGTTGTACTAGTCGTACTCATACAATCCAAGGTAAAATTATCAATCTAAATAAATTAAATACTCACTATAAACCATTGATGGAAAACGGAATTATATTTTTTAAATCAATAAACAATAACGGAAACGGAAAAATTATCAACGTGAGTAGTTGGAAGTATGTTCAAATAATGTTGATAATCATCCAATAAATGAAATTTTACTAGGTATTGCCCATAATTTTATTCTTTGTGAATAATAAATTTCGTTTTTCCTATATTTTATTTTAATTTTACTTTACTTTTTATAAATAATTAATATTTTAGTACTCATTATAATGTGTATATTACATTATAATAATTTCAATGTTTAAAAAAGCAATTATTACAAATTATTAAATTGTTAAAACTTTAAGTAACCTTATATCCTTATACAACACTATATATAGTCAAATAATTATAGCCAACATCGATAAGCGAAAAATTGACACGAGACCAAATTACCACAACCAAATGACGGAACAACACGAAGTTGTTCTATAAAATTCAGAAAAATTTGTTCCAAATAGTTCCAAATTATACTCAAAATATTGATATAGGTTTGAAGTTGATTGGAGAAAGTTAAATATGCTAACTTTTCAAACATGAATAAAGGTTGTTCATAAAATATGTCAGTTGTGGATAAATATATATAATTTTTCAAATTTTAAATTCAATATTATTACACAATTTACATTGACCTTATTGTTTAAGAATCGTAAAGTTAAGCAAACCACCTAATATAGTAGGTATATCTTATTAATTGTGGTTAAATTATATAAATAAATTTTAAAATAAAAAGTTTAATAATTTGACGTTATTATTACCATAGCATTCTAAACAAAATAACAAACAATTAAATAAATTTAAATAAAAAGCATTAATGACATAAAATATAAACATTTTTTTTTGTATTGTTATACTATCTTATTTAATACGTAAATATACATTTTTACGGTTTATTATTAATTATATTCCAATTTACAAGGCGTAATTATTATACAAATAATTTTTCTTATTACCTACGTAAAGATTGAATTTGTTTACATTAAAATGATAAAATAATTGAAAATTATGGAATGTATGCAATTTTAAATTGAATTAACTACTGTCTTAAATATTATTAGCGAACAATAATTAAGTCCTATCTGCATTTGAAAAATGTTTTTATATGGTGTGTTATATGGTCTTATATTTTACTTATAGAATTTAATATTTATTATCTATCTATACTTACCTTTAAATTCTAGTAAATTAAAATTCGTTAAATATAATTATATATAATTACATTATTTGTTATGTATATAAGTCATTACGTTTGATTATTGTCTATTTTGTTGCAAAATGTCATTGTATTTTATAATAAGAGTATAAGACCAGTTAAAATTGTAAAATTTAATAAATAAATAATATAAAATATTATAATAATATGAAAGTAACTTAATGCCACTTTCATATATTTATTTAAATATAAAACTATTAAATCATTGTTATTTGTTACCTTCGTTGCCATAACTATATTTTATAATATATATCACTGTCACTGACAATGTTATTAAAAAATTATAAGAAACCATAGTTATTGTTGTCTGTTGAGAGTACTACAAAACACAAGCATATAAATTGCGTTACGAAAAAAGAATATCCTCATTTTCTGAACGTTTAGATGATATTAAATTTGGCGTTTATGTATTTTATCAACAACTAAGTACATATTACAAAAATGTTTAATGAATCATTGTTTATTTTTTAATACCCATATATCTACAAACTCGTCACACATTTATGGTTAACATTTTTTTTCATTTTTCTGCACAATAAGCAGTTGAAAAAGACTTAAAAATTAAACTTTGATTATGGTTTCGGCTATCAAATTAAATCCAGTTACTATATCCATGAAGTCAAAAATAGTTTTCGAACTATTTCCAAGATTCTGCACATTAATATTGGAACAGCATAATTATTTCTGTTAATATAATTAATTACATAAAATATAATTATTACATGTAATAATATGATTAAATAACAACATCCGTACTATCATAAATAGATATGAGAAGGATATTAGTTAAAATGTATTATAATTATAGAGTGACATGATTTAATTATAATATAATTCGTTTTTAAATTGAATATAATCGCAGATAATATGGAAAATCACAATTTATAACCCCCCCCCCCCCCACCATTGAGTAGTAATCCATTGTATTTTTATACTAGTTAATCCTGCAAAGTATTGCCGAAGATTTATTCCGTCTTTAACTTTGCGAAAATTGAACTATAATGTTTTTTAATACATTTATTTGTGCTGTTTGAAGCAAATATAAAACACAGGTCTCAATACATATGCAACCATTATAAATATTTTATTTTCTGTAACTGATGGTAGTTTGATGGAAATAGGTAAAAAATGTAGACTTGCATAGGGGTCATCCGTTTTAGTGCTTTGATTTCATATATGTAAACAAATATACATATATTATTAAGTTTATTTATTAAATTGGATTTGACTACTTTGTCCATGACAAATTAAATAATGCCAGTAAATCATTTTGGTGGAATGACGTAAATTACTAATTTTCGTCATCTACTCTAACATTTATATTTATGTATAATACACATATTGTCAAAATTTCAACTGAAAATTTAATATTATTATATAATGTTAATATAAATAACATGGTTTTGAATGTTTACGTTATATTGTATATTTATTTCAGTTTCAATAATTTTGGTTTGTAATAAAATTTTATTTCGATTAATTTTCTTTTCAATCAAAACTTCTTGAACAATAATTCATCCGATCAATTTTTTTCAATCAGTTGACGAAATATTGTATGTTTGTATTCCAAATGTGAATACATGATATATTTTACTGTACAAAACGTCCTAAATCTTTTGAAATTATCACACGTATACTGCGTAATCTTGATCACTTTTGTATTCTCACTAGATAAAATTTATTGTATTCTGTTAGTCAGCTATTAGGTTTCAGAGATAAATTAAACAGTGTTCTGAAGGAACTTAATTTAAATATTGTTGATAAATTTAAAAATTAATTTAAAAAAAAGTTTTTTATTATAATATGTAAAATTATAAAATACTAAATTATGGTAAATTAAATTAGTAAATAGTAAATATTTTGAGCACAATAATAATTATTGTGCTCAAAACATTTGTCAATACCTATAGACAATTTATTAGTAGTTATAATTGTTATACTATAATAAATGAAAACACTAATCGATTTTTTGTAAGTATTTATACGACATAATATAATATAATAATATAATGAAAAAAAAAATTTATTTTTTTCGCATTCCATAAGTTATTTTTTGATCGTCAATTATTCAAAATTAAATACCATAATTACATTACATTATAATTCGTTTTATAAAATATTGTTATGGAATATAATATACCCAGTCACTTTAATTAGTTATCAATAAATCAATAAAAGTTTTCAAGCTTTTTAATATTATGTGTTATACAAGCACAATTGATATACCGACCCGAAATATAAGGATTGTAGATTTTGTGTTAAACGCAATTGCTCAATGCCCCTTCAGACTACAATGAGTTGTAGTACCGAGTGGTGTGCGGAGGAGACGTGAGAGTAGATTAGGAAAGGTTCAGTCGCGCGACGATTAGATGAAAGCGATAGTGCATCATTGACGCGGCGCCTGCAACATATTATTATAAATGCTAAGTAAAAACATAGTAAATGGATAAGGTATTCTTATACAAATGAACATTAGTAGTACAGTAGTTAATATTTTTCCTATAAAAATTTTGAATATAATAGGTAGGTACATTGAACATACAACATATTCTATTATTGGCCTTAGAGTTTTAAATATTCAATGTCGGCGAACGATTTTGACTTATAACAATGTTTTAGAAAATATATTGACATTTTTTTTTATGTAATTAACTTACACAATTATAATATATCAGATTTAAATTTTCAAACAATAGTCAAAATTAAACCTAATAATAAAAAAAGTTTTAAAATGATTTTAGAAGTATTTAATGTTTAGGCGAGTAGAGTGGATTGGTACAAGGGTACTAGGTACATCAATAATATTAGCCTAATTTTATATTCGTTGAGACTCTACTTATAAATTATAACTAATAATCGACTTGCCCAGATTGTAAATACTTTTTTTTTAAAACTATATCGTGTTAAACAAAATTAGTGTAGATAATAAATTAAAAAACACGAGTTTAATAACTTAAAACAATAATAACATTGCTAAATTATTTACGTAGTGTGTTTTTAGGACTTTTTTTATTTTTAAGGCCTTACTATTTTAATCATTTAATATTTTATACGTTTAATTATAAGTTTATAAAAAAACAAGTTATGTTATATTTTATGTATATGATATTTATTTTTAAATTAATACAAGCATGTTTAATAATGTAATGTAAATAAATGTTGTTTAATTCCTTTTCTAATTGTTATTATGTATTTGAATTGAAATTTCATAGTAAATATATAATTTATCGGTAATCATTTAGTACACACTGTCTGTAATTCACTAGTCTCTTCTTAATGTTATATAATTTAAAATTTTAAAATACAATGAAAGGCAATCGATTAAATAAAATAATATAATAATACAACATTTTATAAAGATTATTTTATTTTTAATGTATATTGATTTAGAACCTCATTGGTGGGATTATGTTGTACTCTACACCATTCTCTTATGTCCAATTGTGTTGCGGCTGAAAATAATGATAAAAAATAAGATTACATTTTAGGGTTTTCTAAAAGTATTTATGTTTTTATTTATTTAGCTCTATGTTAAATATTTTTTATAAGTAAAACACTACCACAGAATCATGAAATTTAATGTATTTAATAATAATATTATAATTTAAAATAAAAATAAAAAATACATTCAAAGTTATGAGAAAATACATTATATAATCATGAGTCAATTCCAACCATACTTTTCAGGCGTAATGCAATAGGACAATTATTTATTTATAGTTATTATATTATCAATGAACTCAATATTCTATTTAATGCATATTATTATATACTTATACATTTATACATAGTAGACTGTAATAGGTAATTATATGATGTTTTCAGTTGGTTATAAAGGATTTTATATTATAATCTATAATGTTCTTCAAAATGTATTAATTCAATCATAATATAACTCAGAATTTATTTTTTTATTTTTTTTATGATGTAGATTCCATCACAAATGTACATTCAGGTACTTTGTATTTTTTTATGGTAATTTATTATAGTTTTCAAATTAATATATTGTACATATTAAAATATAGAAAGAGTAACATTTTACCATTTTTTTATTATTGAACAGTAAAAATATTAATAATATTATTAATGATTTTAAGAATAATAGGTACTTACTATTCTTCATTTTATCTTTATACTCCATTAGATAATCGTAGTATTTTTTTTGATTATCTAAATCAAAGGATTGTACAACAATTTAGTAGATAGTTTGAATGATTTGAATAGTGAAATAACTTTTCATTCATAATATTATATATTATATAATTTATATAATATAATATATAGAAATAAATCTAAATATAATATAAATATGAATTTGTGTATGTGTGTGTGTTGTGTCTTGATATAATAAATATGATGTTTTTTTTAAATATACAGTTTAAAATAGTTAATTTTGCCAAATTTTGGGCGAATCGAAATAAAACTTTACATTTAATGTAACACACTGATTGTTTTTGAAATAGAACACATTTAATAATAAGATCTATAAGCCTTTATCACAAAATTATAAAAGTATCATTCGAGTTATATAGTTATAGTTATATTCTTTAAAATTTTTCAGTTAATAATAAAATTATATTAAAATAAAACTTACCTGAAAATGTATTTTTAACAACGAAAATATCTTTGGTGCCAGGGTGAAAGGACTTAAGTCAATTTTATCGAAAAATTTTCTTTTGTGGAAAAAAGTATTTTTTTTTTTATGTATGAATCATCTAGTTTAGATTGTTATTATGACCGTGATAGCCATGATAAAATTGGCGTTTATTACGTTTGTACGTTATCAGTTTGGTTATAAAGGCATAAAATGAGAATAGTCCATATTAATTTATTATGACGTAATGGTACAGAAGATTTAATATGATTTAAGCATTGTTTGACCTTAAAGTTTAAATTGGCTTAAGTCTTTTGTACCAGTTATTTGCATAATAATAATATAATATTATAAATAGTTGATATATAAGAGTACAAGACATAAAATGATTTAATATAATAATAATAATATATAATAATAATTTTTGTCATATGATCAATGATTATTGATCATGGTTTAACAAATCGACACTTATAATCAATATATTTTATTAATATAAAATAATAATTACCAGCAATATGGTAACTCCCTACAGCTGATAGATTAATAGATTTTACAATATAATAATATTGTATAATTATTAGTCAAAACAATTATTTTCTCTCGTTTTCGTAACAAACAATAAAATTGTTATTATACTAAACTTGATAGTTGATTGTAATAATATTTTATTATTGGTTTAAAATTACAAAATATGTAGAATATTTCATTAAAGACCGAACAAGCTAATCGAATAAGATGTATTTTATTATTGTCGTTTATTTAGATAAGTACCTACTGACTTCAAAATGCTAATATTACCTATGTATTTATAATCCTGCTTGAGTATAAAACATTACTATAATGATATTATAATATTATAATAATATTATAATATGTTATATGTTATATTATTGTATTGATAAAAATGGCTTAAGTCATAATTTTTAGGACTGAAGTTTAAAAAGGCAAACACTAAAGGTTTTATGAGTAATTATCTCTTTATCTAAAATAATGAGAACTAGTATGTAGACAAAATCATAAAGAGCTTGTTTTTTTAATAATATAGTAATTTTTGGTCAAAATATTTAACCATAAGTCTTAGAAAATGAATTTTTTAAATATCAATTATTACTCGCCATGAAAACTTGATAATTATGACTTATGCCCTTTTTCCCTGGCACCAAAGATATATATTATTAAATGTTATGCCTAGAACTATACTATTTATGTAATTCTAATATAAGTTATTAACTCGATATACTAGCTAAAAATATATTAACTATATCGTAATATTCCATGAAAAGTAATTAAGTTTTACATGAGATATACTTTACATTTTACATTGTTATTATTACTTTTTTTGTCATCTGGTATAATCTCTAAAAAATAAAATAACAATAAATTTAATTAAAATTTTTATATCTAAAGTTATTGGTTTTCAACATTTGGACTCCAACTAAAGTATAGTACGCGCTAGAAAGTTATATTATAATATTCTTACCTCCTTTAAATACCCTCAGGAGATTGGCGTATGGACTGTCTAATAAGTACAAAATAAAATTAATAACAATTATATTAAAGTCGTATTCAATCTATTAGATTTCAAATTGATATGGATATTTTTATATTGATAGTTTTTTTTATAGAAATCATCCCCATTTTTGAAAATCGAATTATTTTAACTATCCTAAAAGGGGAAAAAACACAAATTATTATAAATCAATACATTCATTGCTACACTACTAATTTTAAACCATGTAAGTGCGAATTTAATAAATAGAACCTCTTGCAATTTTATTTCAATAAACAAATAATAACATTTTCTGTATTGTTGTATAAGTTGTGAGTACTCAACTCTCTAAGAATATATTATTCTGTTATATTTATAATTAACAGAGGATGTAGAATACTATATCTGTAAACAGAATAATTTATCAATTTTAAAATGTTGATATTATTGCAAAAAAAATGTGGTGTAAAATGAAATTTGTAAATTTATACGAAAAAATAACCAAATGATAACATATTATAAAATGTATGATACTGTTTATTGTTACAGTAGTGTTATACTATAGTACAAAATATTTTATTTGTATTAACTTGAATTATATATCATAAAAAAATATCAATTTGTTTATACTTACTCGAAAACATTGTATCAGTTATTGACTCTATTTGAAAACATTTTTAGTTATTATTAAATTCAAAAATTGAAAATTATAGAAAATCAACACCCTTCGTAAGCTTTGATGGGAAAGAACGCTTAAATTTTGGGTGATCCGTATAACTTCATGATTAAATAAAAAATATTGTTTCTAAATAACATTATTAACTTATTAACAACTATTTATTTATTTATGGATTTATACCAAAACATAAGCTAAAAGTATCTACTTAACTGTAATTATCATAATTATAGTAAATTTTAAATTTAAGACATTTTATGAATCATATTTTTACTAAAAATACATTCCCATCATTACTAGTCAAGGTAAAAAATATTTAATATAAAATAAATTAAAAAAGATGTTTATTTTACTTGCGCATGCTAAAAATATTAAACAATTCTATATCAAAATAATATTTTCAGAATTGCACAGTAATGATATCTAAGACTTTTAATTTACATTCAAAGTATCCATATGAATTAATTTATTATTTTTTTTGTTTTTTGTTTTGTGTTCATAAATTTTGATCTTATTCTTTAAGAGTAGATCAAACAATATTAAGTTAAATTATATTATTGAAGTGCAAATTTGTTATAAGTTAGGTAGAATATGTAAAATAGCATAGTAAAGGTAGAATTATGAGCTTACTTCTAATAACTGTGAATTTAAAAACATAATTAGTTGATAGTGTTATGAATCGTAAATAGTATTAAATCTTATGGGTATAATATTTTATATAAAATGTTAAATTACATAACAAAAGAAAAAATTATTTAATTTATGAAATGTTGAACAAAAATAAATTTATAATTTGTTAAGTCTGTGAAACTCAAGTTCGTAATTTAGATACAAATCTATCTTTAAGACGCATTGGTTTTTAAGCTTAAAAAGCATAATAAAAGTGAATATGTACCACACTATATTAATAATAATATATGTTATTTTGAACGGTATAAGAATCTGTTTATTTATTGACAAATATGTAGTATTTTAATAGTATTTCATTCATTAATAATATATTATTTTTTTAATTTTTATTAAATTATTTTTAAATAAGTATATGTTTTTTTGTTATATATAATAAACAATATGCTATTTTCAATTTTAACATAAGAATATACTGATAAAAATGTACTATTTCATTCAACAATAATAACTATACATATATTATATATATTTTTTTTGTAATAAAAGATGTGAATTTTATTAATATGATAATAGGTATTTAACAACAAATTTTACATGTATATAAATAGTGAACTTACAAATCCAATCTGTAAATGTATAAAAATAAATAATTGATAAATTCAATATTTTTTAAAATCATATATTTTGTTTTTTAAATTATACAGTGAATAATATATATCAATAACTAGCTTGTTTGGGTCATTGAATTTTGTAAATTGTACGAAGAGCGATTAATATATTTTTAATTAATATGTAATTGTTTGCTTATGAAGACATTAAATCACACTTTAAAATAAAATAAATACTTCGACCTACAACTTGGAGAGCGATTTCTGGTACAGTGGAAACTCTTTAAGCATCTTTGTCGGGACTGGGACGATGACGATTAATCCAAAATGCGGTTAACAAAAATACAATAATGCAAAACATACTTTTTCAATAAACGTAAATATTTTACAATTTCATTTACAGAAAAAAGTAATAGATGCTAATAATATATTATAATATGTATTAACAACAATAATATCATACTAAAAATTACTAAATAAAATAACCCGACATCATCTTCTGTTTTTTTTTTTTTTTTTTTGAAGCACGAGATTTTTGTTTGGCTATGTTTTGTATTTTACAGTTTTACGAAGAAGTAAGACCTGCGTTGCATTTGCCTCAAACCAATCAATGCATTTTGATAACATTGCTTCTGCTTCTGATTGGGTGATTCTTGGTGGTTTTAAATCGTGCACTGAATCTTCTAAGTTGTCATCAACTTCTTCGTCATCGGTATTGACATCAAAATAATTTGATCATCATTTAACATTTCACTGATGTATTAACTTTTTTTTACGTTGACCGATGACGAATAACAGAGAGTGACGCCTTAACGATTTTCTATTGTATGAGAAAGTTAAATTTTTACAGAACATAATATATACTATTATTTTCAAAACATTTTAACTATTTAAATGATATTCATAAAAATTATAACTAATAAAATAATATTCGATTTATGTACGATGGAATTGTAAAACTCTATACCCTCTTTTATGTATTTATTTTAACAAAATCACACTATTCAAAACAATAACAAAATGTTTTTGTTCTTTTTGAATTAAACGAATGCAAATATGCTATCTCTCAAAGTCATTATTGCTGATTAATTAACATTTTCAATGGACCACTTTGTGTTAAAACTTACCGAATATTAGTTATTAGACAAAAGATATACTTATGACGATAATAATTAACAAATGTATGGTCTTACTCTTGTAATAACTAACTATAAAAATATAATAAAATATTTAATAATTTTTAATTATTATGAGGTTATAAATGTTTCAGTATGGACAATTTTGATTACAATAATATCATGATCATTTTATTATTTAAGTTGTGTCTATAAATTATATAATGTTTGACAATAATTAAAGTTATAGGTCGTGTTGAATAGGCAACAAATATAATTTATTATAGATAAATCCATAAAACGAGTAAAAAGATTTTATAAATTTGTAAGTTAGGTAAATGGAATGTAAATTTCCTTTCTTCTAGAATCTAGATTCTACTGTTTCTAGAGGAGCTTAGGTAATTATTCCTGTAAAATTAAACTTCAGAACACAAACAAATTGCCTGAACGTCGATAAAAAAGGAATACAATAATAAAATCGACGTTATGTTTTGACACTTGGAATAAATGGATTTTTTATTAACCACAATCTGTAAGAGTAAAAAAATAAAGCAAAAAAACTGACGGTAAGACTCAGAATCAGTGTAGCTAAACACAATAACCTAACTCAATACTCAAATAAAAGTAACCTCAATCTTCTTTTAACACAACGGTAGCTATGGGAGTCGCTAACATGACGTGTTAAATACTCCGTTTTTAGAAGTCAAAGAAAAACGGTGTACAATTTTAGCATGTAAACGCTTCTAATAAAAACTCAAAGTTAACTATTTATCATGTTTTCTTTTATTGCGATTTTCTTAATTTAAATATAATATAATACAGGAACAAAGGTCTGTTTATTTTGACTTTTATTTCAGTAAATCCTCTAGAGAGGTTGAATATAATTCCAATTAATGCCGTGACCGGTAGGACAGGAAAAGTCCAGGGGTCCAGAACTCCCCCCCCCCCAAGTAGAAATGTTTAAGTAGTGAAAATAGTTTATTGACTAAAATAATTCAGTATCTATACTAAAAAAAAGTTGGACACACCCCTCCCCTAAACAAAAAATTTGTTAACGACCTTTTTTGCAACTGACATTCGCGCATTTATTTTTAGTTATAAAAAGTTTATGTTTAGTGTGGCGTTTTGGTTAAGTGATATGTAGATGGTATATGCGGAGAAGAAAAACAACGAATGGCAAGAATCTTGCGTGACGTCTGAACGTATGTGTTTAGTTATAGAGGTTACACCTAGGACCTTCTACGTTAACGAGTAGGCAACGGTCTTCTCAATACGATTTTAAAAGTACCAACATGCAGGTAGACTAGAGTGCCAAGATTGTCAAGTTGCACGAAATTATATATTACCTGAGTTGCCTTTATTTGAGACAGAGTATAAAATATGGTATGACATAAGTGACGAAAAAAGACAAGGGGTCAATTAAAATAGAAAACAACAGCGGGATAATGATGATATATAGGAGAATGATACATATGATAGCTATAATATCGGATATATATTTCTGAGGATTCGACAATCATGGTAAGAGATTGCATGGACCATGAATGCCAGTATAAATATAGAGTTGGATAACTACGAATAATGTATTTATCAATAATTGTTAAAAATTATATTTTGACACAAATTAAATACTAAAATCCGTGAAAATGTATAGTTGATATTAAAAATAAATTTTAATTTAAAATATTGTAATGATACCTAAAATACATTCATTTTGATTTTTAGTCCGCGAAACTGAAATTTTAATTATTATTTTTTTATATGCATGTTCTGATTTGTGAAAATATTTATATTCTAAAAAAGAATTAACAAGCTTTTACAAAAAAAAATATTCTTACAGGGCTTTAAGAATATTAAAACTAAATGCATGATTATATTTACAAGCTTTTAAAATTTTGTTTTCAAAATATGAATAATTAATTGAATAATAAATCCAGTTTATAGTTTTAAAATCAAACATTCTTAATATTTGATAAATATAATAGTATTAAACAAAATATTATTCTGGGCAATAAAATTTAAAAATATAATTTTAACGATTTCGAAACTCCCTCGATAATTAAAGTCTGTGCGCTTGTGGAGCAGTTTTTAAAAATATTAAGTTAAGTTACAATATAATAGTAACAGAATATTATGATAAAAATTAATATCAAGATAAATAATAATTTATCGCGGAGACATAAAACTTGCTTGCAGGATGTATATATTATATTAATTAAATTCTATGTACAAAAATATTTTAAACATATTTAGGTTTATATTAAGTTATTTTCTTAGAGGTATACCTCTGCAAATATATCCATATCATTCTCAAGACGTATAGATTGTGTAAAGCATACTCCATAGAATATTATAACAGAAAATTTAACATTTCTTAATTTTTTTTTTTTACTCACCGTGATCAGTACAATATTGTTTTGGAGATTTTAGAGGATCTGTAAAAAATTAAAAATAAAGATCCTATTTGCGTAGATTACATTATTTTTTTACGTGTTAGGTATTATAAAAATATATGTCGAGTAATTTTATTGTTTAGTTGAATTCAATCATTTTTTTATACAAATTATTATAGAAACAATTACATTCAAGAACTATATATACTTACCATTCTCAACACATTGTTGTTCTTTGGTATAATTGAAGAATTTTTTTGCAGTTTCTATAAAGTTTAGAATTTGAATATTATCTTTATTGTAAATATTTATTACGTTTAAGTTTAAACGAAATGTATTAAATATATATTATATCTTAGTTGCAGAATATGGTTTTTAGGTGTTCTTGGATTTCTTGAATTTGGCGGTCTTTATGTAGATTTAACGGTTTATATTCCTTTTGAATCAGGGTGCATCTATTATTATTCATAACACTTTGTCTTAAAAGATATGTTCGTAAGATTTGTTTATATATAAGCAGAGAAAATTTCTATATCCTTAAAATTTTATTGAGAAGAGGTATATCATGGAAAGGCGCTGGATGATTGTTAATGTTTGGATGAAATATATGACTGCCTGTTAGCCACTTGTCCATTTTCAAGCCGAGGTATTTTACTCACAATTGCCAAGACATTTTGTTGTTGTTGATTATATTTATAGTTAGGGAGATATTATTATATTAAAATACTACAATACTATAATACCATTGTAAATAAGAAAAAAAAAATAAAAAATTCTATCTATAATTTGTAATTGTTAGAATCCTCGTATAACAAAATTTGCTGAAACAATATTTTAACTTCATAAAATTAAAAAACTTTACACGTTTATATAATTTTGATGGTACCCTTTAGAATCTATCACGTTAACTTGCATATAACTATTAATTCATAAACATCATCACTTTTTCCAATATCATTATACTTTCAAAATCATTAGCACAGACTATAATATGATTAAAGAAGAAAATATATAGATAAATGAGCATGCTATAGCACTATTAGCCAAGGTAAAAGGTTAAATAATTTAAACATTCAATCGTTTACAAGTGTAAACCAAAATACGTGGTTTAAAATGCAAATTATAACCATACTTTGATATTCTGATTTCCAGTTATTCCAATATTTGACAACACTTATATACTCCTTTGAATTATCTGTAATAGTAAATTTTTAAATAACAGTCACACTCATACAAAAAATATAATGTTATTCATGAAAAAGAAATATCGCTAATAAAGTTATAACGTATTATTAATTATTATAGACATTGATATATAGTGACTCTATCAAATGTTTCACGGTTTGTAGATTTATATGGACTACGCGTTTTATTTGTTTAAGTTCATTATAAAAATAAACCTCAAACACAGGTATATAATATCACATTTTATTGTTACATTTGTAGTTATTTGCATTTTCACGTTTATTTAAATTATTATGAATAATGGACTTAAAATCAACAGACAGACAGACATATTATGATCTAGATCAGCGGTTCTCAATACTTTTATATTCATGAATCACATACACAGTATGAAAATGTTTACGTATCGCCTGACTTTTTTTTGCATATAAAAATGTATACGATTATTTTGTATTTAAAATAGTATTTTTCTAGGAACTACAAAATAAATATTTAATTCTTAAAAAGGAATTCAAAACGACATTGATATATTATATCAAGCTTATATCGAATAAATCAAATAATATTTAATCTTAATAAAGAATAATAATTAGTTTAAAGTTTTTTAGCGTACCATCTATGAGCTTCCACGTACCATGCCAGTTCGAGAACCGCTGATCTAGGTAGTCTATATTATAATAATAACAATAGGACGATAAGTAGGTAGCGGAGGATACACAGGTGCTAATATTTCACAAGGTATAAGACTAACAAGACTTCTAAACCTTAATAAGCATCGCAGAAAGATTTGTTGGTCCACACTATAATAATAAATTGGATATATAATTTTTTTAATCTGTATTTTATATTTAGTATAAATTATAAATAATTAAAACTTACAAATATGTATAGTTTACACTTGATGGAGTTTAAGATATCAAGAAAGAGTTATTCTATTGGCATTATGGTTTATTTTTACTAACAACATTTATTATATTTATATTTATCTATCGTATAAAATCTAAGGACTTACACAAATAAATTCACCGTTTTTAATCGCTTTCCAAACAATGTTAGTTATAATTGTCTAGTGTCATAAGATTACGTTTATTTTTCAACAATGAAATGTTAAATATAACGAAATTTACGAAAAACTATAAAAATTTTACATACACTACTAGTTAAATTACTCTTATTATGTCGTAAGCTACTTCTTAGTGTAAAAATGTTATAATGCAGGTAGATGATGTCAATAATCAATATAGATTATTGTATTTCGGGTTTTATTTTAATCTAAAAATAGTTGTTTCTGGATAAATTTCAAAAACATGATTAAGTTTTCGTATGTTGAAACATTGTGAATTATATGATGATATAAATACTCCCTATTGATATTGCAATTTTTCATCCAATTGCAATCCTTTATATTATATACCTATAATTCATTAAATGAAAGTATACTAATCAAACATATCTCTCATAATTATTATGATTGCATGTAATTTCTGTCTTTTTTACATGTTATTAATTTATAGATTATCATCACTAAACAACTTACTATATTGCATAAGATAACAGTAGTTGATAAATCCGTAATCTATAAAAATAATATGTTACAAGTTAATTAATTTTCTTCAAGTTGAACGCTAATCAGCTTAAAGCGTAAATTTGTTTGTAAATTAGATTAAAAACATCTATCATAAAATAGTTGAAACTATGTTATCTGAATAACAAGAAACAAGCTATAAAAGTTACATATTACAAGTTAGTTTATATTTAAGTTGAACGTCAATTAATTTAAAGCGTATATTCATTTTTAATTTGTAAATTAGATTAATTACATTTTTAATAAAATAGTTAGACCAAATTTATCGAAATCATATTGAAACAAGGTTAAATGTATAACATGTTATTTTAATAAATAGGTGATCCAGAAGTTGCACTTAGTATTATTAACTTATTCCTAAGTACTTACTTGTAAGCCCAGACATAAATAAGGCGTCTATAAGTTATATACAAGCATTAGGAATATAAAATTGACAAACGTAAAATATATTTTTTTTTAAAGAAAGTTTTTTACGAAAATTATTTTCAAATAGTTAATGTTAAGAAGTTTTAGAAGAAAAAAATTTGCATAATATTGGTAAAAGTTTGAGGTGAAAAGGATATAATTGGAAGGATATGCGAAGTTTGGCTATGAAATTCGCAAAAATTCGTTCCAAATAGATTCAAATAAGTCCCGAAATATTGGTGTAGGTTTGAGGTACACAGAAGAAAGTTGAATAGGCTAACCTAGTAAACATAAATTAAAGTAGTTCATTAAAATATATTAGATATATATATGTTTTAAATTTTGAATTCAATTTTATTACACGATTTCATTGACGTTATTGTTTAAATATCATAAAGGTATGCAAAATCATGGTTAAATTGTATATTAATTTTAAAATGAAAAATTTAATAATTTGACGTAATTTACCATAGCAATCTAAACAAAATAATAAGCTATTAATTGAATTAATATAATAAGCATTAATGACATAAAATATACACGTAAACATATTTACGGTTTATTGTTAATTATATTTAAATTTAAAAGGCGTAGTTATACAAATATTTTTGATTAATACGCAGAGATCGAAATTTTTCAAAAATAATATAATACAATAAATTAGAATTATGGTATGTGTGCAAATTTAAATTGGTATAACAATATTGTCTTCAATTCAATTTATAAATAATAATAATTAAATTTTTTCTGCCTCTGAAAATGTTTTTATATGGTATATGTCATATGGTATTATATTTTACTTATAAAATTTAATGTTTATTATCTATCTAAACTTACCTTTATATTCTAGTAAATTAAAATTTGTTAAATTTAATTATGTATATACGTTCATTATATATTATTATGTACCTATAAGTCATTATGTTTGATTATCGTCTATTTTGTTGCAAAATGTCATTGTATTTTACGATAAGAGTATAAGACAGTTAAAATTTAATAATTTAATAAATAAATAATATAAAATATAATAATATGAATGCTACTTAATATCACTTTTATATTTATATTTATTATTTATTATTTTTATATTTATTTTAATATCAAATAATTGTTGTTTGTTACCTTCGTCGCCAGCATTACTATATTTTAAAATATATATCACTGTCACTGACAATGTTATTATAACTTTATAAGAAATCATAGTTATTGCTGAGAGAACTACAAACACAAGCATATATATTGCGTTACGAAAAAAGAATATCATTATTTTCTGAAAGTGTGACGATATTAAATTTGATGTTTATGTATTTTATCAACAACTAAGTACACATTTCAAAAATAACTTTATTAAATAAAAAACAAAATTTACTCATATATAAACAAACAAGTTACAATTTATGGTTTATTTATTTATAATTTAGGTTGAGGTTATGTGAACTCCCTAACGAATAAGTACAGATCGAATAATTGATGATAACATTGATAACTTAAATTATAGATGTCTATTTAGTGAAATATTAGAAAAATAAATTTTCTTTTATTCACATCAAACCTACACCAACATTTTAAGATTTATTTGGAAATCATTTTTCCGAATTTCATAGAGCAACTTCGTACATCACTCCAACTATCCTATGTCCCTCAAACCTTCACAGATATAATTTTTCTAAAAACACTTTTTATTATAAATTATTTGAAGATTAATATTTTACTTGAAGAATAGAAGAAAGTTTCCATAAATCATTGTTTTTCAATATTATACATATAATTCTAATATTTAATTTGTAGCTGCATTAAAGATGTCTGAGCTTGACGGTAAGTACTTATAGGTATAAGTTTATGATACTTACTGCAACTTATTTATAACAGATTTTTTAAAATTACATTTTATAAACTTAATTTTAGTATATATTGTTTCTATTTTATTCAAATAAAATAGATTTAACTATTTTATAATGATTGAAACTTATTGTTGAAGTATAAAAATATCGTATTTCGATTAAAATGTGTAATTAATTACAACATTATTATGATTTAGTTGACACAATATTTTAACTTCATTAAATTAAAATCAAATTTTATCGTTATTACACATTTATAGAAGATAGTCATTTGAATGGTACTTTTTTGAATTTATTACATTAATTTGAATATAGCCTTTATTTATAAACATCAATTTTAGATAAATGAGGATGCAATAGCATTATTACCCAAGGTTTAAGGCTAATTTATATAAATATTTAATTGTTTACATAGTGTAAACCAAAATACATAATTCACAATACTAATTTTAAAACATACTTGCAAAACTTCGGTTCCAAAAAAAGTTTTTTCCCATACTTCTAGTTAACTCGCCAAAATTGTCTGTAATTATTTATTTAGTATGTATTTTTAAATAACAGTCGCCCATAGAAATAATATCACATTTTATTGTTACATTTGTAGTTGTTTGCATGTTCACGTTTATTTAAATTATTATGAATAACAGACATAAAATCAATATACAGGCAGACATATTATGATCTATGTCAGTGGATTTCAATCTTTTTATATTCACGAACCATATACACAGTTTGAAAATGTTTACGTATCGGCTGACTTTTTTTGCATATAAAAATGTATACGACTATTTTGTATTTAGAATATTATTTTACTAGGAACTACAAAATAAATATTTAATTCTCAAAAATCTGTATTTTATATTTAGTTTAAATTACCAAACATTCAAACATACGAATATGTATAGTTATTCAATTATCATTATAGTTTATTTTTACTAACAACAGTTATAATTTATTAACAATTAATTTTAACTATCGTGTAAAATTTAAGGACTACACTAATAAATTCACAGTTTTTAATTGATTCCAATAAATGTTCGTCATAATTGACTAGTGTCATAAGTTAACGTTTATTTTTCAACAATTAAATGTTAAATATAACGACATTTACGAAAAACTATAATTATTTTACATACAATACTAGTTAAATTACTCATCTTACGTCGTTACCTGCTTTTTTGCTTCTTAGTGTAAAAAAGTTATATTGCAGGTAGATGATGACTATATAGATAGTATTTCTATTATGGTTTTATATTTATTATCTTAAAATAGTTGACTCAGGATAATTTTCAATAAAATGTTTTGGTTTTCGGATGTCGTAACATTATTAATTATATGATGATATAAATACTTCCTATTGATATTGTAATTTTTTTATCCAATAATAATCCTATATAAATGAAAATAAGATCGTACAACAATACATATAATTTCAGACTTTTTTACATGTTGATAGTTTATAGATTAGCATCACTAAACAACTTACCATACTGCATAGCATTACAATAGCTTATAAATCCAAAAACTATAAAAAATAATATGTTACAAGTTAATTTATATTTAAGTTGAAAATCAAACAGTTAAAAGCTTAAATTTATTTGTAAATTAGATTAAAAAAAGCTATCATAAAATAGTTGAAACTATTTTGTCTGAATAACAAAGAAACAAGCTATACAAAATTTGAATTTACAAAATGTAATTTTAACAAATATGAAATGGATGATCCAAAAGTAACAGTCAGCGTTATAAAATTATACCCAAGTACTTACTTCTAAACCCACAATTTATTAATGCATCTACAAATTATATATAGTCATTAAAAATATAACCCTAAGGTATAGTTTTATTACCAATTATCAAATTTTGACTTTCACATTAAATTGTTAACACTTGAACTAACATTATACAACTATATATAGTCCAATAATTATCGCCAACATCGACAAACAACGAATTGACATGCGACCAAATGACGCATACCACGAAGTTGTTCTATGCAATTCAGAAAAATTGGTTAAAATAGTTCCAAATAAGTCTCAAAATATTGGTGTAGGTTTGAGGGTAGATAGGTGAAATTTGAAAAGGCTAACTTTGCAAACATGAATAAAGGTAGATCATAAAAATATGTTAGATGTGGAGAAATATAAATATTTTTTTGAATTTTGAATTCAATATTATTATATGATTTACATTGACCTTATTTTTTCAGAATCTTAAAGGTATGCAAACAACTTAATATAATAAATCTTATTTATCGTGATTAAATTGTATAAATAAATTTTAAAATAAAAAGTTTAATAATTTAACGACATTTACAAAAGCATTCTAAATAAAATAACAAACAAATAAATAAATTAAAATAATAAGAATTAATGACATAAGGTATACACATTGTTTTTTAGTGTTATACTACTCTATTAAATACCTTGATAAACATTTTTACGGTTTATTATTAATTATATTCCCATTTACAAGGCGTAATCATTATACAAATATTTTTTCTTAATACGCAAAGATTGAATTTGTTTACATTAATATAATACTAGAATTGAGAATTATGGAATGTACCTATGCAAATTTAAATTTAATTAACTATTGTCTTAAATATTATTAGTGAACAATAATGAAGTCATATCTTCATTTAAAAAATGTTTTTATATGGTATGTTATATGACAGTATATGTTACTAATATAATTTAAAATTCTATCCATTCTACTTACCTTTAAATTCTAGAAAATTAAAATTCGTTAAATTAGACCAGTTTAAGTCTTAAAATTTAATAAATAAATAATATAAAATATTATATGAATGTTACTTAATGCCACTTTCATATATTTATTTAAATATAAAACAATAAAATCATTGTTATTTGTTACCTTCGTTGCCAGCATTACTATATTTTATAATATATATCACTGTCACTGACAATGTTATTAAAAAAATTATAAGAAACCATAGTTATTGTTGAGAGAACTACAAAACACAACCGTATTATATTGCGTTACGAAAAAAGAATATCCTCATTTTCTGAACGTTTAGATGATATTAAATTTGGCGTTTATGTATTTTATCAACAACTAAGTACATATTACAAAAATATTTAATGAATCATTGTTTATTTTTTAATACCCATATATCTACAAACTCGTCACACATTTATGGTTAACATTTTTTTTCATTTTTCTGCACAATAAGCAGTTGAAAAAGACTTAAAAATTAAACTTTGATTATGGTTTCGGCTATCAAATTAAATCCAGTTACTATATCCATGAAGTCAAAAATAGTTTTCGAACTATTTCCAAGATTCTGCACATTAATATTGGAACAGCATAATTATTTCTGTTAATATAATTAATTACATAAAATATAATTATTACATGTAATAATATGATTAAATAACAACATCCGTACTATCATAAATAGATATGAGAAGGATATTAGTTAAAATGTATTATAATTATAGAGTGACATGATTTAATTATAATATAATTCGTTTTTAAATTGAATATAATCGCAGATAATATGGAAAATCACAATTTATAACCCCCCCCCCCACCATTGAGTAGTAATCCATTGTATTTTTATACTAGTTAATCCTGCAAAGTATTGCCGAAGATTTATTCCGTCTTTAACTTTGCGAAAATTGAACTATAATGTTTTTTAATACATTTATTTGTGCTGTTTGAAGCAAATATAAAACACAGGTCTCAATACATATGCAACCATTATAAATATTTTATTTTCTGTAACTGATGGTAGTTTGATGGAAATAGGTAAAAAATGTAGACTTGCATAGGGGTCATCCGTTTTAGTGCTTTGATTTCATATATGTAAACAAATATACATATATTATTAAGTTTATTTATTAAATTGGATTTGACTACTTTGTCCATGACAAATTAAATAATGCCAGTAAATCATTTTGGTGGAATGACGTAAATTACTAATTTTCGTCATCTACTCTAACATTTATATTTATGTATAATACACATATTGTCAAAATTTCAACTGAAAATTTAATATTATTATATAATGTTAATATAAATAACATGGTTTTGAATGTTTACGTATTTTTTTTATTTAACATTAAATTTAATATAATTTAAATAAATATATATTATATTTATTTCAGTCTCAATAATTTTGGTTTGTAATAAAATTTTATTTCGATTAATTTTCTTTTCAATCAAAACTTCTTGAACAATAATTCATCCGATCAATTTTTTTCAATCAGTTGACGAAATATTGTATGTTTGTATTCCAAATGTGAATACATGATATATTTTACTGTACAAAACGTCCTAAATCTTTTGAAATTATCACACGTATACTGCGTAATCTTGATCACTTTTGTATTCTCACTAGATAAAATTTATTGTATTCTGTTAGTCAGCTATTAGGTTTCAGAGATAAATTAAACAGTGTTCTGAAGGAACTTAATTTAAATATTGTTGATAAATTTAAAAATTAATTTAAAAAAAAGTTTTTTATTATAATATGTAAAATTATAAAATACTAAATTATGGTAAATTAAATTAGTAAATAGTAAATATTTTGAGCACAATAATAATTATTGTGCTCAAAACATTTGTCAATACCTATAGACAATTTATTAGTAGTTATAATTGTTATACTATAATAAATGAAAACACTAATCGATTTTTTGTAAGTATTTATACGACATAATATAATATAATAATATAATGAAAAAAAAAATTTATTTTTTTCGCATTCCATAAGTTATTTTTTGATCGTCAATTATTCAAAATTAAATACCATAATTACATTACATTATAATTCGTTTTATAAAATATTGTTATGGAATATAATATACCCAGTCACTTTAATTAGTTATCAATAAATCAATAAAAGTTTTCAAGCTTTTTAATATTATGTGTTATACAAGCACAATTGATATACCGACCCGAAATATAAGGATTGTAGATTTTGTGTTAAACGCAATTGCTCAATGCCCCTTCAGACTACAATGAGTTTAGGTTATAAACATTTATTGCTTCAGCACAACTAATTATCTTAATATAATTAATTGAAACCCCTCCCCCTTTACAATAAATAGGTATCAGAAGGATATTAGTAAAACAGTATTCGATTAAGATCGCAGTTAATTTTGAAAATCGGTAATAATTGATGTTTGAACTGTTTGAGACGTTTAAATTCAAATTTGGACCTATATTTTTCAACTGCTTGTCTTTGAATTTCTTAAAGTTTAAACAAATACTACTTAACTAATCCGATATAAACGTTCCAATAACTTTATTTTTGCAAATAAACTAATACTTATTTTTTTTAATTATCATTTTACTATTAATTTTAATTTTTTATTTAATCTAGAAAAAGAGAAACTTCTATGTTCTTTAATAAAATAAAATGTTACAGACTTAATAAAAGATTCACCCATTGGTTGCTTAAATAGTAGGTTATTTTAATAGCAAATTTTCACGAGTGGCCTATGAACTGTGTTCGTTTATAAAATATTTTACTTTAATATTTGTAATCAACTGTTTAATTTTTCTCATCTTTATTTTAATTATTTCCTGAAAAATGATTATTTTTATCCTTTATATAGGGTCCTCTTTCATCCATTATGTTTTTTTTAATCTATACGCAATATATAGTCACCTAACCCGGATCATCATAATTTATATAAAGTTTATTATTTTCTGTGTCTTGGCTAATAATTCTGTATTTGCGTATTATCTTGCATTGTATTACTACAATATTATCAATTTTGCTTTCAATTTCAAACTGCGTTTAAATGTTTGTCTTTATCACAATTTTGAATCATTGAATATGATGTCGGTCTTTATTTTATTAAATATTATACTTAAGTATTTTATTATCTTATTTATTTCTCCAAAAATGTCTTGTTGGTATTGTTTTTACACTCTTTTGCCTTATCTCCAACTAAGCCCCAGAACGTGTCCTAAAAATTATAAATACGTATTAGCACACTCCGTGTGTATCCCAGCTGTGTAAATGGCACCTAGTTGCTAAGTTTTAACTACATTCAATTAGAATATTTAACTTTTTTTCATGCAGACTATACAATCGGCAATAAACTTAAATCAGTGGTTTCCAACCTTTTGTTTATTACCTATATGTTAAGTATGATATGATTACGATTTACGATCTGTATTAAACGAAACATTTAAAAAAAATGTTTATACCATGCTTTTCTCAAACTGTATGATTTTTTAGTTTTTTTCACCCTTTTAGATTCTGAACGGAGTGATGAATGACGTATTGATTTTACAATGATGTGTGTTTTTTTTTAATTTTTTTAATTTTTATGTCTGTCATCACGTTTTGGAGTAGTAATAATGCAAATGTTTATATTATGGTTATCTATTTACGATTAAATTTTCAAAATATTTTGACCTTTTTTAAGCTACTTATAAAAAATTGAAATTTTCGACTTTTTGAAGTTTTTTTTTACGGACTACTGAATACTACACGACCTGGGCAGAATAAACTAAAAATATGTTTAATGATACAGAGAACTTTATTTTGCTCATTTATACTTTTTTTGTGATTTTTTAATTTTTTATGCTTTTTTTTAATTTTTTTGGATAAAAGTCGGTCTTATTTTATGAAATTATATTTTTTTGTCAATCGAATTATCAAATAAATTGTAAATGTGTAGATTAAGTAAATAGACCGATTACACTGATACAACGCTGTTCAATTACAGCGATAATATTTGGTATAATATACTATCCACGATAATGTCTTATTAGGTATCTGCTGGTTTTTTGGGTTTTTTTTATCGATTTATACTATAAATGCATATTTTTGCACATGATTATACATTGCGTTTTATCATTTTTATTGCTTTTACTATATCTACCTTTATTGTTAATGATATTATTTACATTATTTTGACTATTATGATGTATAATAGTAATATTTTCACAAAGATATTCGCTCAATGCGGCTTCAATAAGTATAAATATTATAAAAAACAAACCGCTGCATAAGCGGGAACAACTATTTATGAACGTACGACAATAATAATAAAAAAAAAGGCCGTTGGCCGCAGAACAACCACAAAAACAAAGATAGTAAAAACATAACGATAATATAAAGATGAGGCGAAAAGCCGACCAATAATTGATTATACAGAATAAAAACAAAGAGAATAAATATACATAGTTATATTATAATAATTAAATAATTTAACAAAAATGACCGAGTGGTGTGCGGAGGAGACGTGAGAGGAGATTAGGAAAGGTTCAGTCGCGCGACGATTAGGTGAAAGCGATAGTGCATCATTGACGCGGCGCCTGCAACATATTATTATAAATGCTAAGTAAAAACATAGTAAATGGATAAGGTATTCTTATACAAATGAACATTAGTAGTACAGTAGTTAATATTTTTCCTATAAAAATTTTGAATATAATAGGTAGGTACATTGAACATACAACATATTCTATTATTGGCCTTAGAGTTTTAAATATTCAATGTCGGCGAACGATTTTGACTTATAACAATGTTTTAGAAAATATATTGACATTTTTTTTATGTAATTAACTTACACAATTATAATATATCAGATTTAAATTTTCAAACAATAGTCAAAATTAAACCTAATAATAAAAAAAGTTTTAAAATGATTTTAGAAGTATTTAATGTTTAGGCGAGTAGAGTGGATTGGTACAAGGGTACTAGGTACATCAATAATATTAGCCTAATTTTATATTCGTTGAGACTCTACTTATAAATTATAACTAATAATCGACTTGCCCAGATTGTAAATACTTTTTTTTTAAAACTATATCGTGTTAAACAAAATTAGTGTAGATAATAAATTAAAAAACACGAGTTTAATAACTTAAAACAATAATAACATTGCTAAATTATTTACGTAGTGTGTTTTTAGGACTTTTTTTATTTTTAAGGCCTTACTATTTTAATCATTTAATATTTTATACGTTTAATTATAAGTTTATAAAAAAACAAGTTATGTTATATTTTATGTATATGATATTTATTTTTAAATTAATATAAGCATGTTTAATAATGTAATGTAAATAAATGTTGTTTAATTCCTTTTCTAATTATTATTTTGTATTTGAATTGAAAATTCATAGTAAATATATAATTTATTGGTAATAATTTATTACACTTCAAGCATACATAATAGTATCAATGCTGAAATAAATGATAATTCATCAGTTTTTTCTTAATGTTATATTTTTTTAAATACAATAATGAAAGGTAATTAATTAAATAAAATTTCAATACAGCTAATATAAATCAAGATTATATTTTAATGTAATATTTTCCATTGGATTATATGAATCTAGAAATTGTTGAGTGGGACAATAATTTTGATTACACCAATGTCTTAGGCCCAAATTTTGACCTACTGCAAATAATAATATAAAACAAGATTAAATTTTATGGTTTCAAAAAGTATTTATGTTTTTATTATTTAGTTCTATATTAAGTCTTATATATAATATGCAATAAAACACTACCACAGTCACGCGAAATGGAATGTATTTGATAATAAAATTAATATTTGAAATAAAAATAAAAAAGACTTGTAATGTTATGGGGAAATATGTTATGTAATCAAGAACATAATTAATAGATTCATTTTAGTCAATTCGGAATTCCAATCATATTTTTCAAACGTATTCAGCAGGGCAATGAATTAACAATTATTAAAATTGAACTAAACATATTATTTAATGCATATAAATATTATAGACAATAAAAGGTAATTATTTAATATTTTCAATTAGTTATATATTATGATTTTATATTGTAATATATCATTTGACCATGTAAATAGTATATAATTTAGAAATTCACTAATAAAGCAATTTAAATTTTCTTACTTTTTTCATATTGAAAAGTTTTTAACTTTATATTCAGCCATGTAAAATATTATTTTGAAGCAATTTTCCTATGTTTTTTTTTAAATTATACGCTTCATACGGAATTGCAGATTTCACCTAAATTACCATTCACAGCTTTTTAGGAATAGTCGAATTCATCTGTTGTTATATAATATACTTCCCGTAAAAATAGAAAAATACATTTATAGAAATTTGAATTATGGAACTGTCTAATGAAAAATTCAACAAATATTTTAGTGTTTATTACCATTCCAAAAATATTAAAACTAACTTTTTTTTCTAGTTTGATGTTTTGTGATTACGCACATTATTATTTACTATACCTACACGATTTATAATTTATAATTATTATTACTTTCACGTATAAACATAATTTATTTAATGGTTGTTTATTTAACATTAAATTTATTTTTATTTTTTTTTAATGTTTTAATATAGTTACCAACGCAATTGTATGTTCAGGTACTTAGTACTTATATACTTATTATAGGGATTTATTTTAGTTTTAAATTAATGTTATATAAAAAGAAGTATAATTGTACCATTATTTTATTATTTACCAGTAAACAAAAAAACATTATTATTAATTATTTTTCAAAAGAATACATACTATTCTGATGATTATTGAAATAGTTAGTGATATAATCGTTGTATTTCCTTTGATCTACTAAAATAAAGAATTGTATAACAATTTGGTATGTATTTTGAATAGTAAAATTACATTTCATTTCATTCCATTATTTATTTATTTTTTTTTATAGATTATTTGTAATTAATAAATATTATGTATCTATTATATAAAACACAGTACACACGTTTATTTATTGTTTATGAAGTACACTGTAATATACTAATATAGTGACTATATATATATTTATATATACACGAATATATGAATTGTGCTTATGTGTATATAATTAATATTACTTTTTTTTATCTATGATTTTAATAAGTTAATTTTGCTAATTTTGAGTGAATCGGCGTAAGACTTTACACGTTATGCAATACACTTATTATTTATGAAATCGAACACAACTAATAATAACATCAATAAAACCCCAATCACAAAATTATAAAAAATACTCTCGAGTTATATTAAACTACCTTCTTTATATTATTTTAAAATAAAAATTACTTGAAAAATCTTTAATTTTCTTTTGAATGTCAACTGTAACAATAGAAATATACTTTATTAAAATATGTACTGGTTAGAATTATACTATTTTTCAATATTGTAAGTTATCAATTCATCATAGTACTAAAAATTGTATACATACAGGAAGATATTCCAGGAATTGTTATTATTACCTTTTTCTTCTTCAGTTTTAAACGCTAACAAATTAAATAAAAATAAATTTAATTAACTTTTTTGATATATCTAAATTACTTGGTTTTTAAGATTCAAAGTACAATTGTATCAAACTAAAGTATATTATGCTTTAGAAAATTCAATAATTATATTCTTACCGCCATTAAATATTTTCACAAAATTAGAGTACCCATTGTCTAATAAGTACAAAATTATTAATAATAATCATATAATAATATAATAATAGTCTAATACAATCAATTTGATTATAATATATATATATTTATCATTTTTAAAAATAAAAATGTAATTTAATTACTAACTAAGTGAAAGGGTCAGAAATGTTATTTTGATCCCTTAACATATTATATGAATCGATTTAATGAATAAAGGCTGATGAAATAATGTTGAAACCTCATAACTTTTTTGTTAGAGGTCCAAAATGAAAAGGAAATCAAATTTGGGACGTCGAACAAAAAAAAAAAAAAAATTTAAAATAATTTCACTACTACTTGGTCGAAAAAAGAGACGCAGGGCGAAATAGTTATGTTAAGTTCAGCAAATCAGTAAATCAAAAATATTATTTGTCCACATGCATATTATATTAGCATTAAGAAACAAAATTTAACACGGATGTACTTTGTATGACATAGAAGTGAACGAGGCTGTAATATAATATACAGTCGATTCCATTTAATAGAGACACCGGTTAATAAGGACAACCGCTTAATCGGGACTATTCTACAATTATTACGAAAACAAATGTATACTTGTAATGTAAAATTACGCCGCTTATCTGGGCCGTGAATCCGGATAATTGGGACATTTTTATCGAATATAATAGTAAATATTAATAGATCAATAATCCGACAATAGCGACTGACTCGCGTATATATATATATCAATAAGTGTTAAGTTCCCATTAATAATATTAAAATAAAACAAACATTTTAATGAATTTCTACCTGCAAAATAATTGGCTTATTTTCTCGATTTGTATGGAATTTGTTAAAAATTAAAATTTAAACATTAAATTTTATAAAAAAATATAGATTTTCATCTTTTAATAAAGGATTTATCTACTTATGGGGAGATTTGTAATTTGTATTTAATATTATTTAAGCACTTCTTTCCAGCGTGTAAATTTTAATTCACATTTATTAGAAATACAACTGAAAAAAATTAAAAATATCTTATGCTTATATAAATAGTTCAAAAAGAGTTGAATTATTTCGAAAATATTATCCTATACAGGTAATTATATAGCAAATATTTACCTAGTTATTAAATTCAGAATTAATCAATTAATTAATTTACTTTTGAAAAAAAAATTGATTTTTTCGAAAATTAAATTATTTTTTTTTATATTGATTCATTAAGACAGCCTTTAGGGGTTTTTATTAATGTCTCTTCACTTGTGAAGGGTAGAGCTTGTCTAGCACGCTGCTACCCCCTTATCTAAGAAAAGAATGTTCACATGACGTGTGGACGTGTGGACGTGTCACTTCCAATGAAGTGGTCCAGCGGGGCAGTGTGGAGGAATCGGAACGAAGGCAAAGGAGAGACTATGAAGTAGTCTTTTTTGCACCATGACAGGTTCGAACTGATGATTGCGTGCATCATGGCCAGCCGTGTGACCATGTCACCACTCTGCCTAAAATCGAAAATTGAGTTTGCATGAAAATACTAGTATTTTAAGATATTTTAACTGTTTTGACCTACTTATTATAATCTCTCAAAATCTTCCAAGTGTGTATTGTAAAATTTTTTAATTTACAGTATTAAGTACAGTTTAGATATATGTACATTTGAAAAAAATAAAAATATATATTTATATTTGTAGGTATTCAAATACTTCGTGAGTGTTCGTAAAATATATAATTTTATAAGTATATTTGAAAAGTATTTTTAGTAATTTTTCATGCGAAAAGTATTAGTATTAGTATACTTTTTAAAAAGTTTTTTTTACAAGGTTGGTTACAGTTATGTTGTTCAATATGAAATAAATTATTTGTATTAACTTCATGAAATACGTATCATAAAAAGCTATATAATACTTGATATACTTACCCAAAAACACTTTAGTTATCGAATCTGTTGAAAATTCTTTTTAGTTATGATAAACTTTATAATAATTTATAAATAATATTACTTAGTAACTAAAATATTAAACTATACAGTAGAAGCCGCTTATTAGAAACACTTTGGGACTAAATATTTATTTCTAATAAGCAATTGGTTTGATTTGTACTGTAAAAAAAAAAAAATGAAAAATATGCGAAAAATATATGTATGTAGACGTATGTATATGTATATTTAATTATGTATGTATGTATATTTTATAATTTAAAAAAGTATGTACAAATGTATACATTTTACTATATTATTTAAAATATGTGCATCGAAATTCGTTTTTATGCATTGAGTAACTCCATGGCCATATTTTCACACGAGTAATGCTGCAGGAAACTTAGAGCTTCTACAATTTGATTATTTACTTTTTACGGATATATACAAAAACATGAGTTAAACGTATCTAGTAAATTATAGTTGATATTATTAAAGTGAATTCTAAATGTATGATAATTTATGAACCACGTCACAATGTTTTTGTATTTTATTATATACTGTATATTATTGAATTATTCACTACTTTCTAACTTGTACCGATAGCGAGAACTTTTTTATCAATATTATTCTATAATTATAGATACTAAAGAATTTCTTTCCCATCATTCCTACTAAATTTAAAAAATATTTAATACAAGATACATCAAACAAATCGTATATTTTACCTGTACAGTCTAAAAATATTAAAAATTGTAAATAAAACTAATATTTTCAAAATTGCATATTCAAAGTATCACTAAATTAAATAATAATTTTTTTTTTTTTGTGATTTGTGTACATATGTAAAAAAGTAATTATAATTATATAATAAAAATACATATTTATTACAAATCAGGTAGAATATATCAAAAAGCATAGTAAAGGTGCCATTATGAGCTTACTTTGAACATCTGTGAATTTATAAACGTAATTAATTGATGTATTATGAATCGTTAATATTATTAAAATATTAGCTATTATACAATATAATTATATATTTATTATATTTTATAACAAAAAATACTGTTTTTATAATTTTTAAATTGTTGAAATAAATATATTTGTAAATTGCATATCTATACGGGCTATAACTAATGACTACTCGTATATTAATATTAGTGAATAATATGAACTAACTAACAATAAACTAAAAAAATAATAATATGCTTCTTTGAATGGTATAAGAGTTTATTTATTTATTGAATACAATGTATTATTTCATTCTACAAAAATACCTATATTGTTTTTGAAATTTATATTATACCATAAAAGTATATTTTTTGTAATAAATAAATATATTGTAATAATATGTAAATACATAAGCAACAATTTTACATGAAATACAATCAATGAACTTACATTCCCGTTCTGTAAATTTAAAAAACATATACACCAATTAGGTATTTAAAAAATATGTTCAGTATAGTTACTAAAATTATATAATAAAGGTTATTTATTTGTGTAATCAGTGGCGAATTAACGGCGGAGATAACCTCCCCCCCACCCCGAAATTTTTGGATGATTTAAATGTGTGTAATTGATTTTTGGAGATTATAAGCAGATGGATGAATGTGTTTACAACTATGTACCAAGTATATTAAATTTCTGTTAAGGCATTTGATGTAATTCATATATTTTAAAATTCAAAAAAAACAATATTTGATACATGCATTTTTACAAATTATTTATATAAGTATTTTCTGGATATAGTATAATTTTAAAAATACTGTAACTATTTTAATGTTATTCATAAAAATTGTTAATACTTAATATTCAATTTATGTATGATGTAATTATAAAAGTTTACACTCTATATTATGTATTTATTTAAACAAAATCATACAATTCAAAAGAATAACAAAATGTTTTGATATTTCTGTAAAACACAAATTTTCCCATGATATCTGTCAAAGTCATCTAACTCATCATCTAAAAGTTATCATAAATTACTTTTTTTTCTAAAAAAAAAAACATTCCAATACCCAAATACCTATATATTGAACACAATCACTGTTTATACATCCATTATTAGTTATTAGACTACAGTTTTACTAATGATGATAATAATAAGAAAATGTATGGCCTTACTCTTGAAATAATTAACTATATAAATGCAATAAAATATTTAAGAATTATAAATTATTACAAGGTTATATATTTTTAGTATGGTATTGTGATTATTTTATTTATTTATGTTGTGTTTATATGATATTTAACAGTTAAAAGTTAATAGTGTATATAATAGACAATATACAAGGTGATTCTTTTATCAGTACATTATTATTTTGTCAAGTTTTTATTTCTTTTTTTCAAAATATTTTGTATTATGCTTTTCTCAACTGTATCAAATTTTTATTATTTTCACCCTTTTATTTAATAGGGAAATCACTATCAACTTTTGATTTTCAAATGGTAACCTATATTTAAAATATCATAAAATAGTAGGGCTATTTTTTATGAATTTTAACGTTAAAATCATTATTTTTCATTTAACCGTTAATGAGTTATAACTTATAGATGTTCAAAAACTAGGACAGTTTTAGGTATTTAGTTATTCATCCTACAGGTTATTACGCTTGTGAAGTGTATGTGAGGTATATTTATTGCTACAAAGTTCATCATTGCTTCGATAGTCTATAACAAGTTAATTACATATGAAAATATATACCTTTTATTATCTATTACCCATGCGACTACTGGTCTTCATAAACAAGAAGTATTATAAAAACCAAAAACCACCCATCTTTGAAAAGCTATAACTATGTAATGAAAAATAATAATTTTAACGTTAAAATTCATGGAAAAAACATGGCTATCATGAAAAATAACAGCATTTGTGTTGGTAAGGTGATGATAGATATGAGATGGCTGAAATCAAATATTTATATTTGTGAGGCTTTGACAGTCATAATAATAGATTGCGTGAACCATGTTTTTTAGTATAATTATAGTTTTATAATTTCGAACGTAGTAATCAATAATTGTTAAAATTATATTTTGACACAAATTAAATAGACAAATACTGAAAACAAATACTTATTTGTGAAAATTATAGTTGATATTAAAAATACATTTTTATTTAAAATATTGTAATCATACTTGAAAAACATTCATTTTGAATTTTATTATCCAGTGGAACTGAAAGTATAAATATTTTTTTTATATACATGTTGTGATTTGTGAAAATATTAATATTCTAAAAAATAAGTAACAGGTTTTACAAAAAATATTCTTACATTGCTTTAAGAATTTCTAAGTTCAATTCATAATTTTATTTACAAGTATTTTAAATTTTGATTTGACAACATTGAATAATTCGTTGAAAAAAATCAAGTTTATTTTGTAAAATCAAACGCTTTTTAAATTTCATAAAACTAATAATTATAATAGTATTAATCAAAAGTTTATTCAGGGGGATATTTTTTTAAAAATTGTATGTTATCAATTTTGAAGCATCTTCGATAATCAAAGCTTGAGCTTGTGGAGCATATGGTAAAAATGAATGATAAAATATATTTATCTTAGAGATTTAAAACTTACTTACATAATGTATATTTAATTAAATTATATTGACAAAAATATTTTGAACATTTTCACGTTTATATTAAGATATTTTCTTAGTTCATAAGGTATACCTCAAATCTATTCATATCATTCTAAGATATATATTGTAGATACAATAGTATATCATAAAATATCACATTTCTAAAATATGAGTTTATATATTTTGTTTTGCTCACAGTTATCAGAACAATATTGTGTTGGAGATTTTGGAGGATCTGTAATAAATTAATAAATACATTATTTATTTTTATGTTAAGTATTATAAAAAAACATATAGTCTTTTAAAAATATCTGTGTAATGTAATGACTGAGTTGACTTCAATTCATTGTTTATATAAGTTATTATAAAAACATTAATATTCTAGAATTATATGTACTTACCATTTTTATCACATTTTAGTTTTTTGATAAATTTGTAGAATTTTTGTAAAATTTCTATAAAGATTAATATTTAAATATTATTTTTAATGTAAATATTGATAACGTTAATACGAATTTTGCACTAAATATCAATTATATAATAACTAGCTGTTCCGTCACGGCGTTGTCCGTGTATTAGATGCGTTAATAATGTGTAAAGCTCATGTCGATCAAACGGTTTTCAAAGTGTATTCAAATAAATACATGTTTAACAGTCGCAAGATAAAATATAAGTGAAATACGTCAGACAGCAACGGCGTTATTATTTAGAATGTACTAATTATAATCTATTAGTCTAATAAAAAAATTTAGTCGACCCTATCCAATAATTGCATGTATTTTTATGACTCCATAAAAGAAAAACGTATTCTCATTTCTCAGTATAACTTTATCAAAAAGTTTGGCCACACCTGGACTCTAAAGTAATCTATTTACTTTCTTTTTTTTCTTTTTTTATCTATTTAGTAATTCACTCATCAATGCCCAGACTGAACCACTTGGTCTAGAGACTTGAAATTGAGGTTTCTTAAGCAATTTAGTGGCAAACTAAGAAAAGATTTTCCAAAATTTGACTTCTAAGGGGTAAAAGGAGGGTTATTTTTATATAACTATAGAGATATGTATTTTATAATAGTTTAATAATTGTTTGTTATTTCTTCTAAGCGATTGCTAGAATATTAAAAATATGTATAATTACTTTAGATATTATAAATTTTTTATATTTTTAGTATAAAAACCCCCCTCTTATCCCCTTAGAGGTCGAATTTTGAAAAATCTTTTCTTAGCGCGCCCTATACATTGCTTAAGAAACCACAATTTTAAATCTCTAGACCCAGCGATTTGGTCTGGGCGTTGATGAGTGAATAGGAGCGGTCTCCTATATGTATATACTATATAGATATATTATATCGAGCAGCACTCAACTCGTCATCATATCTAAAAATGAATCAAGGAAAAGCGCAAATGCAATAGAATTTTTAAAAAATCTAAGATATGATCACCTGAAATTATAAAACGTCGAATCCTATTAACTAGAAGAGTCAATTGAGAACTTGAAAACTATATATAGTATGTAATAGATAAGACGCTTACAAAACATACAAACATACCTATCAAAACTAAAACCAAATGTTAAGCGAGCCTATGAACTGCCACAGACAATCTCGTACAACGAGATACAAATATACAATTAAACCTCTTAAATTGTATAAAACAATCCTAGAAGAATTGTAAGTTTTAGCTTAATACTTTGAAAACAGTTTTACAATAGAAATTGAAAGTGCAAACGAATTACAAGAAACTGATACTGCCCACACAATAAAAAACACGGCTTGCCTTTCAGTCCCAATTAAATACAACATATACACCAGAGTACACTATAAGATAATATAGGTTTAAGGTTAGTTATCATTGAATTGTTAAAGAAATGCTTGCCTAATAGAAATTATTTGTTGTACAGTCGAGCGGTTTGAACTGAAGTATATGTGAAAGATTTATAATGTTCAGTAAACTTGAATATAAAAGTCAAGAAACTAATTGGCCTATAGTTCTTAAGACTAGATAATTCCTTTTTTGCTATCTTAATAAACATTATGGTTGATACTTTTAATTTGACTGGAATGTAATCACGACGCAATAGTGAATTAAATAATGGGGTCATAAAGACTAATCCTTTTGGTATTAATTTTTTGAGCATATCATATGCACAGACTATAATAGGAATAATGAGGAAAATATATAGATATTAGGTATAATATAAGCATGCAATATAGAATTATTAGCCAAGGCGAAACGGCTAAATTATTTAAATATTTAATTATTTACACAGTGTTAATCAAAATACGTAGTTCAAATTTTAAATCATACCTTTGAATTTTGATTTCAAATTACCATACTTCTTCACGTCAGTTAAAAACGCATTAAAATTCTCTGTAACAGTTCATTTTTATATTTCAGTCACCCATACACATAAAATACCATGCAGTTTATGATATAAAAATATTTCTTTTAATGAATCATTTATTATTATATACATTGATATAATATAGTATCTCCATTTCTTTTGTCACGGATTGTAGATTTATATGGGCTCTGCGTTTTATTTGTTTAAGATTTTTATAAACATAAACCTCAAATACAGATAAATAATACCATCGTGATATATGCACATATTTGCACGTTCACATTTATTTGAGTTATTATGGATAATGGACTGAAAATCAACTGGTTGGCAAACATATTATGATTTAGGTCAACGGTTCTCAACCATTAGATATTTGCGAACCACCTATACAGTTTGTAAATTTTAACGTACCACACCTGACTTAATATTATTGTTTTTTGCATATTAAAAATGTAAATCGATAATTTTAAATTTTTACAATATTATTTTATCAAGAACTACAAAATAAGAATTTAATGCTCAAAAAGGAATTCATAACACCTTCGATATATTATATAAAACCCGCCTATATCGAATAAACCAAATAAAATATAATTTCAATAATGAATATGATACATTCAAAGATTTTTTTTTTTATAAAATGCGATTTTTCCCGCGTACCACTTAAGAGCTTTGAGGTAACCTAGTTCGAAAAATGCTGATCCAGGCAGTCTATATTATAATAAGAATAGGTCGGAAACGTTCGAAACACAGTTACTATGATTTCACAACGTACAAGACTAAAAAGGCCTTTAAACCTTAATAAAAAATATTTGTCGATCCAATCAAATAATTGGATAAATAATTTTAAATCTCTATAATATATTTAGTCTAAATCTCCAAAAATAAATACATAAAAATATGTATTGTTTACATTTGACGGAGTTTAAGACAGAGTTCTTCAACTGGCATTATTTTAATTTTTTTCTAACAACACTTACAACAGACTTCTAAAGCTTCATAAGCAGCTTTATTTCAATTTTATTAAAATTAAATATAAATGTAAAATGTTATTAAAGCCTCTTTAAATTTATGTAATTTGATTATGGCATACTTTTAATTTACCTATAGATTAGTATCACTAAATAACTTACTAAATTGCTTAATATAAAAGTAGTTCATATATCCTGCATCTATAAAAAGTATACATTACAATTTAATGCATTTTTAAGATAAACGCCAATTAGATTAAAGCGTAAATTAATTTTTCATTTGTAAATTAGATTAAATAGAATCATTATAAACATGTTATCTGAATAACACAGAAAAAAGTTGAACTAAATTTGAATTTATAACAAGCAATTTTAACTAATAGGTAGGTAATTCAGTAATTGCAGTCGGTATCGTAAACGTATTCCTTGATAGTTGGTACTTACTTATTTTAAGCCCAGAATAATATAAGGCGTCTGTAAAATTATACACCGGGGTTATAATTAGAATAATATTACTAAACATAAAATAGATTAAAAATAAAAATAAAATATTCATCATCAAATAATTATAGCCAAGTAGTGTTTCAAAGATAAAAAGTTGCAAAATATTGGTAAAATTTTGTAGGGAATAGAATAAAATTAGAGGGATGTGCAAGGCTGATCTATGAAGTTCGAAAAAAAAATAGTTTAATTAATAGGTATTAAATAAGTCCAAATATTCATGTAGGTGTGAGGTAGATAAGAGAAAGTTGAAAGGGATAACTTCGGGATCATGGAATCTTTCATAAAAAGATGTTATGATGGATAATAGTACAGATTTTTTTAAAAATTTTAAATTCTATTTTATTACTTGATTTACAGTGCCTTATTGTTTAAGTATCCTTAAGGTATATTCAAACAATGTAATATTTATTATATCTTATTTATCGTTGTTAAATTGTGTAAATACATCTGAAAATATTAAGTTTAATAATTTTACGTTCCTTACCATAGCAATCTAAAAAAAATAACAAACTAAATAAACATTAATGACATAAAACCATAAACTATACGAACAATTACTAGTAGGTTCCCAAATGTCGAATTGGTTCCTGGCTTATCTACTGAATAGGTAACATATGAATTGGTACCCGCAAGCTTTCGTGATAGTATAATCTTGTTAAATTAACTTTTCAAATTATTATTATATATTCAATCAGCCACAATTTTCTTCCCATTTTAAACAGACTTTGAACTGTATAAAATCATTATAGATACATAAAATATTTCATACTTCAAACAGTTTAAACACTATCTAGAATACCTAGATATGGTTAAAAATGTTGCTCGGTATAAAATATTCATATTATATGCTACATACGAATTGACTAAGAATAATATTTTTTCCTTACATCAATAATAATATTTAAGTAAAACTAAACCTTTACTAAAAGATATCAAATTAAAATTATAAACTTTCCCATACATCATAAAATCTTATAAAATATTACAAGATTATCGATTTTTACATATTTTGTAATATTTATACACTAGAAAGTAATTTTATTTGGGAAAAATTTCGAACAGTTGCTGTATACTGTAAGTAATTTTTTCGGGAATCACTTCATACACTTTATTTGAAATGGGAACTAATTCCGCAGGGGTTTCATCGATTCCGCATGACCCAAAAAATACGTACCTATTTTTACAATAACTATTTTACTAATATTATTTTAATAAACATTTTTATAGTTTGATATGAATAATAATATTTAAGACGTATTTCTAACAATAATATAACTGTTATGTGATGTTAAAAAAAATAAATAGTTATTCGTAATACGTAGGTTTTATTAATAAAATACATTTAGAATTATAGTATGTATGCAAATTTAAATTAATATACCATTTGTTTTAGAATATTATTACCAAACAATAATTAGGTCTTATCTGCCTTTGAAATTTTTTTTTATGGTAGGTATATGATTAAAAAATAAATGTATAATAAAATATTTGTCATACTTACTTTTATATTCTAATATAATAAAATTTGTTACATTTAATTATGTATTCGTTATTATTGTTCATATTATATTAATTATTACGATTAATTATTGATAATGTTGTTGCAAAATGTTTTGGTATTTTATATTAAAAGTATAAGGTCAGTTGAAATTTCAAAATTGAATAAATAAATAATTTGAATATTACAATATTAAAATAATATAAAATCATTGTTATTTGTTACCTTTGTCGTTAGTAGCATCACTAGCATCACTATAGTTTTTAATATATATCACTGTCACTGACAATATTATTAAACCTTTAAAAGAAATCATAGTTATTGTTGAAAGAAGTACAAAACACAAATGTACATAATATTACATTGAGAAAAGAGAATATTATTGTTTTATGAAAATGTACGATATTAAATTCGGTGATTAATTATTTTATTGACATCTAAGTCACAACATATGTGTTACAAAAATAATATTATACGTCATTGTTTATTTTTAAAAAAACTCACATATTATGTACAAACATGGCACACATTTATGGTTTACATTATTTTTTTTCTACACAATAAGAAGTTGAAAAGGCTTCGAACTTAAATTTTGATTGTGGTTTTTAATGAGGTGCGATTTCAGAATATACTTAAGGAGGTGGGACGATGACTATGTGCGTATCATATTTAATCGGCTGCCGAAAAAGAAATCCTAGAATTCACCAGTGTGGCATAGTCTACGGGGCGTAAATGGCCTCTGCTTGGATCTACGCCTGTTTCTGATATCAAATTGGATTTAGTTGTACCTATAGTATTAGTTGTAGCTCTCGTCTTTGACTTTTTTATTATTTGTTGAGCCACTTCTTTACTGACATGAGAATTAATTGTTTGAGACATTCCTGCGATTGCAGCGTGGTATATTTGTATTGGTTTATCTTGATTTTCTCAGAAATTTTTTTAAAAATTTTATTTTATTTTCACATTTTCTATCTACACTCATTAAAAGACTTAAGATTAGTTTTTATGGACAAATCATCATAAAGTGACGTGGACGGTATATAAAAAAAATATTGAATATTTCACGTTTTCGCATGTATATTATTTCAGCAACTCACCTGACTACGCCTGTTAAGTTTCCAAATCTTTCCGGTCTTGAGAATATGGTTGAGGAATCATCTTAATGACTTCGTGTTTCGTGTAACGCAAGTTATCGCAGTACACGGGTGCTTCAGAGTTTAGGCACTATTATCTGTGCCGCATGAATCGCGGCATGCCTGTATTTGTCACCAGCTAATGGACACTGTCGAGTACACAATTTTTTATTGTACACACTGGGCTCCACTTCGGTGAGGAGTTAAGGTGTTCATCAGCAACTGGAAAATTACTCCGAGTGATGTTCAGGATTTGCGGTGCAGTCCCACCAATGTCCCGTTGTGCATTTATGAGTACATACTCTATTTGCAAAGAACACGATGAGAGGCTAGGCGAGGTCGAAGTAAGAGGCAATCCATGGGCAGCCACCTAAAACGACTGAATACCTCCCGGGCAAAAAGTTAAACGGAAACACAGGCAGGCGGATTGCGTGCGATATCGTGCTGGTCATAGGATCACAATCCACAATCGCTCGATGTTACCGATTTGTACAATTTATATTTTTATGTTATATATTGTGTCTATTTATAAATGTTATTTACCAATATACGATAGTAGCAGAGAGGTTCCAGGTCAAAATATCTCCAATTTAAATAATGAATTTATACTAATTTATTTAATTTTATTACATCACTCAATTGTCAACAACCTTAAATTATAATTTGATATTTGTTAAGTTATAATATTAATTTTGTGATAAGTTTTTATTTTTTGTTTTTGTGGCAAACATTATTGCGTATACATGTAAAATTCACTGTATTATAAATACAGTCGATTATATTGTAATCATGAATAAGATTATTTTAAAATAAAAATTACCTGAAAAATCATTAATTTCCTTTTGAATGTCAACTGTAACAATGAAAATATACTTTATATACTTACATACGCACTTATTTGCACGTTCACGTTTATTTAAATTATTATAGATAATGTACTGAAAGTTAACTGGCAGGCAGACATATTACGATCTGGGTCAACGGTTCTTAACCTTTTTATATTTGCGAACCATATATACAGTTTGAAAATTTTAATGTACTACCTGTATGATTTAATAACCTTTTTTTTAAATATTAAAAATATATAACGTTTAGCTTATATTCATATAATATTTTTTCATTAGGAACTAAAAAATAAGTAATTAATGGTCAAAAAGTAATATTCATAAAAACATCGATATAAAACCTACTTATGTCGAATAAATTAAATAATACTTAATTCCAATAAAGACTAATGATACAATACATTAAAGTGCTTTATAAAGCGAGATTTTTTCCTCTCACCATCTAAGAGTTTTTATGTACCACAAACAAAAGCGTTAGAAAAGCACTGATCTAGATTGACTATAAATTATAAAAAGAATAGGTAGGTACGCTTGATACACAATTCGAATGATTTCACAATGTACAAGTCTAACAAGACCTCTAAACCTTCATAATCATCGCAGAAAGATTTGTCGGTCCAATCGAATAATTAGATAAATAATTTTAAATCTGTATATTATATTTAGTCTAACTCGTCAAAAATTAATACATTTAAATATGTATAGTTTACATTTGACCGAGTTTAAGACAGAGTTATTCCATTGGCATTATTTTTATGTTTTTCTAACAAATTTTACTACAGAATTCTATAGCTTAATAACCAGCTTATTTTCAATTTCATTAAAACTAAATGTAATTCAAATTAAATGTAAAATATTATTAAAGCATCTTTGAAATTATATAATTTTACTATAACGTATTTATAATTTATCTATAGTCTATAGATTATAATCACTAAATAACTTACTATATTGCTTAATGTAAAAGTAGTTCATATATCCTCCATCTATAAAAAGTATATATTACAATTTAATGCATTTTTAAGATAAACGCCAATTAGATTAAAGCGTAAATTAATTTTTCATTTGTAAATTAGATTAAATAGAATCATTATAAACATGTTATCTGAATAACACAGAAAAAAGTTGAACTAAATTTGAATTTATAACAAGCAATTTTAACTAATAGGTAGGTAATTCAGTAATTGCAGTCGGTATCGTAAACGTATTCCTTGGTCCTTGGTACTTTATTTTAAGCCCAGAATAATATAAGGCGTCTGTAAGTTATACACCGGGATTATAATTATAATAATATTAATAAATATAAAATAGATAAAAAAAAAAAAAAATTATTGTCAAATAAAATATTCATCATCAAATAATTAATGTCAAGTAGTGTTTTCAGAGAAAAAAATTGAGAAATGTTGATAAAAGTTAATAGTGTAATAATTGAAGGTGTTATTGGCAACTGAATATTTGTGTTAATTTATAAAATGCTACTGCGAATAATACTAAAAGTGCTTCCGTTGTAAGACCTTAATATTATCTAGGTATCGAATTATCGATTTATTACAGTAAACAGTAGTCAATACAAAACGTATATCCGTATTATCGTTTGACATTATGACCAATTACGAATTATTTTTAATTATGATGTCCAAATTGCATTTCTTAATCTGAGAATGGTGAATAGTCCAACGATAATAGACCGCAATAATATTGTTTATACCACGATTAAAGATATACTGGTTACACAACTGATATATAAAATGATACGAATTTGTGGCTCCTTCCGTTATGTCACGATAAGGCTTCCAACTAATGTATGTAGAATTAATGCCTGGCGATTCTGGCGGAAATGTACGATAACTAACAGTTATCATATATTCAATATTATCACGATTATAGGTACACAGACTTCTATATAAATATGTATTATTATATAGAAGTCTGTGTATAGTTATTATACAGAAATCATGTAAATTGTTTCGACTTTTTTCCACCAGGAGCGCTTAAACTTAATTCTACATGCATTTTCATTTATAGATATAAGTATAAATATAGGACTTAAAGATATAGTGTGCTTTTAGTTTTGATAATAGAGTGAATTGACCTTTTATTTGAAATTTTTAGGTAAGAACACAATCTGTGTTTTCTCGTTGGTTTTTTACGATATTTTAATTTTTAGATGAGTTATGAGTATGAAAAATATTAAATAATTGAAAATTCTCATAATTCACTTAAAAATTAAAATATTACACTTACACGTATTTAGTAGAATATACATTATAGTTTTGAATATTATACAATTATTATCATTTAAAATCTTACAAAATCTCATATGGCGTTATTTTTTCGGGGGTTTTTTATTAGCAAATCAAACCTTGCATCATGTTCTTGACCATAAAAACATATATACATAGACACATAATATATTAAGTTATGGTTATTAGGTCACAGAATATAATAGGTAAAGGAGATTGGCTGATTATTTATCTACTATATCAATAATGTGTTCTTTTTTTTTTAAGTATACACAATACACGATATTATGTAGTCGAAAAATGCTTTGATGTTCAACTTTGAAGGTGGTTTCCAATAGAAAATTGGATCTATAGACATAGTTAATAGGTACATTAAAAATAAAAATTCCCGTATTTTTCAAAATAGGTAACAGGGTAAGACGGAAATAATAATTTAATAGTTTTCTATTAAATTGAATTTGATATTAAATTATAATTGTAGATATTTGAAATGTATACAAATTTTTATATTAGCTATTTCATATGCTTTGTGCATGATATACTTTTTTTAATATTTTGATTTTTGAGCTATTTATAGACATTTGAAATTTTCATTATTTTTAAAATTCTTTTTCCATAAAAATCGAATCATTACCTATATATATTATTAATACGATTGATAAAAGTAAATAACAATTTTAGTTATTTTTTTATCATTCCAAAAATATTATTCACGTGGATTTGATAATTATTCAATTTTTTTTTTCTAATAAAATTTTAACAGAGAGTATGCTATGATTTTTTATTGAATTCAAATTTAATTTATTCATTACAACAGTAACTTAAACAATGACTTCATACCAATATATACTCGACGCCAACTATATACAAGAGAATGTTACTAAAGTTCATAATTGTTGTGTTTTTTTTACTTTTGTAGTAGTAAGTTTGGAACATTTCTACATTCTACCTACTTTCTTTTTTTTTAATAGTAATTTAGAACTAACAAACTTGATTTAATGTTTGATATCTAGAAAAATATTTTGTTTCAGTACATGAAATTAATAAAAGGTATAATGGTAGTTCTTAGACAAAACTAATTTAACACAAAATAAAATTAATGTAGGTAAATTTATAAAATATAAAAATATACAATTTAATTCAAATAAAAATAATACGATAAAAAAATACATTATTTACATTCATAATTTAATGTTTCAAAAATAATTAAAATAAAAATAAATTATAGTAATCAACAAATTAACAATAATATTTAAATAAATAATACAAAAATGTCAATATAAAAACATGATACAAGCATACAAAATCAATAATATAATTATAATCGTGAAAAACTCACTAATTCACTTATTGATTAGCTTTAATTTTAGCCAATAGCTGTTCACATGTTGTTTTAGCATCTCCTAATAACATATTGGTATTTGGCTTGTAAAATATTGGATTTTCAACAGCTGCATATCCAAAACCCAAAGATCGCTTCATAACAATAACCTATATTAGAAAAAAATATAGATTCTTGAACACCTACTTAATACTGGTCAATCTTTTATAATCTTTTATTTTTACCTGATTTGCATTCCAAACTTTTAACACTGGCATTCCAGCAATCACAGAATTTGGATCATCTTCAGCACCCGAATTAACTATATCATTAGCACCAACCACTAACACTAAATCAGTTTTATTAAAATCATCATTGATTTCATCCATTTCTAACATATCTTCATAAGGGATTCCAGCTTCTGCCAACAAAACATTTAACTGACCTGGCATGCGACCTAAGATAAATGTATTCAATAATAAGTAACAAATGTTTATGAGATGAGGATTAGAAACTATTAGATAATAAAGCTAAACAAACAAAATACCTGCTACAGGGTGAATGCCAAAACGGACAGTTTTTCCACTTTTTTTTAAAATCGAAACCATTTCAGCCAATGGATATTGCGCTTTAGCAACACATAAACCATAACCTGTAAAACGTTTAATTATAATTATTTTATAAAAAAAAATTTTAATGAATTAATTAAAAGTTGATATTTATTGAACATTTATTTATTGAGTTTAATCAATAGTATGGTATTATTATTTTTAATTTAAAAGGGCAAATAACATTTATAAATGATGATTATAGTTAGATATCATTTTACAAAAAAAATTACAAATTTTTAAATTTATAAAACCAAAAGCTTCCTTATTTCCATTAAAAATCTATCAAATTATATAAGTAATTAAATATATAGTTTCCCATTAAATATAAAAAATATAGTACATTCTATTATCATAGTACATTTCAACTAGAATTAGAGGCTAAGTTTACAAATATCAAAATATTAAATAATAATACAAGTTAAGTTAGAAACATCTATCAAACATTTTTTTCATCTCACCTGGTGTGATTATAATATTTTTTGAATTAATCATGAGATCAGCTACCTGGTCAACACTTGTTTCTATGTGTGTTCCAGCTATTTCTGCTTGTTTAATGGACTTAACTGGTTTATTACCAAAGCCACCTAGTATAACACTAGTTAATGAACGATTCATTGCCTTGAAACATATTTTTGTTTTAATCAGTCTTTATTCACACAATAATTATATAATGTAAGCTCCAAAACCAATATTATGCAAAATAACTTCCTCCTAACCTTGCACATGATGTAAGACAAAATAGCACCAGAGGATCCAATTAGAGCCCCTACAATTGTCATCAAGTTATTATTTAACATAAACCCTTCAGCACACAACGCCCATCCTGAATAACTATTTAAAACTGTGATCACAACCGGCATATCAGCACCTAAAACATTTATTATTCAGTTAATATAATTATTCATACAATTATACAATATAAATTTAAGTCATTAATATTGTTTATTTATTTTTATACCTATTGTTATTAATTTAATTTACTTTAAATTGCATTCAATAAGCTTAATACGCTATCTTATTTTATATTTCAATACCTTAATTTTCACAACTATCCTTTAATTTCTATTGTATCTTTTAGTTGTTAAGATATAATGTCATAAGGTATTTTGCCAATATTTCAAAAAAAATTTAAATTTATAAATAAAATAGTTACCTCCGATAGATGAGGTTAGTGACAGTCCTAAAGCTGCCGAAAAAGCAGTAGCAGACGACAATGATGCCAAGCCTCCAAACATTGATGGATCATAGAAAAAATATGCCATAGAAGCTAAGTTTCCAGCAAGAAGGCCCATATTTATTTTGTGTCTTCCAGGAAGCAATAATGGTGTTGAAGCCAAAATTCCTTGTAGTTTTCCATAAGCGATTAACGACCCACTAAATGTGATTCCACCAATTGACGAACCTAAGAATAATGATGTCTTTATAACAGTTGCAGTTGGATCAGTTGCAAATAATGGGAAATCGTGCATGAATGTTGCTAAACAAGTAAATACTGCAGCTAAACCAACAAGACTAAAAATAAAAACATATTAAATCATGAAAATTGATTTTGTTCTAATAGTATACCTATGGAATCCCGCAACAAGTTGAGGTAAATCGGTAATTTGTATTCGTTTTGCTATAATCGAACCAATTGCACCTCCAAAGCCAGTACACACTATCATTTGAGCCAAAACTTCTGTAGATGGTGAAATATAACCAAGTGTTGAAACAATTCCACTACTAACTCCAATCTGTAATTAATTTAAAAAATTCACATGATGTGTATTGTTAAAATAATATATTTTAAAATACTGACTATTCCTAAATTATTTCCAAAGCGAGCTGTTTTTTGGGAACTTAGAGAAGCAATTGCACCAATACAACATAAAGATGATCCCAATGCTGCAAAATTATGGATTTCTGGTAAGCCATTCATAATTCCCCATGTATAACCACAAAAGAATACAGAAGCCGGTATGAAATATAATGTATTGTATTCCGGTGGATCGCCTGGCCTAAATATATAATAACATATTTTTTGTTATTTAGTATAATTAAAATAGGAAAAAGCTTACTCATTAATATACCTTTTGAACATTTGTAACATGCGTTGAGTTACTACAAACCCACCAAATACATTAATAAATGATAAAAGTGCAGCTGTTGCAGCTAATCCCTGAAAATAATTATTATTATTTTTAATTAATCCTAAATATAAATATAATATTATTAATATTTATTACCTGTACTGTGTCTGTAGGATAATATGATCCACCCATTAATAACAAACCTCCGACTGCTGTTATTCCGGATATGGCATTAGTAACAGACATTAACGGGGAATGCAATGCAGGAGTTACATCTGAGTAATATTAATAATACATTTTTTATTTTAATATTTCATGATGAAAAAAAAAGAAATTTAACAAGGCAGATAATAACATTTGAAACTTACCCCAAACTGTATAATAACCCGCAATACTAGCTAATGAAAATGTAGATGCCATGATAGAGAAATTATGATTAGGAGATATAGCTCCAAATGCTAATAAACTTCCAAGGCCTGTAGTAACTGCCAATGAATCTTTCAAATGTTTTCTAAGATGATCAACAGGAATAATTTCAACTGGTTTTGAAACCACTTTATTCTCTCTTAGTATTTCAAGTTGTGGAGGCGGCGGTGGTGGCCATAATAACACTCCTGATTTCAAAACAATGCTTCCCCTTATAACTTCATCTTCTAAATTTATCCAAAACTGTTTATCACTGCCTATAGTTAGTAAAAATTTTGATATATTATTTGAATACAAAGAAGAACTCTGTGATGGCAGTTTAGATGGCAAATCTGTTATCCCTATATGCACAACGTCATTGTAAGTGTAAATTTCGCCAACACGAGTTGTTTCAATATTCCCGCCTGCTTCAGCAGCTAGGTCAACAACAACACTTCCAGGTTTCATGTTTTTAATGTGTTCCTATAATTCATCTACATTTTAGAATATTTCACACTAATTTAAATATGGCAATATATTAAGTAAAAAGTAGATACTTTTAAAATCAACCTGGGTGCCGGTTTTCCAGGAATTAATGCAGTTGAAATAACAATATCTACATCTTTTAGTTGCTTAGAAAACAACTCCATTTCTGCTTCAATAAATTCTTTGGACATCTCTTTGCTGTAACCCCCAGAAGTTGATCCTTCTTCCTAAAAAAAAAAAAATTATCTTTATTGAAAACAGAAGTTGTTAATAGTTATTATTTGAAATATTGCATCATACACTACATACCATAATAGAAACCGTCAAAAATTGTGCTCCTAAGGATTCAACTTGTTCTTTGACAGCAGACCGTGTATCAAATGCTCTGACAATAGCTCCCATATTTTTAGCCTGTGCAATAGCGGCCAAGCCTGCTACACCTCCACCAATTACAAATACTTTAGCTGGCGGTAACTTGCCAGCCGCAGTTATTTGTCCTGAAATATAATTATATTTTATAAAACAATATGCTCAAATATTTATAGGGTATTAACATTTATGAACAAATATTAATTTTAAACCGGCTAAAAATCTTGGGTAGTGATTTGCAGCTTCGATGACAGCTCTGTAACCAGCCACGTTTGACATAGAACTTAGTACATCAAAAACTTGGGCTCTGGAAATTCTGGGCATACAATCCATTGCTGGAAAGTAAATTCCCATTATAAAATAAATAGCATACTTTATCACAATGAAAAATAATTAGTCTTAAATTATATAGGAGGGCAACCGTCTTTAAAAATTAAACAAAGAAATACCCTTGTATTATATAAATTATTAAATATTAATTAAATACTATCGAAAAAACTTTTTAGATTTGTAGTTTTTCCTAAAAAAATTTAATATTTTAAACGGTTAAGTATAAAAAATGTTTTACTTAATATTTAATTAACTCTTTTTTTAAAATAAGAATTACCACTTTTCTTGTAAATTGTTAAGCAGATGATATTTTGAAAATGTTGATATATTATCAAAATCAAAATTCAAACTACACACAGTATTCTCAATAATTTTAAATCCCGTGGACCGAGCTTAAAATTCGATTTATAGAAGTTATCGATATAGCGAGTTTAAATTATAATTGAGGGGAAATAAGAAATAATTCGAATTAAAGAGTTGAAAAATATTATTGGGTACATATTTATTGTTCTATGTACTTTACATTTATTATTTATTATGGCGCACATATCAATTTGCATATTTATTTTTATTTCGATTAAAATTGTTTAAGCTATTAGCGATGGTTTATGCACTAAAATCATTTTTCCATATTTTGAGCATAATTTTCTTAGCAATGAATGTCAAAATATTACATGGTCCACGTACGATCGTATTATCAATACCATGCAGTCAAAAACTGTTCGTAAAACTTCCTACCGACAAAAATTTTTTTTTTTTTTGTATAATTATTCTCTGATCCAGTATAGTTAGATGGTAAAAATATTAAAAGCAGTACCTATTAGGTGGTAATTTTTAGTAACAAACACTAATACGTAATGAGACTTATTTTTAGACGGACTATACTACTATAGAATTATAAAATAAAATACGATAACATATCATTTCCGTCGTGATTAAAATAATATGTTTTTACTGAATACGAGTAAAGAAAGTTGGACCAAATTTCTAATTAAACTTATTTGAGATATATACATAGTATGCACAATTAATAAATTCGAATTAAAAAGGTTAGTTCGAGCTAAAAATATTCAAATTATTGTATAGTGTCTCCCGCTTTATTATGTTTGATTTATCGAAGGAATCAATCAAAATACATTTCATGTTTTTTTCAAATTAATGAAGTTTTCTAAGGTGAACAAGCATTTTAATTCGATTATTTCGATCTATGAAGTTTTCAAATTATCGAAAGTCTACTGATGTAGTACCTTATGTACCTACCTAGTGGTTTTGATAACTTTATGTACATGTTAATTTGTCCATGATAAATGAATAAATGATAATAGATTTAAAATATGGAGCTGATTTATTGAATATTATACAGTAAATATGTAAATATATTATTATAGTAACATAAATCAATTTTATTATTTTTTAAATTTTCTGAATATAAAAGTATTTGTATAATATTATATATAATTTATATATTTTTAAATCGTGTTTAAATTTTAAGTATTATGCAATCCTTAGAAAATTATATATTTTAGGTAATAACTCAGAAACTATGTTACTCGTTTGAATTTTTTTGATTTAGATTATAATTTTATTTAAAAAAATATATATAAAAATAACTTCATTATTTACAGTAAAATAAGCTAATTATCATTTGAAAAAAATTAAGTTTTTTTCATCATAATTCGTAATAGTTGATTTTCATAATTTTATATAGGTACATAAAGGCTCGCATTTAGGGGGATGGCACGTTTCAAGGGTGGCAAAATATTTTAGCGAAATTAATTTTAAAAATGTAATGGAAAAAAGAATAATCGAATTATATAGTTATGGGGAAAAATTACATAAAAAAAAAAAAATAAAATTGTATGTTTTATTATGTTATAATTTTTTAACTATTAAACGATTTTCAATTATTAATTGATCAGTTAGATTTTAATATTAAAGAATCCTGATCATGAATGAAATAATTAGTGTAATATTATTATTATACTAATATGGTTAGTTGTGGGGAGTGGCATAAATTATATGCCTGGGGGCGCCTAATTTTTAAATACGGCCCTGGGTACATATTATATATTTATATGTATTATAATATTTAATTCATACATTAGTTAGATACATTACACGTTATACTGTTATAGGTACTACAGATTTAGTAAATCTTATTTGTGATTTTAGACTTTTAGTATTATGATGAAAATCATAACTATTAGGTATAAGGACGTGTATAACTTACCAAAAACATTCATTTTCTTTATTGCCAGTGATTTAATTAAATCATGATTTTTTGCTGGATAAAAATATGATACCAGCGTGGAACCGTTTTTAAACAGAGGCACCTCGTTCGGAATGGGATGTCTAACCTTAAGTATAACATCTGAAAATTTTAATACAATGTTTAAAATATATGATATTAAAAATTAATTTAAATATTAATCACAATCAAATATTTTCATAAAATTTTTAGAGTTTAATGAGTTTATACAATTATTAAATTATTGTACTATATACATAATTATGTACAACTGTACAATCCCATGAGCGATGGCGTATTTAGGATTGCTTTATTGAGGTATAAGAATAAATATGGCTAAAATGTTCGATGTCAAACGTCTTAGTATTTTATTGCCTACAGTACTGATAAATTAATAAATGGTAAAAGCACAACTATAGCTATATATAAATATGGCTGTATGTAAATTGCGGCAAAATTACTCCTTTTCTAAAATATGATATATAAACTGTGGCAAAAAAATTTAACATTATACTATCTCCAACAAGACCGATACATTAAACAAACTGAGACAATTTATTTTGTATAAATAAATAATATATTATATAGGTACTAGTACTATGTGCAACGTGCATAGTGCATACCGATACAATAATACATATTATAGGTATAGGTATATACGTCATATGTTCATGTATACCGCCTGTCCGGCGTAAACTTTATTAGTTTAAACGCGCAATATACTAAATATCGGTTTTTTTACAAGTAAAGGATTATCACAAATGATTACTATTTAGTAAGTATTTACTACTGTTAGATCTTAGATGTCACTAGAAAAAATAATTTAAGAAGTGCTGTGTCGTTTAATATTTAATTTAATATAGAACTTAAAACAATGTTTAGCCAGAATGGTAAACAATTAATAGTGTTAATCAATTTTTAATTTAAATATGAATTAAAAATAAGTGATTATAAAACATAGAAATGCTTAAATAAAACATGCATTATATAAAGTAGGCAGGTAAATAAAATAAATTGCTGCAGTTTGTATGATGTATCTTAACGGTTTTGTCGCAGATTGTATAATGTTAGTTTTTATTTGCCGCAGTTTACCATTTTCCATAAATATAATCTAAAAATAAGGGTTTCAAAAGAGAAGATATATGATATATTATATATTTATATCACCCAAATAGTGTAAATACGCCACTGGTATATTCTCATAAAATACATTTACATAATATAGTCTCTACAATTAAGTAGATATATATATATTATTATTATTATTATTTATTTTTATATAGATATTAGATAGTACCTAGAGAGTTAACACTTTTGGAACAGTGTATCTCTATTATTTCCCGTAATAAGTCAAAAATCAAAATAGCATAATATGAACATTATTTTAAAAACTCACACATGCAATTTATACATGTGTTGATAAGTGCTATATTTAATAATAAAAATTGTGTAGAATAACAAAAAAAATTGTTTTGTAATATAATAGACATAAATTACAAATAATATTTTACATAATATAAACAATTTGATGTGAATTTAGATAACCTTTTTAATTTTTATTAAAGGCTGAAGCTCATATTATTATTACCAAGTATAAATTAAATTATCCAAACATCAATTGTTTTTGTGACACAAAACAATGAGAAGGTTCGATAATAATAAGATAATAAATACACAATAAAGAAACGCAAATAAATACACAATAGATAAACGGAAAATACGTCATTATTATATTGCGTAGGTACCTAAATTTCAACTACGTAAATAATAATAATAATAACATAATATACAGTCAAGTCGCGATAACTCAAAGTTGAAGGAAGATAAAAATTCGCTTCGAGATATCTAACTCGAATTTATATTTCTAGGGGAATAAAAAAAAATTGTCAAGTTTTTCGAGTTATTGCAAATTGATTGTATATATTATATAGGTACCTATTATATATGTACTAAAACATATTATTGCTTAGGCTTAGTGCTGATTAATGATTAAAATTAATTCCAATTAGTTAAAGCTATCATAATAACACAGTAAATAGATATCGTAATTGATGATTGCTTACATAATATAAAATAAAACCCTTGAACCCAAGATTTTGAACATTTAAAAAAAGTTTTCATTTTTAGCTAGTTAGGTATTACAACTTACAAGTATATTAAATTAAACAAAATAATCAGTAAATTAAAAAAAACTTCCTGATTTATTATATAGGTTTGTGTAGATAAAGTCTAATACCTATCAATGTTTTTAAATAAATTTGAATAAAAAAATAATAGAAATGATTTTTAATTTATTGATACGCCTTAATTGGTTTACAATAAGCCGTTTTTAAATATAAAACATAAATACAGTAAAACCTCAATAAGATGGAACTTCGGTAAAACAGAAACCCTGGTAATACGGGGAATTTCTTTGGGGCTTTTTTTCAAATTTCATTTTTTTGAACCCCGTCAAACGGAAACCCTGTTAACACGGTAAAATTGCATGGTCCCAAGCGATTCCGTCTTATGGAGGTATTACTGTAATTTAAAAATAGATTATGTAATTAAATTCTGTGTTTATAAGGGTTTAATATATTTGTATACTTACAGAATATACAGATAATAATAAAAAATAGAATTTTCAATAAAAACCAAAGATAAAAATAATAATTTAGATTAATATAGTTATTAACTTATTACAGTTAATAGTTATATTAAAAAACCATAAACTTCAATTTTTCACTACCTATAATAATGATTTGAATAATAAATTACGTATTATATCTATTATCTATATATATTTATATATATATGTGTGTGTGTGTGTGTGTGTGTGTGTGTGTGTGTGTGTGTGTGTGTGTGCGTGTGTGTGTGTGTGTGTGTGTGTGTGTGTGTTTGTGTGTGTTTGTGTGTTTGTGTGTGTTTGTGTGTTTGTGTGTGTGTGTATATTATACGATAATATCAAACACATATTAAGGTCAACGTACGAATGTTAAATCATAAAAAAAATTATCTATACAGTTTATATGTATACTTAAAAATGATTGTAATTATATTTTGTATTTACAAAATGTATAGCATAAGTAAATTATAAGACTATAGATATTAGATATACATTGGTTATTGATATTAAAAATGATCTGTATGACTATATTATATTCACACCTTAATAGATACAAAATATATTGACATACCAAACAACTAAATCGCAAATAACATTTTACCAAAACCTGCGGTTTTTTCATAAATTACAATTTTAAAAATTGTTGAATTACCTATATCGTTTACGGTCAGCTATTTGATGGCTTCCTGATATATATGTTAAATATTATGTAATATTCATAGAAATAATTAAAATATTTATTTTATGTAATAGAACTTTAGAAAATTTGTAAGACTTCAACTTGACAATTTTGTTATAATGATATTTATTGATAAAAATGAATCTAAGATATCTGCTTAACCTATATATTCGTCTAGGGATATGAATGGACCAAAGAAGGCTCTTCTCTAAATTAAAATTGTTTGCATAATTTTAGGTTGAGGAATAGCGATTATTAGAATTTATCAAAAAATGAAAAATGTTATTACAAAAACAGGGTCAATTTGAGTTCAGGAGTGATTACGACATCATATCGTATATATGTGTCTATAGCGCTCAAATGGTTATTAACTACTAACACGAACGTAGATTTGTAAAATTCTATAATGTATTTTTATTATATCTATATATATATTAAAATTAAACAGTCAATAGCAAATAATAAATGTTAATTATGTTATCATTATTATTGTCAATTATTGTGATTTAAAAAAATAGGTGATATTTAACTAAAAGTAAAAATTTCGCTATTTTTTATACAATCAAAAAACGCAAAATTAAATGTTATTGTATGGTTTAACTAAAGTCTATTGAATTAATTGCTTTTTAATTTTCAGTTCAAAATTTTTAATTTGTAATATTACATTTTTAAATTTTATCCTAAAAACATATAAATTATCAAATTCAGTAGAATTATGTGTATACCATAATATATCTAATGGTAAATTGTAAATAACTAGATGGTAGATCTCTGTATTAAAGAACATAAGTAGGTATACCTCAAGCACGTATTCAGGGGGGGATTAAAATATTTATAACACATGAATTAAAAATACATTATAAAGTTTATAGTTAGTTTGTTTCTACTTTAAAAATGTCTGTGGGGTTGAACCCCTAACCCCCTACTGTATACATGCTTATAGTATACTTACATTAAACTGTGGGTTTCAATAATTTTTAAGTGAATTTTATAGCACTAATTAATATCAATTTACAAGTATTTAAATTTAGTAAGTACAGCGACTCGGAACATAGAAACCCTTATATTATGTTCTTAAACAAGTTCATTTTTATAGCAAGTAGATGTTAAAGGTAATATAATATATTCCTCCATCCAATCTCTAAATGTATAGTCATAGTGTATACTAATGTAATATCTTGTAATCTAACACGTAAGTATATATAGTATATTCACTATTAAATAATTTTGACAATACTGTATACCCAAAATCAGAAATTATTTATAAAAACAATTTTTTTTTTCAAAAACATATCTCAAATATGTGATTTAAAACTTTGTAACTTACCCGAATCGAACGCGTTTTCTTTCGAAACGATCTCGGCTCCAGCAAGTTCATAATCTCGATCTCTGAACTTAGCTTCGGCACCCGCATCCCGTTCGACTCTTACGTTCCAACCAAGTTTCGTCAAAAGTTCTACGGAACTCGGCACTAGGGCCACTCTAGAAATGAATCAAAAATATAACGAAAACGGTCGTTGAACGGTTGCGAAGTCCGCTGACTAACAAGATAGCTAGATAACTGGGCACGTGTTGCGTTATATATATGTGTATTAGTTTACCTCTTCTCCCCGGACCAAGTCTCCTTCGGCACGCCCACTCCGAGTCGGTCGTAGGACACTCTTGACTCCGCGGTCGTGGAACCAGACTCACGTCCGGCAGCGACAACGGCGATGCGCAAATTTTGACGCGATGCCGCGCCAGCTACTAACCGTAACATGCCGCTAAAATACCGGATGGTAGGTACAATACTACAATGATTGTTTAATATCAATAACAGTGCCTATACAGTTGGGATGCGACAAACAAATAATATTAAAATATAAACCTAATAATACAGTTTATTGGTAGGTAGTAGGTACATACGTACACGAATACATACCGAGTCGGCGGTCGACGAGCAAGTTTCTCCTCTTCCGTAGATTGCTGTCGATTTATTATTATTTCGTTACTCCCGACGAAACCGTACAAGTGTTGCGCGTGGACGCGGTGCGCGCGCACATTTACGATATAATATCTATTATTGTTTGATGATGACCAAATAACGAAGACGAAAACGACGATGAATGAATATAATTATATTATTATATATTTATATACATGATGTCTCGATGTTTTATAAAACGGATATTATGATATACGAAAATAAGTCGTGAACCCGTGTGACACGTCATCGGACGCGACACATACCCACGCGAGTGCATAGGTACTGCATTTTTATACACGGTAACAAAATAACTTAATATTATGCTATGCTGAGTATATATATTCCGTTAATAGCGCCATTCAGAGTACGATGAGCTCCTCCCATTCGTGATGCAATAACAATAATAATATAAGCTCACCCATTATCCATACCTATACGAGTGAATAAACTCGTTAAAATCAGATCAACGGTTCACAGCGAACAGGGAAATTTCTTTGATAGCTTACTACATTTTAAAAAGCGTTTAAATTTATATTTCAAAATTTTCGATTTTGTTCACTTGACGATTGCCAATTCATCTCATCAATCATTTTGTTGTTCTTGATCTATAAAAGCGTTTGACGGCAAAACTCCCGAAACTTACAATGTAGCGTCTGGACCTAAACGGAAACTTATACTTTATAGTATATAATATAACAGGAATTTCGAGAGTACATGATGAGCATTTTTTTCCTTTTAACTAAATGATATAGGTACTATCCGTTTACCGGTTTACTAATGCTCGATAGTATTATGCATATGGGATTTTAGAGAAGCATTTTGCTGCGTTTCTCCTTTATATTATGATTTATGATATTAGAATTAGAATTTATCATTTAAAAATCAAAAATTAAAAGTTGTTTTACTTATAAGGCTAAGTAGTCTTTTTAGATTTCATCATTGTATAATTAATATATGTTATGAGATAGATCAAATAAATGGATGTACCTATAGCCCTCATATACCTATATATTGCAATATTTAATATTAATAAATTTATAACTATATTAATTTAACTTCTATCTTATTATGTACAATAAAAATAATAATACAAGATTAACAAGTATTATAAAAACTATGGTTAAATTTTAAATTTAAATTCTGTATAGGTGTAAAATGTTAAAAATTAAAATTGCATGTATTATAGCTAGGTCTCCCTCACATAACTGACCAACCCCCCTTCAACGTTTTTTCTATTTGCTAAGAGTTTATAGAATAAATTCTAATTTAAAAATAAGAATGAAAAATAAAATAAACATTATAAATAATTAACATTTTAAACAAAATATATCATACACATTACTGCATATGTCCCATCAAGTACAATATTTTCAATCTATTTCTCTTAAAATTTGCACTCAATTTGGATTCCCCATGACTTTTAAATCATGAAAATTCAACGTATAATACTGAGTACCATGCTTACACATAATATTATAATAGTGTTTATATTTAAAAAAAATGTTGGACCCCTCCAAAATTTTTTTTCAGTTGCAACCTTGGCCCCCTAGGCACAGTGTTTTTAATTCCTATACGCTTATACGGCCCTGCGGTTTCTAGTATTTAAATGGGTATAAGACCTTCTGTTTAAGAGAGGAAGTGTTGAATTTCGGTGTTAATCATCCTTTAAAAACAAAAAAATAAAATCTAAACTTTTATATGATAATAATTTTAATAAATCTTAAAAACAATTCATTTTACTCCAAGTCTTCAAATATATAAAAAATTAAATTGTTAAAAACCATAAAAAAAAACTTAATTTTTCACCAATTTAAATATTTCTTTATCCCTTGTATTTAAGTATAAAACATGATAATTGTAACAAAGAAAAATAGTAGCTACACATTTTATTTTTGTAGGCCCCAAAAATATTCGTAGGCTCTAGGCACAGTACCTATAGTGCCTATGTGCTATACGGCCCTGATTGTTATGACTTATGAGTTTATGACAAATGCACATCCCACTGAGAATTTTAATTTTTTCAATACGAAACGAATGTCTGAACTTCCACTTCTATTAAGTATTATGCGCGACTGCGCGAGAATAAATAGTATTGCCCTTGTCTTCTGTCAAAATTGTACAATGTTATATAGTTTTTTTCGAATTTAATCACTACTAAATCATTACACGTTGGTTTATTAATTATTATATAAATCAGGGATGGGCAACTGAAATTTATTAAAAAATTTAAATTTAACGGGCCAGAGTATAAAGAGCAAAAAAAAAAAGGTCATTCAAAATATCAAAATATGCATTTTAATTTAGCATAGACGTAGCATAGAGTATAGACGATTGACTTTGAAATTGTATAATGTAATTTGAAAATGTAGCTCGGGCCAGATAAAAAAGGGTTCGCGGGCCGCCAGTTGCCCACCCCTGATATAAATTTACGGATCAGTAATGCTCATAAAAATTCAAGAAATCACCTCTATCAGTATTATCTTTTTATACTTAATACAAATTCTTAATTTGGATTGCATAATTTAGATTTTTATTAAATATTAGCTGAATAATCCGAAATACTGTTCGCGTAACGAAAAATAATATAAAATGGTCGCCAATTGCCGTAGTAATTTAATGAAACTATTTTCAAAAATTATTAAATTTTTATAGAGAAATATTATTCTTTATAGTGTTTTATGTAAAAAGAATCACTCTGTATATTATAATAATATAATGTAACATTTTTTGATTGAATAATATTACATAATATTATATCATTAAAATAATTTTTTAACAGAGAATTTCAATCTCTAGGTTAATATTTTTTTGCACTTTCAGAATATTTTTTAATTATAGACAAACAACAAATGTATTAATATGGTCTGAATTAACATTATTAATAATTATTTTGTTGGTAATCACTAATCTCTAATGCGTAGGTTGGTAAATTATAGTAATCTTTTTAGTTTTTAATTTGTATTACCTGTGTGTTGTGTAAATAAGATTATTTTTCAAGATAGAATAATATCTTGAAACATAATAATATGTTATAAATGTTATAATCTATATTCTCGTGTAATCATAATTTTGTAGAAGCAATATATTGAAGCAAATATCCAATAGACACTTGTCACTTGTCACTAATAATATCAATATTCAATACGCATTAGTATATATACTAAGTATCAGACACGTATACAGAAGGGGGGATTCATCCCCCCCCCAATTTTTTTTGTATACGTGCCTGCTAAGTATACTTACTAGTTAGGTACTATGCCTGGTCACATATAAGTGCAAGTTCACTAAAATATAATAGACCAAACGTCGATCACTAAATAATATTTAAATATTTAGATATTTTTTATATTACCACCAGCATAGTACAGCACGTATATTTCATATCAAAATTCACAATTAAGGCATAATAATTTTCAATCTAAAATTCAGCAAAATATCAACTAGGATATGCTAAAAAGTTTAATTATGCACAAAAAATAAAAATATGTACCCACATTTTATCAATAAAAAAAACTACTTATTTTTTTTTGTATTAATAGACAATATAGGTAATGTTATAAAAATAGCGATTTGTTAGTACACGTGCAAGTTCACAAATGCTAGGTATATGTAACAAATATCTAACAAATAAGTTTCTGATTATCGCGATTTATATTTTATAGGTATTTATGTTGTATCCATAACAGACTAACTTTTACGATCGTACACATATTACAGCAGAGCTCGAAAGTAGGTATATTATATATTACCTACCTATATCTATTGTTATTTGCTATTACTTATTAGTAATTATTTACCTCATTATCTGTCCTACCCTGGTCAGATAAATTAATATTACAATGCAAGTCAATTTCTATTTCAATAACCAAATTCTGAATTCAATAAACATTTTTATCAATTAGCTTGAAAAACACCAGAATTATTGTCATTACATATATAGATACATAGGAAATATTGTTAAATGCATCATTACCTGAAAACGTTATTTCCTAGTCAATATCGTTTACAATATAATTTGATCGTATCTATAGATATTACTAATATTAGATATTATCGTCAATTCTTTAATTTGTCTTCAACGATAACCTGTACATTAGATATTATACATAAATACTCGTAACGTAGGTATACCTTTTACACTTTTATTATAGGCAATTTATAAATGTAGGACTGGTTAGTTAACAATATGGATATAATCATAAAATCTTACCTATAAAATAAAAACTAACAATTAATTACTTTAATAAAATGTATATAGTATATAAAAAGTAATGTAAAAAATAAAAATAGATGCAATCTCATCGTACCATATTGCATTCGAAATAACAAGTTACAACATAAAGTCATAAAGGTAAACACTTATAAATAGGGCTGGGATTTCGATGCACTTTGCATTTTTTGCTGAAACTTTCTGTACGATACTCGTTTTGTTACAAATATGTTTTAGGTATTTTTAAATTGGAATAAGAAATTTTATTTTGCGTTTTTTGACAATTTTTGATTTTTAGGTCATTTTTCTAATTATTAAGGGCATTTTAGAGGTTTTTAAGTCCTTTTTGGTGTTTTTGAATTTAAAATTAAAGATTATAGATTATTGATTTATAATATAAAATATAAAATATTTATATGCTAACAATATATGAAAAGGCGCTTTTTTATCTACAAAAGCTTATTGGCGGACAACAGGAGGGCATTTCTATTTGAAAACCTGAAGCACGCTCTCGTGACTCCGTGTAACAATAAAGAATAATTATTTATTTATTATTAAATTATTAATATATGAAGTAAAATAAAATATTTATGTACATGTAATGAAATTTTTTTAAATTTTAAGCTATTTTAAATAAATTTTTAAGACAATTTTGAGTTTTTTTAAGGTCATTTTTCGCGATTTTTAAGGACATTAAAATCCCAGCCCTACTTTTAAAGTTAAACTTTACCTAGTTCAATTGTATGAGTATATTACATGCATTAGTTTTATTGTGTATTTATTTGAATTAGTTAGAGTAATAATGTATTCTGTATTACTCATCCCCTTTATCCAAAATCTGATTTAAGAATTTTTAAATATACCTATACTTAAACACCCTATTTTCAAATGTTGATATTTTTCGTAATTATTATAGATAATTATTTATTAGTTTATAAAATTGATCTAAGCTGCAGGGGCGTGCTCAGAAAATTTATGTGGTTTCAAGTAAAATTGAAGGAGCTTGACTTTTGCCTAACTTGACCATTTGTATATTTTTTTATATTATATATAGCTAATATAGGTACTATGTATACTAATATATAGGGCTCGGAAGTTGTTGCATGTTGCATTTTTTTTTTTGGAACTTTTTAGACGGTTCTCTCCTGGCCACAAATTGTTTCATTAATATGTGAATCTGAACAACTAGTTTTTATTTTGTATTTTTTTTTGCATTTTTTGGTGTTTAATATTTTTTAAGTCATTTTTTGATATTTTTAGGTCATTTTCCCACATTTTTAGTCATTTTTACTGATTTCACATTAATTCACTTCTTATAGTTTCTTGTCGACCATTATTCCGATAACTTACTTAAAACTTTAAAATTACCACGGATTAAGATTAGTACCTATCCGATTTTATTTCACTGATTACAGTCGTCGTTGTCCTGTTGTAGTGAATATTATTGTACCTAAATTTTATTATTTTTTCGTAATATTTTCGAAATGCTGGGTTGAACCCCATGACCCCCTTTTCCGTGAGCACACCGTGTATCTAAGTATAATAAAGACTAAATGCGCTATTATATTTATTTTAATAAATGGAAAACTACTCGTTAGAATTTTTAATTAGGAACATCAATATTTATAAAAAATTATCCACAAAAATTTATGGTAGACGTTTTTATCACCATAGAACACTCCTAGGACAATACAAAAATAAATCCATTATTAAATGAAAAAATGAGGGTGAGTATGATTGGTGAATCACCTTTGCTATAGTGGACAAAGAGTAATGTATTAAGTAAGGCGTGTAAAGTTCGAAAAATGAATTTACGTCCTTAGATTATAATACGCATAATTAAAATAATAACATTCATACATAATATATTTATATATACTTCCTTGAAATTATATTATATTGAGTGGTTCCAACAGTAAATGGGGTTTACAAATATAGCCTTTAGCAAAAGTGTGTATTCGGAAATAATTGCCGCCAAAACTATTTTCAGAATTTATAAATAATTTGGATATATATTATAGCTTCAAATTAATCGATTTAAGTAATATAATAATTTTTATTATGTATGTTAAATGTTAATATATTGCTTTCAGCGTATTAGTCTCCCCTCCCATATTAGAAAAGTAGTACACTCGCTCGCTGTTGTGAGCTGTCTAGTATTTAATCGAATAGCAATAATCTTAAAGTAAAAAGACCATACTCGAGTTAATAAATACATATTATTATTAATTAATTACAATTTAAAAGTTAAAATTTGTTAACAGTATTGATTGAAATGATCAAATAAAATATTTAAACGAAAATAATTTTAAATATTAAGTATCTAACAAATTGTTAACTGTTAAGACGACTGGCGTTAAGGTCTTCATATTCTATTACCAAATAATCGACAACAATAGACTTTTATATGATTTGATAGGGCCAGCCAATGTGGTCCTATCGCAATTTTTCGCCTGCGTGAATGTTATTTGTCACTGAAAATTATCATGGCTCCCCCAGTTGCCCGAGACTAATCGCACTAGAATTAGATAAATTAATAATTGATATTGTAATATTATAATATGTCTTTATTCGCGTATTAATATGATTTATTTATAAATTATAAAGCCGAAGTCCGCTATACACCGTTGACATTTGATATCGCCGATTTCAAAACAAACATTAAAAAAAATTAATTCCAAGGATATAAAACTATCCAATATACTTAGGTACACATTTATTACTCTATGGTACACATTAAAAATGATAAAAAATTAATTTTTATATAGCTACCTATTATATTGCCATAAAAGTCTCGTGTTTATTATTAAATTCTATTAAGAAGAAACGGATTTTTATTTATAGACCCATAAAATTATTTTTTTAGAGTTCTATAGATGATCAATTTAAATAATAAATACATTATTTACATACGATAATGTTAATTTAGCCGTTAAACTGCTACTAGTACTAGTTTATGGATAATCGTAGACCTTAAAAATTGACAATATTAATTTGTATACTATTTAATTTTATTATCAATTTTTAAGTATAAACAAAAGGAATTATATAAAAAGAATACTAAATTTATACAACATGAAATTTAATGTATTACATAATATATTTCGTGTTTGTATGAATATACATGATACATATAATGTGTTAACTTAATACTTTCTTTAAAGACACAGTGGTATTATCGATACAAAGCATGGTAAATTCAGGCGTGATAAATGAGTACATCAAAATAATCAACAAAAATACTTGTACACCATAACATTATACAGTCCTTGTTATGGCACAAATACTCTATCTCTCATTCTTTCTCTCTCACACAAAGTATAATACAAAATTTTATTTTATACTTAAAGATTTGTACATTTAAATATTATAAATTATAATTAAATATTCTAAATATACAAATTTCTTTCATCCATATTAATGGAGATGTAAGTGTTTTAATTATTATAATTAAATATTCTAAATATACAAATTTCTTTCATTTACATCAATATAAATGTAAGTGTTTTATATCATGTCATTAATTTGATATTGTTTGATAACAAATAATAACCGTATAACAATATTTTTAATTTCATAACCCTAATAAATAGACAAATAATTACAAGAATTGTACAGAGAGAAAATTACCCGTCATACTATATATCATTATTGGTAAAAATAAAAATATATATTGACTGTACCAATAACACCAAAATTGTTCATGCATCAACAAGCAATGTGACCTAACTTACATTAATCATAACTTAAGATAATATTTTGTAAAAATAGAGTGATTTTTAATTAAATTTATGATAATTATTAGGCATTGATCAATGCAAAAGTCACCTCACTTTAGCTAGACTTGAACTTTTTTTTTGGCTGTTCTTCTACTACATCTAAAGCTGATGATTCAACTGCTATTCCTAAAACATACAATTTACATGTAAATAAAATACAAATACATTTTAATAATTTAATTTTTAATTGTTTTTATATGTACGTGATAAAAATTCATGTAATTTCTTTGGTACGCATGTTTTTGCTTGTTCTAATTGCTCGGCAGTACTTGTACCCGTATTAAGACCTATTTAAACATATATATATATATGTATTAACAATGTTTATTGTTTGATTATATTACAAATATTGTACAATATACCTAATGAAAGGTTCATGCTCTTTAATAAATCCATATCTTCTACAATTTCATAACTGTTACTAAATCCAAATAAATATTCTTTTCTGAAAAATATAACAAATAAAAACATTTATATGTTATGAATGTTATTGGCAGTTAAAATATAATTTTATTTATAAAATGTCTAACTTGTCTTGAGAAATACTGCAATCAATTACAGTTCCAGGGTCAGCTTTAATGGCAATGAATGGCAAACTAAGAACTGATGCAGAAGACGGTCTTCCGTGTATCTGTTCATACTTTTTATTTTTTTCAACAAGTTGTTTAAATGTTACTTGCTGTCAACACAAACATTTTTTATTACAATAAAATATACATATGTACTAAATAATAAAAGATTAGAAATATACAATGATATTGATTGAAGATGTTATTTAATTACAACAGTACACACTTGAACAATTAATTCATGCAAAAATGCTTGTTTTTCATTGAGCCGTGCCATTAAATCCTCTCGTTCTCGAGTTAATGTTGTAGACTCCTGATATGAAGTCACTGGTAATCCTATCCATTTGATTTCTTTCTTTTCTTTTGATATAATATTCATGGCCATTAAAACATTTAAAGCATCATATACTCGTCTTCTCACATTTTTTTGATCATACTAGTAAATAAAAAATATAAGATGATATGAGATTTTTAATTTTATATAATAAAACCTACCCAACAAATATATCCTGTCTCAAAAGAGAATAATCAGTTGGTCGACCGATTATTGTTCAATACCAAGGATCTCCCTCCAACAACCAGTACTATTGGGCGGTCCCCAAATTATATATAATAATTTTACTAATTATGAATATTTGTCATAAATGTTAGTACATTGTCTTTGGGAAACGTTGGCTAGCAAGGTAGGGGAAATTTGGCCTCACAACTGCCAGAGAAGTCAGTTGGTATATGCCCAAAGTGGTTATTCTCTTATGAGACAGTGAGACAGGGTATAGTTACACTTAACATACCACTCACATGTGTTGTCAACATCTTACAAAAGTACATCACAACAAATTTGATGTTCACAATAATCATTTTACTCTGTACTATTTTAAAATTAAAATGAATTGGCAAATATTTATCATTTTAGACCAATCGTTTTTGATGCTCAATCTTGCTCTAGGTCTTTTAATTCTATCACTTTTTCAAAAGTTATCCTTTTGCCTTTCTCTTAACGGCAATATCAATTAGTTCCATTAATTTTGTCTTCCTTGGGTTTATTGTTAATCCGACTTTTCCAAAGTTCTTAATGTGTTTGCTATGTCTGTTAATGAGTTTCCTATGATATTCAAGTTGTTTGTGAATTCAAGTAGTTACAACCGTTACAGACTATTGTCGTTGTTTGCTAATTGACTGCTTTTTACATACTACTATCTCTCTCACAACTTTTTCTAGCACCAGGTTAAATAAGATGGTAGGCTGAGATTGTTAAGTAAAATGGGTTATTGTAAATGCAAAATTTGGAATGTTGTTTATTTGTAAGATGGCGACATTATGCACAAATGTGGCATAATTTTAAGTATACAATAATATGATAACACATAAATGTATTTTATTAATTGTTTGTAAGGTAATTTGTAAATTAATTCTCATTAATTTATAACAGTGCTTATAATAAAGTATTAATTTTATAATTTTTTCATTGAATATATGTATTAACAACACTTTATAAATTTGTTTGTGTTATGAAAAACATAGATATATTGTTTCTCAGAGATGTTATCAAGATTAAATACTTTAAAATAACATTTATTAACTAAATTAAATCTTAAATATTTATATATTATAATATTTTTTGTAAATAATTTTAACTTAAAAATATAAAATTTTGAAACTTACTTGTTCAGCATTACTGCCCTCTGGATACTCAGCAACAAGTTCATCTGCTACTTCATTATAAGTAGTTACCATTTTACTACGTACTTTTTCACATACACGCATGGCAAAATGACGTAGACCTTTTCCAGGTTTTTCATTTCGTCTTCGCTTACTAAAAAGATTAAAACGTTTTTAAAATAAATATTTGTAAGTAAAATTTAAATATATAATAAACATTAAGTATTATTTTCACAACCATATAGCTTTTTATATATACACTTATCCTATAAATATTTACTAAAATAATGTGTTGGAGACATGGAATTTTCATAAGTTTATTACTTTAAATTAATAAATCTTTGTTTGTAACCTTTGTACACCGTACACTTTTAAAATAAACTATAATTTTATATAATAATTTTGTATTATATATATATAAATACTGAAACTTAATTAAAATTTTATTGATAATGCTCAGTTAAAAATACTTCGTTTTTATAAAATATATTCAAGTGATTCAATAGTTTAATATGTAGCAAAATTAACAAAATAAAAAGTATCTTAATACACAAAGCCTATATTTTCTTTATAAAAATAATACACTTATTATAATAAAGGTATCTTTAAAATAGATAATATAAAGATAATGATGAACAAAAAATATTTATTTTAACTTCTATTATTTTTTTTATAATTTTTATTATGGTACTTTTTCTCTAATAATCTTTTTAAGTTTATTCAAAAAGCAGCAATAGGGGCTATTTAATTCTAGAACAAACATTGTCTTTTTTTAATGAATGTATAAAATATATATTGTACTATACAGTAGTCAGTAAATATACTATGATTATATTTATTTTTAATCTCAATAAGATTCTAGTTCGACAGTGATCAGTGTACTCGTACCTATATATTTTTAGTATAACAGCATATCTATACAAACTTCATCAGTCTAATATTGTCTCTCAAAAATTGTATTTTTAACAAGATATTTTGTTAATTATATATGTAGGTTACAAAATTATAAAATATAAAATGCAATACAAAAGAAAAAAATATATTAAAAGTCAAAATTTGAAAAAGTTTAATTTTATGTCATTGTATGATAATTTGAGCTTTGTGCTTAGAAGGCTGTCTTACAATAAGCTCAAAAAATTACAATTTTATAATATAATACTAGTTTTTAATTTTATTTGTAATATAAGGAGGAAAAACTTAGATGTTGTTTTGCAGACTTTATTTTTGAAAAATAAGGGTGGAATGTTACTATTTTTGAGATTGCTTTTTATGCTTTTATTTAATGTATTTTACAAGGTTATTTAGTTGGTTTAAATCCCAAACCCAGTTAGCAATCAGAATCTTCTCTTTACACAGTTTCACAATAAATAAAATAAATATATCATACATTAAGTATGAAATATAAGTATACAACACACATAGAAAGCCAAGGATATTAAATTAAAATGTATACAGAAAGTAGATCTAGAAACAATTATCTAAAAAAACAAAATATTATATCATACATAATATTTATTTTAAACCATAAATAAATATTATTTAAAAGTAAAAATTACTATCACTAGTGAAAATATTTTAGATATATAGGAACTTTTAAATGTTGTAAGATAAAATTGGTGGTGAATCCCAAAATTAGGTAATGACATTCTCACTCCTTTTTTCATACAAAATTTAAAAGACTTTTAATTTACAATTAACAACTTAGAATAAAATAAAAAATGTTTGATACAAACTAATTTTAGTAATACAAGGACTAACCCAAAAATTAAACCATAAGTACTTTGAGACTAGAAGGCATAAATTTAAAAACAAGTCACACTTGAATCATGTTTTTCTTCTATTTTAGTTATTTATTTCAATAATTTTTATAGAAAACACTGAATCAAACCATTAGGATTTTCAAAAAAACGTATGTTCTAAATATCTAAATTAAAAAATCAAGTACCTAAGTCAGAGTTGGTCTAGCTCATGATCGGAGCCCCCACCACATTAATTTTCAAAGGCATAAATTACATGTTGTCAGGCCTTGATATAAATAAGAAAAGATTTAACCTAACCTTTGACTACCCATTGTTTTTGAATATGAAAGAATACAATATGTGGGCGTACAATATGTTGTCCATCGCACGGGACGTGTTCTAAACCTCATAGAACTCAGGCATTGGAAACATCTTCTGCTAAAGTGTCACCCACCAAAATTCTCAACTAGTGAAATTGTGTGAAACACGAATCATACGACCCTAAAAGTCGACTACCAAAGCTTGAATCTATAAGGACGCGCGATCAGAGGACTACATTTGCGCACGTTCTAGGACTTTACAGATCCGATCTAGGCCGAGACTCATCAAATGGACGCGCAAGGAAATATACTTACTAAGCTGGGATAGGGGCCATGTTGACAACAGGCACTGCTTGACTGGTGGTTTCGCTCTCCTGTTTGACGACCACGTACGAGGAAGATGTAGAGGACGACGAAGACATAACGTACCACCGCCCGGCGGCCTTTGAAGCGGCGCAGTGAGAACACGGGTGGCGCGAACGAGCTTGGGGGTGAAGGACGAAATGTCTGATGAACACTTCAGACCAGACGGGTATTATTGTTAGGTATAGAATAATAGTAACACCACAAAAATGTCGACGGGACGACGCACGTTATCAAGCTGCTCGCTTGGCATTCAAGTGATAACGAATGTTTGGCGGCGTTCACGAACGGGCGGGAAAAATCCTGTGGGCTCCTCGGAGGAGAAAAAAATCCCCTCAACAAAAAAAAATGACGAAAATAAATTTCAGAAATTCTCTTTGGTGTGGTTGATTTTTGCGGTGGTGAGAAAATTTCCCCCTCTCAGGCCAATAACCGAATTTAACAAGAAAATCGCGCGCACTCCGACAGCTCACTTTCACCCATATTTTTTTTTACTATATCAGGCTCTAATCTACTACCCACATCGTAATTCGTGAGATATTTACAAATATACTATATCCTACAAGTATTTCAAGTAATATTTTATTGTGTTCGATAATCATGTTCTAGGAATCATTTTCTGTTATCGTCCTTTAATGATTCAGCAAAACTCGTAAGTTGCAGATCCTAATCCGAATTGCGCACATCGTTTAGTTTGGGCGAATTATCGGCCAAAACGCAAACGAATGCTTCAGACTAAGACTGAAAATAAAAATACAATGTATACGCATCATTAAATACAGGTAACTTTTACATTTAAAATAACCACGAGTGATATATACACATATGTTATATTTATAGTGAATGAAACAGTTTCCATCAATCTTTAGTAGTAATGTAAAATAATTATTAAACTACAGTTAGTTACCAAAAGGTTTATTGCTTTTGACCGCTTAAACAATGTTTAGGATTGTCATACAACGTAATGATAAAATATTGGTGTTTTTTTTTCTAAGTACCTACTGTTTTGTGTAAAAAAACCAAGAAAATTCGAATTGTTTCGTCAATAGTTTCAAAGTGATTAATTCAAATTATAAAATTTCACGATAATTGACTTGAAAGTTCGAATATAGAAAAAAAAACATTTTAATTAAAAATAATAACAAAATTTTAATTTCCATATACCCACTGAGTATTTCAGAAAAGCGCGGTAAAATCCACGAGCGCGCATAAACAATTTACTTACTGAAGTATGAATCGTTTCGTATAAATGATGTGTTTTTGAGGTTAAGCTCTTATCACGCAATGTTATCATTATTATCGTTATCTAGTATCATTAATAAATTATCTTTATCTACCGCACAATTTATTTTCAAACAATAATTGTTTTTGCTTTTTGTAATTTATTGTAGTACTTACTACCTAGTACCTATGTAATTACTTGTCTACTAACCGCTTGCAAATGTTCTAGTTTTTACAATTTACGTTTTGTTAATTGCTAGTACCGATGCCAAAATTTATTTCAAACGTTTCACGGCCACTGTAAGATGTTCACGAAAAAAAGGGAACTGTGTTGTAGATTTTGCTTTACAGACCTTTGGCTCGAGCATACTTTCATCAAGTGCGCGACCTCTGCCTGTGTCGAGTTAGGAATTTGTCTCTGCCTTCAATGTTTTGCAGCCGGTACCGGTGATAATATTCATAAGAACACCGATCCTTATCAAGTGCTGTGTAATGCTATCGACATTGGCGACCACTTGTGGGCAGCTAATGAAGAAATCGCATTACTTGATACATTCATGGATACCATGTCATGGGATAAAGTTGCTAGAAAACTAGGTAGATCACCTAAAGAATGTGAATACCATTACTTTGAAAATTATGTATTTTATCCAAAAATTAAAGGTTTAAAAGATGTGAACAAAAATGCATTTAGATTTGATAGATTTGATAATGTTAATAAAAATGAGACCAAACTAATTGGTGATGCATTGGATTCAGAAGGTATTTATTTAATTTTAAACCAGTAAGTGTTATTATTTGATACATGTTTACAATTTAAATTAATTTTAGTTTTTGTCCTTTTACCACTTTTCAATAAATTCAATTACTGATTTTATCATCATTAATTGAATAACTCTATAAACCTAAATTTTATTTTTTAGAAACATATCATCAATATGAATTAGCTATTCGTTTAGCCGGTTATCAACCTGTGCGCGGATCATTTGAAGAAGAATATGATAATCAAGCTGAATGTATTTTACAATTATTAAATGAACCAATATGGATTGACCAGACATCTAAAACTATTTTAGAATCAAATGTATTATACCAACGGCTGAATACAACCATTTTAGACATTTTTAATGAGAGACTGCATGAACGATATAGAAGAAGACAAATTGTTAAAGACTATGGACTTATTGCATTTAATAAACACCAATTATGGATAAAGTCTATGGAGGTATAGACAATTATTTTTCATTTTTTTTTTTTTTTTAATTTTTTTTATGAAATCTAATTTAATTTCAGATTATATTGGGTCCAGAAATGATGCAAAGATTAATTCGTTATTTACACCTTATAAAACCATTGGCTTTTGATTTACTTATTACTAATCTTAAACAAGAACATGAATTGTTAGCTAAAATTCATAAGCTTATTGATTATCGTAAAAATGGCTTAACTAAAATGGCTCAAATCAATATTTATAAAGAATTAAGTACCAAAAGAGAAGAATATTTAAAAATAAGACCATTAGGATCATCAACATCAAGAATTATTGAAAACTCAAAACCTCGTATGAATGTTTGTAATCTTCCAGGTTTTCAAAAACTTGATAATGATGAGAGAGAACTTTGTGCACAGATTAAAATGTTACCAGAATCATATTTGAAATTTAAGGAATTACTTATTAACGAGTGTGAAAAATCAAAAGGTATAATTTTAAAGACTGCAAGAAGTTTGGTTAAAATTGATGTTAACAAAACAAGGAAAATATATAACTTACTGATGAATAAAAATATAATATGGCAACATTGCCAAGACTGATTATATTATATATAAACTAAAAAAAATATTTATTTTTTATATTTCATATATTATTGTTATGTTTGACTATTTGTGATGATCTAAGTATTAAGTATTTGTTGAAATAAATGTTATGATTAAAGTTAATACTAACAGTCATTTTATAATTAATTATTATTTTCTTTTGTATAAAATGAATGTTCAACATATTGTATACTTTATTTTTATACATTTACTTTTAATTTTTAAATACCTGTTGTGAAATTATAAATCTAAAGATATTATATTTTTACATTTCAAAATAATAACAGACTATTAACACTAAAATTTAAATAATATTCATTATTTTTTAATTTCTTATTTTCTTAAAAAATCAAAACATTTTACGACCTTATTTTGATTATATAAACCTTTACAATCATTTAAACATAAAATCAAATATTTGTTTCACTTTTTCTAAATTATTTTATTATAGTAACAGTAATTAAAAATAACTTATTTGTGTATTAATTATTAGTTAACAACTAAAACATTTAATACTTTAAGTGCTGCTAGCTTCCAAAGGTTAGTTAGGTATCTAATGTTTTTGTTTTTTTATAAATATAATAAAATTAAATGCCTTCTTACTCACATATGAAGTCAAATTTTCATTTATGTTTTTTTTAAATGGTCCACTGAGCTTGGTAGTACAGTTTAAGACTGGGATAAATGGATTCTTTAATAACAATAAGATACTACATAATCATCGGTATAAAATAAATCTTACTTCCTTCAACAACACCTTTTGGCTTTTATTATACAAAGTAACATTTAAAATTTATTTTACACTTTTTTAATAAAGTACAGTTATAACAATCAATATTCAACAATCATCAAATGTAAGAAATATTACTATATATCAAGATGGACAATTTTTTTTTTCTGAACAATTAATAAAATAACATATATAATTAAAAATAAATATAATATGCTAAATAATAAAATTAACAAAGTATATTCTATTTTTTAAAGTAATTTTAAGATTAATGGGCTCATAAACCAAATTATTACAAGAGTTTAAAAACAAAATTAGCTAGATATTTATTTCTTAGATAATTTTGAACATATTATACATTATTAGTTATTAAAAATATACACTAATTTGCTGATTGGTAGAGTATATAATATATATATATATATATCAGTTCCTACATATATAAAATTTACATATGCAAACACCAGTAATAAATAAATAAATATATAATTATATTTAAATAATTTTAAAAATGTTATGTTGTACCATTTAAATTCAGTTCTGTGGTTGTTCACTTGGATTGTTGCCAAACACTTTAAGTTCATTTCTCAATACTTTGCCTGATGGGTTACGTGGAATCATGTCCAAAAACTTCACACCACCAGCCAATTTTTTGTATGCTACTACATTCTTTTCAACATGGCTTAATATAGTTTTTTCATCAATATCCATACCTGGTCGTTTTACAACAAAAGCTCTAGGTATTTCTCCGGACAGAACATCTGGTATGCCTACTACAGCTACATCAGCGACACCCTTTAATTGCGAAATCAAATTTTCTAATTCAGTTGGTGATACCTTAATAAAAAAAATAAAAAAAATGTTTAATTTTAATTTTAAATATATAATAGGTATATAATAGGTATTCAAATAGTTTTATTTACAATTATAAAATAGGTACTTATTATTATAAATATTACCTAACAAATATAATTCCTTTATATTTAACATCTACCTAATTCATTGTAATGTTCGCTTAGGCCCAAAATTAGTATTATGTAGTTAAAAATTGCGTATTTGAAGATTTAAATGTTTCATCACATGTATGTTTTAATACAATAGAAATAAATATTTTTTAAAATGAACAGATACTTCAAAATAATTCCCCCCTTACAAAATTCAAGTTCCAACCCAGATAATATGAATATCTTGTATACAACCTACAGAATACACCATACACATGATTTTTTAAATAATTAAAATTATACGCTCTCGTAAGTCTATCCATTTTGATAGATCTTTATAATTTGAATTGGTTTATTCATAACACAGTGACGTGGTGTTCTGCTAAAAAAATATAAGAAGAACCCCAAAAACCAAAAGTACCTACGTATAGTTCTTATAATATTTTAATACGTCAATATTACACATAATAAATTTGATTTTGTTATTATCATTTTGTCACGAAATTACCTAGCACCAGTAGTATCTATTTAATGTGTCAAATGTCAATCGTCGTAATTATTCACAAATATTAAATGAGAGCATACTTTGCAAATAATTTGAGTTCAAATTAAGACATAAAAGTATAGAAAGCAGATGACATATACCTCTATGAAGGTATAATGATGTATACTGTAGTCTGTAGTTTGTATGCGAATCAAAGTTGTGATGCGCAAAAATAATTCGAACAGAAATTCAAATTCAAACCGCGCGTCGAGAGTTACCACCACGCGGCACGCACTCGACAGTCGCCAGTCAGCAACTGGCAATACTATACATTGCTAATAATTGGCGCTATAGCCATGGCTAAATCACACTGGTATGTTTACAACTTAGTTTTGCGCATGTGTGTGTTGTCCGCAATAAAACGCTGGCCGGCTTACGTCATAATTGAACAATGTAAAATAATGAAAATATAATAATATCTGCGCCGACTGTACAATATTTCGTTCAAATTGAGACCGTACCAATCGCGTAGCTATTGTTGTTATTTATTTGTTTTTTTTTTATCGAGAAATCGTAGTTCGTTGCCGTTGAATTAACATTCGGCTCGGCACTGCACTGTTCCATGACGCGGGCGCGTGCGCCCTACGCTAGTTGTGCTTTTTTCTTATCTGTTTTCGTTTCGACAACATTTCTACAGTACCACTGTACCAGCGAACGGCTACCGATTTGTTGTTTACGGTTTTTCTTATTATTATAACCGCAATAATAATAATAGTAATAATTATACGTTATTACTATTGCTTAACGTTCGCCACTTCGCGTTGTGTCTTGAGTTTCGGTGTGATCTGTCAACAAACGACCGTACTTTGGCGGAACAGAAATAAAACGCAAGACACGGCGGACACTCACTAGTTGGTACCGTACGATTAATGTTACTACCATTCAGCGTCCGTACTTTGCAATGATTGAGAACGCAGAATTGGTCATGCAAATGTTGGAGATGTACCAAATGTACAAACAACAGGTTCCCGTGGAACTAGAAGAGTATTTAAGGTACGTCGCTAAGACTGGTAACACACTATTCCAGTGGACTTTGGTCAAGCCGTTCATCCGCGAAAAGATAATGAACGTCATTGCCGAGTTTGCGGAACAGTCTGCGCTGTCTGACATACCGCCATACCCAAACGTTGACTCGTTCAACTACGAGGCTATGAAGACTATGTTGTTAGAACGTTTTGACACTTTCAATGGTCCTCCATTCACCATACAGAGGCTTTGCGAGCTGTTGTCTTGCCCAAGAAAGGAGTATAATCGAGTAGACAAATTCATGCGCGCCGTGGAAAAGAACATATTGGTCGTCAGTACTTGTGAGTTAAGATCAAAGCGAGAAGAGCCCATTGTCAATGGTGTCCCAGACAGATGGGAAAATGGAAAAGAGTCCGATATCAGTATGGACTTGGTTGATAAAAATAATGTTATTGCAGACGTAAGTGTTATAAATGGTAATGATACAGTTGAAAGTCTTCTGAATGAACTAGAATCTATGAAAACACCTGAAACCAAAATGGACGAATCAAAGACGGAACATAAAGATCATCTTGTCACACAAATTACTGATGAATCTAATATTACACCTGAAGAACCAAAACAAGATACTCCAATATTAGTCACTCAAGATACACCTCAGACACAGATTACAGACTCTACTGAAGTTGTAGAACCAGTTAATATTGATGTCTCACCAAATGTTTCTGTTGAAGATGAATCTATAGTTGACCAACCAAAAGAGCTAAGCCCGGAAGTCTGTGAAATTCAACCTGTTGAAGTAAAAGAACAAATTGTAAACGATTCTATTGATGAGCTTAAGGATTTATCCCATGATATAGAGCTTGAAATTGTGAAACCGAAAAATGAAGATCCAATTGTAGAAAGTAATAAATTAGATCATTTAGAATTAATACCAACAGATGTAGATCGAGTAGAAGGTTCAATTATTCATCAAACTCCAGATTCTGATAGTAAAGTAGAACTAGAATTAGAAGATTCACAGCCAGCAGTTGTGTTGAAAAAATCTGACGAAGATCCTGAATGTATGGATGTACAGGTCGAAGACGTATCCAAAAGTTTGGAATCTGAAGTAATTTGTGATAATGTACAAGAAAAATGTACAAAACCTACAGAAATTCAAAATGATAATCAACAAGTTAAAGAATCTACTATTGATGTACCTACTGTAGAGCCAATTTCTACAGATATGGAGGTAGAACTAGAGAAGATAGAAAATGACATTATCCTTGACGTCATACCACAAGAAAATGTCAAAGAAAGTGATGACACCCCAACAACAGAGCCTAATACAGCTGTTGAAGAACCTCAGATACAGGATGAAAATAAATTGACTGAAAGTGAATAGTCTTAGTAAATATTAGACCTAAACGAATATTATATACATTGACTGGTTAGGTTAATAATGATGAAATGTTATCAATTAGGTAAAAGTTATGTAAAATTTAATGTTTATATGTACCTACGTGATAAATTCAGAATAAGTTATTTCATTTATTGTACAAAATTATTTGCAAATATTGCTATTTTGATTAAATTAATAATCAATAATAATTTTTTTTTAATATATAATTTTAAATGAATAAAAATGTAGTACATTTTGAACAAAGCATTTTTATTTTTATTAAAACATTAAAAATAATGTATATTTTAACTATTTTTAGTTCAATACATTATTAGTTCATAGATGTATATCTTTTTTCTTGCTTAAACAGAAATTTATTTCATGTTATTTTAATAAGCAATATAATTATATCAGAGAAAATACTCATTCAAAATTATACTACTTATTTGTTAACTGAATAAAAATTAATAACATCTATAAAATTAATCATATATTTTTATTCATATTTTAATATATTGTGTATAAAGTACACTTTGATTTTAAATATATTTATTGACAGTTTACAATGTTTATATTTTGATAAAAAAAATTGCATTCATGACTAAATATTCTAGTTAATATTATACTATTCCTTGTTTAAATGACAAAATAATATTTGCTTGAATATGACTATACATTTTTTAAATATATTACTTATAATTTATCAAATATAAACTATTAAAGCGTTCTCATTGTTTGTCTTAAAAGATTAGGCATTCTTTTTCAAATATGCAAAATCTATATTATATAAAATCACTACTAATATTTTTTTTTACTTAGTAATTTTTTAACATTCATAAATATTGAATTGTTTAATTGTACATATATAAAAGCAAAGAACCTTCAGCAAAAATGATTTATTTATATGTAGTTTATATATAACGAACAAACTTACTGGTTAGTTTGACAGATCAATTATTATAATAATTTCCATTATGCTTCAAGTAAAAAATTAGTAAATAAGTAAATAAGATAAATAAAAAATATTTATTTTAATTTAAAAAAATGATAACATAATTGCCTACATGTTATAAATTTATTTTAAATTTTAATACATAAATGAATTAATTATTCTCTTATCGTTATATAAAATTACAATACCACATTCAATATGCTTTGATCGTAATTATGTTTCTCCTCAACTAACTATTAAATCAATTATGCAGTGTATGGCCAAAACGAATTATCTTTAAGGTTAATTGTTAATTAAATTCTCTAGGGCTATAAAACAGTTGAAAGAAATTGAATACCTATGTTTTTCAAGTTATTAATTGAGTAGATACATAGAGGCCATACAGGCACTCAAATCTGTATAACATTTAAATAATAATAAAAGGTATAATGCGTTTAGTTAATTTATGAGGTTAATATTTAGTATAATAATATAGAACAGTTGTCACCTATCTAAGTATACTAAATAATACCTAGCTATACTTTTTTTGTTGAAAGAAAATAGTATTCCTGTAAATAGGTAGGTAGATATTTATTATCGTAATTTGTTGTTACTGTTGTTAGTATTTACTTAATATGATTTTAATTATAGTTTATGAATAAAAGCTATAAAATATATTATTATTATTCATTTAATTATTATCAACAATAGGAAGTTGATGAGTTATAACTTTTAGTATTTATTATGACAATCTATATACCTAAATATTTATACCAATAACTTCAGAAATTATCAAATTAAAAAAAATAAAACTAGTACATCATATACATAATAGTAAGTACATTTAAATAGTTTTAAGAAATATATAATTATTAATTACTATTAATAACCTCGTAACTTAACATTAACATGTCAAATCAAGTGCAAGAAATTGTGTTATTTAAAAAATAATTTCAGTAAGGAATAATATGTCTATATATATATTATAAGTATAACTATATCCTCTATTTAAACTGAATTTAAAACACTCTAAAAGTAGGAAACAACTACACTTTTAGTTCATAATAGAATAACTGGTATATTTTTAAAAATAAACTTACAAATAATTTAAAATTAATATGTATTTATCAAATTTTTAAATGTGATATAGGTAATCTTACTGTATGAGTAATAAGTAAGTTTCAGAATAAAAATATACTGATTAAATAATATTAGTTTTAGGTGTGTATAATAATCACTTACTTGATTTCCTTTAACTTTTATCAATTCTTTTGTTCTGTCTACAACGTAGAAATATTCTTCCTCATCATAATAAACAACATCACCAGTATGTAACCACCCATCTTCGTCCACGGTTTCTTTAGTGGCTTTTTCATTATTAAGGTATCCAGCCATCACCTAAAGCCAAATTTCTATCAGTTTCATTGTTTTAAATATTATAATTTAATTTAATTTACCTGTGGGCCTTTAATCAATAATTCTCCAGATTTATGTGGTCCCAAGTCACAGCCATCTGTTAAACTTACCACCCTAGCTTGAGTACTTAGTACAAGTTGTCCTGTACTACCAGTTTTATTTTCAGGCAATATAACTCTTGTGTATAAAGACACTGGAGATGATTCAGTCATTCCATAACCTGAAAAATTTTAATTTTAAATAAAATATGTCGGTCCAGAGAGTGGAGGGTCTAGTCCATCTAATATCAACCGGTGATTGTGGGAGTTATGACTTTAATTTTTCTATACTGTAGGCCCTACAGTGTAGGGGATCCAACCACTATAAAGCCAAAAATTGAAAAATAGGTATTCTAATGATTTTATTATTTTATTTGATAATACTTATTATTATATTAAGTAAATATATTATAATTTGTTATATATATATATTTATTTTATTTTATTTTATTTTTTTTATTTTTTTTTTATGATGCTCGAAATAGTCAAATGCTTGCCTTTATATAGACATTTTATTGATGTAAAGCAAAATTAAGTAATAGGTATGTAGGTACACATTTTATTTGAAATTTTTCTTCTTTTTATAATAAGTATTTTTTTTTCTGTTTGAATCAAACATTTTTTGGGGTAACTTTATTTTGTTAAAAATTAATATTAAAAAAAAAGTGATAAAATATGTAATTTAGCTCATTCCATCAATAACTTATACAACATGTATAATATTTTTTTGTAATACAGCCATGTGCCTAAATGATATAGGTACCAATAGGCATTAAATAGGTACTTGTAATCATCCAATTGTATTTAAATAAATAAATTAGGGGTGGGTAAAAGCTAAAATATAAGATCATCAAACATTTGGCGACCCCTTTTCGGCAACTGTCCATGTTTGACTAGTTCAGTTTCCTTTAAAATTTACAATTACAACAATTGAATTTATATTCTTTATATTTAATTTTAAAATAATATTATATTAAATAAGTAACAAATGGTTTATCTTTATTTCCAAAAATTTAACTAAAAATTAAATTTAACTTAGGTACCAACATTGAAGACCATAGGTGGACATTTGGTTGCATTTTTAGGAAAGGGGCTATAAAAATCCAATGTAAAGTGACCCGCAAGAGCTTAGCCTCCACAATCCCTTTCTATACACAAGTATAACATATTACCTTTGATTTTGGGGGCTAAGCCCCCCTAAGTCCCCTCCGATGTTGAAGACTATAAAAGTATATAAGGTAATATATGTCAAAACATTTTATTGCAAATTATTTTATTATATTTTCACGCATAAATTTATTAAACAAATTTTGTAAATTTATAAAATATAAAACTTATAATTTTAATTTTTGACATATTATCATGAAGGCAATAATTTTTTTTACACAGTTTTATGTAATAATTTTGATAATAAAAAAATCATATTAATAGATATAATTGTAAATAATTAATATAAAAATTGTCAAGTTCACTTGTTATAAATGTAAATTTTAAAGAAAATTGTATTAGTCAAAAAGTGATACTGATTGAAAAGACAAGGATAAATTTAGGCCGAAAAGTGTACCTAATACCACAGGTATTAAATTGTGAGCTCTATGTATGATTTACCTACCTGTTAAACTAAGTTTATTATTTAATATATATTATATATTTATATGACGTATAAAATGGTAATATCTGTTATACCTATATTGATTACAATTAAAAAAAAAATCTGTGTGAATACACAGGACCCAATATTTAAAATTAATAATAACTACTGTGTTAGGCCACAGTGATAATTTTGAGTGAGAGCATCATTCTCCATCTTTATTACTTGCTTATTTTGTTTAATATTTAAATATTATAAAATAATAATTCATGGCAACTAACAGTAAATATTAAAATATAACAAGAATTAAACGTAATGTGTATGATATAATGTATTTAAATCACCCTCCCCTAGCCCTTTCTTCAAAATCAGTACTATGCCGGGGGTCTAATCATGGAGACACCCACACTTCATACTATGTAGTATAGGTTTATTACTTCTGTAGTTCTGTAATAGCCAATAGGTATAGGTAGTAGGTACTTATTGTCAAATGTCTTTGTTTGATATACGAGTAATATATAAGTAACAAAAATAGAACTAACCTTGTCTAATTCTAATGTCTTTTTGAGCTTTAAGTAAAAAATTATCGATGAGACCTTTCGATGCTGGTGCAGCACCACATGTGATTTCTTTAATTGAGCTTAAATGTTCTGGTTTTACCGATGGATGGGAAGCTAGGAATAACAGTAATGAAGGCACCACAAACAGAAAAGTTGGCTAAATAATAATTATCATGATAATACAATATATTATATTATTTATTTTAATTTACATAGTACGTAAATGTACGTACCTTATATTTGAGCACACATTCAATGTATGATTCAGGAGTAAATTTTGGTATAGTAATCATATGAAGACCATGTGATAATACTCCATTTAAAATTCCATTAAAGCCGTAAATATGAAAAAACGGTAAAACACTAAGAACTCTTTCTTGATAGGTATCTATAAAATACAATTACCAGTGAATATTGATTGAATGTTAACTTAAAATAAATAACTAGTAAAGTAGTAACTACTTTGATTATTAACAGTTAGTTAAGGGGTTGAAATATTATTATTATTATAAATAATAATTAAATGTAGCAAAATTACCAGTTGTTGGCTCATAACTGATGAGGTCTTTGTTTGTACACTGTTCCAAATTAATAGCACAATTTCTGTGGGTTAACATCACACCTTTTGGAAGCCCTGTCGTACCACTAGAATATGGTAATAAAGCAACTTCGTGGGGGAACGATTCTGGAAGTTCGTCAGGTGATTGTCCTGAAACTATAGTCTTGAAATCATATACACGAGCTTTTTCGTTTGCAACTTCTTCACCGCCAAACACTATGGTGCCCACATAATCTTTAAGGCCGGGGGATACTTCTTGAATTACAGGAAGCAATAAAGAGATCGTCATGCAAAGTTTTACACCAGCGTTTTCGAACTGCCGTCTTACCTCCACTAAAGCAAAACAATGAATAATGATTAGACATAAGTTAATTATAAATATATCTATGAATATACAATTCTTATAATTATAATATCTTACTGGCAGTGTAAAGAGGATTGACAAAAGTAACGACAAGTCCTGCTTCGAGGGCTCCATGAATGGCAAAAACGTACTCGGGTAGGTTCGGCAATAATAGTCCAACAACATCACCTTTTTTTAAACCAAGTTTCGAAATAAGAGTACTAGCGAATAATCTGCAAATCATGCGACCTTCGCCGTATGTGTATGATCTGCCACTGCTACCACATGTCTAAAATTATAAATATTTTTTTTTAAATTAATATTTAAATTTGTGGGAAAAATAAATTAGTTTGGTATATACAATTATAAAATACATAACTGTATGTCTGTATAGAATTATAAAATGAAACTATATGTAGGTAAGTATTAAAAATAATAGCTCTTTAATATCATAAGACGTCAGGTAAATAAACACATATGTACCAACTATTATTTTTACTCATAAAAATAAATTTTATTGCAACACGATAATTATAATTTAATTAGCAATACCTTTTACTAAACACATTTATAGTGTTTCATCAAATCACAGAAAAGTAACTAGGTTACAGAAAAAATTACATTTTAACGATTAACCTTTATCCTAGCTATTAGTTACTAAGGACGAGTCCTTACGAGATACATGTTGCATTTTTAAACAATAAAAAATATATTAATATTATGTATACAGATACACGCAAAAGAAACTTAAAATTAGTCGATACGACTATACTTAATTTACTTAAGTAATGTAAGTAATAATACATATTATGAAAAAATTTACACTTTCGCAAAGAGTATACCAAATATGATGACGAAGTACTAACTACTTGTAAGTGAAATTTATAAAAATATACTTAAAAAATGTTAAGTATATGTTAATGTGAAACAAAGGCTGGACACTAATTAATTAGAAAGTCAAATGTTAATTTTTTCGATAACTTCTAGTTTAAATATTTCTGTTTAAAAATCTAAAATGATGAGTATATTAAAATTTATTTCTGATGAACTCTATTCTCAAAGAAGAAAATTTGCAAATTTTTATTAAAATTGAATAAACATTTTTTATAAATGTAAAAAATTAATGATGAAAAAAATATATAAGTTTTTTTAATAACTTATTAGAACTTTTTCTAACTCAGTTTATAGATATATATTACTCGACCAACTTATATAATTTAGCTAAGTTGCTATATTTCATAAACGTTTTGGGTGGTGTGTAATTAAACATATAACTAAATTTTTTTAATATTCTAATTTTAAATACCTAGTTAAAAATCGTCACTATGAATTTCCCATCAGGCATTTAGGCTTGTATGAAACACATTTACACTATAATATACATCAAACACTCCCAGTACAAAATATGCAAATAGGTACCTAATATAAGTTAAGTCCTGAGCCTCGTCATGTACCATTATTTATTATTTATTATCATGATGTACTATTAACATTATATGTCAATGTTCGTAGATGTGCTATAGGTTTGTAATACGAAATATTAAAATAGTGAAATACTGAAATGTATTATTAATATTTAAATTATCAAAGTATAGTGTTTCAATTTCAACGACAAAACATTACTTTTATTCAAAGTGTACCTATTTAAAGTATAAAATACATAGTACATTGATATCTATTATTGTTTATTAATACACCTTGCTTTTATTATAAAAAAAAAACTTGGACTTTTGTCAGGTTTTACTTCGTACATCAAATAATTTACTAACCAGGAAATGATAAACGAAATTCGGCCTATTTCTCAATATATTTTCGGGGACGTTAGTTTGTTAGATAATAAGACATTAACTACCGGGTAGCGTTCAAAAGGCTATAGTTTATACGAGTGTATGCAAAAGTAGATAGCGACTGACCAATAAAAAAACAGTATAACACAACAACAGCCACCAACAAGGTCGAGGTTTTCTAATATTATCTAACTATGTCAATGTACATGTACCTATATATAAAGTATGTGGTCGCCGTTGTCTCTATCGTTAAGGTATTTTGAATATTGCAATTATTGCAATAATTATTTTAATTTTCAAAACCCGGAAATAATCATTCGCAATATTTTGGAACCGTCTATTATATAAAATATATACAATTAATAATTATTTTATAAATTCGTTAAAATGCATGAATATTAAACTCAACGAATCGTTAACAAAAATTATGACTGAATTAATTGCAAATATATAAAAATAGACCATACAAAATAAAATAATAATTATCATGAAAATATGAAAATTTGTACAGCAATTAAATGTATTGAATTATATCTAATGTGTTTAATGTTTGAATAACACTTTAACAGTAGTGTTAATGAGTAGGTGAGTAATTAATAAAACTGGCATTCAACCATCTATATTACTCATAAAACGAACACGTAAATAAGTGAATTATTCTCTATTTATGTGTAGTTTTCTAGTTTAGATTATATTACATTTTTTATGTTATGGTTGATCAATTTAAGAATTTGTATGGGTATCTATATAGTACATATATATAATGTAAATTCTAAACTAAATTGTATTATGTGCGTGTACTGTGCACTGTGTACTTCCAAGTCGCTATATAACGTATGTACGTATAATACCTATCTATTATTGGCTATTTGTATCATTATAATACTACTGCACATATTAAATAATCAAATATAAAAATAATATATTATTTGTTAATATATAAACTCAATACTCATTACCAATTATAAACAATAAACATGTCTATAGATTCATTACTATATACATAAATTATATAACTATGTTAATTAAACGTACCATATGCATTATACATTTTCTGTTACCTACCTGCCTATAGTTAAATATTTAACATTTCAACGTATTTAGTATAATAATAATTTATAATAACATTTACTAAACATAATAAAATGTCATAATATTACATCATGACATATTTTGTCTTAGTAAATATGTTTTGTATAATAATTTCTGCGCATAAATAAATTACACTGCAAATTCGAAAGTAAGTATATGAAAAAAAAATACTCAATATAACCCAATTAACAAGTGCAACGAAAGTTAATTAGATTAAGAAAATAATACAATAACAACCAGTATCATATATACTGTATACATAATATATGTATTTATTATAATTCTCTTATCTGAAAGTCATTGTCTTTTTAAAAAATAATTTTGAACGTCAACTGTTCGTGCGATAAGTACCTATGTACAATAATTACAGTCGATTATAGATTGTATCTTTAAAAGCTATAAAAGTTGGACTTCATACTATCACTGACATTATTTCATATGTAAACCGTAAACCAATTACACAACAGTTCAATGATGCATAGAGAATAAAAAAATAAGTACACTAAGTTCAAAATGAGTTCATAACAATAATAATCATTGTATTTTGTATGGTGTACCTATTTAATATATTTTATACCATTGAACTACGATAAATATTTATCAAAATGTTTATACGAAACGTCAATTTAGAATTAAAAAAATTGTCTATTCGTGTCGAATTTTAATGGACTTTAACCATTGTCCGGTTTAAGATGGCTAATATTGTTTTAAACAAATAAAATATAAAAAAATAACACATACATTAATATGATGTGTATTATTGTGTATCAACTTTAACTTTCTTTAAGCGCTTGTTTATATATTTCTAAAACTTTAAACTTAATTACAAAATTACAAAATATAACTACAAGTAAATTATCATAGTAATAACTATAGTGCGAGCAAAAATATGAACTAGTCTTTGGCGTTTGAACACGTCTAGTATTTGATAAAACAAGGTTTACGATTTGCGAATTTAATTCAGACGTCATTAAGAATCATTGAAATTGTGACTGTTATTGTATGTTGTAAATAAACAAAAACATTTAAAGTGCCTATTCAATTTAAATTCAAATACTATAATCATAGGGTTTTTACTATTTAATGCAATTCAACACAGAGTAATATATTTTATAATCTATAATATACAAAAATTATACATTATACACAGCGTATAGATATACATTATAAGTAGCATAATAATAATATTTAAAAATTGAAAGCAGTTATCAACTTATATTATATTTTATTCTATCGTCGAGTAAGTTAGTATTAGTGGTATTCAATGTTTGTTTAGAAATTAGAACTAGATACTTACCAGGATTGAACCACACAATGTGTTATCTAACTTTTCGAATATATAGGTATAAACTAACATGAATTACTAGATAATAAAAAGTATACAATAAACTACTAAAGTAGCAAATAAATAAATAATATTGCAGATTTGTATCTTGTGAGATATTTTTTTCGTACTATCATGCATAATGCATATGGTACCTACATTTAAAATATAATATAATGTGATAAAAAAAATATTTATTAAATCATTAAAAATTCTTGGAAATATGTGCACAACTTTAACTATTGATTAATGAATATAATTATTGTTAGAGTAATAATGTTTAATTATATGTAATATTGTAAATCAAATTTGGCAATTATCTAAATTAGAATCTATATTAATTGCTCATAATAATTGAGTATTATTGTACAATGTCTTAACATGATTATAACTAAAACTGATAGTTAAAAAATATGATTGTATATTAACTAACATGTAATTTTAAAGTGTATTTATTTTCCTCTACGTAAATTGAAAATACGTCGATTTAAAAAATGTTTCCGCACAGTAGTTCTAGTACGATGTTTTCTAAACCGAAAAAAACGCACAGATTAAAAATAGCTATTCTTTGACTCTAAATCAAAAACTCTTTTAGTATATGTGCGTCGGTCGTGTGTATATAGTGCGTAGGTACTGTGTAATGTGTATAATATTATAATATGTGTTTCGAACATATTATAACAAGTTTACTCGTGCGTAAAATTTTTTTTACGTATTAAATATCTTGAATTGGTAACATACCAGCTAATATATTATGTAAGTTACAGTTGTTCATGAATCTATAGTTTTATTACAGTACCTAGGTGATGTTTTTTTTCCGTATGATAGTTACATTGTTTGCGTCACGTTATGAATATAAAAAATATGAAATGTCCATGGCCCATAGGTATATAGAAGGTACTGAAACTGAACGTTAAAATTATATTTTAAAATCTACTTGCATTGTGATCACCGTGGTCCGAAGTGACTATAGGATATCTGACGTGATATTATACATAACTAATATCAAAACAAAAACTGTGAAAATCAAGTTTATAAAAAAGAAATCTCACTGTTACACTGTTATATTGTATCGGCCTCATTACCATAAAATAGATCTAAGCGGAACTAGTGCCAAAGAAGATGTCGATTTAAAATATTTACATATTATTTAAATATATATATATATACTATAGTTGATCCGGAATTCAGAACTCGTGTCCTTCCTTAAACGCGGATGATATAAATATTTCGTGTATACATATAATAAATATAACATATAAATTATAATTATTTATAGGCATATTATAGGTATACTGATCATTTTAGACTTTCTTAACACTCTCGACTCTCAACTCATATATAATGCCGTTGTATTGCGTTGTTACTTGTTGTCTTATGGTGTGGTGAGCGTGTGCCTGAATGTATACGCGTGTTTATTGAATAGCTGAAGTGAAAATACAATTTGTTGAATTGGAATTTAGGAAGTAGATAGCCGCACGAGAAACCAGGAGTGAATGCTGGGTAAGTGTGTAAGCAGATGACCACGAATCACGATGAAGGAGCATATTAGGAACAATTTCGAGTCAATAATAATTACTACAGTAATGTAATCACTACGACACAACCTAAAAAGTATTGCGAGTGAAGTATTGATTTATAAAATATAAATAATAAATAATAAATTCGCTTGTACGTGTAATTAATTATAGAAGTCTATGTACATTACATTACACAAGGTAAAATCGGTTTTATCTATAACGCGGGCTGTACATCGCTTTGAATTCAATTTTGTACAGGCATCTTCAATATGAAGGAAACTTTGCAAAAACAACCAGAGTATTTAACGATAAAAAATACTAGGGGACAACCAACGACATTATGTTATGTGCAAGAGTCGAGACGTTATACGTTATACGCACCTACTATAAAATGTTGTAACGATACATCTACAGATGATAGCGCCTATTATATATAATTAATTTAGTACCTATAGATAATTACCACGTTTACACGATGACCTTAGAACAAGTTTAAAAACATGGATATATACCTTATCGATAGATTATTATTTATTTATTTATTTTTAGAATTTAGAGTAATTTCATTCACCAGTGAATTTAAAACCGTTTTAACGTCACCGTGGTGTAAACATAGTGCAGTGTGTATATTATAAATTACATATATACATATATTTAGTTATGTGCACAATTAAATTGCACGAATACAATGTGCAAATTAAAATTTATCGTATTTACAAATTACAAAATTGTATAAATAGCATAATATAGTATAGATACGTAAAAAATTTAATCTTATATTAAGATGATGTCATCGCATTGTTTTTCTCTGGCCCACGCGCAACATAGGTAAATGCATTCACGCAAAATCACTTGTCATACGTTTTGGATACTACGTAGAGTAAAATCGCCTGTTACAAAAGTTATAATTTTATAAAGAATACAATTGTTGAAGGTATGACACAAACATTTTTCTCAATATTGTCTCAAAATAATTTAATATCCGTTTAAATTTACAAAAAAAATAATTTATATTGAGTATTCAGTCAAATAATAATAAAATACAAAACCGATTTGTTAAACTCTCTAAAATATTATCATCTATAATTTTTATAATAAGTGATTTTATTATAAGATTATTCGAGAATCACGAAAAACGATTTTATGTGAATGCGTTTTTATCGATATTGCGCTGACATCAATTTGAGTGTCGAAAGTAGAAGTCTAAAAAGAGCGATCCATTTAGCATTGGCCCCCAAGAATATTACTATAAAAGTCTGTTGCTTTTTGACGACTGACGGATAGGTATAGGTAGATATAGGTAAGTAGGTAGGTTAGGTTTAGGTACTTACAATCATTGGCTTGTCTTCCCACTTGTCCACATTCCTCCATATGTAATCGGGTAGGGTGAGATCCACGGGGTTGACGGTGCCGAATGGAGACTCCAAGATTATTGGTCCGGTTGATGACGAAGGGGTGGAGCGGGAGGAAGTGGCGCCGAACATGCGTACGGCTGCAGTAGTGCACGGCGCGTGCGACCCGGACGCAGTCCAGGACGGCGACGTGCGACAGTGGTTCGTCGACGCTTTGGAACACTTGTGCATCGGTCCGTTGAAAATGCGACGAGCGCCGGTCATAACTCTCAGTCGGTCCATGTCGTCGGTTTTATTTGGATATCACGAAAATTCCGTGCACGGTCGACGACGAGCTTATGTGTGGTTTTAGAAATCGGTTGGTGTTTATAACGATAAATATCGATATAGGTATTTATCTGCAGTCGATGTGTCCAGTTCAAAACGGATTATCGTCGGTAATTGTCGTAAAAATATTTTAGATATTTTACTAGTAGAACAGGTACGTGTGCGACGACAACAAAATATATTAATATTGTTACGATGTCGCGTTGTACGAGGAGCCAACGTCACACGGCCTGCGGACGAGAAACTGTACTGAATGTGCTGTACTGTTGTGCGGGCCAGTGGCTGGCGAATATTATATTATTGTCTACCATATGTAAACATGCAACACGTTGTCGGCCGCCGCCGCCGCCGCACATTCATAGTCGTACGACCATACGCCGTACGGTTTCGGTGGGCGGCAAGTTGCATTTCTACCGCGCGCTCACCGCCCCCGACACCGTTAGCCGACACAATGCTATACAGAGTGGTTGCACGCGTATACACTTATCTATTTACCTATTAATCTAGAACACGTACGATAAACAAAATAATAATATTTCGATGTATATTATATATTGTATACGTGTTGAACACTGTCGGACACGCGCACCGACAATGTTTTCGATTAAAGTGTTTTTTTTTTTTTTTTGTTCATACTATTTACAATATTATTTTTTAATACAATACATGACTCGTGATAATATACATGCGAATTTATTGCACATACCAATGTATCCTCATGTCATATAAAAAGTAATAATTTTTTTTTGTCAACAACTCATATAAGACTCAAGTCAAAAATTACCGTATCCCATATAGGTATTACCTATTTAATATTATTTCCTCATTTAAATACATAACGTACAACATAGGCATACAAATAACATAGTTTTTTTTGTGTGTGTGCGATGTGAGAAAGCTTAAGTTCACCATATTATATATTATAATAGATTTAAAAAAATCGAGTCTTACAAAATGTACAAATTCTTATTTACATAAATTACATCGTTTTCATTCAATAATATTCAGCGACTACCTATTATAAGTAAACAAAATCGCTGACAAACTCACATTATTATTAGGTACTACCAGTACTGGTAATATCTGTGCTAAAATAATATTACATTTTCGAGTCATATTATTCTCTTACATATTTCCTACAGAAAAACAACGATATTCTTATCGTCTGTAGGGTTTAAACACCTATATTAAACGTACACTACAAACACCATAAATAAAATGTTGAATACATTTTTTTTTTCAATAATTTTGATCTGGCTTAATTATTAAAATTATAGAAAATAAATGATTTACTATTGATAACTTCTACCTACTTATTTAATGAAAATTTGATTTGGGGATAGATTAGCATAGTTTTGGCGGGCTAAGTCTTTTCAAGCTTCCTATTTATGCTAAAAATTAGAAAAAAAAAATTTCAAATCAAATTACAATAAATACAACATATAATATAACTTGTTAAAATTATATTTTAATAATCACCAAAACAATACCCGTCGGCCGTCACCACAAAAGTTATCCTTATTTTATATTACCTATTAATAACAGTGATCGACTTGGAGGAACACAGGGAGATAAAGTAGGTACCTACTCCAATTAATTTTCAAAAGTTTTAGCGTATCCCTTCTATTATTTTTAAGGGGAACGCACATAAGACATACGCTTCATCATTCTGCATTTCTCTTAAAATTCGGAAGATACCATCATACTTTGTTTTATATAAATTATTTCATAAACGTCGATCTAAAAATTATAATATCTATCATCTATATGTAATATAAAATTTGTTATCACTTATCATATATATTTAAATTGATTGTTATCTTTTAATTTAATTTTCATTATCATCATCATTGTTATTAATACAACGTACTATAATGTCCATCCAATAATAGATGTATACCAAGTAGCCATGCAAATAGATACGTAAAATCTTGAATAATAAGCGGTAAAAGAGATGCGGAAGAAAATTGTTATCCAAAAGGATAAAATTGGAAGATAAAAACAACATTTTACTAATAATAATTTATGGAACTATTTTCAAATAGATGTTTTTTATTTATTTATTTTTATTATCCTTTTGAGTATGTTATTATTTATAACTATATAATATATAAAATAGGTAAAATTATTACCTGTCTTTATTTTTTTTTTTATTGATAATTTATAAATACTTTTATATGATTTATATATATATATTGAATTATATATATTTATATAGGGGGGTTGGTGGCATAGCCCTCACGGCTCAATAACGATTAACAATTGATGGGGACGCTTTTTTTTTAAAAATAAACAGAGTTCTCCCATTTTAATTTTTTCAAGTCGAGCACTGCCTATTATTTTATTATTGATGATCTAATTATATAGTATTATGCATGACTAGTCATGGTATTATGTAGGTATTATCTAATACTATAATTTTATTGATATGAATTATAATATATTCCACAGTCAATATAATATGATTTATACTTGCTATTTCATTTAATTTCTGAAGTATCAATAATCATTTACATAACAAATGCGAGACAATATAAAATTGTGTAATGTGTTTATAGCACGATTAAAGATATACTTTTAAAGGTATATCTTTAATCGTGGTTTATAGATAAGAAAATACGATAACTATATATATGAAAATGCTTCTACTTACTATTTGTCGTTATAATTTTAAGTTGATAAATTATAATGAAATAAAATAAATACATAGATATTTAAAATATTTTTACTACCCACTAAATAAATTATATAGTAAGTTTAAAAAATATAATAATATATATACATTTTGAATACAATATCTGATAAATTTCCAATTCGTTATTATTAATTATTCACCAATTTATCATTTAAATTAAAAATATAACAATACAACAATCATTATATTATTTATATTTGATCAATAAAAACCTAACTTAATTAAATCAACCACTCTGTATAACAGGTATCGTATCTCGTCCAAAGGACGAAGACACGTGAATGAACGTTGTCATAGTTACCCATTGGACGCTTAATTTCAGGGCCTAGGATGTTCGCTCTTGTAAGATATAAATCGGTCTATGCCATGGTTCAAGGGTATTTGTTGTGTTTACAAATCGTTTAAATTCATTCGTTTCCTCAATGTTATTGCGAAATTATTTTTGATATTAATTATATATTACTATACATCTACAACATGTAATGAGTGTACATTTAAATTTAAACTATACAAATGGTTTTTTTTTATTTCTTCACTTTAAATTTAAGTTAATTATTACAAGTAACCTATTAATTATTATATTTTGTTTTTATTTTTCCTAATATCATTGATTATAAATACTAGTATCTATTTATAATCAATGCTAATATTTAACACTAAATTCTAATATAATCGCGAAGACGAAAAATTTACTTTTAAATAAAATATTACCTATAGGCTATAGTTGTTATTGATTTTGATTTTTTTACTGAAATTGTTTATTTAAAAGGAAAACCACTAAGTAATTCATTTAATAAATTTATTTTAAATTACATACCTAAACAGTCGCTGCAACACGATTAATAAATACAATTTTACCGTTGTCTCGGTGTAGAACAATAGTAGGTACCTACCTAAAAAGATAATATTTTCTTAATAAGTGATATTAAAAATAAATTACAAAAAGAGCAAGAAAACAAGAAAACCATATTCAATTTATTTCATATTTATAATAAATTGGGAAAAATTGGTGTAGTTTACACCAAACAACGATAAAATAAAATTATAAAAATAAATAAAATGTGGTATAAAAATCTAGTTTAATTTGATATAAATATAAATATATTATAATATACATAGTATTGACTATAGTAGTATAGTCTATAATATAATTTACAATATATACCTAAAAATAAATACCTTAATATATATTAATCTATTTAGTATTTATAACAAAAATTTTGAAAAAAAAATTTTTAATCAAACCAACGATAATAATTTGTTGTGGTAATGGAAAATTTTGAAATATAAAAATAAAAGAAAATATGTATTGTATAATATATTATTTTATATTTTACATAAATCATACATATAATCCCGATAAAATATAGAGTAAGATTTTTTTTTAAATAATTTTAATTGAATATAATTTTAAGAATTTATAATGGCTGGTAAATAAATTAAAATATACATTTTAAACATAAAAAGTAATAGTTAGATTGTAGATACTTACATAATCAAGTCTATAGTCATAAATTTTCAAATATTAAAGTTTAAAATGTTTAAATATGATTTTATTTATATACTTATTAGTTTTAACTTTACAATTTAAATAATGTTGTGTTAGATATAATATATAGGTATAGACATAAAAATATTTAATATCAAATGAAAAATTTACAAAAGAAAAAATGGTTATGCATTAGAAATTAGAATAATTATTTGGAACAAATTACTTTTGATGCTGATCACAGTGATTACGAATATTTATTTTTGATAAATATTCGGAAACCAATAGGTACGTTATTATAGTTTAAAAGTTAACAGCTGTTTAGCGATTAAAATAATTCAATGTGTAGCCGTGTAGGTATAGTATTGTTGAAATAATTTTTTTTGCTTTTCAAACCTAAGTAATATGTATATGATAATTACTATTTTAAATAAATTTATTACATATAATCAATTTTATATAAGTTTGATTCCCTGCGTATTATGATTGATTGTTTATATAATCAATGGTAATGTGGTATTGTGTAATATACGAGCCTGTTCAGATCATACACATTGTCGTTACAAAATCAAGCTTAGCAGTCAAATCGGTGAATTGACATACCTATTATTTTCTGTAGTATTATTCATTGGACAAGACACTTATTACTTAGTATAGTGTTATGTCCGTTAGTATACCAAGAACTAACTTATGAAATAATATAATTATTCCTATTTTATATACTTGTAAAATTAATAATATTACCTAAGTGTATTGAAACAATTAAAAAGAATAAATAAAAGAAAATAATAATTTTGGAGAAGGCGGGATTTGGCAGAAATTTCTAAGGACCAATTCGGCGAGTCCCCTAAGCCCAACCTTCTATAAAAGAGTAGAAATATTCTACGTAAATTTGTGTATTGTGTATATATTCTGTGGTATAGGTATCTTTTTCGTAGATTCGAATTGGAAGTAGATACCTAGTGAGATTTATGAAAAAACCCATTTATTTGAAATTAAATGTAATATTTAGTGGGTGGATCCGGTACTAATTACAAAATAATCAATTAAATAAATAATTATTATTTTAAGGTTTAAAAAAAAAACAGGGTATATTGGTAGAGTGAATCACCATTAACCTTGTTGATATTGGAACGTCTAAACAGGACGATTAAGTTTAGGTGAGTTTTTTTATGAAATTTATGAGTGCTACACACACCAATAGAGAAATTGAGAGCATGTTAGAGATTCAAGATTTTTTAATGAAATATATTGGAAGGAACTTTATTTGTAACGCAGCGGTTTTTTTTTTTATATATAAAATTGTTATGAAAGAACTTATTATATACTAAATAACAACGATTTTGTGTTTTCTAAAATGTACTTAAAAGATAACATCAAGTATAAAAAAAAGATTAGGTTAGGTTAGGTTGTAGTAGCGAAAATGCCGAAAATTATTAAATCTTTACGAACCGTGAGTTCACAGATATTATTCTGTTATTTTCCTAAATATCCTAAGCATATTATTATTTTATTATAAGGTCAATATTTTTTTCGTTTTTTTCTTTAATATTGTAGCCTTTGAATTTTATGTTCACATAAAATCGCTTCTAGCTATATTTCACGGTATATAAAAATGATGCTTAAATGCTCAATCTGTCAATCATATAATGTCTATAGTCTATTGTTTATATGTGTTCTAACAACATCACCCAACATTACCGTGATTTTTTTGTAAAATTTATTTAATGCGATTTATCAAAACATCAGCGCCATCTAGGTGTAGGAATAATAAATTGTTTTTCACAAATGCTCGGTCGCTGTTATCAGTCGTCCCTCGTGCGGTTGTTGATAACTGATAATTCTAATCACACCAAAACATAAAAACGTGTTTTCAAAATTGTTATTATTACGTTCAACACTAACTCGTGGAATTATTTTTGTTTTATTTGTAATTTCGATTTTCGCCGGTCACACGGTTTTCCGGTGTCATTTTTGTTTCACACCGTGATTAACAATGGCCGAGGAATTCGATGACAAGAAAAAAGAACACAGGAAAAGACATTCTGGTAATATTTTAAACTTATGATTATGTTTTTAAGGCGATTGCACACTGTGCACTAAGTAAATTGAATAAAAAAATGTTCAATCAGTCATCATAGTAAATAGTCAAGTTTAATTTTTATGTTTTTCGCTTGTACAGGCAGGAAAGCTGAGAAAAAAGTCTTAAAGAAAAAATTAGATCAAGATGAAGCTTCTGCCAGAAAAAGGAATCCCAAAGCATTTGCTATTAACTCTGTTGTTAATGCTCAAAGACGATTCAGAAGGTTGGTTGAACAGAATGTTTTCAGTGCTGAGAATTCTAATTATAAAACTATGAATACTTTTAATATGTGTTAAATTAGGGCTCAAGATTTGGATACCAAAAAACAACATATACCTCTTGTTGATCGTACACCTTTGGAACCTCCGCCAATTATTGTTGCAGTTGTTGGGCCTCCAAAAGTTGGCAAAACAACATTAATTAATGGCATTATAAAAAATTTTACTAGACAACCTCTCACTACCATTAATGGTCCAGTTACTATAGTATCTGGTAAAAGAAGACGTATTACATTAATTGAATGTAATAATGACATAAATAGCATGATTGATTTGGCCAAAGTAGCTGATCTTGTTCTCCTCATGATTGATGCATCATTTGGATTTGAAATGGAAATATTTGAGTTTCTTAATATTTGTCAAGTAATATTAATTATTTGTTTATTTTATTATCTACAGTATTAATTTTTATTATTTTATATAGGTACATGGAATGCCTAAGGTAATGGGTGTTTTATCTCATCTTGATATGCTAAAAAATAACAAAACTCTTAAACGTACAAAGAAATTACTAAAACATCGATTTTGGACTGAAGTTTATGCTGGTGCAAAATTATTTTATTTGTCTGGTGTTCATAGAGGAGAGTATGTTCGCAATGAAGTTAAAAATTTAGGAAGATTCATTTCAGTTATGAAATTTAGACCTTTAACTTGGCAAACTTCTCATTCATACGTTCTAGGTAAGTTATTATGTAGTTTAAAAAAAATATAAATTGGTTATTTACTTACTTAATCATTACTATATAATACTTAACGTAGTTACGGGAGATTGATGATTTAGTAAATAAATGAAGCCATTCATAAATGTTCATCAATGTTCTCATAGCCTCAAAGTTGTGTGAATTTCTCTTTTTAATGTGAATTATGTGTTTTATATACTTTAGTGGATCGTATGGAAGATCTTACACCACCAGAATTAATTAGGCAGAATGTAAAATGTGATCGTCGAGTTAGTTTATATGGATTTGTTCGAGGTATTCCAATGAATAAACAGAGTAGTGTCCATATACCAGGTAATAAAATATTACATTTATTATTATAATTTGGTGTATCATAATTAATAATTTATTTTATGATACTCTTAAATAAACATTTATATATATTTAATTAATGTATAAATAATTTATGTAATTATTTTTTACTAGGTTGTGGAGATTCTCCTATATATGATATGTGTTATCTTCCTGATCCTTGCCCTTTGCCTGAAAAATTAAAAAAGAGAAGTTTAGTTGACAAAGAGCGTCTTGTTTATGCACCATTTTCTGGAGTTGGTGGAATTGTATATGATAAAGATGCTGTATATGTTGAACTTGGTGGAAGCCATTCTCATAGTAAAGTATGTAATTTTCACTTGATTCATATTTAATTCATATATACAAATGATGTGAATTTGTGTTAATACATTATGTTTTTTCATTGTAGTTTTATTCAGTTATTTAGGGTTTGAATATATTTATGAATGCTCAAATTTTAATTTTTAGTTTAATAACATGAAAATGGTTCTGTTATTTTTAAACCAATATAACTTATACTATAGTATGTGCATTTGGAACTAAATAGTTATTTTTATTTTATTGAACCTACATTCTTATCATGGCCAGTGGTTGAAATGACTAAAAATAAGTGGAAGAATGCCTTAAAATTCAGATTTCCTCATTTCATCATAAAATTCTTCTTACTTTGTTTAATATATTTTTTTTTTTTATAAATTTAGGAATTGATTGACTCACACATTATATACTATACACATCTACTTATCAGTTATTTTAGCCAAGCTGAAATATGCTATAAAACAATTATTTTCATCATAAAAATTAAATGTGCTCTCTTAGATAAAAATATAATGACAGTAAAATAATACTATAATTTAAATTTTAAATGAATAATTTTAAAAATGTTAATATATACTTCAGTTTAAAAAACAAATCTTAAGAGGGATGTGTTATTCTAGACAAAATAATTGAGGGATGAAAAATGTAAGTTTAAAAAAGTAGAGGCATGTCATCTCTCCGTATCCTAACCCCCACCACTTCAATTACTGATGATGGCACAAATTAGTATTTAACAGTGTCTGATCTAAAATTATTATAAATATAAATGTGGGTCTTAAAAAAAAATTAAATTTTTGTCCACACTTGGTTATGTACTTTGTATGTATAAAACTGTTCTATAAGCAATGTGTTAAAATGTGTTTACACTATTGATTAATATAAGTAATAATATTAAAAAATGTATATTTTGTTTAGATTATGAATAATACACAAGATAATACCCCTGGTCGAGAATTAGTGAACAATATAGTGGAAACTCAAGATACTTTAGATCAAAAAATTGATCGTAGTGAAGTTCAAATTTTTTCTAATACTGAACCAATTATTTCAACTGATTTTGTAGAAAAGTTTGTTCAGTATTAAATATATTATATAATACATATCTCATTTTAAATTAGAATTAAGTATAATAAAAAATTTTTTTCTAGCAATGATAATGATATGGAAGAAGAATTGTCTGTAACTAATGTAACAGATCCTAATGATGGTCGAAATCGACGTAAAGTCATGTTTCGTTCTGATGATATGAAATTTTCTGATCTTGATGAATCCGATACTCAAGATGATGATGATGATGATGATTCTTCTATTGAAGATATTAACCTGGTGAGTGAAGAAAATAACGATTCTGATTCAGAATGGTCAGACTCAGAAGATGAAACCGAAAACAAAAAAGATAAAGCTGAAAAGTCACGTTTTTATGGACAATCATTTGGGAAAGAAAATGAAATCAGAAAAAAAATTGCCAATGAATTGGCAAAATTAGACAAAATTAACAAAGAATCAAAAATTGGCAACTGGAATGAACAAGAAGATGAAGAAGAACAAAATTATTCAGATAGTGATATTGAATATGATGAAGATTCTGATGCTGAAGATGATAGTGAAAGTGAAAGTGATGAATGTGATAATAATAAAGAGGACAATATTAATACTACAGCAAGTGATGAAAATGATGTAGATGATAAAGATATAAAAAAAAATTCATTCGACAAATTATCTCATAAAAATTTACAAGAAACAAATGGAGAAGATTCAACATTAAATTGGAAGAAAAATTTGGCACAAAAAGCAACTAATGCATATTATGAGCGACAAAATTCAGTTGCTAATCTATGGAATTTAGTTTATGGTAAATAATTTTTTAAGTGAATTTAGTTAATATAATTAATATAAAATTAATGTAATGCAATTTAATAAGTTGATGTGTGATGAGTTTATGGCAGAGGACTTGTAGCATTTGCATAATATTTGTTTTGCACAGTCATAAAAGTAGTAGAGTACGAAACAAAAATGTTTCATGCTTCCACAAAGTTAGTTTTGAAATTTTATTTTGCATATAAATGCATATTTTGAGTCCTTTTTGTTTTTAGGGCATATTTTACACTTTTATATGCCATTTAATACATTTTAAAACATATTTAACTTAAATTAATTTTTTTCACATTTCAAACAACACAATCAATAAATTTGGATAAAAATGTATTAATTTTTAATTTTTGTTTTCTATAGTTTTTTATTGTCCGCTTTCATATGCTTTTTCCAAAAGCGCTTGAAGATTACTGATAAGGCTATAATATTAGTTTTTGGTAATTAATTAATTTTATTAATTTAAAGATAGATAAGTATTTATGGTGATTAGGTTGTCAATCTGAAATATATTTAAATTAGGAAATTGTTTTGACTTATTTTAAATACTAATTATTTTATTAATACTTTTAAATTTAATTGAAAAAAAATTTAAGTTCATATTATAGGGTTTTAAGTGCTTGCATATTTAGTGCTTTTTTAGAGCTACAAGTCCTTTGTCTCAGCGATGATTAATAAATGTCATTAAAACATAAATTTATTTTGCATTTAAAATATTAAAACTATTGAAATTGAAATTTTGAAACCCATTTTTAAATTAAAAATTATTATTTTTTTTTTTTTTTAATAGGTGATGAAGTTAATGAACAAAAAAATAATAACGAGTTAAATGATGATGAAGATGAATTAGGAGGTCTATTTAGAGTATCTTCAATGAAAAATATTAAAAAACAAAGAGAAAAAGATGACATGAATTTAGAAGATGTATCAAAATTTAATGTTGATCATCATCATGACTGGAGTTCATCAGAGGTAATTACTAAAAATATTTAAATTCAGTTATACATATAGAATACTCTTAGTGAGATCATATTATTATATTTTTTTCCATTCATTCAGATTTAAATTATTTCCATATTTGTTTTATTCATTTCAAAGTAACAATTAGTCTTTAGTTTTTTAATACCCCTAAAATTATAAATCTTCAAATAACTATTAATGAATGATTTTTTTGTTTATAATTATTGATTAAAATTATCTTATATGTTTGTTAGGTTTGTGGTACTATAAAAGACATGTTTGTAACTGGTAAATGGAATCGTAATGAAGATGCTACTGCACTCCTTGAAAATGATGATGAAGAACTGTATGGTGATTTTGAAGATTTGGAAACTGGAGAAAAAGTCGAGGGCCAAGATTTTGATTCTGATAACGATAGCGTTATTGAAAAACCCAATAAACCATTAACTGAAGATGAATTGATTGAAAAAAAGAAAAAATTAAAAGAGCAGTTTGATGAAAACTATGATGATAAAGAAGGAGGTCCAAGTACATATTATGATGAATTAAAGGAAGAAGCTTCTAAACAAGCACAACTCAACAAGAGCCAGTTTGAAGGAATGGATGATGAAATCCGTGTACAACTAGAAGGATATAGAGCTGGAATGTATGTTCGGGTAGAGTTAGATGCAATGCCATGTGAATTAGTAAGCAATTTTGATCCATCTTACCCATTGATTGTAGGAGGATTACAAAGTGGAGAAGAAAATATTGGATTTTTGAAAGTAATTATTAAAACATTAAACTTAACAATATTTTATAGTTATTTATTAATAGATTGTTTTGAAAAATAGGTACGAATTAAGAAACATAGATGGTACAATAAAATACTCAAAAACCGAGATCCTATTATTATATCAATGGGTTGGAGAAGATTTCAGACGTTACCAATATTTTCCAAACAAGAAGATAATATGAGACATAGGTAGTTAAGTAGTGAACTTATTACTTTTGCATCTATAATTATTTTTTCTCATTTATATATAATTTATATTTACATATATTTAAACATTTAAGGATGCTTAAGTACACACCTGAACACGTCATGTGTATGGCCCACTTTTGGGGTCCAATGACTAAACATGGTACTGGATTTTTAGCTGTGCAAGATGTTTCAACCAAACAGGTTTGTAAAAAAAATGTTATAAGATGTTTAATTTTTTTTCCATTATATGTTTGTTTAAAGACTGGTTTCAGGATAACAGCTACCGGAACGGTTGTAGATACAGACCAATCTACTCAAGTTACTAAAAAGTTAAAATTGACAGGCACTCCTCTAAAAATTTACAAACGTACAGCATTTATTAAAGATATGTTTAATTCTACTCTGGAGGTAACTAAATTTGAAGGAGCTCGTATTAAGACTGTTTCCGGTGTTCGAGGCCAGATTAAAAAAGCTTGCTCAAAACCAGAAGGTTCATTCAGAGCAACTTTTGAAGATAAAATTAAAATTAGTGGTATTTATTGATTGGTGTTTATTACAGTTTGTTATATTGTATATACTGATCACCTTTTTATTTTACATTACCAGATATTGTGTTTTGTCGTACGTGGTACAACGTTGAAGTTCCAAAACTTTATAATCCAGTTACATCATTGCTGTTACCTTTGAATGAAAAAAATTCTTGGCGTGGTATGAAGACTACAGGACAATTAAAAAGAGAACAAGGCATTAAAGCACTCCCCCAAAATGATTCTATGTATACTGTAAGTATTTTTCTTAATTTCTTAATTCTAACAGTTTTTATGAATATGATTAATTGTAAAACTATTTTTCTACATTTCTTATAGCCAATACATAGAAGTATGAAACATTTCAAGCCTCTCAAATTGTCTAAGAATTTGCAAGCTCAGTTACCTTATGTAGACAAACCCAAGACGTTGGCAACCGCTAAATTAGACTTGAAAAAACAACGTGTGGCTGTGGTTAGAGATGGTCATGAAGAACAGGTTGCTTCTTTAATGAAGATGATTCGTACCACTTATAAGGAGAAGAAACGAAAAGATAGAAAAGACATGAGAGTGAGAGTTAGGAAACATAAGAAAGACATCCAAACAGAAGTAAGGGCCAAATATAAAAGAGATCAACAAAAGAAAAAAGCTGTTATGCGAAAACGTACAAAAATGTCATCTAATAAATAATTTATGTTTTGTCTATTGTTTACTATTTTAAATCAATATCTTAAATTGTTTTATTTTATTTAAGTAAAATAAAAACCAAATCAATTTGTACACTATCTTCAAGTTATTTATAAATCAATTATATTATTAAGTATTCGTAGTCAGAAAACTGGTAATTTTTCAGTTTTAGTTGTTGTAAGGTGAATCCATCAAATGTTATATATTCTTCTATCCAACTATGATCTATTTAAGTCATAGGTACTATGACTATTATGGCACTATCACTATGGATGTCTTGCAGCATTTGTGTCTCTGGTTTATACATGCTTCAACTGGTATTATCATTTTTACTTATTTTACTAGATATCAGAAAACTGATCGGTATGAGTAAATAATAAATTTAATAACATTTAAGAAATAATTAGTTCATAAAATGGATCAATTTCAAATTAAATAAATTGAAAAGTAGGATATAAAGTAGTGGTTCTTAACCAGTGTTCTGTAAACTTGAAGTAAGTGGTTCCACCAAAATTTAAAAATCAGCGGGAACAAATCCATTAAGTAAACAAAATTTTCAATTTCATCATCTTAGCATTTGTAACGATTATCAATTTCTAAAAAACAACAGTATAAGATGTTTATAACTGTGTAAAATAATTTTGGAGTATTTTGATGGTTTATTTTAGTGTTTTATAAAAGTTATCAACTTTGACAAAAAACGAAAAAATGATTCTAGCACTAATAGTGCAAGTTTAAGTACAAGCAATATCAATGTTGATACTCCCAATAATGAAGATAAAACAAAAAAGGTCAGTAGAAAATACTTGTGTTCAGTGGCGTATTTACAACTTATTTATTTATTTTTAGGAGAGGGGGGGGGTGAAAAGTTTATATTATATATTTATATATGTATAAATTTAGTCAAATTATAAAATGAAATCAAGCTTTCTGATTTTATTTGCTAAATCATCAATCCCTGTTATATCTAAATCGAATAATATGTTATGAATGCATTCTTTGATATATTATACATTTTAAAATAAGTACTGGGTGATTTTTTTATCATAAAACACTCATTATTTCAAAAAATATTCATATTTTTGAAAACACTTTTACATACTTTCAAGTTGTTAAAAAAAACAACGTTTTATTAAAAAATTATATTTTTATATATTTTTTAAGTTATTTACTTTTTTGAATGACAACATAGTTTTGATTTCATACTCCAAAGCAGAATATTTTTATTAGTATTTCGATACATAAAAATCGAATTTAGGGCGAGTAGTTTATGAGTTATAAGTATTTATATTTTTTTGATTCGCGGAGTGGAGTAGTACGGGGTTACCCTACAAAATGTTTGTCCACTACTCCGCTTATCTAAACTTTAAATACGTATAACTCATAAACTACTCGCCCTAAATTCGATTTTTATGTATCGAAATACTAATAAAAATATTCTGCTTTGGAATATTAAATTAAAACTATGTTGTCATTCAAAAAAGTAAAAATTTAAAAAAAAAATAAGGATAAAAATATTTAAAAATATAATTTTTTAATAAAAACGTTGATTTTTAACAGCTTGAAACTATGTAAAAAATGTTTTCAAAAACATGAATACTTTTTGAAATAATGAGTGTTTCATGATAAAATAATCACCTTGTATAAATACTATAAATATTGTTTTATCTTACGGTTGTGTTCTGCAAAATTTTTATAAAAATATGTTAATTGTTTCGCGTCATTTAAGAAAGGTGTTATTGGAATTTGGTATAAGTTATACCAGCGTATAAGGAGTGTATAATTATTAATTATTATGATAAAAAATAACTTGGTTGATTAAACACGTTTAATAGTCACAGTAATATTGATTATTTAATTTTTATTTAATGAACTGATTAATCTTTATTAGGTATATTAATTAATGATTTAATAAATATTTAAATAATATTCACGTGTGATCGTGTAGTTGTTTAAATAACTCAAGATTCAATTGAATTTCAAAATTTCAATTGAGATTTATGAGTAATCATCACCTCATGATTGCTGGTTGTCGGTTGATGACTGCAGTCATTTAACAAATTAGTTCCCATTTATCTTGTAAATAGATACCTAAATGAAAAAAATTCTAGACACGAAGACAGCCAATTTGAATAACTTTTTCTCTAATGATGTAGTTTAAATAGTTTTAATTAGCGGTATTATTGTGATAATATAGCAGGTAATCTACTTTTTATAATTTTAAATGTAATTGCGGATTTAGAAAATTTTGTAAATATTTGGTAACAGTCTTTTTTTATTAATAAATATTAATCGAGTCGATTAAGTGCGATTTCACTCTTATATAATATTAGGCATTAGATTAGTTATATAGGTAGAACCTACCTGTTACTTAACTATAAATCATAGTTATTACTTACTTATTACATATTATTAAATACTAGGGCTAGTATTTCTATGCAGTAAAAAAATTTTAAAATATGCATTTTATTTAAGTATCAAACTTTACAAGAACAATTTTTTTTAAATATTAATTTATATTATTGCCATTGTTACATTGAATATTAATTTATATTAGTATTTATTAGTTATTGTTAATTGTTATTACATGCTATTATTGGATTATATTTTTTTAAATTTTCAAATGTGAACGACCGGCGATTAGATCGAAGATTTGTATTGGTTGAAACTCCTTTCCACATCACACGATGTTGTTGGAACATATTTAAATGACGCGATTTGTCCCGAATTTAAAGTAATATTAACATCTATTATTTTTCTTCTGTTTTATATTTACCGTTTATAATGTTAAACATTTTTAGAAGTGTTTTGAATCCCTTATTCTTCTTAAGTATTAAATCTATTTTAGTTTAGATAGGTAGTATATTTACGATGGATCGACGAATAAACCAATAATTAGAGACGTTCATTAAATAAATACCATTTAAAATTAACAAGATTCTCAAAAATTTATATATATGCAATTATATGCGTTTTGCTCAAAATATGAAGAAAAAAAATTGTTTTATTTAATCAAGAATAAGCCAAATCGTGGACATATCTGACAATCGATCAATTTAGACTTAAGGAAAAAAAAACATGCAAATGCATAGAAATTCTAGCCCTAGTTATTCCATACATTGATTTATTTAAATTGATTGCTAAATAATTCTACAATTCTACAATTGATTAAAATTATGTATCCTACACGTAAGTACACAGAATTTAGATAGAATAGAATATATATTTTACAAACAAACAGATAATACAATACTTTAAATATATAACATTAATTTTAATTGTTTGTATACCTTCCTTAAGCTAATGCTTGTGTTGCAGGTGTGAAAGATAATAATGTTATTATATAAAATATTTATATAATACCTAATAGAAGTTTAATAAAATAGTTAGGTACCTACATTGGTAAATTTTTGACTATTTAATATAATATTATTATAATTTTTATAACCCTTAGTAAGGCCAATAGTGCCTAAGCAGTATAGATAGATAACTATTAAAAATAAAGTTATTTACTTGTCTCATTATCTATTATCCGGTATCCCCCACGCGTCACCAAACCGTAAAAAATCTATCATCACACCATCAGGTGACCTCACGTCATCAGTATTTAATTTAAAATGTCGATATTATTCTGTACCCGATAGGTTCTATATTACGTATAGGTAAGTCTATTACCCATTATTAATACCTTGGTACAGTGTCGTAGCCAGAGGGGGGGGGGGGCTGAGAGGCTACAACTCCTCCGGAATATTAAGAAAATTTAAAAATTATTTTAATTTTTAATGGTCTTTGAAAATCGATACAAAATAAGGGCATGAAGGCGAAGTGGCAACTTTGAATAATTAATAAAATAATAACACCTACAAAACGTTAACACCCTAATAGAGGCGATACTCATTAGTTACCTAGTATAAACTTTAGTTTATGATATAATTTGATATAAGCTTGTATAAATAAAGTCTAATAATTATTATTTATAATATGAGCTCAATATTTATAAATTTTAAAAGTACACATTTTAGAATAAATAAAATGCTCATATTAAATTATTTTTTAATACATTTTATTATCAATTAAGTACAAAAATAGTTATTATCAAGACAGTATAAAATGATAATAAAATCTTCATAATTACATCACATAATATTATAATCACTATTACATAACACTATTAATACTAGAACTGTATAAGTAATTAATAATGAAAATAAATTGATTAAACAATTATTAAGATACGTAAGGTACCTACGTATATTTTATATAGATAGGTGGTGTACTATAATGATACAAAAAGGTAAAAATATATCTTATAATGCACAGATTATATCTAAGCTAATAAATTAATACGAACTATACATCGATAATTTTTACCTTTGATTACTTAAACAACTTTGTTTATTAGTAATGAATCACAGTAAAGATAATTTCTAATAAATTAATTATAACATCTATCCATGTATGTCATATGGTGCACCTATTATTGGCTATATTGTTCTTGTTCTAATAATATAATACATTAATACAATAATACAATTTAAGTGAATATTAATAATTTATTACTTTAAGTAAAACCATAAAATTAAAGATTTCGATAAGCCCCGAATTAATAAATTATAAATTATATTGGTATCTAAGATTTTTGTATTGGAAACCTGGGTGGTTATATGTGTCATATATCTATTTACTAACTACATAGGTATATTATATATTTTATGATTTATCTATCTACTGTATTTTTTTTTCCAGACATATTTAATATTAAAATCATAATAATAACGAGTGATGAGTAAGTGCAAAAAACAGTTGCATTATACACCACGCAGTGCAAAATACGCCATTAAAAAATGTAGCTATAGCCTACTTAATATCATAATTTATACAATTTATAAAAACGTGTGTACGAGTATAAGACAGAGATCAACGATTGATTTTGACAATTATTTCCTACGTAATCTAAGGCAGGTTATAAATAGGCGTGTTAACATTGTCTGAAGAATTATTAACTGATATTAATTAACTGCATATTATTATGCCTATTGTTGTTTAACTTTGACACTTATCAAGTAATTCGCGACAAATGAATAAAAATATCTAAACGTCTTGTAAATCAAGTACATTATGACCAGGAATGACACGACAAAGACAAGAATCACATCCAATAACATGTATTGATACCATGTGAGATTTAGGGCTTCGGATTTTAAGTGGTGTGCACCTTTGTGGCGAAGTACGTATTCCGTCCAATAAACAACCGACTCTTGAGGCGTCATCGGACGGTCTTTGAAACGGTCCGCTGTGATTATAGCATTTTTTGTGTAACTGTAAAAGAGTAATGATAATAAAAAAAAAAAAATCCGTTAAAATTGTTTAAATACTTTTTGAAACTGTATAACTTACAATTATAGCATACAATTATATTTAAGACGTAATTCACCTATATATAGGCACTTTTAACAGACCTCTTTTTAGGATTTTCGAGGCCAAGGCCTTCAATTGTGTTATAGCTAGATGTCACACATGTATTCTACGTTTACTTAATTATTTATTTATTTATTTATATAAATTAATTCAAAATTAACGAATTTCAGAGGAATTTCCCATCTTTTGGTAGAATCAGAAAATAGTGTGATCTTTGAATTATAATGAAAAAGTCATATCAGCTGGTTATATGACATCTTAAAGACTAAAATAAGGCTATGATGAGCAGTGCATTGAACAAAATAAGTTTTATAGATTTTTCAAAAGTATAGTAACCCTTGATTTTGTTCTACGATATTTGCCTTATTATCATATGTTTGACAACGATAGTTATACATAATTTTCTTATGTCTTAGAATATTAAATATATGTTACTATTATAGTTTTTGGAACACGAATCGCTGAATTTGAGTAAAAAGCGCGAGTCACGGTGACCGGACTCTGACCGCTTTTCCTAAGGTGTACGGCACTGGCTATAAGGAGCTTATATCATCGCTATTGTAATTTATTTCTCATACTTTGTATTGTATAAAAGTTCTCTGATGCCATGTAGAAATCGTTGTTCAGTGATCGACAACAATTCCATTGTGATCGCCATACCCGCATCCACTAGACTTTGCAAGTTTCTTGGTTGATCGTAGTAAAGCGGAAAGCCCAAAACCGGAACACCTGCATCCACTGCTTCGTAAACGCCAGATATCCCACCATGACTTATAAACAATTTGACGTTTGGGTGTACTAATAGAAAATAGTATAAAGTGACCATATCGATTATAATAATTATAATATAATTTTTCAAGTCACTATAAGGCTATAATAATAGATACCAACTTCTTATTATATTATAGCTATATATTTTATTAAAAATAAACGTAGATATAATAATATAATATCATTATATTACAAAAGTGATTAATGAATAAGCAATAATTATTGATCGTTAAGGGTAACATACCTACTTGTATATTTATTCATATCAACATGGCAATATTATACGTTTTGTAACTGATATAATTTGAATATACGTAATAGCTAGAATACAGATAATCACATGTAATACCAGCGGCAGATCCAGACCAAGATAACAGGGGGGGGGGGGCGATTTTTAAAAAGCACACATTAATTTTGATAAAGTATTTATTTAGGTAAGTATATACATATGTTACTTTTCACAGTCTCGTACAGAACAAAAAAAAATATTTTTTAAAACAAAAGTAATAAAAAAATATATTACTATAATTTTGTTACCTACCCTTGAAGTATAATTACGTCAAAAATTAAAATTAGGGACTTCAAACTATTTTTTTTTGAGAGAACGGGGGGGGGCGATGGGGGCGATCGCCCCTCCTCCCCTGGATCCGCCACTGTGTAATACTACATAATAGTACAAACTACAAAGTTTAAATCTAATAATTACAAAATTAATAGGTATACTGTATACTGCTTGTAAAAGTTAATCTTCAAACATATCGTTTAATAATAAAACTAAAGTAAATACTTACACAGAACATCATGTTGTGGAAACCAGTTTCCTGTCATCACGTTGTCCGGTTTGTCTTTCATTTCACCTTCAAATTTCCACAAAACTCGTTGAGGAATTTGTCGAAATACATTTTTAAATGTATCTTGAATATGGTCTGGTAAACTTGACATGGCTACGACTGATCCAAATGTAAAATATATAACACCATGTGGAGAATTTTCAATAAATTCTTGGATATTCTGAAAAATTAAAAAATTATTATAAGTATTTTTTCAGTCTATAATAAATTTTAAAATTGAGACCAAAGAGTAGGAGAAATAAAGAGAATACTCTAACGTTTCTCCTTTATCTGTCGAGACATTTATTAGTTTGATTTTAATATTTGAATAGAAAATAGAAATGTGTAGAATAAAAAAGCGGTTAAGCAAGTAACCGCACTCTTATATACACAGTATAACGTATTTAATTGAGTAAATTACTGTAGTTTTGGTTTATTTTTTAAAATTCATAATCATTGAATGCGAAAAACGATTCTGAGTGAAAACGGTTTGTCAACCTATATTACCAAGTATAAAGTATATTTTATTTTACACATAATATATTTGTAATAAGTACAGCGGTTGAATTAATTTTAACTAAAACGTTGCATTTGAATATAACATTAATAGAAAAAAGTTTCAAGTCCCCAGAAATATTTTTGAATTAAAATCACTTTGTTAAGAGTCTAAAAAAACTTTCAAATATTGTTTATTATTGGACATTATGTAGTAGGTAATTAATAACTAATAATAAGTCATTAATGGATTAAACGAATTAATAAATGATTTATATCATGTATGTATAATAGTATGTAATATTTAAATATATTACAAAAGTATTGTGGAAACGTTTGTGTACATAAGTGGCTGTGGCTTTATACTATTTGTCTATTTTTAAAACAATAGCAAATGTGTAGGTACATACTTGAATGTTCAAACTAAAGGTTATTATTATTTTACAATTATTAAGTACAAATGTTATATAATATATATAAGGGTACTCAAGATTTTAATTTAAAAAAGTTAATAATATTATTCGAGTGCTCTATAATAATATAAGTATTACCGTATTAGTATGTATTTTTGTTATAAGTTTGTAATCTAAGTAATACGTAGTATCTCGTGTGGATTAAAATTTTAGAAAAAATATTTTGGAGATAATGTCTGACAAATGAGGTGAGTTGTTGGAAAGGGTGACGATGGGTAACGGACGTGCGGATTCATATTTTTAATATTATACTGCAAAGTACGCCATAAAATTATTATCTTAGATTTATGGCTGAAAATATTATTGTTCGTCGTCACTCGACTGAGTCGACTGTTCTTTGTATGAAAATTGTTGCTTACATTAACTTTGGTTTCAATAATTAAATAATATATAACTTCAAAATTATTGTTTTTTATTCGTTTTGTGTACAGTTTTTATCTTTTAATAAATACATTTACGATATACCTCATTATATGGAAATATATCAATATTTAAACGTAACTAAAAGTATTATCCTATTTGAAATTTGTTGGGACAAGCGAGAACAGTGCCTAAAAAAAGGACAGTTCAGTTTTAAATGGAAAAAATAAAGTCACCTATGGCTCAATTATAGGGGTAGGGTTATAATCACTATTGTACTTACCATCTCATGGCTAAGATTTAGATCCTCTCCCCCCCCCCCCCAAACGGAACTATGAAATAGATTCTTTTGTTAAAGCTAAATAAATATTTATTAGTAATTAGGGCAAGGTCAAATAGAAAAGAAAAAACGAGGCCTTATTATTGTCAAATTGCGCTCTGGGCCAAAATGGTTCGCATTGCAATAGTTCCGATAAATCATATATTATTACAATCTATTTATTAATGAACATCAATATATCAGTCGACGGAATTTTGATTTTTTAATTTTTATAATTATTATACATAATATATGTAGATACAATTTAAAAAAAATAATAATATGAAAATATGTATTTACATTTATTTCTTAATTAATTACGTCGTGAAATAACGTCATTGTAATCGATTGACACGTATAAGCAATTTTCAAGTTATAGTATAATTTATTGTTCAGCTGTAATAGTTTTTGCTGGTAGATAATAAAAATAAAATGTAATTTTCAACTAAAATCAATATAGGTACTGTCGGAAGTTTTAATATGGAATGATCTGATCGAGTGGAATTCAAACATTACCTATTTTTAATTAGTGTCCGATTCAAAAATTTTGATTTCTAACCACTTCTATGATCGTCTCATTATTCACTCATAATAATGTGCAGGTTTAAAAAATAAAAAATGAAACGACACACACATCGTTATAAGACTGCAGCGACGGACATTTTTCGATTGGTTTAGAATTTAAACGATGTCTAACGACATGTAGTGGACGAGGTGCGAGGAGTACTCCACGGGGTTGTTTCAAGTCGTTATGACAGTTTTGACTATAGTGCCGCACTATAAGTTCAACTCCCTTTATAGTTGCGCCTGTACGAATAATTTTGGTCACATCAAATCTAAACAGGTCGTGTGTGGTATATATACTCACGGTCGGCAGTTTGCCGCTACTAGTCCGGTCCAAGTGTATTCCACCGACGTGTACGACGTTGGGCGGCAGCAACATGGTGGGCTCGGTGACGTGGTGGCTGTTGACGAACACGACGGACGGTTTGGCGGGCTCGCCGACGTCGTACGGCCGCCGGTGGGCCGTTAGCTCGGCGTACCACCGCACCAGCCGGCCGTAAGCGTACACGGCCGTGTTGGCCAACCTGTGCCGGAACGCCCGGACCGCCGAGCCGTAGAGCAGATGCGGCACGTACGCCGGGTTGGCCGAGTGGCCGACGATGGACGGTTGCATGTACGTGATCATGGGCGTCGGCACCACGTACACCATGGGCAGCCCGACCGCGGCGGCCAGGTGTGCCACACACTCGGAGCCCAACGGCTCGGTGACCAGCAGGTCGAACCGTGCCGCCGTGTCGGCGCCGTTCACCATGAGCGCCCGGATCTGTTCCATGTCGTACACCGCGTCGCAAAATTCCCTGCTCCACCGGACCACGGACGGCACGATGTACGACAGCCGGCTGTAGTCGGACAGCACGCGGGACGCACGTTCGCCGGCGTGCTGGAGCAACACGCCGGACGTGTCCACTTCCGTGTAATTGCCGTGCGCGAACCGCGACGTCTGCGTCGGGTAAGACGTGAACGCCACCACCGAGTGGCCACGGTCGGTCAGTGCCCGGAGCACGGCGCTCATAAAATTCCAGTGGCTCCGGCCCGGCACCGTTTCCACGGCCAGTATGTTGGCCGCGCGAAAGCGAGGCGACGGCGACGCGGCGGTCATCGCCTCTGCAGCGGTGCAGAGAACGAGGACGACGAGGACACGAAGACGATAGGCAGGCGACATGGCAGCGATTGGTTCAGACCGAACGCCGTCGGACGGATTTATATAAGCGGCTCGGAGTGAGTGCGCCGTGACAAACTTGAAACTATAATCGCTCCGTAATCTACATCGCGCACGGGAATCGTGGTAATGACGCCGCCGTTGCCGTGACACGCAGTGTGGTGGACGGAAACGTCGTCCGTAGATCATTCGCAATTACGAAATCAATACGTCATATTATTATAATGTATATAAGAAACCGTTAGAGAGGATAACTATACATGTACCTATAGTAAAATAATGAAAACTATAAACAATGATCCCAATAACAAGTCTATAGAAATGCCATTAAAATGAAAAAAACATGATGAAAATGCAAAATAAAATATAGTTCTGATTCGTTTATCATTGAAATACGTTATAAACAGGGGAATGAACTTGTTATTATTTCAGATTTGAATCGGTGGTGATCAATGAGCCTGTTCCCATATACTAGCCTTGACTTTACTCAAAAGTGGTCTAAAAGTAGACATAAGTGACTCCTTTTTCTTCTTCAGCTCTTGTACAGTGCATTGAAGACTGAAGGACTTTTGAATGTTTGACCACGCATCGTAAACTGCATTTCGGTCTTTGTGTTTTAAATGTTTTGCATTCCAAATAACAGATTCTTGTTCATATAATCTTAAAAATTCAAGTACTGATTCATTTGACCACTCCATATTATTACTTTATTTATTAATGTGAACTACTAAAATGTTTGAGTTATTTCACTGGTTCCACTATAGTTACACACTGCAGGTTAACTGATGACTGATTTTAGATATTTATAGGCATATAGCACGATTCAAAATTCCAAATATGGAAGTATGAACGTTTGTCATTCATGATATTATATTATTAAATTACTAAAAATAACCGGATTATTTTGATCAATATAAATAAAATCGATTAAATTAAATTAATTCCACATTTACTCACATAAGCAAACAATAATACTTAAATATAGAACAAAAACACAAAATCTCATGCAATTTATGAAAATAAAATTAACAATGAACGAAGAACTTGTAATATTAATTACCTCGCTATTATCTAACCACACATTTTTTTTTTAATAACTATATATTTAATAAAAAAGTAAGTAGTATCTACGTAGATTTCTATCGAAAAATGCTAATCAATCTCAATTATCGATATCAAAATATCAAATGTATGCATAAGTATAATCATTATCAATGTTTGAAATAAAAAAAAGTTGTAATAATGTACATTAAAAACTGTTTTTCCTGGTCTATAAGAACATGTCGTGGGATCAGTAATAAAAGTATATTGGCCGTTCCTTTGACTTGTGTCACATTTACCGACAATCCGCGGGAACGGCACCAGTACCAAATATTGGCCAATTACACCAGTCGTGGGAATGCGGCTTAAGTATATGCTTTCAAAATTCAAATAGCATTCAGTATTTCAAGTATTTGTTTGGATCCAATTAGAATTTTTGATAAGGATTAATAACAATAGTGACGTAGCACTAATCGTCCGTATTGGAATATTTCTTAACATCGTTCACGAACACGCGTCTGTCATACACGTCCGGGGTATATACATATTAACATGATGCGTTGACACATAATATTGTTTGTAGACGATAAATCAAGCGCAACACCCATTGACGCCGCATTGTCACGTGTAATGTTTACATGCTATTATGTTATTATAAACGCGTATTAGACGGAAAAAACACATAGATAGCGTAGACGTTCGAAATATATAATAAATATTTTGCGTATAGCGTACCATGCGTGGTTGAACCGTTGTTTATCTATGTTTGGCACGCAATATTATAAAAAGTAATATTACTGTAATGTGGTTAAGAAATAATAAGCTTATAAATAATAAATGTCAGACTGGCACATTCGGAACTGCGTTTACTAGTTGGGTCCGGAAGACCGTTATTTAACCTAGTTGGGTCCTGGTGTTTTTCAGGTACAAAACTAATTGTGTCCGGGATATTTTAGGGTACTACACTAGTTGGATTCGTGCAAAAAAACATTTCCCTTCTCATTTTTACAGACTGTCAGTGATCTATAAATTAGAACTGAGGTATGATTAAAAATATTTTTTTGCGGTTCTATATATATATTTTTTTTAAGTTTAGTAAAAAATGTTAAAATGTGCATATAAGTTAATTGGTTTATTCATTATAATATTGGTCACCCGCTCCCTGTACGACAGTTTATTATATACTTCTTAGCTTGTCATCCTAGGCCAACCGCCTTACGTAGGAGCCTGGTGGTACAGTTTTTATAAATCAACAAGTGTCGAACGCAAGGGTCGAAGAAATCGTCAGCAATCCACCAAAAATTCGTTGAAAAGTTCAATGTCGCCACAACCACTGAAAATTTCTTTGACTACTATGCAGATGACGGCGAAGTAATCTATAATTAGGTAGTAAAAGTTTTCACAAAGCTAATTATAGCTTATATCTCCGTCGTTATCTGCATAGTAGTCAAAGAAAGTTTCAGTGGTTGCAGTGACATTGGACTTAACAACGATATTTTGATGGATTGCTGACGATTTTTTGTACCCATGCGTCGATTTACGGACACTTGTTGATTTTTGAAAACTACGCCGACGCGAGGTCTTTTGCAGGAGGACTTTGGTTGACATTTGAACGGCATCCGAGAACTTTTGTCCATTGACCGTAGTCTTTTGTAGACGTGTATGTGTCGACATTCGATATCGTACTGTTCTAAAAAAAAAAATAGGGATCGAATTGAATAGTTGGAATTTTTGATGCTTACCTTGTTTTTGAAGTGCATTTTAAAATAGAACCCGACGAAGTCGTTACCGATGATTGAGTTTCTGAACATTCCGTTGTGAGAACGCTTGGTACCCAATTCGTAAAAAACATGTCATCTGGATAATACAAACCCCGTGTAGGAAGATTCATTGCAGTTGATTTGGTTTCTGAAACTCTATATAAAACGCAAACACGATGACAATAGGATACATATATTGTAAAGTTGTTTTAGACCAACGTATAACATATAACGTTTTTATGAATATGATTGTTTGGAAAAGGGATAAAATATTCCAAATATCTTACGGTTTAAATAGTGTTTTGATGTTTTTGGTGTTTGACTGCGCCCAGATACCCAAGTTCATTACGTCTTCAGCGCCGTTACCAAAATATTGGTACGGCATACAGTTACAACAATCCAAACAAATTGAAGTGATTGTCAAACTAATTGAAAAAATGATACAAAACGACATGTTCCTATACAAGTGATCGAATATCCGCAAATATATACGGAGAACCGTTATCTAAGCAAATTACGAAAAAAATACTTTATGCAGAGCAAAATCTCTGCATGTTTGAAAATACTAAAATGAACACGTTATAGAGCACTGAACTAATATAATATAGTTATTTATATTGACAATTGAAAACGGTTATCATAGAAACGATAATATACGGAGACCATAGACCTCAAATTAATAATATACCATATTAGTATACTAATAGATATAATAGTAGTATATAAAACATACATAACTTTTGATCAATTTAAAGAATCTGATTAAAACGTTATTAACGTAGAACAAAAGCTCTTCGTGTCAACCAACTCTTCTCCATAGATTGAGTTCAAATTCATCGCCGAGTTTTAGTGAATGAACGTATTAAAAAATGGTGTTAAAAATAATATTAAAATAGAAAATTATATAAAAAAAAAAATTTAAACAAACCTCTGTTAAATATTATACGTTTTACCATTATTATATATATCATTTATTAGGTGGTGAATAAGTCTACTTATATCTATCTACTCTGAAGTGCACACTTGGACGGAACATCGTGCATTTCATTTTTGTAGTAAACATGCAGCAGTACTTAAGTACGCAAACATGAAAATTACCCATTTCATATTATTACAATTATTGACATATAATTTTAACCTGTGATAAAAATATCTATATATTATGGTCAGTCTTGAATTGGAATTATTATTAATTTTTACAAAGTATAATTATGTACGTAATAGGTAAATACAAAAAAAATCTGTGAAAATTGTAGGTATTTATTTATAATCTATACGGGCACCTATACATGTTAATTATATATAGTTATTAGTTGTACATTCTAGTATACGAGTATTACGTGTATTATGTGTATTATGCATAATGCAGGTTACACCATTCTATAGTTCTTCACTATATCCTATTAAAAACGTAGTTATATTAGCATATAAAATCGATTTTATAATTCCTATAGAATAATAAATTGGTCACGTGAGAATAATATATTTTATAATTTATTTTCCGAGATAATATGCTGCTATCCATTAATGCCGTCCATGAAAATACATTTTTTTTAACTTGTGCTTTTGTGCATTTTCTATAGGTATGATTATAAAAGTATAATCAATACCACGGAGACTAGATTTAATATATTCTGTACCCATACTCATATTATTTGTAGAGATTTTCTCGTCCAGACTAATTGTATTTATTAAATTAAATAATTGAAAGATATTATATAATATTATAATATAATAAATTATACGCACGTGAGCAATTTACTATTCTATATAATATTCTATTAAATGTCAACTAATCAGTAATCACGGGTATTGGTTGACATTGATCAGAAACGAGTTCGATTTCCTGAACCAATGTCTGCATTTATAAAAGGTCTGATGTCAAAAAAATATATACTATCGATTATTAATCTGCAAGAATCAAATACAATTGGAATAAATAATGATGTTGGTAAAAAGTATGCTAATTATTCATTTATATATAAATATATAGCTATATTTAGCTATTGAGCTAGGTAGTTATATATTATTATACGTAGATATATAATTAAACATGTCATTTTCCAGTGTTCATCGTTTATAAAACATGAATAAATAAAAATTATATTATAATAGCGTTTATTTTATACCAACGCTAAGCAATTAGGTTAAAATGTTTAGTTTTAAACACAGAAATAATAATTTTTGATATTTAATTTAACTATTTAATTATACTAGTTACCACACTCAACTTTAAATATTTAGAGTACCTACCTACCTATTGTTTGATCTTATTTAGGATGTTTCGTTCGAGTTAAGCTAATACAAATATACAATATACTATATAGTATATACATTATACATATAGTGAATATGTTTATGTATACATTTATAGTTGCAAATTTTTGTTTTACAGTAATATGTATATTTTATTGATCAACATTTTTTTAAGTCTCTATACTCAATAAACACTTTGTAATCATAAAAGTACTTAAAAAAGTTGGTCCTGTGAATTGATTGAAAGTATTTATTATAATACATTTGTTATGTTTAATATTGAATAATAAATATAGGTTATCGGTATTAATATACTATATATTATACTATCATATTTTTTTTCTAAAAATATTCATCTTTATACAATTTTCAACAGGTTTTCCTGTTTTGTAAGATTATATTATGATGATTAATCCTCCGGAATTTCATGTATAAATATTAATTATTAAAAAACTGTCAAAATGAAGTTATATTGGTAATTTAGTTATGGATATGAAAAATAGAGTTGTTGAAGGTTAATACGGAGTACTAAATAATGTAATATTGGTTCTGTAATTCATAATTGAGCCATTAAGCTTAAGAAATATTTTTATACATAAGGTAAAAATCATAATTGTCCATAAATGTTAATACTGGATATACTTTAATTAATAGTATTAAATGCATTGCAAAGTGTATAATATTTATATAATATATATACATATTACATACTATTCAATATCCGTTCTGCATTTATGCGTCATGCAAGTACAAAGAGTAAAAAATACGGATACTAATCACAATGATAACTGGGGACGGGTATAATTATTTATTAATTATACATTACTATAGAACACGATTAAAGATAGTATCTTTAATCGTGCTATGACTCTATGAGTATAGACATATAGTTGTAAGTTGTTGTATTTATAACTCAAACTAGATTGTCAATTTATTCTTTATTATATATACCTAAGCTTCAGAAAGTTTATATTGAATATATGAGTTTAAAAATGAAGTATATTAAATTAGCATTTAACGCCTAAACTACGAAAATTGAAACTTTTTTCTGTTTTATCAGAACTTTGGTATACCCGATTTAGTTGTTGAATAAAAAAGTCTTTATTAAAAATGAATAGTTCAAATTTGGTTTGGATTAAATGAGTAAAGAAAAATTAATGTATTGGACAAATCAAGTCCAAATCATAGTGGTTTTTCCAATTTAAGTATGCTCTAGGATTAAGCACCTATATTATAATGTATTATATTGATCGTAATTTTAACGATAAGTTATACTTATAATCGAAATTCAAGCTTATAAAGCATGATAATTGCTCGCTTATTTAACGATGTAACATAAAAGGGTGATATAGAATTACCAATTAATCATCTACACACACACACAACTCTCATTTTTTTTTTTTTTTAGAATGGATCTAGAGTTGTTTTTTGTAAGTGTAGTACCGAATAAAAGCATAGATACCCTAAAAACGTATTTCATAATTTAAAGTTTTTTTAATTTATTTAATTCACACATAAATGTTAATAACAATTTAGAATTAACTGTTGATTTAAAATTATGGAGCTGACTTTATTGTATTATGTTATTGTCCATTTGGAGAGTATTTTAATTCCATAATTACAACACGAGCACAAAGTTATAACGTGATGTTCAACTATTGTTTGAGCTCAGTCACGCAAGCCTCTTCATATATCATCTACATAACACTTAAATCCTTTAAAAAATGTATTAAATGTTTTATTTTTAAAGAATTAATCAATTAAAAGATAATTTTAATAAACAATCATTTTTGTTGGCTTGGAGAATGAATAATACGTTTTAAAAATTGATTGGTTTAGATATGAATATGTTGTAAACAAGTTCCAAGGGAAAATAAAATATACAATGGAATGTTTTTAAGTACTCTTGTATTTCATTTGTTTACGGAACGATCACTCTGCTCGTTATAATAAACTTAAAACAATTAATAAATGCCACATCGTAATAACAGTGCAGCTTACATTTATACAAACTGAAAGGTAAATACTGGTATTATGTTTTAATAATTTCTAATCAATATGTATGCACTTGGCAATCACCAAAGTGAAATTTGATTGTCTATTTTTGGATATTGCCAAAACGATAAGATCTTATAATTATTAAATCTCGAAAACCCTTAAAAAATATGTAATGTGGAATTTTCAAATAACTGAAAATTCTATAAACCAATAATATGTAATTTTTCACTAATTATTATTTTTTTAAATGTTTAGTTATTATAAGTATACACCTAGTATATTGTTACTGTATATAGTATTATAGTAATTATATTGTATTTATCATATTTTCACTATATACCTAGTCTATAATTATAAATTATAACTATACTGGATCATTCATCTATAGAATAACACTCATTATTTCAAAATTTATAAGTGTTAAAATAAGGTTTTTCACTTGTCTTATTTCCCGTTTAAATTATAAAACAAGATTTATATCGTTATATTTTTTTTAAAGTTTTTTACTTTTATGAATGAATGAACATATACATTTTTAATTTAATATCCTGAAGCAGAAATCATAAAAGCTTAAAAATTGAAATTTGGAAATTTAGTCGAGCAGTTTATGAGTTATAAGTTTATAAGTATTATAAAAATTTGGTGAATGGAGATGTAGACCAATATTTTACGGGGTACCTATCCCTTTATCCCGCCATTCTGTACAATTTCACTTAACATACTTATAAATCATTAACTATACTTATCCGAATTTCGATTTTTATATATCAATTTTACTCCGAAAAATACGAAATAAATAAATATTAATAAATATTCCATTTCAGAATACAAAATTAAAAATGTATATTGTCATTCAACAGAATAAAAGCTTAAAAAATTATAGCGTTAGGAAATATTAAAAAATGTTATTTTATTTCGACTAGAAATTATGCAAAAAAAAAAAAATTTCAAAAACAATAATATATTTTGAAATTATGAGTGTTATTCGATAAGAAAATCACCCATTATATTAAGTATACAATGTTACATATTTATAATATTACTATTTATAACAGATAGAAACAAAATTGTTTTTATTTCCTATCTGTTATAAATTTATACCTATGTACATATATAGGTTGTTGACTGATGAGTAAAATTATTTATTTGAATCTTAACAATACAAATATTAAAAATAATGTGAACATTTAAAAATAAACTTATATATTAATCCTATATAATATACATTATATAAAGTAATAGGTATACATTTGAGATTGTATGGAGTATTTAAATAAACATAAAATAACAATAGGAAGATACTTCTAAAACGATTGAGAAAAATTTTAATCAAACACTCTTATATTATACTATATATAATAAAAAAAATTGATAATTAATACTTAAAAGATAAAAGTTGCGGTACAGAAAAAATGAGGTGGAGAAATATTTGTTTTTAGTCGTCTAACAGGAAATGAGAAAACTATATAATATAAATTACTGTAGTAGGAACCTATAAACAAGTACAATCTAGTCTTAAATACAAAATTATTGGATAAGACTGTAAGAGTGATTTATTAAATGATCAGCCATTAAGAGGGCGTCACATCCGCTCATCCGCATATGTTGTCTCCGTCTTACAAGTACGTAACATAGCAAATTTTCGCTCAGCAGATAACGTTTAGCTCCGTGAGTTTAAAAATTAGAGTGAATCGACCTATTATGAAACTTAATGGTAAGAACATTATTTATATTTGTCTGTTGATTTTTTATGATAGTTTAATTTTTTAGCGAGTTATGCGTATATAATATAGCGTAAATTAAAAATACTCATAACTCACTTAAAAACTGAATAATCATAAAAAGCTAACATACAAACACAAATAATATTCTTACCATCAAGTTTTTCATAATAAATCTTTCACTCTAATTTTTAAACTCACGGAGCTAAACATTATCTGCTGAGCCTAAATTTGCTGTTATATACTTGTAAGACGGAGACAACACATGCGGGTGTTGCGTCCTCTTAATTCTAAAAGAAAATCTATACTCAAATAGACATTATAAATTTAATAAAATTTTATATGTAACTTTTAACATTTTAATATTAAAAACATTATATTAATTCGTATAAATTATTATATCAGAAAATCAAAATAACTAACTTTTATTTATTTAAAAATTACAATATTTTAAATTTGAATTCAATAAACAATAATAAATATTATTTATAACTTATAAATAATTGGATATTATTTTTATTTTGATTATACTATTTATATTTTATAAGTTCTTATTATTCTCATTTAAAACTTTGCAGTAAATTTAGATTTTTATATGATTTAATTTCTATGTGATACACTTTTAAGTGCATTTTATGAGGTATAAAGTTTATGGAAAATGCGTCCTATATAGGAACAAGTTAAACGGCATACGTAAATACATATTTTAGATGATGACTTTCATGTTAATCATCTTTGGAATGTTTATAAAATGAAGTAATGAAGAAATAAGGAAAACTACATATTATGTATGAATACAATTTAGAGTATTTAGATTATAACTTATAAGTTATAAGCCATTGGTTAATTATTTCTAAATATATAATATGATTATTAACTACCTATTTTTTAATGGTAATGAACTTTTTGTTTAGTTCATAAAACTTTAATGTATAATTTTGAAACCAATGGAAGAGGATATACGTAAAGTACGAAAAAAAAATAAGTGATGTTACTACAACAATAATTATATCTAACAGTAAGTATTGGTACCAAGTTAGTTTAAGAGCTTTAGAGTTTAAATGGTAAGCTCCGTTATGACGTAGTACATAATCGAACCAGTAGTTAACCATTTCTGATGGCGAAACTGGGCGGTCCTTGAAGCGTTTCGAAACGATTTTTGCACGGTGAGAGTAACTATAAATTAAAAATAGTGATGGATTAATTTTTCGTTTTTAAAATAATATAATTCAAAAATATAAAATGTATCAATTATAAACAAAGTATGAATTAAGTATTTATTAGATATAAGGTTTTAAGTACACGTTAAGAAAATAAAATGTTTATCACGACTGTAACCATTATTTAGTACACAACTTAGGATAATAAATGGTCATAAGAATTAAAAACTTATTTAAGTACTGAAATCTGGACAAACAGCCTTAAAGATTTTAAAGGTTTCCAAAAAAAAAAATGTAATCCGTTTATTTTTAGGAGCTAGGTACTTATTCAAAATTTAACTATAAATTATTTGTGTGTATTATTAATTTAATCGGGATCTAATTGTACTTAACCATAAATAAAGTATTAAATTAGATACACTATTAAATAAGTTAATTTACATTTAAGAAATATTACGTCATGTAGAAATTTTTAAATCAAAATAAAGTTATTTATTTAATCCATAAACAATTAGAATATAGTGGTTAATATGTATACTTGACATTTTTAACGAATAACATAATAATAGTTCTTGGAATATTGGATTATATTTATGTATGGATGATACCCATTGTTAATAAAATAAACAATCGTTTCAAGTACTTATTGATTAAATAAACACAATCGGTGTTTTATCTAAGTGTTCTACATTTTAAACTGTAGACAGTAAGATTATTTTATATTAAAATAAAAATAGATATAAACTGTATGTTTATTTATTATTTTAGAGTTAAATAAAAACAATCTGTTATTGATTTATTATTAATGGTAATAGAACGAACAAATATGAATATTATTATATAACGCAGTCATTATAGTAAAATCATTCATAAAAAAATATAAGCAATATATTAAATATTTAACAATAAGTAACTTATAGAATTAGGTAGATCGTAGATACTAGATAGGTTATTAGGGCGATAGTAAACAGATCAAAGGGGAATTCTTTTTATTTAATTTATAAATTCACGTACTTTTTATCATTGATTAGCTCGTTAATTTTTTCCAAAAACGCAATTTTATTAACAGTCAATAAGTCCATTGATAATGCCATTCCTGCTTCCACTAAATTACCAACATTTCTTGGTTGATCATAATAAAGAGGGAATCCAAGAACTGGGACTCCAGCATCTACGGCTTCATACACTCCAGATATTCCACCATGGCTTATAAATAACTTTATATTTGGATGAACTGAAATGTAATTATGATAATTAATATTTGCTTTAAAAAATGCAATATTTTAGGAACTTGCGAAGAATATCTCGTTGTGGGAACCATTTTTTTGTCATTATATTTTCAGGCAATCCATTTATTTCACCGTCATACTTCCACAATACTCTTTGAGGAACTTGTGCAAATGCTTCAATGAATGTTTGTTTAATGTGCTTTGGCAAAGCTGACATTGATGACACGGATCCAAATGTAAAGTATATTACTCCATGTGGCGAATTTTCAATAAATTCTAGTATGTCCTAAAGTATAAAAAACAAATAATTAAAAAAAATGGTAGGAAAGTGGATATCGTTCTGCTATATAGTTGTAGTAGAGATGGAGAGTAGGTCACTATATAATGGATGTGTTAAATTTGAATGCAATGACAGATATCATTGTAAACGAAAAACGATTCTTAACGGAGATGATTTGTCAGTCTTAAATATTAGATTTTACATGGATTCATTAAAGGTTGCGTTAGAATTTTTAACTATAAGTCAATGAGTCTCGACAAAGACGACGTCCGTAATTGAATCAATAAATAAAACACGTACATAATCGATGATCAGTCGTCTAGTTGTATAAACTTGTATTTCATTAAATTGACATACACTATTATGTGGCTATATCAGTTACTTTATTATATTATGTAACAAATGTAACAATTACATGCTTATGGTTTTAGATTATCAAATATCGTTAAAAAATCAAGTAGTCACTTCAAAAGTATTTACAATCATCCTTTTTTGAGTTACAGCAAAATAAAAAATTCAATTTTGTCGAACTGGTTATGCATAAAAATTCCCGTTTTCCGGTACTTTTTTAAGATTTTTCCTGACGCTTTTGAATATTACTGAAATTTTTTTACTTTTGACCCCCTCCCCCCTCCCAAATTACCAACCAGATTCATTTTCTTATTTCATTTTCTACGCAAATACATAATATAATATACGTGTTGTAAATTACTCACGTCCGGTAACACTCCGGGAGGTCGCAGGTGGATGCCCCCGATCTGTATCATGTTGACCGGAAACGGTCGTGGCGATTCCGTAATGAAATGCGTGTTGATGAACACCAGCGATGGCTTGTGCCGAACTCCGGGCACGTCGTAGCGTTTCGGTTCGCGGTACATCATCCGGACGTTGGTCAGCCACGGCACGATCTTGACGTACGCGAACAGCGCCACATTGGTCAGCCGCTGTGCGAAACCGTCCATGGACGCGCCGTTGTACAGCAGGTTGGGCACATACGACGGATTGGGATCGGTGCCGAATATCAACATTTCCATGGGCGTGATCATGGACGACGGGATCGCGTAGATTTCGGGCACGCGCAACCTGTGTGCCAGGTACGATAGACACGGCGAGTAGAACGGCTCCAGCAACACTACGTCGTACCGACCGTCGGGGCCGCGGCGCAACAGGTCCCTGATAGGGCCGAAGTCGAAGAACGCGTCGCATATGTCGCGCTCGAGGCTGCGCTCTGGCACCGGCGGCAGCATGTTCACCACCGAACCGAACTGCTCGATCATGTACACCGTGTCCATCACCGGGTAAACGGGGAACACCTGTGACGCGTCGATTTCCGTGTAGTTCTCCCGATCACCGGCCGGTAGCGGTGTAATGACCGTCACCTGGTGTCGGGTGGACAACAAATCCAGTATGGACTTCATGTACTGCCAGTGGCTCTTACTGCCGTGAGGTTCGACCGCCAAAATCCGCGCGCCGAAGATTCCGGGACATGATTGCACGGCTAAGAACGCTAGCAACAGTAACATGTTCATCCTGTACAATATATAGATGATTCGTCGCATTTATATGATCTAGCACTTGTCATTTTTTATTTACATATCGGTTGGTCTATATAAAATCATTACGATTTCAGTTATCCACAGACGCATTTTATTTAAAATTTGCATGTTAAATCATATGCGTTTGCAGGCTTTATTGGCATCAGGGTATAAAATATAAAAAATTGATCCCCCAACTCTATAGGTTAATAAAATCACCAATTATAGTGTCATTAAATTTAAAATGTGATATGTACGTGAATCGCTAGTTGTAGAAAGGGCACATGCACACATGTCCAATATTTTACAAAAATCACTTTATTTCACATAATCGAATTGAATATTGATAAATGCATGGTTTTGTGCAGACACGTGCCCCATTAAATAGATTCCCCTTAAAAATAATTTAAAATTTTGTTAATTGTAAAAAATGTTATTTAAAAAAAAAAAACATATTTTTAACATGGAGCTATATAATGGTAATTTAAATATTACAATCGTAGAATATATGAGCAGCATGTATTGTGCATATTAATTATAATAACATATAAATTATCCATATTTGAATAATATAATTTTATTTTATTTGAATAAAATGTTTTGGTGATCTAAATAGAGCAAAAGGTTTGAATGATTTCGCATATTATTTTATTTATTTTTTAATTGCATTATTTTCATACGTATTTAGTATCATGCTCAATGTTCACATATTTTCCTTAAAACTGTGAACAACGAAATATTAAAAACTATACTAGGTAATTATATTTTTTAATTTTTAATAATACAATTCATTGCGTTATTTTATGTTCAGAGCGGAGCAATAAAACCATTAATTTTAAAATAATATGATATTTTTATTATTATTATTTATAGCAAAAACAAAGTAGTTTATTTTTTTAAATTAAATTAGTAATATCCGAACAGATGTTCAATTTAATTTTAATTGTCGATTATAGATAATAGTTAAATATAAACCTGCAATATCTTTAAATGTTTATGATTTATATAATTTAAAAATAAATTAAGATAACATAAATTATACTTTTTTTAAATTTAAGAACAAATTAATTTTATAAGAACATAATCAAAAAATGAATACATACATATACGAATTTTTATACTAACCTTAATTTTATAGAACCCAAAGAATACATACATTAATTATGATTAGAAGTGTTTTGAATGAAACGCGTGTTCGATGGAGTATGAACCGAATGTCAAAATATTGAATATGGTTTAAAAAGAAACATTAGACGTAAATAATGTAGGTACATACTAAGTACATACGATAAATACAATTAACCGATAAACGTGCAAATCTAAGTAAAAATCTAATTCAGATAACATTATTTATATGTATTAATTTATTGCAGCTAACAAAAATTCAGGTCAATGAACCTAAAACCAGTATTGTGATAGCATAATATATTTTTTAATAACATAATTAGAACAAATCTATTTTTTATACAACTAAAATTATAGCATTTAATTAACTTTTGCCTATACAAAATGAATAAAATAAACAATATTTGTACATTTTAATGAAAATTTACTTAGCTAACTGAATTGGTTAAGCATAGGTATAATTATATCATTTTTAATATAATGTATGGTGTAGGTAATCCTTATTTACTTAATAATAAAACTAACACTAATCTAGCCTATAAAGTTGGTGAAAATAACATTTTAAGATATTATATTATTAAAATAATATTTGATCCTTTATGAATAACAAATAACTACTTTATTACACACAAATTAAATAACAATAAGTCAGAAAACATAATTGTTTAACAATTTAAAAACTTTGGTAAATCATTTAAAAAATAAACTGCATTATTATAATAATTAGTTTAAACTCTAATACCAAAAATTAAAAAAAATAATAATTTTATCATGTTATTCTTTTATTTTAATTTAAATTTCTTTATTCTTGAAATTAAAATACTTAGTTAAATTATTTCTAGTTTATTTGTTTCAGGCCATGTTTAGGATGTTTAAATAAATATAAAAAAATCTTAGCTTAAAATAATATAGACTATAATACAAATTAATGTTTAATTTTAGAATGCGCTTAGCTTATTATATTGAATTTTTCAACATTTAGATTTGAGTATCTAGTATAAAATGAATCGCTCTGTATGTACAATTCGTACTAAATATAATATGCGTACTAAATATAGGTACTGAATAATGTTTATTATAATATTTAAATGGGATAAACTTTGAATAACAATACTATTAAGGTGTATAAATATAAAATGTACTATGTATTTTAAACCAAAACAAAAATAAGATACTTGTTACAAAATGATTGCACATCATATGATAATTCACTATAATATACACTTTTGCCCCCATTTTTAAATTGAATAACGTAATTTAGCCTTAATCAGGTATAGGTACTTCTACGTAAATGTGTGTACGCATAGATATTATGAAATTGTTCAAATCAATCTTCTATATTATACGTACACCATGAGTTAAATTATTTACATTTCTTTTCTTAGAGATAAATAAATAATTACTACGATTTATAACTATTTAATCTTTGAATTTCGTATAAATAATTTATTTTATAATATATTTTAATTATTTTTTTAAAATATTTTTTTTACAATCTGTTCTACTGATCTATATTGCATTAATATAGCGATATATTAGAACTATATGTAACAATGGAATTTAATTATTAAGCATATTATAATCATTATATGCGTGTTATTACTAGTATTTCACTGATAATTGATATTAATGATAATAAATACATTTATTACTGTATTAACAAATAAATTATAAACGATATTTATTTATCGTTTTTATTTAAATTAAATATCTGTAACAAATTAATTTTTAAATAGACAGGTATCTATTTAGATCAATGATTATTAGAATACTAGGTACCTAGATGTATAAATTATTTTACTTAAGTTTTAATAGGTACCTATAATTATTTTTATTTAAATTATAAAAAAAAAATAAGTTAATGTAATAAGCCATTCAAAATTTCAATTATTTATCTAACTCGTATATATTTCAGAATCAAATTCAAAGTCAGGATACTTTTATGAATTATTAGTCTGAATTATATGATTAATGAGATTGGTTAACAATGTGTAGTTATAGTATGAATAGTGTGATATTTATACGTATAATGTATAAATAATATAAATGATAAATAATACAAATTAGTTATATAGACCATTAATTTAAAGAAAAATTGATAAAAAATACAATATTTTGAATTATATGCTTTTATTGTACGGGATTTAATTTTAAGTATTTATATATTTTTAATTTAACTACAATTAATTGTATTCCATTAGCTAGTATTTAAGGTAAATAATCATTGTTTAGTATGCTACAGTTAACTATTTAAGATCATAATATTATTTTAAGTTTAGGTATTGTTTAAAATACTTTAACTATCAAAACATAAGAAAGTATTTCTTAAATATTTGTTTTAGATAGCTGTATGTTATAACTTAATCAATAAGCTATAAAATATATTGATACCTAGAATATCATGATATTATGATTCTAACTACGATATATTTTTGTAAGTTAAAACACAAAACATTTCTTATAAATACATATCATACATCAATGTATATGATTAAACAAATAATTTCAACTAAAAACAGACCAATTTAAGTAAAAAACTTCTACTACACCAACTAATCTTTAAACCAATTTGGTGAACTTATGACTTTCAAATCTAGAGTAAAACTACGAAATCAATTAAACAAAATTCGAACTATCAAAAACACTATTATTTGAAAAATCAGTAATGGTTTAAGTTTAACACCTAACCTACGCACCATACAGATTTAAAAATTAAACCTATACAATGAAGAATGTAATATTTATAAGAGATTCCACTCCAAACTCCCTTGATATCCAACTTCTTTATATCTTAAGAAGCTAAACTCACAAGTAACACTTTTTCGAGTAAAATTACTAAAATTAAAAGAAATTTGTCCTGAACGATTAAAAAATATACAAAACTATATAATTAGATGAAAACGCAAGAGAGCGAGACTGTTGACGAGTCAGGACCGACTTGTTTTCCGTCCCACGCTGTGCCTTTGCGGCGTGTGGGGGGGGGGTGAGTCGACAGTGTCGTGTCGTCGTTGCCCGTGATGGCGGTTAATAAGGCGTAGACCGGTCGCTGCAGTGGCGTAGCCAGGATTTTTTTTAGGGGGGGAGGGTGGTTAGTAATAAAATAAAATAAATCTACAACCGTGTTAAAATAATAAAATAATTTAATGATAATGATTATTATTACCAGTGCAGTCGATAACGTGAATACGGCATAATAGAATACATTTCACCACGAATAAATGATTGTATTCCTATATTATAAATATTATATTTTTGATAAAAATACGGCCGGAGGGTGATGGGGGGGTCAACATCTAACCCCCCTGGCTACACCACTGGGTGCCTGTACTTTGTACACGCGACCGTTACGTATACCGTGTCATCATTAATGAATGACTTCTTACATCAAAGCTTTCTGTAAATACGTATTTATTATTATCATAATATGTTTAATAATTAAATAAATATGTATCCTTCACTTACCATATTATTGTGCTTCATGCCCCCATGGGTATAAATGGTATACTGCGAATAAAGAAAAACAATTTAAAAAAAAAGATATTTTTATATACGTATTTATAAATTATAAGTTATTATTTACATCTGTGGGATAAACGAATTATTTCCATAACCTCCAGCTTATATACGTCACTGAAATATAATATAAAAACATTGAAAACTGAAATTCAGAAAGTCATAATTAAATCATGTTATGATATGTAATTATAAAAACGTAAATCAATACAAAAATGTAATCGTTTTATAAGTTTTAAGATTTAATATAATATGTATATTAATATCTTAATTTATAACTTATTTATATTTTACCGGTAAAGTCTTTACAAGACCAACGATGCATACATTTTACGTAAACTCATCCATATGATTTTTCTGACCAACAGCTTGACGGCTTGATACCATTAAACCTATTTTGTTCATAGATCAAGATAACCAGACATCCCACTTTTCTCCCTTTTTTAATCATTATGTCCCGTAATTCCGACAAACTTCAAGCGGGACGCTTTTATCCCGTTTTTACATATTATTGCACTATATCTTTAAAAGAAATCAATGTATGAAACAAATCTAAAACGGTTTTTTAACCAAAATAATGAATAATAGATAACAATTTTCGTAGAACGAGGATCGAAAGCCAATGCTGAAAAATAATCAAATTAGCGATACTGTTTAATGATGAAAATTAAATTTTTCCAATTGTTTAAAAAAAATGTAATAGTTTTGAAATGCAATAGATTCAAATATTTTTTAGTTGTAGTAAAACATAATTTGGTGAAAATGTTTTAGTAATAATTTATTATTAATCAAGAAATCTAAAAGTTTATTAGTTTTTTCAATTGATTGATACATTACCTACCAAACTTTAAGGATAAAACAATATAATCTCCCTGTGAAAGTGGACGAAATCTCCCAAATAAATAAATGAAATATATATACTTCTAAACCTCAATTCTATTATAAGTTATTGAATAACTAGAAAAATAAGTGTGCATAAAATTAAGTCAAAAACATCAATAAGTTATTGCTAAGTGTACACAATAAATGATTATCATAAATTAGACTTATAAGCGTGGCAATTTCAGATAATTTTTCTCTTATCTCTTTGTAAAATTATACTCAGAAGTGACAGAAACCCAAAATACAGGCGCTCGCGAATTGCCTCTCCCATCTGACCCTCGAGTTTCTTTTGTGAATTTTTTTTAAAAAGATTACTTAAATTGCATCCCGATTTCCAAAGTAGCATTCAATTGAATTGCCTCATCATTAGAAATGATGTACATTTCTAAGTCTTTTTAATATGTGTTTTAACTGTGAAAACACTCGTTCTACGTCGACACTTGTTATTGGGCATTGTTAGTAACAGCTTATAATAGCAGGATTTTCTTTTAAATCTACGTAATTTTCATTTATTGAATCATTGTATAGTTTTAAAATATTGTATTCCGGATTTGAATTTTTCATAGAATAATATTTTGTCCCTTTTCATTCTCAATTGTCTTAAGTCCATCTCTTACTGTTTCAACCATAATTATTTGATTATTTAAAGTAGAATTTTGTTTTTCAAGTTTTGTAATTAACTTTGGCAATTGGGACAAATGTGATCGAATAAATTATAAATCAGATATAATTATGTAGTATTTATGGATTTAATGGATTTTAGTTTTTTGAACGATTGGGTGTCATCTTCTATATTAGTTATCAATTCTTTAAATTAAAAATAATAATACAAAAGTACATTTTTATAAAAAAAAACCCGAAACGTGCAATTTTGTGCAACATAAAACTTTCTTTAAAGTAATCTACATATCTTGATTTGGATTTGTAGCTTGTTTCTATAGAATTTAAAACACGCCATAAAAAGATACAATTCCCTGGGAATACGGTCTTTAGTCATAGTTATAAGTTTATAACTTATAAGTATTTAAATATCTTATGTGCGAAATAATGAACCAGTTATAGCATATTAATACAATATAAAATTTTTTATATTATACATTTTATACATTTGAATATAATATACATGATATGCTTTTTATTTGTTTTTAGAGAATAAACAACAATAGCGATCATTAGAAGAATTTAGGACACACAATATTTGGAAAATGTTGAATGCATAACAGTGGCACAACCAGGGGGGGAGGGTTATTCGAGGCCTAGTATAATAATTAATAACTTATATACTTATCTTAAGTATATATATTGTAAAAATGTAACCTCCTCCGAAATTGTTTCTAGTTATGCCACTGATGCATAATATACCAAAAGAGGAATACTCTAGTAAATAAGCAAGTCTTACATTTAGTCTCAAACTAATGTTTAATTAGTTACTATAATATTAGTTACTATTTTATTATGTTTCAAGATTCGACTATTAAAGTCACCGAGGAATAAATGATCAATCATAGGTTTTTTTCAAGTAATTATAATTTATTCTTATTTTTTATTGACAGTTTATTTCAAAGGTTTGTCAAATAATTGACATGAATTGAAGGGTTTTTTTATTATAAAGTTTATTTAATAATTAAGGATTTTTTATTTTGTTTATAAAGATAATAGTACTCTGTATTTTGGGTGACACTCGAATTGCCTCTTCTAACCTCTTATAGCATATTTAGATTATCGGGTGACCCGTCATTTGGTCCGGTATATAATAACCAGCGACAATTGATCCGCGACATTTAATCCAGTTCAAAAAGAACCTGTACCAAAAATATCCTGTGCTAAAAAACGTCCGGTAACAAATAAATATAAAATACAAATAAATAAAAATTATAATTATAATTTTAGAAAAATAAGCTCTAATATTGTAGAATATTATAGAATGTAATTAGCAAATAGTCCGCCTTAAATAAAGATTACCTTATGTACACAAAACGGTCAGAAAAGCCACGAATAAACGAATCTAATTAGCTCTCAACGATTTATCAGATATACATTATTATTATTATGACGAAGATAGCGTAATATCCGTTTTTTCGATATTAGTATAGGTGTACACCTAACCGTATGCGAACGTGTATAAGTAACGTTAACATTAAATAATTCCACTTACATTCATAAAAAGCCAAAAAGGCATAAATATGCTTATAAATAAAGGTTATTTTTATATAGTATTCATGATGGGTACGATGGTACGAAACAAAAGTAATATTGGGTTGTATCGAGTATAAAAAGTTGTCATATAAAAGTTGATGTCACACAATAATGAAATATGAAACGGGATGTACTTAAATCTGTAAACTAAATTAATAGAAGCAGGAACAGGATTTCCAAGAAGCAAAACTAGAAAAAATTATTCTGGGTGAAAATAACCCTACAAAAAAAAGGAAATATAAAAACATTCATCAACGTCTTAAAAATACAGTAGAAAACTATGAAACTACAAATATCAATACTTAGCAGGATATTTTTGGTACAGGTTCTATTTGAACCGGATCAAATATTGCAGATCAATTGTCGCCAGATATAATTTACCGGACCAAATTACATACATTCAGATTATCGATTTCCGTAATACTCAAAAATTAGATTAATTAGATCATCCAAAATAGAAACCAAAACAATTAGGAAAACCACAAAAAATAAGAATACATTTTATTAATAACATAATTGATACATTAAACACAAATTAAGTTTTAAAATTGCAATACTTAAAAGCAATAAAAGCATTGGCCAATAAATTTAAACCACAAAAATTAAGCTAAAATAGAATATAATAAACATAAGTTTATATTTTTATCATTTTTTAAAAATGTTATGTCTTAATTATTAATTATTTTTTATTATTACACCTATTTTTATTGATTTTTTAAATTTTTATTTTGACATTTTTCACATTTCGTCTAAATTATTTTATGTATTGACTATTTATTATTTTTATTATTAATTATTATAGCTGAGTCGGTTTATTTACTAAAATATTTATAATTATTTATTAATATTTATTTGCTCAGTTTATTTAATTTAAAAATATTTCCTATAATATGTAAGGTTATACCTGAATTCATTAATATTATAGCTATTTGAAGCAAATCCAGTTCAAGAGGGCCACTACTTAAATTTTAATCAAATATTGTAATGTTAAATAATAATATACATATTGTCAGTTTATTATTTAAATTACTTTTTTTTTATCTTATATTTTAATATGATAGTTAATGCCAACTAATAAATAATAACATTATAAAAAAAAGTAGTATTAAAAATAAAATTTGAAGTACCCATACTAAAAATTTTGTTTTTGCACGATTTTGCACATTTTAGCATTTTAATTGCACGTTTTTTAGGCGTTAACTGCACAAAAATCTGGTCTTTAGCTATAACTAATTAACGTATAGGTACTCGTTGGAAATAGATTTGAATGAGTTAAAATTATATAATAATATTATGAATAATAACTATATTTCATTAATGTTATAATAAAGTAGGCATAAGGTAAATTGTTAATATTCAGGTCAACAAACTATGTATTATATAATATATTATCAACTTATAATCTTGTGATAATCTCTAATAATATATAAAATGTATATTGTATACAGTTGCGCAATGACTAAAATGTATCAATATAGTGTAATAATTAAATGTATTATAAACTCAAAGTAATTCATTTAAAAGAAAACATAACATTTTTCAAAATTATAATAACGTTTTTGAAAATATATTTTACGTTACCTATTTACCTCCAAATATGCACATACAGGTATAAAAATATCGCCGTGTCGTCTGCGAACGACGAGCAATTTAACGGATTGAACTAAGTTTAAATAACATCATAATATTATGTAAGAAACATTATTAATTTTATTATTTTAATGAGCAACGAAGTGCACAAAGACAGCTAGTTTATAGATATATTAGCATACAAATAAAATTACTTTATTATTATACATATTCCACTTAATTATACGGTTCTCAGGTTAAAGGAAATAATAATAAATTTAATAATTAATAATTATTGCAATATTTTTTTTAAAAACCATTAACTTTATTGTTCTATTATACCTTTGGATTTCATTATAAAGAAGATTTCATACCCGCATACAAATATGTATGTGTTTTTATCCATATTTTCAAACGTAGGTACATTTCTAATTTCGTTCAGCAGAATCAATTTTGTGTATTAGTTCCAATATGAGATTGATGTATAAAACGCATGTAAATATCTAGGGCACCCCATTGACTTATTTAAAGGTTTTAATTTGAAAATAAGTTATAATCATGTAAAATATTACGTTTTAAAATGTCCATTATAGTATTATACCTCGCATTAAAATATAAATAGCAACGAAAGTCTTAAACTCTTAACAATGCTCTGTTTTTACCTCTACGTGTGATACTAACTAGTAAGTCAACTCACTCTAATATTTATGCTAAAAATTGAGAATTTTTTACTTTTTAAACGATTAATAGAACTGAGTAATTCATAATAAATAACTGACGTCTGACAACATGAATAATTGACGACAATAAGCTGTTACACGACTTACTTGACACGATGAATTGACGAGACATCACACTGAATATAGTTTACTTTACACTTCATCATCAATTTATATTATAATATGTAATTAAACCAATAATGATATTATATGATAAAATACAAATTATTAATATTATAATAATATTGTGGAAATAGCTGATCCTGCGAGTATGTATCAATATTGCATACCCACTTCGCCGTGTTACATTCAACATATACTACACATATTAAAATATTATATAATATTATGCTGAAGCTGAACTTAAATAACTATATTTGATTACTATTTTATAAACGTTCTTTTAAAATTTTCGAGAATATATAACGACATTTTTTATGTAACTCACTTATTTGGTTCCAATATTTTTTCAGATTAAAATGCGCAAAGTATAATTGAAAATGTAAGCTTATTTTTTTATAATCTAAAATGTAATTTTAATTTTTAAAACATATAACATTTTACATGCGCCTACGTGCAATGTTATCGGTTAATTGAGCATCTTAATTTATACAAAATTTAGACTTGAATATCCCGAACTAAAGGCTTGAAATAGTTAAAATTAATTAAGACGGGAGTTCATAAATATTAGAAAGGTACAAATATTATACAACTAGTTGTACACACGTTACATAATATACGTATCTTTACCTATCTAATATTTATAAAATATAAATATGACCGAAATATTAATGTACTGATTACGAGCGTATTATCACGAAGTACGAACTAATAATTATTGATCATAATATTTAGTCGATATGCCAGATCGGTATAAGTGGTTACCAGTTTTTGTTGCAGACGTTACAGTTATAACCTTTCGGTTAATGCCATCACCATTCACCTGACATCTGTGGTCATAAATACAATATTCCTTGAGTCAGACATGAATTCTAAAGATAATAATAATTTAAATTTGTTTTGTTATATTATACATTTATAATCATGTACTTACTGCTTATTGTTATAATACGTTTTTATAAATAAGTGAATGACTTATTATTTTGCTCGTCAGAAATGTTAATGTACCCTGTACAGCACGAGCACGGTCTTAGAAGATTTTCTAAGACCATGCTGTAGCTTGTAGTACTTTATTATTTGAACCACTACTATAGATACTCTAATTATACGCTATATTATTATCTATAGTCGTAATTTGAACAAAAATAAACGATCTTTTTGATAAAACCATACGATGTTTACAATTTCAAAATCTGGCAACACTGTATACATTGTATCTATAAAATTGGGAATAACTAAAATTCAAAGAAACAAAACGAACGATTGTTTTTATTTTATATATTTGTAAATAATTATTTTGATATAATATGTAATGTAATTAAAATTTAAAATTTAACCATGGACATATTATAAATAATTAAAATTTGAATAAATTGTTTTGGAAAATAAAAAACTATCGATTATTTTCCCAATAATACGAAATTGATAACAAATTTTACATTTTTATCGTTGGTACATTGTGTTTTTTGTCCACATCTACACTTCACTTCCCGTTCCCACCAATCATGTCCAATAGTAGTATACTATATAACTGTATTGTGTAGTTTACTGGTTAGTCCGACTATCTTAGTCGTCGTGTACTTGTGTTTCTCTTGTTCTTTTACTACTGTCACTGGTTAATAGTTATAATTTAGTTTTGGTACCTATTATATTTGTAAAAGTTGTATGATATCTACTTATAAAATCATGACGTTATTGAAATGGGCTATATTGCCGTTAACGGTTTTCACGATTTTTGTGGTGTACAGCCAAGCATCAGAAGACCCACAGAAGAAAGGACCTAAGGTCACTGACATTGTAAGTTAAATTGGACACGTCAATGAACTTGTGTGCACAAAGCACTTAATAAAATTATGAATTTTTCTTTTAATAGGTGTGGTTTGACATCAAAATGGGTTCAAGTGAACCTCAACGTGTGGAAATCGGAGTATTTGGTGCAACTGTACCTAAAACTGCAAAGAATTTTATTGAACTAGCAAAAAAACCAGAAGGTGAAGGATACAAGGGCAGTAAATTCCATAGAGTTATCAAAGACTTCATGATCCAAGGAGGTGATTTTACAAAAGGTGACGGCACAGGTGGTCGTAGTATTTTTGGTGAAAAGTTTGCAGATGAAAACTTTAAGCTGAAACATTATGGAGCTGGTTGGTTGTCTATGGCCAATGCTGGAAAAGATACCAATGGATCTCAATTTTTCATTACCACTAAACAAACTTCCTGGTTGGACGGTCGCCATGTTGTGTTTGGAAAAATAATCAAAGGAATGGTAAATATTGAAATTAATAAAATGTATTTGTTATAAAATTATTATAAATTTAATGACTTTCAGAAAACAATTAGAGCAGCTGAATCAGCAGAAACTGATTCCAGAGACAAACCAGTTGATAATATAGTAATTGTCGATAGTGGACACACCGTCGTTCCTGAGCCATACCCAGTCAGCAAAACTGATGCTACTGAATAATTATTTTTACTAATTTATATTTTTTTTAATTCGACCTATTGTTATAATAATGTTTAAATAGGCCCTCAATAGTAAAGTAAATAATTGTTATTTATATGGAACTGAAAAGCAATCACCTACTTATTAATTAAAAATTTATGTTTTTATGTTAAATTCCATTTTTGTGAACATACCTTATAGATCATAACACGAACAAAACTAAAATATTTTTTGTATCAACCTATAATTCATTTCAATGTGGTAATTTTTTTTTTTATTTAACAAATTTTGTATGTAATATTATATTATAATATGTAATTAAATGTCCATGTATCTTTATAAGTATAAAATGAACAAATTGTTTATATTTCAATAAAAAAAAAATAACTAAACTTTATTTTATTTTTTTATCATTACATAAACAATACATTATTATTCTACAAAAAATAGTTTATGATTTACATAAATGTAATTCAAGTTACAACAAATCACTAATACCCGGACGTCTAAATTCTCGTTTTTTAAATGGTCTGCCTGATTGGTAGCTTGCACCGACTACTGATTCTCTGTTGTTTGTATCTGATCTATCGATCATTTTAATTTCTGAACACAAAAGCGAATCAAGTGTCTAGAGAATAAAAATAAAATGATAATTATTGTGCATTTTTAAAAATATGTTATTTGTGTAAGAATAATATTCTATTACTTACAGTCTCACTAATCATATTTAACTCTTCTAGTTGGTTTAATATTCTATCCAACTCCAATGATACTTCTTTATCATTATGTTTTTCAGCAGCAGATTTTACTAAATTTATCTAAAATAATAAAAATAACTATTAATTTATTTTAACATGAATATTTTTTTTGATAAAAATTGATATAACAAAAGTATACTAATTATTTATATTATAACATTTAATTATTATACATTTTTGATTTTAAAATAAATGGAAGTTTGATTGACAAATTCCATTAGTGAAATACCCTCATAATCAATTAAAATTACAAAACTATTTAAGTATTTTTCAAGGATAATTTAAAAAATGTAAAATTAACAATCAGAATTTAAATAAATTCAAGACTATAATGAATTAAAAAACATTGACAAAATTAATACAACAAAAAAACATTATAATTTGAATAAAATGTTATTTCATAGCTATAATAATTTTTTACGAACTATTAAAATGCATTTAGATGTAACTTAAATTAAGTTGTTTAGTTCAAGTTTCTTTTGTATAAGTACATCAATTTAGAAATTAAATTTATCTCAATTGAACATTTTATTTATTTGATAATAAAAGGTCAATTTAATAAAATAAATTTAAATAAATTTACTAATCGGTAATATTTTTTGACCTACATCACATTCAAAATCATATGATTGATACATATTAAACAACTCATAACCACTTAAATATATAGAATATTATGTAAAATCCTAATTTTCATCTGTTAATTCAATCTATTATTTAGTATATTGAGCTAAATAATAAATATGACATAGACTTTTGTAGATAGAAGAGAATAACTTTCATATATAACAAGTGATAGGTTAACTTTGGCAATTTACCATAAAGACAAAAATATACTTTTATTTAAATTTTATTTTTATTTTTAAACATACCTACCATTACATTAATAATTTTTGTTTTTTAGTGTATCTTCACTAAACTTTTATGATTTTTTTCTTAAAATGCAATCAGTTAAATTGTATAAATTAATAGTACAACCAACTAAAGTATGTATCATTAAATATTTAATTATAAAACTTAATTAAAAATTATCATTAGTGCATTATCTAATAAAAAAATGTTGTCGTAAATATATTTTATTATTAGTGAATACTGTTAATAGCTTAAGAATAAATTAGTTGTTATTATGAGCTGAGTATCATACATTTTTTTCATAATACTTTAGAACATTAAAATTCATGCCTTAGTAATATCTAATATACTATTATTATATCTACCTTATATTATTAAAATCCTTTTATCTGAATATTTTTATAGTACTAAAGAGTACTCAAAAAATGTCATATAATATACTTTATAAGTTGCAAATTCAAAATCAATTGGTACTATTAAAAGTTTTTTTCTTTTTCTTTATAGTTTCTATAATTATAAAGAAAAATTATTAAAATGTTTTTAAGGAAATGTTAGAAAATATGTTTATACAAGTTTGCTTTATTATTAGTTATATTATCAAAATATATAATACAATATATCACTCACTAAACTAACTATATTTTGACATTTAGGATCTAGAAAAAAGGGAAAAATGATCAATGATCATCAGATGGTACTCATATACTTCATTATACAAATAAAAAAAGATATTTATAATTATTATTTTAAAATAGTACCAATTATTTAACTGTCTGCACTAATTTTCTAAGACAATTTTATTATTTCTAAAAAAATGTTATTAAAACTACATTTAATTGTAATTTATTAAAAAAAATTTTTAAAGACATTAATTTATTTTTTTTATTTAATAAATATTTAATTCAATTTATTATTATCAAAACAAATATAAGTAATAGTAATTTATCAAAAATTGAAAGCTGTGATAAAAATACTTACCACATCTCTACAATAAGTCTGTTTTACAATAGGGCCACCAGACATTGGTTGATCTACTGACAATACACTTCTAAGAAGAGGCAAAGCATCAAAAATTCGGCCTAAATCACACAATGCTACCACTTTTATATTACGGAGTGTCACATATGCTTGATTTCGCACTGATGTTATTACTTCAAGAGCAATATGAGGACTATTTTGATTGATTGCATTAGCAGCAAAAAAAGTTATTGTTTTTCTAATTGGATTATGGCCAGCTTCTTGTTGGTCACTCCACAATTTACAAGCATACTCAAAACTTTCAGTTGTATTCTAAAACATAATAAGAAATCATTAACAATCTGTTTTATATAATCATTTTAATCATCATTATTATTAACTAAAACATTGAAATATAAATCATAGTTATTAAAATAATCACTATAAGGTGTTTAAGTATATAATAGACAGATTTACTTTACTCATAAAGTATATTAATTTTAAAATATTATATTCATATAATGTATGACCTACAACATTGCTGGATATGATCTACCAGCATAAACGTGCAAATGAGAGGCAGAGGAAGCAGCAGCCTCAAGATTTTTCATCAGTGTTTAATATTTTCAATAATATGCATATACGAACAAAACAATAATATTGTATTATTATATACAATTTTATATTTTCTAATAATAAAACAGCTTTAGCAATGATTACCGTTTTGTTCTATGAAAATAAAGGCTCCACAACAGGTTCAAATATATACTGTAACCTCAAACATGATAATGTGATTTTAATGTTAAAAATGTGAAAGTTGTTGTGATATTTGTCGATCATGTTAGAATTTATTTTTAGGGTCACGCAAAAATTAATCGAGGTTGTAGTGAACAAATTATCAATAAGTTTTATCTATATAATTTTCTATGGAAGTCGATCATCAAAGGTGAAGTATATTTTTAGTAGATCTTGACCAAAAAAAGTATGGCCACTCCTGTTATAATATGTTTGTTATAAATATTAAATAGGTATAAAAATATAAAATGTAGATGATGATGTAATTATTAATTTCTTTTTTCTTAATGTATCTAACTTTATAGTAAAATATAAGTTAAATTTCATTTATTTCAATGAAAATTTGTGTTTCTTATTATTAGTGCTGGGTATTAACTTTAAGATCTAGCATTGTCAAATGGTAAAAAAACCAATTGTTGGCATCATTTAGATGTATTTTCATTAATCTAAATGATTAAGGTAAACAAAAACAATAGAATTTAGGAGATGAATAAGCTAAGATAATATTTACCATTTAAAAAATCCACAGTATACAGTATCAATAAATACCAAAATATAAGCACATATTAAAATAAAAATCTTACCAATTTATAACATGCAGCAAAAACTAGCATCATTACACCTTTAGGAAACTTGGCTATTTGTAATTGTCTATCCTGAATTGATTTGTATACAGTTAATATTTCATCAAACTTTCCATTTATAAATAATAAATCCATGAGTATTTGATAAGAACTTAAATGATTGAAAAATCCATCCATTTCTGGGTCATTAAACAACTAAAAAATTGTAATTAAAATAATTATAAGATATTTTTGTTTTAAAAATAATTAAATTTTAACTTTACTTGTAATGCAATATCAGGTTTATTGAGATGGTAATACATTCGCATAACAACTGGACCAAAAGTAAAATTTCCAAATCTTAATCCTTGGTTTTGCTTATTATATCTATAATTATTATAAGTTTAGTTGGAATATATAAACTTTAAATAAATTAAGGTAATAATACTTACTTTTTCATCATTTTTTCTACTAGTGTTAAATCTGCTTCATTATCACCTACCATGTGTACAATTTGTTTTAAATCTTCAGTAAAAATTAAACTATTAGACTCAGGATCTGCAAAAGAATTCATACGATCTCGAAATAACAGTTTATCTGGTTCAGAAAACTGATTTTCAATTTTTTCTCGGTAGAACTCATATTTATCCAATCCTATAGCTGCACGCTCATACAAACTACGTTTACCTAAAATAAACATGGTAAATTAAAGATTCATAGTTATATGATAAAAAACTTAAAATTTTGTTATTCAAAGTATTAATGTAATAAAATTGTATTTAGTATTTAAATTACGATTATCTTTAACTAGTTTTATACAAACGTTATTTTTAAAATAAAAGCACAAATAAAGAAATATTTAAAGTCTTGTAAACTACAAATGTGTTCATTATGTGTTTAATAAAATAATTTATAACTGACAATAATTGATTTTTATTAAGTTAATACATAACTACTATAATAGTATAATAGTCTTTGTCAATATATTGTCATAAACTCTGAATATTAGTACAAAACTAATATAATTTTAGGAAAACAAAGCAAAACTATAATGCAATTTGAATCATGAAATATGTATATGATTATATGAAAAATATGTAATGAATATTTTTGTGAACACAAATTATTCAGTCTAAAACTAAAAATTATGTTTTCTTGTAAAATCTGTACTACTGAAATGTTCTCAAATTATGAATTGATACCAAATAAAATAGGTACTTTAATTAATAATTATTAATAATTGCCTCTACAACTTATTTTTATATTTTAGAAAAGTTATCAAGATTATCCGAGAATTTGACAAATTATTTATTACAATATATATAATAATATAAGGACAGCATACTATGAAACTAACACAAATATATTTTCTGAATCATCATGACTTACATAAAACATTTTGCAGAATTTTTGTAGGACCTAATCCTTGTCTGCACAAATTGATCAGTGACTTCGAAAACATTATCGGTTTTTAATAAAAAGCTTTATAATTATAAAACGAAAAAAATAGTAAAATTCGTCAATTAATCAAATTAAGAAAAAAAAATACTTATTTAATTCATTCAAATAGGAATCAAGGAATAGAAATATAAGTATTAACCAATAAGTATATTACTAATAAAGTAATATTATTTAATTTGTTATATTATTAAAAATTAAAAACTTATTACTTAAATCTTTATATATGTATAAGTGTTAAAACTTAAAGTGTATGATATTTTATAGAAAATCAACTTCAATTTCTACCGCTATGCCGAATTGCCGAATAAAAGTTTGGGCTATTTGAGGTTAGGTCCGATATTTTATAGCTGTTATCACTAAACCACAGCCGTGTGCTGAGCCCACTGATAAAAAGTAGAAGCTCGGCTGCTCATCATTCATCAATCACTAATCAGCACTGGCAGCAATAACTAATAAGCCAGCAAAAAATTTTTGCAAAATTCTTATTATTCATACAGGCCCCACATCTTATTGAGATTTGTCGCGCGATTTTCACCCTCGAATCGCCGACTAAAAAAAGAGTAGTGTGACATTGATTTGTATTACGAGAACACTAGATAATAAACAGTGGACAGTGTTGATATAGTTGTTTGTTGTCATGATTAACATTAGTTTATATTGTAAAATAATCACGATTAACTACACTTTATTTTGAAATTATTAGTAGGTACATTAAGTTTAAGGTATTTCTTAAATTTTGTTTTTCCCTTATTTAATTTGGTAGTTAATTTATTATCAATATTCAATTCATTGAAGGGGAAAACCTTTTTTTTTATAGAATAATACCATTTCTACAGATAAATCGATATTATATTGTTTATCTCGAATTTCTTCAATTTGTATAAATGTATACAGACCAGTTACGAAAATGAAATCAATAATAAAAGAAATTTAATCTTAACAATAACATTAACATTGTAGTACACTAGTTACTAGTACTTATTAATTATCAATCAATAATTATTCATTGAATTCACGCATAAGATGAATAGTCAACATTTTTTTCATTAAGTGAAAGTTGTTCTATTATAGTTACTTAACTGTATAACTTCAATTTAAGATTTTAACTACGAATTTAAATTATTAATTAATATATAACAAAAACTCAAGTCACATAATATTGTTGGATTTGTTTAAATATTGTTAATAAAAAAAAGAACAAAAAACATTTTGTCTTAAAAAAAATGAAGATTGTATTTATATATTATTAAGGATCAATAATTATTATTTATAGGTGTATTTTTCAGATATAAACACACTTATATAAAACAAAACAAAGATTCTATTTAAACAAATTTTGTATTTTTATAAACTATATCTCTTTTCTATACAGCATCATTCATACAATATAAAGAGACAAAGCCAAAAAATATAAATTATATAATAATTTTCTAAACAATAATTTGCCTTAATATAAGGTCAGTCTACATAACACATGTATACTTACAAATTAATTTACATCACAATATTATAAATGGCAAAAGAGATCAATAATTATTGCTCATAAAATGTTTAAGCAACTACCTATAATCAGTACAAATATCAACACCAGAATGTCAATTTATTTAATTGCTTAAATAACAAGCTATGCAATATTATTTTTCCATCTTTCTTTTGATTCGTCAAATATATTACAATTATGAATTATTATATATGCATATCAAAATTAGTAAATCTAAACACATTCAAACAATATCACAAGCTGTTATTTAAGTGCCCTTTCTTATTGTTTTATATAATCACAGATATTTTTTGTTACTTCAAAAATATCCAAAATATTGTTAACATGATTAAAAAAAATCAATATTTGAATATTTCATTAGAAATACATTACATTTTCAAAGAAAAAAAGTAACAATAATAATTAATAATAGTAATAATAAAACAGTTGTATGACAAAACAAAAATGTTAGATTAAGATATGCAAGTTAGTTAAAAATTGTGAAACTTTAGATGTGATAGCATTGAAACTAAATTTGACATTGTTATGAGAAAAATATTATAATGTTTGGACTGGTAATATTAAATGATAATAAAATAATTAAATCAAAAATTGTAGACATAGCACAATCTTATGGTTTTATACACGGTATTAAACTGGAAACTGATTAGATACATTATAAAAATTTGAATCTAGATCAATGTCTTTCATGTCAGAGTCTGATGTTGAACTTTCCGCCTCTAAGAAATCATGTTTCTATATAAAATAAAAATCACAAAACTTTAATTAGTTAAATAATGTATACATATAATAATCGCTTACTTCTGTTGAAGAACTTAATGAAAAAGAATTTCCATTTGGCTCTTGGCAATATTGTGTCATTCTGTATCGACGTACTCGTAAACCAGGTCCAATTGGTCGCCGACCAGCACTAAAATTTAATTAATTTATATATTTATATAAATCAAATTAGTAATTACAAAATTGATATCTAACCTTTTCCTCCTAAGATTAAAGTTACTAGAAATAGATTCAGTATCCTGATAATAATCTGATAAATCGGTCATGTTGGAAGGTCTGTTATTGTTAAGTATTTCATTTACTTGTCTGCCCAGTCTATCTAAATGTTCATCATCACTCAGTCTTACTCCACTGCTACATGAACTATCTTCACCCTTTATAAATTTCTAAGGTTAGTAGAATCTTAAGTAATATAAATTATATTTTTACCTGTGAATGAGCAGAATCAGACATGTTACCATTGAGCATATCTTGATGAAGTCCTGAATCAATAGTTTCTGTCTGCGTTTCACTGTTGACTTTAGTGCTGTTTATTTGGTGACAGTTTTTCCAGTTGGTTTCTTTTGATGTATTATACTGTAATGAAATATTTACTTAAACATAAGGTAAATTGTATTTATTCAATGATTGAACCTTTTTATTTTTTACAATTGAGCATATAATTTGAGCTTTCCTAGGTCGTGTTTTTCTTTGATTTTGTTTTGGTGTAACAGCAATTGATTCCGGTTTATTTGAATTGCTACTAACTTGAGCATAAAGTGTAGCTTTGGTTAACTGCTGTTAAAAATTATATAAAATAAAATAGGTACTTTTTAGTTATTGTAACTACCAATGATTTTTGGTTATCGCGACTACATAAATTTATTAGGTTGACATTCGAGTAGGGAAATCAGTTTGTTGGCAGTCGTACCTATTTTCTAAATGTATGCATTGTGCTTTAATTATTGTTGAACAGATGAACTGACTTTGTAAAATGGTGTGAACAAAAATTTGATATTTGTAGTTTGTAGATACTATACAGTAGACTGGAATAATTATAGGCGTAAATTATATGTGTTAAGCTTAACCTAATGAAATCGCAATAACCAAAAATTGTTGGTGGTCACTATAACCGAAAAGTACCATAAAAATAAATAAAACTTCTTCTAATTAATAAAACATTAAAATATGATTATTTGAAAAGAAAAACATACTGAGTCAAATTTTTGACAAAGTCTCTCTGGTGATGATGGTGATGTAGTAGTTGAATCAGATTTATTCTGTTTGTTCAATTTATCTTGAGCTTTTAATAATGGTCTTATAAGTCGTTTTTTGTACACTTTAGACATTTGTTTTTCTCTTCTAACATAGTAATTATAATTATTATTAACAGAAATTACTAGAAATTATGATTTAAAAATTTAAATTACTAACCTAATTAAATCGTTTTCTCGTTGTTCTAATTGTAATAACACAGCACTCAATTCCATGTAAAGATTATTAGCACGTTCTAATTTTCTCTCATAATGTTCTCTAATATCTTGTGCATGTTTTAACTCATTTTTTCTTTTTTTAATAAGATCCTCTTCAAATTTGGGAATATGACTTCCATTAGTCTGCATTTGTAACATGTGTATTTGTATTTCTTTCTTCCATTGGGCCTAAAAAATAATATTTTATACCTCATCTTTATAATATGTTATTAGTACCTAGTTCATTTTTAAAGAATATATTCATCAATATTATTAATTTATGTTGTACCTGAGTTTTAAAGTATTCATCTGGCGTACTCGCCAGCACTTGAGAACTGGCAATGTCTAGATGCATCATTATGTGTTTAAAAGATGGTCTATTACGTGGTTTAGCTGCCCAACATTGTTTAATTAACAATCTAAAACCATCTGGACATGATGAAGGTATTGGTAAGTGTAAAGAATTACTACCTACACCCCATATAATAGCTGATGAATCTACATCTTTATATGGTGTTTCACAAGTCATAAGTTCCCATAAAACAACGCCAAATGACCTAAAATATAATATATGTAACAACAATTAAATAATTTATGAAAAATAAAAAAATAATCATTATTTTCAAAGTATTTACCAAATATCAACTTTTTCTGAACAGGGTTCATTTCTTATGATTTCAGGAGCCATCCAGGCTACAGTACCAGCGAAACTCATTTTAGTGCTTATCTCATTCCACTCTCGGCTTGTACCAAAATCACTGATTTTCACCATTTCTTGACGACCAATCAAGACACTTTTGACACAAAAAATAAGTTATAATATACAATTTTAAACAACATTAAAATAAGTTTCAACATACTTGGGACTTTTAAGATCTCTATGAATTATTTTGTTCACATGTAGATAATGCATACCAGATGCAATTTGTTTGGCCCAGGATACTAATCGTATGGGTGGTATTTCTTCACCATCTCTAAGCAAATTATAAAGTGGTCCATATGGACAATATTCCATTACGATGCAGTAACAAGGAGCTTGAGTACATACACCCCTAAAATAGAAACAAGAATATTAGTTATTATCAGATACTAATTAAATTTTATAGTTTATTATTAGTACAAATAATAATAAATATTATAGTTATTAATTAGTTATTACTTATTAATATGCTCACCTAAATTGTACTATGTTAGGATGATTCAGTTTTCTCAAATGTCTAATGTCTGTTTCTTTTTGTTCACGCACCTTCTTCACCGCTACAATTTCATTTTTTAATTTTCCACTGAATACGGCACCTTGGGCTCCTGAACCTAACCATTGCAAATCACTAATTGATTCAAATGGAATATCCCAGTTATCTACAAAACAGCATAAAGGTTATATTTATTATTTATTTTCTAATTTTAAAAATATTACAAAATATCATAAAACTATGTACCTAAACAATAGTATGTAATTGAGTAAAATTGAGTATTTAAGTTTTCTTAAAATTAAATAAAATATATAACAAATTAATTAAAGTTGTAAGTGTTATGTACTTAAGAAGATGTCACACTTGCAAATGTTGTCTCCATCATACAAATGTATAGATAAACCATAGCAAATTTTCAAAAGAATCCATTTTACTCTATTATTTTTACTTATAGTGAATTAATATATTTTTATATTTAGGTAAGAATATTATCCTGGATCCTTTGCGGCCTTTTTTGGTATTTTGTTTTGAAAACTTGTTATGGGCATTTTAATATTTTAAAATGGTTGTTTGATTCTCAAGTTGTTTTAATGACTAAAATGTTGTAATTACCTTGATAAGATTTAAGATCATGACTATTTCCTTTTCCCATGATTCCCAACATTGGTTTTAAGCATCCTAACAACCCATCAAACCAGCCGCTAGGTTTTAAAACATCAGATTCCAATTTATTAATCCCAACAGCATTATCTTTAACTGGTTCTTTGTCTTTTAGATTCCCGAGTTCTTCTTGAATGCATAACATACTGTAAAAAAAAAAAACTTTATTAGTTAATATTCAAATTTTATAAGTAACTTCAGTTATAGTTGATTGGGTAACAAATAATATAAACAGTACATTTTTCAGTAAAATAGTTCTATATCCTTTAATCAATTATTTACAATTTTATCAGTGTTAACTACATTTTTAAAAATTGTATTAATTAAAATTAAATTAATATAATTTAAAAATTATACATTCATACATTTCTATAATAATTATTATTTTAAATGTAAATAATAACAGGGGCGGATCCAGAAATTCATCGAGGGAGGGATAATTAAAATATATCCATCAGATACTATTCATACCTGCTTAATAACATAGTTATTATTTACTTATTAATATTCATCATTTAGAATTTATTCTTACAAACTGGTATCAATGACAACATTTTTATACTTTTATAAATTTATAAAATTTAAATATAATAAGCTCAAGGGGGGTATTTACTCTTTTACCCCTCCCTTGGATCCGCCACTGAATAATAATTTTTTTATTATTATTTATTTTATTATATTTTATCAATCAACTATCATATTTGTTATTATTATCATCATCATCATCATCATGAAGGTATCATAGCTATAAATATTATTAGTAACATCCATATTCCATAGAGTATTTATTTGTCTATGGTATTACTCAATGATAATTGATAATAAGGTAAATATTGATACTGTAGTCTACATAATATATAGATGATATAAATAATAATTCATATTTCATAGACTCATAGTCATATACATTAATTTAAAAAATATAAATAGTATAGCATCTATTTTGTGATCTTTTAAATGATTATAATATAGGCCAACTATTCAAACCAATAAAAACACTAAAGCATTGATTCTTAGCATTAAAACAGAGAATAATACGTTTTAATATATTATTGTAATGGAATATAAAAATAAAAATAGTGATAATATATAATTTAAATAAAAGTTAAATAATATCTAAATCTACAAATATTAAAAATGATTTGACTGTCAAATTAAACTAATTAAAATCATTATTCTCCGTTACGAGTTCTGGCAATTATAATTAGAAATCGTTACATCACAATTCATGCACGAGAAATTATACCTTTAAAGTTTAAATAATATATTTTTATTGTCTCAAAGTGTAGTAAATGCACGCACAACTGCAAATTATATGCTCAATAGTTGATAAAAAGGCGTTTATAATCGTCCCGCTATTTCAAAAAACATTTAAAAGTTAAAAACATACAAATTATGAATGATAACTTTCTAACAGTCATGTCGACTAACGTGATAACTGAATACTGAAATACAATTATTTAGTATTTACACCGCATGTCGCAACCATGATCCACGGGCCTTGGTTATAGATTAATATAGATAATATTAAATTATAATGGCAACAGGTAGTAGTGTAGTACGAATGCCCGAAACTTGTATCTACTCACTTCTTGTCACTGAGCTTCAAACTTGGCATGGTTTTGACGAACATATCGCTTAAACTATATCTCATCGTTGGTTTTGGTCCGCGAGCGTGTCGAAGTTTCAAACCTTTTCTCGTCACGCGTCTCTCTGATCACCGATTATCAAATGGAAACACAAAACCGAGTAAACGAATGCGGTTCGACATACGATATTTTGCGATACAGGTCAAAAATGTTTATAACTATGTCATCTGAGCAGTCTGACAAGACAGGAACGGAGGAAAAGTTAAAAGTGAGAAAAAATTTTGGAAGTTAGAATGCGTCTAACCGAATGCTCGGTAAATACCTATACGGGTCACCACTAAATCATTAAAAGTTATTTTGTAGGCATATAATTGTAATTGTTTTATCGTCGTAATCGCGATAGATATTAGTGCACAGAATATCGGAAACGTTTTGTCTGGATTGAAACACGACGAAAGGTACCGCGTTCGCACCGCGCGGAAAATGGAATATCTACGAAAGCAAATACGTTGCGGATCGAGCGTACGCACGTGTTAACTGTTCAATATAAAATATGCGAAAACTCGGAAATCGAGACGGCGATAATGTTATGTTTACGAGTTGTGACTGCCGACTGGCAATAATAATAATATACGTTATGGACGATGACGTGACCGTTGTCGTCAAGAGGTGTCGAGAGTGGGGACCACCGAGTGAGGCTGAAAAGCGCGCGCGGCTTGGACGCCCCGACTCGAATAATAGTCGAACGACCTTAAAGAGTTATAGGCTTATAGCTGATAAGTGATAAGTGATAATATTATAAATGCCGCGGCCCGTCGCCCATAGTTTAATTATAGTGATTTTTATAATTGGTCGTGGGTTTTTAGACATCATTTGAGATTCTGTGAAACCAACAAGTCTTCCATGCCGGCTTGGTAATAAACTAATAAATAAACCATCATTGTATAAAAGAGGTCCAATGACCTCGAATATAGGTATAGACACATATTATTTATATCGTCTATACCGTATACATATTAAGTTTAGGTAACCGTATACATCACTATCTATTCTGTGTATGAGCTATGCCCTATAAGGCTTTAACCTTTGGACCTTTACTAGTTATTATTGCGCTAGTATTCACGATCAAACGCATTTTGTCGGTGGCCAGTTTATCGGAAAAATACAAAATATGAATACGTTCGACTATAATATAGGTAATATAGATACAAAACAAAAATGAGTATAAGGAATCTATAGATCACAAATATGTAAATCAGTCGTCCCTAAGGGAAGGTGTGGCGGCGGGGCATCAATTACCTATAATTGAATTATATTGTTATTAAATACTTTTGGATTTTTGTTGTTTACTATCATATTACAGTTATACTAACGCATATTTAAGTGTATACATGAATAATAATTCTTCTAAGTTATTCTTATTCCATTAATTATTAATGTAAATCGAATTAGTGTTCATTAATATATATATATATAATAATATAATTTTTAAAAATACATTTTTACCGGACTTTTAAGTATAATACCCCGTTTACCCGATCGTGAATTTTGCGACTGGAGTGGGTAGTCATAAAATTTCAATAACAGGGTAGGTGGTAGGTACCTGATAAGGTTATTTGTTATTAAATTTTTATGTTATTTATACATTATTATCTTAATTTGTTATTCTACTGTAATTAATTGTGTACATCTAAAAGGCGTCTGCCTGTTAAATATTAAGTACTATAAATATGTAAGTACAATAAATCCTTTACATCGATTGTAGTCGCAGAAACGTATAAATAACAGACTTTTCCAATATAAAACTTAGAAGGGACTGATTAGGTATGAGCCTTAACTTTTCTGTAACCTGCTAATATAATACCTATAACACTACTAGTTACTATAGTAACCTCTTAAATAAATCTCAATGATCACTATCAAAAATAGTCGTTTTTATGTATTTTATTATGGCCCCTTTAAAGAAAAATATATCCTCAGAAGATATTTATCCGAAAAAGTTTGGCTTCCCCTTGTATATGGTAAAGACGTATCACGTAAAGTCACGTTCTCGCGTATAAATTACCACAATACTTTTTGATGAAAAAACTGTCATCATTCGCGACATTCGCGTCTTTTGTATAATTCGATTGTTGATAGGATAAATTTTGTTTGGTTCACTAGTGAATACTACGCAATAGCACAACTATTGAGAAAGTTGGAAATTTAAATACCTGCCTTTTGGGGTCTCCAATAAACTAACTTAAGATCAAACTAACAATAGCTAATTCCTATGTTTGATTACAAATTTTACAACAAATAACAAAATCGTAATATTTTAATATATGATAACGATTTCACAAATATAATCTAATACACATTAGTAGTAACTAACAATCAAGTAAAATTATCGAGAGTGCAATAAATAAAAATACAAGTACTCATATATTATTTGATATCGGCATTAATGTGTTATAACTAACTGACAAAATAAAATATAATATACGTCTATATATACCGTAGTTATTCGATTATATTTTCACACATATATTTATCAAACAAATATAATTTAATAATACAAAATGAAACTTAATCTTAATTTTTTACATATTATTTTTACACAATTGCGTGTAATAATTTTGACAGGTAATTAAAAATCATAATTATAGATATAATATATAATTATATTTAATGAAATATAAATTATCAATTTTAGTTGTTTTAATTGTAAATTTTAAAGAAAACTGCACCTACTTGCCAAAAAGGTAATTGTAAGTTTTGCAAAAAAAAAGGTGACGGTCTAAGGCCGATCACGAAATCACGGTAAATATACGCCAACTAAAAACTAATAGTATCAGATTTATTATAAAATTATTGTTGCTGTAAATAATATAAATGGACTGATAGCCATAAGCCGTATATCGCCACAAGGCACATAATATGTATATATTATTATTTATTATTATTACTATTCACAATAAGTGATGTGTCTGGGGTATCCTTTCCCAGCTCACGGAATCACGTAAAAAAAAAAGAAGAAGAAGAAGAAGTAGAATGTATTCTAATCAATAAATTATTTCGAAAAAAAATTATAATTAAAATAACATGTTTAGGTAATTTATAGGCACAAGTATTAATTAATATTCAATAGTATTGGTACTATAAATTTTTTATTTATTTGAAAAAATTTATATTTATTTCAATATTTGATATCATAAAATATTATAATCTTCTATATTATTCGACGATTTATCGACCCCGAGTTTATCTAGGACTAATAGACTCTTAGGATAAGTGTATAAATAAAAACTTAAATTAAGGGCTCTTGATTAAAAGCGACACTGCAGCGGTCTCCGTTGTTGAGCACCACTGGTACTGGGTTAGATAATGTTATGGAATATGGATTAGTGATTACCCATTACCTATGGAATGTGACGACATTCCGGCCTTGATATAATACCAACTGTTTTCGCGATACTTTTTGTGAACGTTTTCATGGGTCAGCCAATCCAGCGATTCAATCGCGAATATTCGACGATGGGTACCTATATATATAAGTTTATTATAAGCCGTTTAGTGCAGGTAACCGTAATATTTAACCGTATGGTAACTTTCAGCGTTTGCTACATACATACGTGATAAGTAAAACTTCAAGTAAATTGTTATTTGTTTGTTAGTCGTAGTTGTTATATTTTCTGTCTGTAAGTTTTAAAAACGGCTGTCGTTCACTTCTGTTACTTCAATTCATAATTGAGTCTTTAAGTGCGTATTTACTATAATATTATACGTATTGTGCGACGAAATTCCATAAATACGAGTCTTGTTCGTATATTTGTACGAGGGACCAGAAACACACCCAAGTATTTTCAACATTATAAATGTCGAATACTTAGGGAATTTGTGACAAGTTAGTATTTAACATTATTTTTACTTATACATTTTTAAGTACTATACGAATTTCGCAAATAAACAAAACATTTTTTTTACCACAATATGTGATAATAAAAAAAATGTATGGATGTTATTATATTCTAATATATTTATCGTAGGTGAATAGGTGATAACTGATTGAATTTTTAAAAGACAAAAATAAATATTTATTAGATATATCTTAATAGTTACCCCAAGGGCCAAGATAATGAAATTAATTAGGTATTGGTTTATCGGCTCCGGTCGAAAGTTTATATTAATATTACTGGATTTATCTAGTGCCTCAACCGATCAAAGTTATCCAATCAACTATTTAAACCAGGAGCGCCGATACAGGGGGGCTCGGGAGCTGCATCCCCATGAGCTCGATAAGGTGGAGATCATCCCCCTAAAGTTGAAAATGCTAATACTATTAAAATGTTATAATTATAACATAAAAAACAGCAAATAACCATATTTTAGTAATTGTTAAACGATTAGTAATGTTTAGTAATTATTTACCTGTACATTAACATGTACATGTATTTGTAAAATAGTGAGCCGGGGGGGGCATTCCGTTTCCAAAACCTGGCGCCTCTGATTCAAACATTTCATTTCTTGAAAATAAACCAAACAATATATTTAAATTTATTATTGATAAATTGTAAACTATATATTATAATTTATTTATTCTGAATTATTTTAACACAATTTGTAATGTATATTTTCAATAATATATTTTGGTAAGAGATTTTAAATACGCATTTGGTATTTTAAATAATTGATAACAATGTATTTCAAATAATATTTAGTAGATATATTTTTTGTATGTATATAGTAGTACAATTGTACAAACTATTATACATAAATTATAATAAATAATACATATATAAGATAATATAGGTATTAATATAATTTATGTCATCAATAGTGAGTTAAACTTGTCCCCTTATAACATGATATAGGAATACCTGATAGTCAATTATTATTTTTTGTAAAATACGATTGGAATGAATTTTAGTTTATCAATGTGATCATTTCACAAATTATTTAGGTAATTCTTTTTTTGTTTTGTCTTATACCTACCGGCTACCAGTTAGATGAAATTAAAAAGTTAGGGTGTTGAAAATTAAAACCGTCTAAGTCCTAACTATTCGTTCCACTCGCAATTGTTGATTATCCTCTTTATTAAAATTTATATTATTTTTCCATACTTTGACAATTCGACAACAAGCTTTTAGATTATAATTTTAAACTTAAATATTAATATAGAATAATTATGAATCAGTTTTCAATTAAGATATGATTGTTATTTTAAATGATGATTGCTGGTGTTATATTAAATTAACTCTACATATTTTTAATCTATTTAAAAATATAATATATAATCACTATAAATCTATAGTGCTTACGTGTGAGTGTGTAGTGTATACGCTACTGGTTGGTTCGATTATTAATTTGGGCATTATATATTTATATAATTCAACTATCGTAATTATTAAACTATATATTTTATATACCTATCACGAAAGTTGGTTTCATATCCTAATAGAATTATTAGTTAAATTAATAATTTTAATGACTTGATTCGTGCTTGGAAATGGGTTCACCTGAGGGATTTAAAATTTAAAAAACAAATTGTTAACAAATAGGCATAATAGTATTATATTAATTTATAGCTGCACTTATACTAGTTATTAAACCTACAATTTAAAGAAACATTTTGTTTTTTTTTTAGAAATCGCTTTTATTATACGTGTAGACAATATTGTAATGAATATAGCAGGTATGTAAACTTCTGTGTTCTGTTCATTTAAATACGATAAAAAAAAATATATGAACGATTCATATATATAGTCTGTGTCAATACACCTACAACCTACATACTAGTCTATAAATACCTAAATACGAATACCTATGATTGTTTTACTGTAAAAGTATACTTGAGTTTAATAATTGTAATAATTGGTACAATAATCTTTCTTACTCTCGTCTTCATTTTAGATACTTATTCTCAATTATTTCTTTTTTTCTTTTCTTAACTCGTCTCCTCTTTGATTTTTTCATCACGAAGAAGCTATTTGTGATTATGAACCCATTTTCTTTTCTCTTTCCTCTTGTAAAACCACCACCCTCTTCTCGTTTATCTTCTTTCAATTATCACCCTCCTGAAATATTCTTCTTTTAAATTCTCGATTTAACCCTGTTATTGCCATATACCAATACTATTTCTTCCATTAAATCATTTGGTTTTCTTATTTAAGACAATATAGCCATACCAATGAATAATACATTCAAACACAACATTATATTATTATAGTATATAAATACTAGTATAAACTATAAATGTACAATGTAGGTATAGACTATAGACAGATGGACAATAAACATATAGTATTAATAAATACCTAAACAAAAAAGTCATGCCTGTATAGTATTTTATCCATACAAGTTTTCAATACATGTTAAGTATATATAGAAATAGAACATATTAACTAAAGTTAATTTATTCTAAAAAAAAATAAAATGTTGTGAGGTTCGTTAAGGGCAATGTTTCCAATATAAGTAGCTATTTTAATTTTTCATATTGTCGTATTTGCTTAATGCTGGTTTAACATTGGCACCAAATAATTAATTCTAATAAAAAAGGTCAAATGGCATCTACAAAGAGATTTTTTACCAGCAAGGCTATAATATTTATAATAGGTAATAGTTAATAGGTTATATATTTATTCTATTTGTTTGTGTCAGCCATCAGCTAGTTGTGGTATGCAGTGGTTGTTTTTAATTTTGTATTAGTACATAATGCATACCTAAATGTTATTCATTGTTATCTAGACTTTTTGACCATGTACTTTAACTATATAAAGTACACTTATTTATTGTAAATTACATTCCACGGAAGACTTGTATTTTTAAATAAGAAAGCATATTATTATTTGAGTTCAATAAACCGTTTTAAGCTTTATTTAACTACAAAACTGAATATATAGAAATATTAAATGTAAAGAACTATTAATTATTAATACGAATTGTTATTCATTTATTTAACTTTTTTTACTACTGTGTGCATAATTTAATAAAATATCTGTTAATTAATAATTTATACTAATGTATGAAATCAGACATAAATAATTGGTTTTCTTTAAATAACGAATCATTTTTATTCTTATTTTACTTATTCGCTATGTGTCTCAAATACACTCCAAGAGACCTTTATAGATTTATTAATAATATAGCTATTTAAAAATGACCATAATATCTTCAAAATTTCTCTTAGATCTAAAAGATATAATCATAACATTTTTGCATCTGGTACATTTGAGAATCTAAACCTAATTGATTATATTTATATTTAAATATTTTGTGCTCCAACAGTGCGTGTCAATATTCAATATGAACATATAGTTCAACAATAATCTTTCATAGAATTCCTATATAATTTCCAACTATAAAATAATTCTGTGTAATAAACCACTGAATAGTGAATACCTGAATACTAATTACTATATATAATTGGAGGCGATATTAATATTCATGTTTGACAAAATATTTAGGAAATATGTTTTTCACTAATTCGAAAATATAATGTTTAAAAAAATATGTGTCAATAAGAATAAAAAATCCAATAAAATGCATTGAAGTTTTTTAAGTAAGCGCACTAAGTCGTCTTGCAGTATGTTAGTAAGGGTTAACACACACACATAATTATACACACACATAACATTGCGCGTAAAGATAACTCGCCTTTTGGTAAAGTATTCGCTATTGGACGATTCGCTAACCGTGCGGTTGCTGCTGTTGACGTCCTGTGAAACATCCTGCTGCTGTTGTTGTTGCTTGGATCGCCTGCGTAGGAACAATAATTTTTTGATGAGCATAATGATGGCGAGTGTAGCGTCTCTCGAATATCCTGACGAAAGAACTCGCTGTATGTATCGCACGGCGTGTGTGCATTGGACAGACGCGAACTATAATACTGCAGTTATTAAATTTATATACCTAAGTTTAGTCGATATAATAAGTCTGGAAAACTTATTATTAATAATAATAATAAATTTAAAATAACTACTAGTATTCGGTCTCCACTGTGGCGTATAAACGCTCAAACGCCACAACGTTATAACTGCCATATGATAAACGGTAGACAATTATCGGCGTAAAAACTTGCGGTGACGTCACATTGTACACTTTACGCGCGTGTTAATAAATATGCAAATATATATGTATATTATATATATAATATATATATGATGTATACACAAAAAATGTTTACTGTACAAATATAATATGTATACATATAACATATATTATATACATGTGTATGTGAGTGTATATATATGGTATAACATTATATACCGAATGAGACAATTTTCAAAGGCAAACAAATGACGACAATAGAACACGTGATCAGAGCAGACGCGTATATGCAATGCAATTAGCAACAATGTATAGGTATACAGGTACGCGAAATACATACAACCATCCTTTGCATAAATACAAATTATATAGCTATAACTGTCCTATATACGATTTACAGTACATACTAATATTATATATACCAATGTCATTATATATAATACATTTGTATTAACCAATATATTTAGACATATAACTTATAGCTTTTTCTATAGTTTATTTATATATATATATATATTATACATGAAGATTTGGAATTGGTAGTGAGTAGTGACATGTGCGAGACACTTTCCACAAGCATGGTTCGACGAAAGTCCATAATAATATGTGTTATAATTGTTATATCACTTATGAAACATGTCCTATGTATATATAAACAATGAACACGTTTTGGTGTTACAGTAATGTGGTTATTACTTATAAAGTTAACCTAACCTTATAAGTTATAAGGTATTTAATTCATATTTATTCTTGATCGACCCAATCTTCTCACTACTATATTACAAGAGTACCGCGTGATGCGGTAACTTTTACTGGCTTTAATCGCGGTGTAGAATAAAACAAAGACTAATACTACTAAACAACTATACCTATATATATATAACAATATTATTATTATTATACACACATATCTGTGACACGTGGCAATTAAACAAATATTATTATTGGTTGTGGTACAAAAACGTATTTTTTTTAAATAAAGGTTTTTTTTAAATCATTATTCTATATACCATCGATAAAAGTATTCACTGTTGCAGAAGTATTTAAATATAATATATATAGTTCAAATACTTGAAAATAATTATACTAATTAGGTATAAAAGCTACATAATGAAAAGAATGATTTGCGTGGGTATATATTAAGTAGGTATCTGTTAATTCTAAACGTATATACTGTAATACAGTACCAACACACTATAATACATATTTGTTATAAATTACAATAATGTAGTGATTACTGATTACAAATAAATAACTATCGGCTGATATTATATAAGTATGACTGTAGTACTCTATATGTAAAAATATTTAATAGGCGTATAAAAGCAATTAAAATTGTTGTTATTTATTTATATTTTCAAAGGAATACTTATACATTATAAGTTATAATGTACAATTATGTTATTGGTAATTAATTAGTGTATCCAGCTACCCAATGAATAAATAACAATAGGAAATTGTTTATGGAAAAATTATATATTATTGCTAAAATAGTAATACGTTTTAATCGTTTTATACGATAATGTATATCAGTACTTATATAAATGTTGTACAATATAATATATAGTTACATAAAATAGGAAATTATAAATCTTAATAAGTGGTTTGTACCGTTTTTGGTACTTATTAAATCGTACAATTTTTTAAAAATTGACATTTTTCAAACTGTTTAATCATTAATAATTGTGTTATATAGAGAAGACAACTTACTAGGATCTGTCATAAATTTACAGGTATTTTGATATCGTATAGGTATAAAATATTTTGAAATTTTTATTTAAATTTTCTTATTTTATTAGAATAATAGAATTAATAATCCCACTTGTCTTTTTATAATATATCATAATATGTATATAATAATACTAATACAAAGGTAACAATATAATAACAGTTATTAATTTAATTTAATTACTTAATTAACTTCAGTGGTGATAAAAATAAACATGATGTAAATTGTTGTGGAGATGAGAAATATGTGCCTCCGTACTAAAAATATTAAGGTGAGTTTGCGTTGAGCATCATTTTTGAAAGTGGGGCATTCCTGGACAAGTAAGATGTATGGAATACTCGTATCGACTCGACCCTCGATCAGACCTCGAATGAAATTGATACCAAATTTATCACGCCTAACTGAAAGGGAATTGAGTTTTAGAGCTTGATTAATAGGCTTGGTGTAATCATGTTTTAGATTAGGGATTTTGAGGCAAAACCCAGCGAAATTCATATAATATTTTTGCACATGATCAATCCGACAAATGTCAGCGGCAGTATACGCTGACCAGAAAACAGACCCATATTCAAGAACTGAAGACAGTTAGACAAACTAAAGTTAACTGAGTGCCGCTTAATAAATCCTCCGAAAACCTTTGCCAGTCATATAATCGATATGAGGCCAAAATTTACAAAGGTAACAATTGGAATGCTTATAAGTTCTGGACCTAACTAACTCTTAGTATGTACTTCGCAGCAACTTTCATACAAAATATAATTTTAAATTTTAATACATGCGGTTACGTCTTACGTAATATGTTCATAGATCACTAAAATATTTTTTTTAATTTTCCTGAAATTTTGGGGTGAGCTACGCCACTAATAGTTTGCATACTCACGCTTGGAATTAATTTTATATTTTTATACAATTTATAATATTATAATATATTTTATTATTATTATTATTATTATTATTATTATTATTATTTATTAATATGTGTATAGTATTTGTATACAATAAAATCATGATAAATAAATAATGAAAATAAATAATAAATACAATTATTGCGTTATATATATCTGCAGCAGAAGTGATATGATTAAATCAATAAAGTTAAGAGTTATGACACAGATTATAATATCATATACCTATAATGTTATGTAATAAAAATTTATTGTAAATAACTTTAAAAAAAAAATAGTAATTAATTAAAGTCCAAAGTTATATATTAATAAATATTATGCATATATATTATATGGTTATAGTATACAATATATTTTCAGTTTGTTTTAAAATTTGATTAATAATTATAAATAGTAACAAATTAATTAATAAATAGATTTTAATATTTTATGGCTTTATCATTTCATTATGCTTGATTTAATTTGGACTAAAAAATCGTAAAACCTGATAAAAAAAAGTGGATAAATATATACGAGCGTCGAGCTTACATGATTATATGTATAAGATGAATATAGTTTTTGGTATTCTTATTAAGTAACAACTGTTTTTAATTTTAATGTTATTATTATTATTACTAAGACATTTTATTTATACGTCCTTAGATTATTGAATTTATTCAATAACAATATTGTATTAAAATGTCAAGTTTAAAAAGGTAAGCAAGTGAGTACAGTTCTACTGTCTATTAGGTGTCGAGTGGGTCACTATAATGGATGAGTTAAACTTGAATTCAATGATATATCATTAAATACGAAAAACGATTCTGAGCGGAGACGGTCTGTCAGTCTGTATTACTTATCATATTTCATGATATGTAGCTATAAGCCATTTATTTTACTTTTAGTATTAATGCGGTAGATTGATATTATCTTTGCCGAAAACATTCCAAATATTAAACTTAATATTCAATTATTATAGTAGTATATATTTAATATGTATACAATTATACATTTATATCATATTATTATTGTTATTAACTTTTGTATCAATACCACCTTATTAATAACCATATTGTCTACATACCACAAATTTTATCGAAATTCTAACTTGCCATGCTTATAAATAAAATATGATGATAAATTGTCGAAATTCTGTAATTGGTAAATGAACAAATAAATTGGAATCTCATATTAAATGTTCAAGCATTTATATTTATACACATCTATATATTTTTTATCAGTATTCATACAAATTGATACCATGATGGGTTATTAATAAGACCAAAAACAAATTTTATTGCGTTCATAAATCTAAAGGGATGAACATTTAACCCTCTCCTCTGGGGCCTTGCAACTTGGTATAGTATAGGGGTACTTGAAACGTTTAGAGTACCTACTCTAACTAAAAAATTATAGTTAGCAAAAAATACATGATTACGAAACTAATACATTCATCAATATTCGCTAAAAGCTTAAAATACGAATATAAGCAATATATATATAAAAAAAAAAGGAAAGTCAAGTAGAAGTGGTTTACCCTCCTCCACGCCGTTTATACGACACTGCGTGTAATGCACACATGCGGTTCATAAAAAAAATGTATTATTATATACTAAGCTTAAATTATAGAATTAAATAAAAACTATTAAGTAGGTTTATATTATAAGATGAATTAAAATTTGTACTTTACATATTTCTTTGCATCATATAAAGTAAGTAATCTAAATTTTTTTTATTTTTTTGTTACAACTTATAGCTAGTGTTTCTACATAAATAAATAGTCTTATTTCTGAAACCATTTCTTATAAGCGTTATTTAAAAGATTTACAGTAATAATACCATAGATAAACTGTAAAGACGAACAGTATCATAATAATATTTATGCATTTAACTTAAGTTTATAATTTCTTTTATGTGTATACAATTTGAAATATAACGTTATATACGTATAAGTTATAAGCTATAACAATTGAGTATTGACACACACATTTTTTTAACAGATGAATGGTTTAATAATACTTTTAATTTTTATATAGGTACTTCTGCATAACAATATATATATGTAATTTTAATATACTATTTGATAGCGTATAATCCTTGGATATTAGTTTATTACTTATTAGAATAATGTACCTGTACCTCTACGGAAGTAAAAACATACCTTTGAGTGAGTTTTTCACCGGCTTTTGATATCCCGTTGAACCGGTCCATTTCAATGTAGGCGGTTAAATTCGGGGCACTTCCGGCCCGCACGGTATCCATCGCTGTCACCCGTACTGCTACTTATATTATATATTTATATTAAACACTATGCTACAATACTTGTCGACGAACGCACTAAGTACGAAACACTCGCGGGGTTAAACATATATATTGCTTAGAAAACGGGATGGCGATGATCTTCTGGATTAAAACATGCGGGGGTCGACTATACGCGGCTAACTGAGAACTAAAATACAACTAAATGGACGGCGCATGTATGTATGTATGTATGTATGCGTACCTTCTTCTGCAATCTCAGTAGCAAGTGTACGCGAATTTCTACTTGTCGTGTATACACCAATGATATTATTGTAGTCAACGTGAACACGTTCACATAATACAAAATAATGTTTAGACGAACGCACACAAACACACTAGGCCACCTCGCGAGCGCAGAAACCGGTATTGCCGACGTGCGTAGCCAACCCGCGCGCACAAAGACCTTGATGACTAATCTTCGCTCCGCACGGTCACTGTATCTGTATTATAGGTACACCGCAGGAATACAACACCTCCCCGCCAATGTACTATCCTCTCCAGTGTGTATCGTGACGTAGTCCTTTTACAATTCGAAACAGGTACCTCCTAATAATATAAAAGATCTTCTCGGTATCGGGTTTCTCACCTTTCCACCACCACTGTCACTACCACCTGCACCAACAACCGTCACCATTACCACTACTACTACAAGTCAGAACTAGCACTATATACAACATTACAACCGTGTCGGTAATCGGTAGGTACAATAAACGTTCCCGTGCAGTTGTTATTATACGCGCTACGGTCTAAAGCGTGCACTGCTCAGCATTCGTAGTCTCGGTCGATACGATTAAATAATTATTATTATTATTACTGCTGGGCAGATGCCATAAAACGGTGTCGCCGAGAAACTTGACACTAAAAACGATTAAGATTGCATCGCGATGCACTTTCCGTATCGTACACGCGCGTACATGCGTCCAACGTGGAGCGCCGACTGTCGCATTGTTGACCGTGATAATAATATTCGAAGTGCGCGCGGCGGCAGGGACGAGACGCGAAGGTTCTCTGGTTTGCCACCGTGTCTATAATATACAGGGGTGAGGGTCCGCGTCGTTCCGACCGGCCGGTCGATCGCGTGGCGCCACGCCGCGCCACCCCGTCGCGCGACACCCTTGCTAACAGCGGTGACGTCACATCTAGGCGGGGTGCTCGAACACGGTGGTTAACGGAGTGCGGGGGAGGTTTTGGCGGAGTAAGTGTGGTGGTGATGATGAAGAATAGTGAGCGCGGGGTTAAAGTTTTTAGGGGTCGTACCGTGCAACTATACATGATCGGCTCTGCGGTCCAACGGTTTCCCCTGCTAAATTATATAACACTACTATAGCAGGTGAGACGTAGCAAGACCCTGTTAAACATTTCGCTCCCTACCTTGATATACCTATATAGGCTATATGTATATATGTGTGTGTGTGTGTGTATCATTAGTAGTACCTATATGTATGGTTTAATGTGATAAAACCATTACGAAATATACATTTTTGTGTCGTTTTTATAACGCACATTACTATTATTATGCTATATATACATAGGTACAACGACTCAGCTTATTATAAAACACAACACATAATATTGCAAGCCCGATAAAATACTGAACTCGATTGATATGTAAATTATGATAATTAACAACATTTTAACATATTAACCTAAATCGAGCTATTGATGCTATATTGCTATTATAGCTATAGAAATATAGGTTCCTACTTCTACATTTCGAATTCAGTCGATTCAGTTGAATTAAATATTGAAAACTGTTGTATTATATAATAAATACATGAGAATATACTAAGTAGATGTACAGCCGTACACTCTACGATCGGTGGATATATGCATTATAGTAACGTATTTATGGGGGGGATAGATCCCCTCCATTGCTTTTTTTTAGACCAAGTGTAAGCAGTACAATTATAGATAGGTATAAAATGCCTTACATGGAGTAACTGAAGTTAAAAGATTGCAACAGCACTAAAAAAATATTTCATATCCCCCTTCTCAAAAAAATCCTATATACACCTCTGCAGAATTACATGTAAAATTTGAACAATAAAAAAAGTATTAAATTATATCCATGTAAATCAGACAAATTTAAAATAAATCATAATTGAAGTATGTAAATGAAACTTAAACTTGCATTGTATTTATAAATATTATTAACTTTTATGTCAATACCACTTTATTGTAAAACAGTGTTTATAGAATACATAGGTGATATCTTAAAATTAATCTAAATAAGTTAAAAATAATTATTATGTTGATCGAGAATAGTAAACTTCATAATGTAAGTACAAATATTAAGTCCCCGCGAATAAAGTTTTCGAATTATAAAAAATGATCGTAATTTTGAGAAATTTGTTAAAATTTTAACTTTAAATGCTTATAAAAATAAATCGTGCTTATATGTATTTTAAATATTTTTATTTAGGTATAAAAATCTTATGTGGGACCTTTTATTAAATGTTCAAGCTTGACCGATCTAAAAAATTGTTGTTAATATCTAAAAAAATAAAACTAAAAAAAAATTGTAAACTGAAAATGTTTATGAATAATCCAAAAAAAGTCAAAATATTTTGAAAATATTATCATCTACAGGAAATAATAATATAAACATTTGGTAAAAATTTTAAGTATCTACAGCTATTTGTTTTTGAATTATAAGTTACACCAAAATATCATAAATCATTTAGAGTTATTTAAATAAGTTATTTGACAGATCGTAAAACTTCAATCATTCATAAAAAATTAATGTGATAACATTGTTATCATAATCTATTCAATAACAAGGAACACTTGATCTATAAACTAAGCTGCAGACTAATTTCCCCGGTTTTTTTTTATTGATTTAAAATAATAATAAAAAATATTTAACAAATTTTTGAACAAGTTTCAAGTTTTTACTCAGACTAATTAAATTTTTTAGTAAGCAACATTGGTAATTTAAATTATAAACAATTTCTTTATTTTGTCAAAGTTCAATTTAGTAATGCAAATTGTCCAACTAATAATTCTTGAACAAGTACACAATGTAATTTTCAAATAACATAAAAACAAAAAATAATAATATGAATAATCTTAATTAATAACTACCTATATATTGTTATGAACATAGGTTTAATTATTTTTTCAGTTATCAGATAGCTATATAAAGTGATATATACGTATTTGTATGTTATTTAATGGCATAATTAATTATAAAATATTTAGACTAACAAATTATTCAAATTATATTAAGTTGAAACCTTATTACAATATTTTACCTATTTTAAGTTATTGTTTAATTTTTAGATTATATTTGTTAATTCATCAAAGAGAAATATAATTATTAAATACAAATACCATTAATATATATGTCATAATAATATCTATAAACGTAGTTGCTGCATTTAGTCTGCGATTAAAATGTTCAAGATGTTATATAAATAATAAACATGTCTATATAATTTAGTATAATAATCTAATATAGTAGCAAAAATATAAAAATAAAAATTTCTAATTATATTATAGAGGTATAATAATATGTGCAGTTGGTACATAATTATTAATTACCATTATATAGAATATAAATCATAATTAAAAATGCATTTAATAAATTAATCAAAAAGAAAAATTAATTTAACCGTGAAATATTATCTATACTGGCTATACTGTTTGTATAATTAGGTATGCTTGTATCTTTAGTGCACAAAAACGATTTAAAAAAAAATAGATAACAAAAAAATATACAAAGTGAACTTTAGGTTGAATTTTTCAATTAATATCCTGTATTTTATTGACTACTTCTTCTATATAAAATTATTAATATTACTATTAGGTATATATATATAATTATATAACAACCTTTGTAGTTTGTAATGTAACTACTAACCTTGTAATTTGTTTAACCAATTTTACGTACCCTTTATTGCTAAAAGTTTTCCATGTTTCAAAGTTTACTGATTATTTACTACGCTGGAGGTCACAATAAAATATTATACCAAAATGGCAACATCGCCAACATACCTGTATCCAAATCATATAAAAATCTTTTGAATAATTAATCAAATTTTTGTACATAATAATAATATTAAAAAATGATTTATAAATAACTTTTGAATATACTGTGATTTACCGCGGTAGACGCCTACATAATATAAAAGGTAGGTATGTATAAGACAGATTTATTACCTCTTAAAATGTGTATATAAGTATATAACTATAAATATAACCAATTATATGCACAATGCAGAATAATTAGTTGAAGTAGTGGACACTAGTCCTTTAAAATTTATTATTATCTGTTTTTTATTATAAAATTAAAAATATATAAATTATTTATTCTAGTTATTACTAATAAAAAAAATAAATAGTTTTAAATTAATAATAGTCTTACTGAAAAAACAATATAAAGATGGAAAATTTAATATATTATTAATTAATATTAGAAATGTATACACAATATACAACATTTAAAATGTAAATGTCGAATAATGGTCCACTATTAAAGGGATAGAAAGCAAAATAAAAATATATATGTTATCAACAATGATATTTTCAATAAAATATGGAATATTAGTCTAGGATTTCAAAGTTCATAAAGCCACGTTCAACGCCGAGTATGTCCAAAAAACAGGTTAATTTTTTTCCAAGAGGAAGTACCTAATTTGGCGATATAGGGTCATATCACCGTCAGTGGCGGATTTAAGGGGGGCCCGAAGGGCCTCGGCTTCGTTGACAAAAGTTAAATACACATTTAAAATTATTGTCTATTTGTATGAATTTGTTAATTATTGAAAAAATTTAAGATTTGCGTTTTGGACTATGGGCCCTCTCCAAAATTAAATCCTGAATCCGTCACTGATCATAGTTACCATTTACACAGCGTGAATTACACCTCTCTTGTTTTAACTTCGCAATTATTATTTTATATTGTATTTTTATCTTGTATACTATTTTTATGATTTACCTATATGGGCATATGGCTATATATAGCTCTGTTTATTTATTAAAACTAAAGGACAACGACTATTTGGTTTTCACAACATATAACTATTTAATTTTGATACATACAAAACAATGAAATTAACAAGGGTGTGCACATAATAAAATGTTGTTAACTGTCACAAACATAATAATTATCAACAGCATCATTAATAATTGAAATCATAATGAAAGGATTATTGTTTTCAAAGACTGCAACGTCGTGAAATTTACGGACACGTCCGCATACAAAAAACATTGACTTCTGGTTCGCCCTTTTATTGTAACTCGTAAGACTGCCACAACGAGTGAACGACTTACCGCTGATATCATACGTCGCCTAATATCCTAAACGCTGGTGGCTGGTCAAAGTGAGCCTTTGAGAGAACAACTTACGCATACGTTTCAAGGGTACGGGTTTTCACCTGTGTGCGTCCGCAGGTGACTGGTCAAATTGCTACTTTGAGAAAACAACTTACCACACACGTCGCATGAGTATGATTTTTTATCCGTACACATACACGGGTTTACTGTCAATTCGCTGTTAGTGTCAATCCTCGGATTACAAACGTTGCGCAGATAATAGGGATTCTCTCTCGTTCCTGTCCGTCGACACATCGTCAGATGACTGTTCTGAGTAAATGCCATATCTCACACAAGATTTTGTCACACGATTTTCACAATCATACTAAATAATATAACAATAAATTATAATAGGTTAACTTATTAAGTAATTATGGTATCTAATATCTATAGATACATAATATTATATATGCGAACTATTATGAGAATGTATTCAACGTAAAATATGTTTCAATTAAATTTAAATTTTTTGTGGTATTACTAAGTTTTGTATTACATCAGTATAGGTTAGCTAAACATGAAAACATAATAATAATTCAACATGTTATTTGTATAATGTTTAAATTTAAATTTATTAGGGATATAAAATCAATAACCTTTTTGTAATTATATAATTAATAATTATTATATACAATCTACTTATCTACATATTACCAAAATGTAAACAAAGTGTTGTTCATTTTAATCGTATTATACCGTCTACCAATCTATCATTAATTCTATACAATTATAGAGTTAAACGAGTTAATAATGTTATAAATTTATAATGTAATCTAGAGTATAGTTATATACAGGCGCGAACGCAGGGGGCGGTTGGGTGTTTAAACCCCCTCAGAAATAACAGGAACAAAAAATAAATTACCTGACCTACACGTGAATAAGTAAGGTAGTATGATATTTATAAACATTTTTAACCTCCCCCCGTGATTTTTTCCTGCGTTTGAGTCAGGTTATAGTATTATAGTCACTGAGATAGATAACAACTACTGGAGCACGGACTCGCTAGTAGTTGTTATCTATCTCAGTGATTATAGTAGATATTAACATACTATGATCAGTGGCGACGCTAGACATTTTTTTATTGGGAGGGGGCCGGGGGGCGATATCAGGCCATTTTTTTTCTATTGGTGCATTTATGTATGGCTACTCGATCACCCATTAATTTATTTTTACCATATTTTCAGAAAAGTATTGCTATGTATGTTTTGGGTATAATATGTTATATTTCTAAATAAATAATCAAAATTCAAAATATATACCTACTAGGTATATTATTATCACAAAAGTACTACTACTACAGTACAACTTTAAATTTCCTGTTTTCTTTTATTCGTTTGTAACAATAATACGTAACTTTTTATTTATTATGTATCTATGATATTTTAGAAAGTGTACAGTTAGTATTAACTATTAACTTTATTGAGTATTTTTACTTCTAAATGTGGCATGTGAAAAAAAAACCTATTTGATTTGAATATAACAGTCAAAATAGTCAAACTTAAAATAATATAACTGACGTCTAAGAACTCTTTAAATTAATTAATACTATTTTATATATTAATAATGATATTGGGGCTAAATCAAATTTTTAACCAACCCTTGTTTCCTCCACGTAGCATCGCCTCTGTCATGAATTATGATTCAATTTTACATTTCTGATATTATATTATTATGTTATAGGTAGGTAGTAGGTAGTACCGTAGTAGGTACAACCATTGATAAATATTAAGTATATTTAACCAATGGCACTACTACAGTAATACTACACGTTTTGGTAAGTATTGTCGGTATTGACACTTGCCAGTAGACCGTTTCGTAGTTCTTGTACGGTTGTACGATTGAAATGGTTGAATAACAATTTACGAACGATACTTGATGGTGGGGGATTACTACTTGATATCAGTAGGACCAGTTGTAGGTATAATATTGTATTTTGAAGAATGATACATGTCGCACAATCTAGTATTCTGCAAGTATTCGTAAACAACAATGATTACATGACCTAGAAATTAAAAGTTAGATAAACGATAGGCAATATTTTGATAGGACATGCCGGATGTAACGTTGGAAAGTGATGAACATGTTTGAACACTAAAGATTTCACAGTTTCACACTCACTTGTGGAATCCGGCATCTAATTCAAGTATTTTAGTGCATATTGTTGTTATTTTTTCTATTTATTGTTTTTTTAAAACGTTTTAAGCAAATATTATTATTTATTTTGTATATCACTGAAACGTATTAATTAAGAAAAAGTAAGCTCAAACGATTTTTATAAAATTTGTATAGATACCTAACTATGCCTATTTAAATGCAATAAATTTAAATTAATACAACCAATTCTTAATGTATTTGTGTATTTTTTACAGGTTATATTATAAGACAGTAATTAGTACATTTTTTAAAATGGCACTTTCAAAACCTGCTGAATTTTTACAAAGTTTAGTGTTGACCTATTTGGAACGCTTAAATTCAAGACCTATTCGGACAAAATCAATTACCAGGTATTATTTTTCATTAGAAAATGTTATATTTTTCAATAATTTTAAACATTTTTTTTTTTTTAGTTGTATTATTGCATCACTTGGAAATATTACGTTACAGAATATTGCTGGGGCTAAGATGATTGACCAGGATAGTGTTGTGGCTTTTGGATTATTTGGGTAACCAGAAAATCAGTTTATTATGTACATATATCTTTACTGTTATAATTTAATATTTATTATTAAAATTAGCATGCCATTTTTAATTTAATAATTACAATAGTATAGTAGTAGTATTTATTTTTTTGCAGTCTCTTATTTGGTGGGCCAGTACCACATTTTTTTTACGAGTCATTAGAAAGCACTTTTCCAGAAAATTCATCAAAAATGGTTTTTTTAAAATTTGGTATTGAACGTTTATTATTTACACCATTTTATCAGTTTCTTTCTTTATATGTGTTGTCAAGATTTGAGGTATGAAGTTAATATTTTGTATTTTTGTATAATAATTACTGGATATAAACAAATAATAACAATAAATTATTATAGGGAAAATCACATGAAGATACAATGAAGCAAATATATGCAATTTATTGGCCTATACTGAAAGCAAATTGGCAAATTGTCTCATTGGTACAGTTCTTTAACCTAAAATTTGTGCCTCCAATGGTTAGTAGTTAAAGTTCTTTCATATTTTATTTATTGATTTACTTTGACTAATTCAGATTTTCATTTTAGTTAAGAGTGTTGTTCCATAACATGGTTGGTTTCTTTTGGGCTATGTTTATCACATACAAAAAGCGCACGGACGATTTCAGACGCGCAAATACTGTTAAATAATCAAGATTGAAAAATTCTAAAATTGATATGTTTATATTTTTTTCATAATGATTTTATTGACTATATAAATTAATTTATCATGTTTAATAATATATATTTATAGTTAAATTTGGGAAATGCTCAAATTGGTGGGTGTTAAATAAAGATAAGACTAGAGATCAAAGCTTTTGTGTTCAGTTTTGAATTACATAATATGTATTTTTGTATTTGTAGAATAAAGTTGATTAAAAAATGTTTTTAAATGTTAATTATTATAAGAAAGTTACTGAATATTTTATAATAAGTAGAAGTAGAATAATAATAGTTAATTGTTAAAATAATCAGCATACCCTCAGCATAATTTGTAGGATTTTATAAGAATTATAATTTTTTTTTGTCTTACAAATTGGAATTTTTGTTTCCTATACAGAAACAATTAATTAAATACACTTTGTCAATATAATCCTGTAAACACCAGACCATCATAAATGTATTAAAATAGGTAGGCCATCAACCGTCATCAGTTTTTTTGAAATCACAAACATTAAGCTACGAGTAATATAGTTTTTATACTGTGAATAAATCGTTATTTTTTTTATATAAAAATACATTTATGCATATTTATTATTATTTTTAATTAATATTTTTACTGTTAAAACTTTAAATGGCAAATATCGTTAGTTATTATTTAACGGATAATAATTATAATTACACTGTTTGCTACAAAATGTACTATGTCTATTTTGTTTTTAGTTAACTACTGTTTTTCGTTATTTATATATATTGTTATGATCAAATTTAGCAAATACATCTACAGATTTTAGATTGATATTCTTAACTTTTCGTTTTTCAACATTAAGTACCATAAGAGATGAGACTGTTTGTCTTTTATCGACCACAGTATTGTGTAAATATGACTACTCTTTCTCAAGTGTTAAAAAAAATGTTCCATTTGATGCTAATGGATCAGTAAGGTTTTTACCAATGAAATAATTTTTAACTTTTTTGCATAACCGATAGGAAAATCTTTCAGGAATATTGTTATAGCATTCAAATCAACATCATGTTTGTCATGATAAATGTTAATATAAAAATTAAAAATACTGTTATTACAATGCTATTTTAATTATGTAAATAATGGTATTATTTCAGCAGGCTAATTAGGGCTATTAAAAAAAGTGTGTATACCTATATACTTTGCTCCAAGTTGAATATATACGAGAATTTCTATTTGTTATGGGCCCTGGAGCGCCACAACTATAAATCTGACGCTAAATATATTTACACATAATATATATATATATGTAGTGAGAGAGTGATTAAATGAGTTTTTAATGAAAAATAATTATATGACCCGAGATTCTTTTTTTAAAGATAACTCTGAGCAGCCGTTCAAAAAATACTTAAAACTGACCACAACCCTCAAAATTAATTATTTAATATTTATGTTGTAGATTGACGAAGTGTCATCAGTGGGTGGCTTCTTCACTCAAGATTTTCCTCCTGTAATATTATAGCCTATATTCTTATTGTGCCTTGTGTACAGATTGTATATATATTAATAAAGAAAAAAAAAAAAAAAAAATGTTGTAGATAAATATTGTATCATATTCTGTGATAATGATTAGTACAGCGCTGATAAGAAAATAAATAATTATTGAAATTTAGATAAGTTATATAATGGGAAACTATGTAGAAGGTAATCGATGATCGATACTCGATTTCGGTTCAGGAAATTCTGCTGATTTAAATTTTAAAACCTCCAGGCCGGTTATTGACAATTAAATAATCTATTTTTAAATAATAATATCTTAAGTATTCGGCATTCACTATTCGCTTCAACTTGTAAGAAAATTAATCAACAATGTTTAGTACTTATTGTGTGATTATGTATTGTTAAATAAAAAACAAATTAAATCAATAAGATGATTTTTTTAATAAAGTCATTAGTTTTCATACTTTTGATAGCTAAATCATTGAGTACTACGTCAGAGGATGGTGTTAAATATGCTAATAAATGTGAAGGTTTGTTGAATATAATATTAAGTATTATTGGTACTTGTTAATGGATTTTAATTATAACAATTATGAATTCAAACATGCAATTATATGTATTGTTTTAGTTTGTAAAATATTGGCAGAAGAATTAGAGGGACGTTTACAAGAGACCGGCAAGACTAGTGAATACTTAGAGCTCGGTTATTCAATAGATCAGCCAAAGAAGAAAAAAGAGTATAAAAAATCGTGAGTTTAAAAGTTTCATAAATACTCAATTAGTTTTTATAAATCCTATTTATGTTCTGTTATAAGGGAACTGCGTTTAGTCGAATCACTAGATGGCCTTTGTGAAAGAATACTTAAGTATAATATTCATAAAGAAAGAACTGATAGTACACGATTTGCTAAAGGAATGAGTCAAACTTTTCAAACATTACATGGCCTTGTGTAAGTTAACTTTTATTATTATGAATTCTGTGCACTGTATTAAGTTATAAATACATGTTTCTTATAGGAATAAAGGTGTTAAAGTTGAGCTTGGTATACCGTATGAACTTTGGGACAAACCTTCAGTAGAAATTACAAATATGAAAACTCAAGTAAATTTTCATTTAAAATGTTTAGTAATAAATATAATATAATATATTTTATTTTTTTTAAAGTGTGAAGATTTGTTGGAAACTTACGAATCAGATATAGAGCAATGGTATTTTAATGATCAAGTTGAAAGCTTAAGAAGTTATTTATGCAAAGATCGTGCATTGAAGGATTCTGATCAAAAATGCTTACATGAGGCTCCACCTAAAGGAGATACAAGACAGATAAATCAAGAATTGTAAAAAATTGATAAACATTTTGAAGTTTGTATATAAAGTTAATTTTTTATAAACATTATCATTGAAAATATGTATAAAATTTTAAATGCAATAATAGTGTAATCTTATGACATCTAAAATTATTTATTTTTAATAATGAATTAAGTAAATTTGGTAATCAGGTACTTTTTATCTTATTATAGTCTTTACGTTATTTTAATTCACTCAAATATAAAACAACAATTAGTGTAATATTTTATTTCTTATGAATATAATAGTAAACATAAACTTTTATTATACATTATTACTTCATTCTTAAAAATTAAATATATGTTGATAACTGATTTATCCATGACGCCCAATTAATTTTTTCAAATCAAAATTTTTTTTGTAATTTTTGTGTCTTAACAATGAAATACTTGTTGTACGTGATAAAATTAAAACATATTTTATGACTTAACTTTTATTAATTATTTTTTAAATGATTAATAAGCATATTTTTTATACCCAAGATAGTAAATTAATAATTAATATTACCTTATAAGTGCCATAATTAGACTAAGTTTTATCTTAAACTTAGTATATCTTAGTAACAAATAATCATAGAAAGTTGATTCTAATGGAAAAATGTTGGTATTGTTTTGATTATATAAAATAAGTGAATAAGTGATATTCCAACAAACATATCTGAATTTATATTATTTTTTTTTTTTTTTTATTAAAAATTCATTTAAATTGTATTATAATATATTCAATTCAGAGCAAAATGTTTTTTAGTTTTAATTATCTTTATAAAAATTAATATGATACAAAATAAATGATAATATCTGCTAAGAACTTCTAGATGTGTTGTAGATACAGAAGTAAATTAAATTGAATTTAAAATGGGATGCAGTCAGATTTAAGCATGGTTTTTAAAAAATCAAAGTTGCACATATCTGTATTGTTATTACTGCAGAAAAGACTGTTACTGATAAAAATGAAATTAAAATGCACAAGAATTATAAAAATATTATGCTTTTTTAATTAAAAATTAAAAAATTTATTGGAGTATCAGGAAAACGATAACATATAATAGTCTAACCTATTTCTAATTGTACTTTTTGTACACAAAATAATTAGTATTAATTTGATTATGATTCAGCCTTTCCAATAAAAACTAAAAATATTAATTGTAAGTTTATTTTGTAGTTCGACTAGTTTGTACTAATTCTTTTATATGATGATTGGTGATGGCCAGTGACCGATGAATTTGCTTAATTATACATCCAGTTATTTACGTAATCGACGACCAAACGATAACAATCTATTGTCGTAATTTAACTTTAAACACAATGAATTAATTATGAACCACAATTGAAAGTACCATTTAAAAACTAGATAGTTTCGCTGTACCTTGTCCCTCGAGGATTTACCTATTGCGATATCTCCTGAAATTAATAATGGAGATATCATCATATATATGAGACAATGACAAGAATTTAAAGTATTTTATATTTTAATTTAATGATTTTCAAAAAAATTGAAAATAGCCATTTTGTTAAAAATCAAAATTTTAAGTAAAATAATACTTAAAATTTTGATTTTTAACATTTTTTTTCATTAGCATTGGAATTTTAAATATATATTTTTCAGTTTTGAGAATATTTTCGTATTATTATATATGTATGACCCCGAGGATCACATTTTTGATAACACTGGCACAGTGGCACTAGAATAAAATAATTCACAATTTTTCTTGAAACTAGAAAAAGTATTAAAAATCATAAGATTAATGAAAATAAAATGAAACCTCAAAATTTTCAGAACAATAAAATACAAAATGTCTATTTTCAATTTTTTTTTTAAATAATTAAATGAAAAATTATTTACCATAATTATTAACTTTTTTATCAAAACATTTAATACTTATAGCACTTCTCCCCGTGAATTTCATAGAAATAACAAAATTATAATCTCCATTTTTTTAGAAGATTGCAAAGGTTTGATCTTCTTTGGTCACCCAATATATTCGCCTCATTATTAAAATTTCATGTTCACTTGAACATAATTTTAAGTATTATTAAATGGCGAAAATGTAAATTAAACAGTTATCTTAAAATAAATGAGAAATGTTTATATAAAACAATATAAAATATTTAAGATTTAAATTTTAAATTAACATTTTATTAAATGTTCAGTATACATAAAATTCATGTCAATATTCTAAAAATCACTGTATTAACTATTAAAACTTTATTTTTAAATAGAGAAAAAATAGTTACAATAACACAATTATTCAACAAATGTACCCTAATATTATATTAATGTATTTCATCATTAGAATAAGATGATAAATAATTCATATATTTTCAATTTCACATTAGGCTATAGAACAGATTTAAAAATTAATTCAATAAGATTTTAAAATAAGTACAAATATTTGTTCCATTGGCATATCATGAAATATGAATGAAATACAACAATAATAACAGCATACTTAAAATTTTATCTATAAATAATGTTAACATATAGTGTGTAACAAAATTAAATTTGTAATTAAAATAGTTACACAGTGTTGGTATATGTCTGGTGTGTTGTGTGTATGATTTTAAATCATGTATGCTATAGATTCTATTTTTTAAGTTTTTAACAATAATATAACTTGAATTAAAACAAAATACATTTACGAAAATTTTGCTTAATGCCTATACTAAAAATAATTAGTAATGATAAAGTTTCACAAAACATAATTTGTAAGACCTAAGATTTACAAATAAAATCTCAATATATGTGGGATTTTAAAAATTATTGACTAGAAATGGGTAAAAATATATTAGTTAAAATCTAAAATAAATTTCACAACCGTAAATAGCGTATTATTAAGTTATTTAACATTTTTTTCTAAAAGCATAAATAAATTATTGTGTGTAAAGAGTTGCATTTTATTTTCAGTACTCTTCTCTAACTTTAATATTATTTTAAAATCTATTAAAATTATATATCTACATCCATTTAAAATTAGAACAATATGTTGATCGTATTATTTTTTTTAAATTGTTATTTTGGTCGAAGTTTGATGTGTTCTATTGGACATTAATAAATACTGTTTTGGTGACGAGTTAATAATGATTGACTAGTTTCCGCACATAACTAATGAACAAAATAATTTATTAGTTTATAATATTTACTTATACTAAAGAACTAAAAAGAATAGGCTTACTGTAAAAATTACTGTAACCAAGCAGCAGGTGCCCATAATGGTTCGGTTTTTAATTTATGGTCTGCTTCTAATAACTGCTCCAGAGCAGACTTGAAATCATCATTTACTATTATTTCATCAAACCAATGATCGTAAAGAAATTCTATTCGCTTGGAACTCCTTAGAATCTCATTGAACTCATCATCCTAAATATGATTTCTTATAGTATGTTAATTTTTTTTTTATTAACGCGCACTTACTGTAAAACCTCTAGAATTTGTCTCATCAAATGTTGACATTGCGAATGCTGCATTTCTAGTTGATTTTAATATGTCAAATATTGGTGGCTTAATATATATAATGTATGGTTTTATATCAGGATTGCGTAACATTTTTAATGCCTTCAAGAAATAATTATTTTAGACACCGAAAATCAGTATTGCAATAAAAATACAGATTTACACTTCTACCTGATAATGTGGATTTATAATACATGTAAGTCCGGAACGTATGATTGATTTAACACTTTCTAAAGATGTGCCATAAAGATTGCCTTTGTATTCACCAAATTCTAAAAATTCACCACGAGCTATTTGTTCTTCCATCAATTCTCTAGGGACGAAATTGTATTCTTTACCATTTACTTCTCCGGGCCGAGGAGATCTGGATGTATCTATTAAGTTAAAAAAAATAAGTGACATTTATTACTTATTTTTTATGCATCTACATTTGTTAATGAATATATATCTATTGTACTGATAATTTACATAATAAACTATGATCAAATTAAGGGCGTAGCCAGGGGGGGGGGGTCAAGGTTCAGCCCCCCAAAATTTTTTCGTGAAATAAGATTGAATAGGTTTAAATGACTATTATATTTAAAACTTGTATAATACATATTTATATTTACATATTTATACTGTAACACCCCCCCCCCCCCCAAAAAAAATTCTTCTGGCTACAGCGTTGGATCAAATATACACTCATGAATACAATAAACACAATAAATACATAAAATGTTAACTAAAATAGTAATTATAATTATAATTTATATAACATCTATAATAATATTTATGGTATGTAACATATTAGTTATTTTTCAAAAAGTAGTAGGTATTCAGAATATTAAAATAAATATTCAATTTTTTATTTGATAAAAAAATACACGTAGTAACTGAAGGTAGGTTCAAAATTTGTTGTAAAATTATTTTCTACTCACGTGGTACAGGTGTGTGATATTTGTCAGGATTCAATTCCATAATACGTCTCTTTAGCTCATTTCTACCAACTCCAGGTGGTCCAACTAAAACAATGGGTCGAGGAAGTTCAGGTCTTGGATACAACTTGACAACTTCTTCATAAGTTGCAATGTCTTCACGATCATAGTCATCACTTTCAGCTGCGTCATAGATAACTTTTTTAACACGTGTACGTACCGAACATTCAGACGCCATGTCTTCACCGAGATCGTTCAGAGCGGCCAGTGACCCACATAATGGGTCCTTGGCTAATGAACGGTCTGGCAAACATGTCATACCGCCCCCACCAATACAACCCCCATTAATGGTATCCAGGACCCCTGTAATCCGCAAACATAGCCATGTGTTAAATCACAATACACTACAAATAAAAAACATGTTAATAAAACAAACAAAAAAATAAGGGTATTAAACACACTAAATTAAAATAAAATTCATATTAATTGTATTTTCTTCTTAAAAAGAAAAAATATAAAACTAAAAACTAAAAAATAATAATAAAAAGTGGGTACTTTTTACAGAATTAACTTTATTAGTGATAATTAAAATTAAACTAAATAAACTACTATTGAAATTTAAGTAGTACATATACTTGTGTTTTTAGTGCTATTTAATGTAAAATATTCAAACCAACCCCATTCACAACCTATAATTTATACTCAAATTGAAAACAAATTTGAGATTATTATATAATATACTATTAAAATGTCTAGGTATTTATTAATTAAAATTTTAATTTATTCGATAAAACTTTAATTGGTATAGTCGATACTGATACCAATAATAAATTTTAGAACTTAGTTTTGGTTTTGTTAACACTATGAACAATTTATGACTGAGATAATAGATTATAATTTAAATTCTAAATTTTCATAAAATAGAAACAATCATAAGAACAATAAATTACTTTTTTCATCAATCAGTAAAATTAAAGTATTACTAAATTAATTTAAAAAAAAATAAAGTTAATAAAAATATATTAAGTATAATTGTTTTGTTTTGATTAGAACTATTAAAAACACAACTTACATTTCTTTTTTTGATCGGCCATAGATAATCTTTCATGAATTATTTTACGTTCTTGAAGGGCTTTACTTGGTATAAGTCCAGCTCTCATATTGCGGTCTCCTTCTTTCCGGGCTTGCCACCTAGATTTATAAATGTAAGAAACTTATCATAAACTTTAAATTATTAACAAAAAATTAATAAAAATTACCAATAAGGATCATCCTGACTAACAATATGAAGTATCTCTCCTTTGGTAAAACTTAGGCCAGCTTCTTTGCATGGAATGTAAGGATCAACATCAGTGTTAAAATCAAAATGGGCTCGGACTTTCATTTTGCTTTCTCGTGCTCCACCTTTTGGGTCTGCCGGAATTAATTTGAATGTTATTGTACCTTCAGAATGTTGCTATAAGTAAACCAAAATTATTACTTCTCACTTATCACATAACTAAAATTATTATTTTTTTATTTACTAGTATTTGGAGTACATCTGCTGGTGACTTTCCTTCTACATTAATTCCATTAACTTCACAAACTTCATCACCGACATTTATTAAACCAGATCTATCTGCAGCACCACCATGCATGACCCTTGCTATAATGATTTTTCCATTTTCTTCATCAGTTTTTATTGTGGCACCCTATAATTGTCACCAATCGTTGTAAGTATAAACTTTACAATTTCAAGCATTCATTGGGATTTCTTTTTTATATCTTATAGTAGAATAATTACACAGGTAAACTTTGATTTATTTTCAAGCTTTACTAATATGTGTCCCATATACTTCTCATTTCTACTTAATGTTATTTTTTTTTTTGTAATTTCCAAGTTTTAATATACATTACTTTAATAACTTCACACAAAAAACATTTTTCCTTAACAATGTAAGATTGTAATGTCATTGGGGGGACATTTAGAGGTTTTCAGTATTTAGTATTGGCTTATTGGCAATAGTTTATAAAACATCAATACAAGTACTGAGTATTATAAAAACTAGGCCGTGAACAATTAGAACACTAATGTAAAACCATGCTCACTTAATTAATGACACGCATTAATTAAATGCAGTTTGTCTATAAATAATACAATACAATATTAAGACACACATTTCAACCATAGAATTGTCTGTTCAATAGTGTAGCAAAAGTTTAAAAACTAATAATGGTTTAAGAATATTTAGGCAAATGTACACCCGGTAAACCTATCGCCCTACTTACCACAATTGGTTCAGCTGAATCAGGTTCCCCATCCTTGTGAAATGCAAAACAGTTAATACAAAAAACAACAGATTAACCATTAAGAAGTTATGGTTGTGAATTGTTAAAAAATAAAATGCAAATAGCAAAAAAATAAAAAAATGTATTAGGTACATAAATATATATATAAAAAATACAAACACAAAAAACAAAACAAAAAGTGGACTAGAATAAAATTAAGAATATACCATTTTTTTAAAAATAAAAAGCTACAAGCAAATGCTATAAGTACAATTTGTGGAGAAGGTAACTTAAGAGCCAAGTTCCTTATTTGTAGACTCTAATTTATTGTTGATAACAAATTGCAATTACAGCAAATGCTACCTGGTAAAGAAGAAACAAGCACTTAAATTAATAGGATAAAATAAAACAATATTATACACCGCCATATAGGAAACATGATCATGCTTAGGACATTTCACTATATAATTAGTACCAATGGTTCAGTGCTTTTAACCAATTGAACAATCTTGATTGTCTCTTCATCCTCATCCATCTCTTGAGGAATGTCTGGCAGTCGGGGTAAGTAGTCTTTTTGAGCTACTGCATCATGGGCACACAAAAGTCCCTAAAATATTCATCATAAAATCATTATTTAAATACAATTCTGTCGGTTCTCTATACATACCTGTATGTGAGGGTTTTGTAATAGTTGAAAAAGTTGTCTAGATGTATCGCTGAGGGTAATCCTAGGCAATATAACTTCCATGACGTCCAATGTAGTTTGCATAGAACTTGACAATACAGGAGAACATCGACGATCGTCACGAACCCGGTCAACAATGCTGTTATAGACTTTAAACAGAGCGTGTAGTTCCTTACTTTGCAATAAGTTGGACAAAAAGTCCAATTCTTCTTTGGATGCAGAAATGGCATCTCGTGATCCCACCAACGACTCCAATAGGCCGGCCAAAGCTAAAGGTGAAATAAACATAACTATAGGTCAATACTTTAACATCGTTTAGAGATATAATTGTCAGATTTGTCGTCGCTCTTCTTACCAGGATCGAAGGCCCCACCGCCGTTCTGTTCCATCGCAACACTCATGTCTCTTTAACAGTACACCTGTAACAAGACATCATCAGTAGGTGACCCCGTGGAAAATAATTCTTTATTATATCGTCTTACTTGTACAACGACGGGCATAGCACCACCAGCAACAGAAAAACGCCCGTCCACGACAATAATCGTTGACATCACCATGTCAGCGTACGGTCCATACACACTAATCACCACAGCGTTGCGGAATGACTTACACACGGTGTTTGCATTTGACTGTAAATCGGTATAAGGTATTAATTTTGCACGATATTAAAAAACAGTAGGCAGTAGGCAAAGTTGTCAGTTACCCACTACATTAATAATACAGCTTCGCAGTTCGCTCCCATATAATATTGTATATTTTGTCTATTTTTTTATTTTATTTTATTTTTTCCCGCAGGACTGGCTGGCGCGCGCGATTCGATTCTGGGTCAGCTGAAACTGCCGCAGTGCCGCCAACGCTGGGCGCCTCCCTTCCCCTCCTACTCATCCACTAGCTGCTCAGTACACCGGGCAGTCACCGCCGTCAGCAGGCCTCGTGGGGCTGCTCCCGTAGTCCCGTCAGACCGCCGGCGAATCCGCGATTTTAATTATAATTATTGATTGTTATATTATTCTCATTCACTACTGCTGGATGTACAGCGATTGGCAGCGTTGGCGTATCCAATTCCGATTTCTGAATTTCCGACTGGATTCGTCGTAGCGACTTATACGCGCTAAATGCCTAAAACCCCGAAATTCTCTATATTTCTATCGCGTATTCGCGTCCAGATAGTAGTCACTATATAATATAATAAATAGTCCCGTTTCGCGCTGATTTCAACGACGAGAAATGAATTTTTTTTTTTTTTTTCGTTTTCATTTTCATTTTGTCTGCTTTATTTAAATCAGCACGAACACAAGGTTTTGAATGTTTTGATGGTCCCCGAAAAAATCACGAATTCCTATAAAGTGGTCCTACAACAATGTTAATTAGTGATCCTCTTTGTAAAATATGACATTGTTGAAGTTTATGCGGTTGTTTTTTTCGTGACTCTTCTTAATTCTTACACTCCGTTTCCCTGACGCTACCAATCCCGTGATTGGCGGTGGTTCACGACATTTGGTCCAAGCGTGTAAGTCAAATAAGCACTAAGTACGATCTATATAGGTCTGTACCTACGCGTGTCTGTAACCGTGGCCGACCCCGCGCGGTTTATGAATAGAAGTACCGCGCGCGCCGTGTACGGCGTGTCTGTGCGACCGCGACGTCTGCGTGCTACATCGTTTGTTGTCGCCACGTCCACGTCCTCTGTTATTCGTTTTCGGTTTTCCGGACGTCAGCGCCGCGACAGACGTCACCGTTCGGGCGTCATCGCGATGGAAACGGGCTCGAAATAACGTCGCGCGCATCCGCCGTATTGCAGATCTGATCGACGCCGTTGTCGCGAGTCGCGACATTAATAATAATACGCAGTGTCCGGACTATGAATAAAAATTCAGCCCGGCAAAACTATTTTACCGACCTTTAAATTTGTCTCGTCCTTGATATGTTGTATAGTGATTTTTTTTATACCTTAATAATTATTTATACTATAAGTGCATGCATTGTTTTGAACTATTTGAAGTTTTATAAAAAACCGAGGACGATATCACCCAAATTAGTGCCTAATTACTAATAAACAAAACAACTCATATTTTTTGTACTTATAAAAGCATAATATATAAATTTATCGAATATAAAAAAAATTTCTTAGTTTTTTTTATCTACCCAGTAAACCATTTAGATTTTTTAAAATGTCATTTATGTCCAACATGGCAACATTAGTTCAATTTATTGTTTTCTACAGTGCTAAAGCAGGAATTCCTCTAATTATCTACCGGAGAAAATCTAGATCCCCCCTCCCGACCAAGGCATAATAATTTGCCATTGATAATACGTATTATAATAAATAATAATATAATATTATGGTCGTCGCGGCGTTAATAATAAAATATTATAATATCATAGTCGTAGTCGCTTTATATTACAACTTGCAGTTTGTAGGGCGTTCAATTTCGATTTTCGATTAGGTCATTAGGTGCGCCACCGCAAAAGTTCTCATCGATTGCCCTGAGTGGCAGTGGAAATACTTTATGTTAGTAAATTAGTGCCAAAAACGATAAAAAATATAACATATAAACGGATAAAATATACATACGTAGTATATGTAAAATTACGATATAACAATTATTAGTATATATATATAGTTGTATATTTACGTATGCATCCAGAAATAGTATGGTAGGGAGTGAAGCGGGGATATGTCGCTCCATGATTCTCCTCGGACGTCATTATACGCATGGCTAAATATATTATAAATATATATGTACGTACGTGATACAGGCATATACATAAACGAAATTAGATTAATATATAATTTATAAACAAAGGTGCCTAATTGATAAAATCGATGGGAGTGAAATAGAACCGCATATAATATATACGATAATATACATTTTGATGGGAGTATGGGACATATAGAGCCTTAGGTGGGGAGATTACCTTTCGCCTTTATTCGTCAAATCAATATACATAAAATTATGTATTAATTAATATATTACCTATGCACTATTTATACTATTATGATATTTCAAATATAAAAAGAAACTTATTAAGTTTATAGTATCATTAGTATCATCACACATACATAAAATATTTTAATAATTAATATTTATTTCCTACATAAAAAATAATAATATATATTCACAAATCATAATATTAATAATAATTTCTATAAATGTTTAAAAAATTTTATTTTGGTTTAAACACATACCTAATTGTTAATCTGTACTTATGTCTTATTGTTATAATAAATAAATATAGCCAACATATATATATATATATGATGTTATGAAATAAAAACAGGCACAGGTATAATAATAAAAAGAGTTATGAATTTATGATATTATATAAACTTAATAAGTTTGTTTTCACATTTGAAATAAATTAATTTCAAAATTATTTAGATTGCAAACTTATAATGGATATTTATTATAAATTGTATTTAAAAAGTTTCTTTAAATGTGTGTGTAGACTATAGGTAATAAATGACTGAGATAAAATATAATATAATTATATAGATATTTAAACTAATTTTGTTGCATATATTTATAATCTAATAGTAAGTAGGTATTCGATCTAGTATTTTTAAACAATAATGGCAAATACTTTGCGATTTATGGGTGTTAATTTTATTATTAATATTATGTTAAACAGAATAATGGGCTAAATATAATTATTAATTATAATCATTATAAATTCTTATATTACGATGTACATATATATAATATATTTAAAAAAATGTTGTGTGGCTATTTTTTTTAACTCAAGGTTTTTTTACGTATAGTAGATAATATTTTTTTTCAAAAGCCTCCCCTTTCATAATTCAACCTTGTGCCTGTAACGATGTCCAGTCAATAAATATCAATTAATTGATAGCGCGTAAATTGATCCCGGGCGAGTGGGCGACTATTATAGACTATACTACAACAATTTGTAGCGTCGTATAGAATTTCACATTTAACTTAAAAAATATATAATACATTTGACATTATTAATATATATTATGATATAATATGTTAAAAAAATAAATACAATTATTTAAAAAAAATAACTATAGTACCTAATAAACATTACAAGTCACGATTAAGATTTAACTAAAAAAATAACACAACAAACTTGACGATAATAAGAAGTAGGGAAACTACGATATTGAGCATGTAATTGGGAATTATGTGCTTTACCTCTGAGATTATCTCCTATCGTTTTATTTTCATAATTTAATTAAATTTTTTGGAGTTTAGTACTTTAATGTTTGTAATTTTTTTTTGATGGTTCAAATTTCAATCTCTGTACATAATATATTATTCTTTTTACATCCTTTATTTTGTCACGTAATTATAAACTTTCATATTGATAGGTGCAATGTGGAGTTAAACATTGTAGGAAAACAATTGTGTAACATTTCTACAGACTGATTTCCACATTTTTGTAGAGAAATTAGGTTTTCTCCTTTTTTTGTGTATAAGTGACCAATCAAATTTCCTTTAAAATAATCTATTAATGTTAAAATTAGGTCACTGACTGGCACTACTAGGTTATAAATTTATAATTTTAACACAAAAATGATTTCAAAAATTAATAATCAATTCGTAGTAATTTGTATTTTTTAACCACAAATTTGGAATTTGTTACACAAGTCACAAATATAACCACCAAAAACCAATTTTATATTAACAGGCAAATATTATAAAAAAAAAAATTAATTTTAATAAACATTAAAATGAAGTAATTGACGACAAAAAACTAATTTTATTAATATTATAAAAAACACATTTTTTTATGATAAATACAGAATGTATATAACTACAAATTATTATGAATTGGTACTTATTTTTGAAACCAAATTTGTATTTAAAGTATAATTTATAACCTAGTGGTGCCAGGGACAACGAACTACTGAAATGCGTAATAAAAAGAGGACCAGAAAAATCATATGATTCAGCATGAAATTCTATACGACACTACAAATCGTTGTACTGTGAATTGTTGCCTGCGATCAATTTACGCACTATCAATTGACAATTGGTTCCTCTTCCTATTGTTTGTCCACTATATATTGACCTATATGGCTATATCCATCTACAACTGTGCATATTATTGTTAATTATTGATTATCTATTTATTATTAATTACTAGGACCTAGGTATAAAATTAGAAATGCTATAAAAACTATCTAAATACATCTAAAAATACCCTAATAATATCAATATAATAGGCTCGTTCAGGTATTCAATCATGTAGGTAAGTGATAAGAAAATTATGGTTTAACTTTGGGTATTTTTTAACACTAATTTATCTTAACTACACTAAAAATAACACAAAAACAAAATACCAAACGTTAGCCACATAGAATAATAAAATAGTATACAAATAAAAGCAATTGCGATGTATCTTTAATTGACTAATTAGTTATTATTTGTTTGAATCCCAGTAATATATTAAACTGATTATCAATGGAGATAGATATAGATGTTATTTTATTCATATAATATTAACCGTAATCAGTATTAAGAAAAATATATTTCTTGATATAATATTTTAAACCCCTAATTTACAGGCTCGTACAAACACTTTAACACATAGATACTTACATATATACAATAAAATTACCTGAAAATGAAAAAAATAAAAAAATAGTTATCTTCAAAGTAGGTATATTTTTCATGGGACGAATTATGAACTAAAAATACGTATAGGTCTAGAAGATTTAAAAAAAATGCATTATCACTAAAATCTGAGCTCTATAGTTAATATAGTTATAGTTATAGTTTTGCATAAATACAAAATATGTTCAAAGATCAATATTATGAATGGATTTAAATGCTCTAAAAAACAAGAAAAATGCCTCAAAAATACAATTTAATGCACTCATAATAGAATTTTTTTTTAGATGCACTAAAAAATGATCTTAAAATTATTTTTAACATTAAAACAATTTGTTTGATTATATAAGTTCTTATTCTTAGGTACTAATTATTCATACATAATACATCGTACTATTCGCATGCATGTATGTGACCTAAGTTTCTACACGTGTCAACAATAATTTCACAATTATCTGATCGGTAAAAACATAATAAATTATAAAAATAGAATTACGACATATTATAAGATAAATATAATTAAATATAATTTTATTCTTTTAGAATTAATGTTAATTAAATTTTTATTGAATTTTATTCATTCCCATATAAAAATGACTTTAAACATAAAAATGCACTAAAAATTTCAACAAATGCAAAATAAAAGTTACAATTTTTAATTCCTTGATGTATGAAACGAACTTTATGTTTGGAGAGCAATTTGCTTTCAAATCCATTCCCTAGTCATAATTCATAACTTTTGAGTTAAAATTGACTTGTCGTAGAATGGAATAGGTTTGTCATATAAATAGGCAATAGTTTAAAGCTTAAAATTAATCTAAATATTTTGTAAATTATAGTAGGTCCCTAATACATATAAGAGTTTCACGTTCATGGAATAATTTTGAATTACAACAAAATAATTATAAAATCATTATTCTTTGTTCAAAATGTAATAATGTTTTAAATTTCGTCAACATTTAAACTTGAAATGTCTAAAAAAATAATTGTACTTATGTATTTTAGATTCTGAGTGGAGCGATGAATGTATTGATTTTACAATGATGTGTTTTTTTTTATCTGAAGTGACTTTTTATAGAAGAAAAATTGCTTCGATTTTTAATATCAATATTTTTTTTGGCAAGAAAGTGAATTTTATTGGTACTTCAGGCGTCGAAATAAAACATTCACATTTTTTTCTATGTTATTTTAATTTATTCAATAATTTGTATAGTGATTTTCACCAATTATTCATATTTGTAATTACTAAACATGGAATGATTATAAAAATATTTTAACACTTTTAAAGCTATTTATAGGCATGTGAAATTTTCAATTTATTTTTACTTATTGTTGACAAAAATATTTATACTTGGTAAAGAAAATGTAAATTCAAGGCGCCTTGTAAGTTGTTATAATTTATTTAATATATAATATTTTTTATAGAATACAAGAAAAAATATTGAATTACAATATATACATAATTTTTATTTATAGAAAAAAATACTAAAAAATGTTTTAAATATTTTTAAATAGCTCAAAAATAAAACCCAAAATATTTTGAAAATTATAATATGTAATAAGATGTTAATATAAACATTTGGTTGGTATCTACATTCTATTGTTAATTGTTTTTGTATTAAGTACAATAAAATAAAATAATTTATTTTGTCAAAGCTGGTATTATGTTAAAATTTTCGTACTTTCTTAAGTTACCTTTTTGTTTTAGGCAGTTATTTAGAAAATTCCTGGGAATTTGTTTCTTTTATTCTTTGGGCCCCATAAGTTTCGAATAGAAAATATATTGATGTTTAAAATTGAAGCATTTCTACTGCTCTGAGAGGCGGTAACAGGTATAAAAAAAAACACAGCCAAATCTCGAGACACAATGCTTTGAAATTTTACGTTCCATGATCAATGCATTATTAAATACAATTTTCTAACATGCAAGATTACAATATTATTACACATTATTTTAAGCACAAATATGAGTGTATCACTGTATCAATAAATCGCATCGAAAGGTTAAGATATTCTTTAAAGTTTGCCTTCCTGCCCCATAAATATATGTATACTAATTAATATAATAATAAAAGGTTATTTTTTATGTACGCTAAACTATAATTTTTATAATTAAATTATACATTTTTTTGAATTCTGATTTTTGGAATTATAAGTATAGGTACTATTTAAATTAAATAAAAATTGTACAGTCAATAATTAGTCAAGAATACTGCTACTAGAAGGTTAGTCTCGATTGTAAGTATACCTATTATATGTAACAATATATTTATAGAGATCTTAAAATGCCAACTTTTAAAGGAGCCGCTTAACAATGTATGTTTAAAAGACCACGCAAAAGCTCTTCAGTACTTAAACCCATTAGTTTTAGCTCTCTCCTTTCAAAACATCCCTAATGTAGTTAATAGGCGTATAAAACGATAATGGACCTTTTAAAATAATTCCTTTTAAAGTCAAAGATTTTAAAAATAGTGACTGCGCCTTGCACGGAATGAACTAATTCTTTATCTTTTCATGACTTTTAAATTTAATCTATATTTAATATTGTATCACCTAAATGCATAGTAGATTTTGAGTAGGTATGTCATGTAATGAAATCATTGCCGACTGCCGCATAGGATATTAAGAATAAATTTAAAAATGCACACATATCAATATATCATTGTAAAACCAAAACAATCATCGCCTCGCACAGATTTTAAAAGTAGGTATACCGAATAAAAGTCTAAACAGGGCTGGCAAATGTATGGTATATTTAATATATGGTTTAAATGCAACACATTCATATCTAATAGAATACAACATATTATAACTAATCGTTAGTCAAAACAACAATTTTATTTTAACAAGTTTTTGGTAAATATTTTTTTTTTAAAGTAATAATCATATTTATACAATTTTACCATGTGTTTATAAATATAATAATGCGTATTATATTAGATATCTATTTGTTATTCATAGTTATTCAGTGGTAGTGGTGGATATGATACTTCTTAAAGGGGACCGTAATTAAAAACAAATTTTGGTGGGAGAGGGGTCTACATTTTTTCAAATATACTATACACTTATCAAGTATAGTGTATATATTCAGATGTATACATTTCTTATACTTTTTTTAACAATTATTTAAGGGTGTAGGATCGATTCAAACTACTGCACATCACTTTTATACCAAAATTTTTTTATGGGTGATTGGTGGAAAAAAATCTTACCTACATAACTTTTTTGAATTTTTTCAAAAGTTTTTAAAAACTGTTGTCGAAAGTTCCTCTGCAGGATTTCGTGATTTTTTTTGTAATATGGAGGGGGCTGTAGAAATATTTCTCCAGAGAGGGACCCGGATTAGGAAAAATTGTAATACTTAGTTCAAATAATATTTTTACAGAACTTAAAAAAAAACCATGAGGGATTTACTTCCACATTTTCCCGTGTATACGTGATATACGCTTGTAAAATAATAACGATTCTACCGATTATTATTAGTGACCAGTGGACGTATTATTATAATATTGCTTATCACCAACCACAATGTAAAATATACTGTTGTCTTATCATTCCATATACTATAATATATTAATATGTATAGGATCGTAGGATATTGGAAGATTATTGGAAAAAAAACCATATTTTTATTTAATTTTGCTATATGTTTACATTGATTATTTGCAGCCAGTGAAGCGGATGACGGTGATGTTTATTTTATTTATTCCAAGAAGACTGTTAATATACAAGCGTCGCGACTTTATACGTTCTCTCTTTTCCGCTTACCATTCGCCCACAGTTTACTTGTTAGACGTTATAGTCGCCAATCGCCATTGTCCATTTATAATTGTTATTCGCTTCGTTTGCGTATACATATTAAAATTGTAAAGCTTTTTGGTTTTATTATAAACAAAAATGTATTATACATAAATTGAAAAAGAAAACTAAAAACAAAGGGAGAAAATTACAAATCTCTATAAATGGCTCTATTAAAGAGCCAAATTATACTAAAAATCGATCATACATATATATAATTATTATATAAATACTTGGTGAACATTTCAAGGTTCTATAGATATTCATTTTTACATTAAATTTAGAAAAAAATTGATTTTGCGTAAATATAACTGTTAATTTTTTTTATTTATCTAGATTTTTTTTCTTTTCTTTTACCAAATATAAAACTAGATCCAATTTCCAACTAGAAATTACCCTTAAAGTTTAAGATTGAAGCTTTTTTTTTGCTCCCAAAGGTAATGCCAGACACACACACACAACATCATTGTAAAATCTATACATTCATCGCTCCAATCAGAATCTAAAATGTTGATGTTTCATTTTAACAAGTTATAAGCTGTGTGCATATAGGTATAGTGTATAGATATAGTTAAACGGATCAACCTTAACCTATATACAAAACGTGTATGCCAAACACATTTTCGGCTGTCAGCAAATATTTTTGCCAAAACTTCAGTGTTCAATTTAATGTTAAATAGTATTTTTAATGTGTACGTCAAACGTGGTAGTGTACTAGTGTGTAGTTTTAGATGGTTTAGCTATTTAGTATAATCATCACCTTAGACATCATAATACGAGTACTTTAGTCTTACAAACTGAGACACGGAATATAGCTAATGACTATATATATACTTATTATGCAATTCATTATAATGATATATTTTGAGTATACCTATAGCTAATAGATTCTTTCAATCTTACAAGACGGTGCAATAATAATCAAGTTACAAAAATTAACGTTAAACTAAATTTTAATTTTGAATTTTAAAACATATATGTCATATATAATATTATAAATAGATAATATGTTATATGTTATACTTATACGGTAATTAGGTGTAATTATCTATATATTATTACGATAATACGATGTGTAGGTAGTAGGTAATAAACTAATACATTTTTATATAGCTAGATTTATATCAATTATTTTATAATGAAATTATATTCATACACATAAAACATAATGTATTATATAATATGTATCTAATATGTATTCATTATTTTAAAGCTGATCAATGATAATAAATATCCATAATCAATATAACGATACAAATAGTGCAATAATTTATTTGTCCGTATATTATATTTAGTATAAAATGTCATATTTCATTGATCATCCTACATAAAATTTTACTTGGGTTAAATATATATATATATATACCTATATGACTATATTATGCGTGTATCGTTATTATGAGTATAATATATAATTTTGTTATAAAATAATTGGTATTGATACATGTATTTGATGTATTACCTATACTACCTACACATACAGGTCACATATCGTAATAATATAGGGACCTACATCTAATTATCGTACAGTATATTACATTATTACCTATATATATATATATAAAATATTATGTTTTAAAATTTAAAATTTAAATTTAGCTTAACATCACTTTTTGCGGCTTACTTATTGTTGCACAAAGTCTTGCAAGTTATAACAATCTGAATTCTGATAACTTGTAATTAACATTAACTTTATAAAGCATATCAAATAATTACTTGGAAATCAGTATAGGTTTATCGTTTATACGTATAGTTATAATACTTTTTAGAAAATTTTATCTATAGAATGCATACTATGAACCTATTAACACAATAACACCCACGCTTTGAAATTGTGTTTGAGGATCATGCATAATATTATAAAATTTATTCATCTTGTTAGAAAAAGGCTGGTTAAGTACTGAGTGTCAATTGTTTTGTTTTGGAAGTCAAATCCAATATTTTCATGCGTGTATATTGTTATCCCGTCGTAAAAAATACTCAGGATATTGACAACTTAAGTGGGTTGTGTAGCCTGTGTGTAACGATTTTCATTAGAGGGCTTCGCACCCCGTCTTGTTTTAAGCGCGTAAACAAAATAGCTCTCGCCTTTAATGCGGTATTTTATATTTTTAATCATACAACGTTGCGTTTTTAATAAACACCCGTGAACATTGTTTGAAATTGTTTCCTACCCATCAGTAATACGTTTATATATACTATGTATGTATGTGTCCTTCTACCAACACCATAACCCACCCGCACATCGGTCGTGCCCGCCGAGAAACCCACCCCCAGACCGATCGACTGGATAGTGTTAATCACGCAAACGCGGGACGTCGGCCAAGTTTGGAACAAACGCCTCGTGAAAATATATTTTTCTTCCCATACACATTCGGCTTTTGTCCGGCTACCCAGACACCGCGCTACCACCGCCGACGCCGGTACTTAGTCGGTATCTCTATATAAATGTGAATTACGAAAGCTATGTATAGCTTAAAAACGAGATTAAAATATAATATTCATACAATAATAATTTTAAATTTGCGAGTTTAAAACGTTTTTAAACATTTTAAATAAAAAAAATGACATTAATAATCGTCGCAATCGAAATTATCGTAATTACATAAGATATGAACCGTGTTGATAGACATCGAATCGCTTAACATGTACGGTTTTACTGCCTATAAACTTCACACGGTTACTCCAAACCCATGTAAGTACCTAAATATTTTGATAACTGTACATAATTTTATTTTTCTTATAATTATAAGTCATTAATTGCTAATCAATCACAATTTTATTCATGTCACAATTAATTCTAAATTTGTCTTTCTTTTGTACTAGAATGACAAGGTAAATGACGCGGACCTAGTTAATACTTTTTTGTTGCTGTTTTAAAATGTTTTATTTTATTAATATAATATAATAATTTTATTTATGAAATTTAAAAGATTTTTGTATAAAAATTAATAATCAAACATTTGACTGGTGGTAATAAATGTTTAATAAACATTTATTCCCAATATTTTATGGAGCTATCTTCAAAAAAAAATGTTCGTACTACACCATTGATTAAATAAATCAATTTTAATTATAAATATCTTCTTTAATTTTTTTTAATTCCTATAAAAAAAAATATACAAGCTGTACCTAGGTTATAATAATAATATGTGCTACAAGATTATATTAATAAAATGAAAGTATAATAATATAATAGTAGAATAATTAATTTAAATATTTTCTGAGATGAAAAAAAATATACATAAAATATACTATGTATATATATATATTTATATAGTTATATAAATAGGTAAATATGTAAATAAATAAAATAATAAATAATTAAAATGTATGTTTTTTATTTTTTGTTATAAATATATATGTTTAATTAAAGTTCTTAACTTTTAAATTCTGAGCAATGAATGAAGTGAGGTATTGCATGGTATAACATTATAATGATGTGTTTTGTTTTTGAATACACTTTTTGTGTTCAGTAAAAGTACTTCAAAGTTTCATATAGTTCCTACATAGTACCATCAATAGATAGGAATTTTAACACATATGGTATTTTATAGTCTTTCATTTTTGAAATTGTATAGTATTTCAGACAATTGAGTAATACGACCAAAACCTGGAAAAAAGGTTGAACCGTATTTTAGTCAGAAAAGTTTTCTGTAATCTGTTTACAAACAATTTTCATTGCTTTGAAAATTTGCTATCAAATTTCATTTTATAAATAAAAATATAACATAAAAATAAATTGTACTAAATATAATTATCTATTTTATTCATAAAATAAAATAATTTTTTTTTATTCAAATGTTTTAAGCTAGTAATTTTTAGTTATATTGACACAATTATTTTACATTGTACAGAAGTAAATATTTATTTTATAAATATGAAACCATATTAATTTTATAAGTGTAATATTTTTTCTTATGCAGCATATAATACTGTATATAACAGAATTATATAATAATTTTGATCAACACGTTTTAACTTGTATGCAGCTACACTTGTTAAGATTTTGCGATTTAATAATTATATAATAATTAATATATTATATATACTATATATAGGTACATTCAATTACAGAAGTTATTTTAATAACAATATCGTCTAATAAGATAATTATAAAACCAATACCTTCCCTCATTCTGTTCAAAATAATTAAATCTAAGATAATAAATACAGTTGATTTAAAAAAAAGTTATAAATTTGTTTTTCAAACCAAGACTGATTTTTTTCTACTGAAATTGGTATTATATTATCGAGTAAAATTTGACCTAATCAGCAGTAGTAAATGATAATAAATTTAAAAAAATCAAAATTATTTACTAAAATGTACTTGCTTAATAAGTCGTTGAAATTCCATAATCATCTCGAGCGAGAGATTACGTACTTATCAATTAATTACGGATTTCTTGGTGCGGATACGGGACAGTCATTCGTCAACGTTATAAAATTAAATTAGGTACTTACTATTTTGTGTGCTAACAGTATATCATAACATAATATGTAAACCATATAATTTCGTTATTCTCTTTTAATTTCTGCAGTTAAATGACATTTGATTATTGAAAAATTTGATGGGTATACCTAATCGAACCTCTTTTGTAGTATTAAAAACGGTCAATAACTTTCCATACTTACAGTTTTATAGATTGTTAATTCTAAACCGGTATATTTTAGTTTATTTATTTTAAAATGTAAATTAATAATTCAAATAGATTTAATTTTTTTTGTTATTTTTTCATAAATCCAATAATTTTTATGTTTTATTTAGATTTAATTTAAGTTGTCTTTGTGAGAAAAGGTTGAGAATCACCAGGTAGTTTATAAAATAGAACAATAATAAAAAATTCCTAGATTTAAACTAGGCATGTAGGTATAGATCATAACTAAATATTTATATGTACGTTGTGAATCTCTCTCTTTATATATATATATATATATATTATATATTGCGCCTGTGGCAAGTTACTTGAAAAATAAAAAATATTGATTGTTCGTATAATATTACAAAGTGTATTTGTTGTTATTTTTAAATTCTAAATTTAAATTTATATGACACATATATATGTTAAAATAATAAAAAAAAAATAAAAAATTCGTCCATAAAAAGATTTCTTGTTGTAATAATAACCTTTTGAAATACATAACAAAAATATATATATACCTTTTACAAAACATAAAATACTAATTCATATCAAATAATTGTATTTTAAAATAATTTAATTTATACATGTTTTTTATTAACAAAAATGAAAGATTGTAAGATTGTGTATTAAAAAGGTATATTAAAAAAAGTACCTATTTTTAGAGATATTGTTTTATACTACTTTTCAAACTTCAAGTACAATCAGTTACAATTTAAATTTTAAACATATTTATATTAATTAATAATTATACTAAAATACGAAAAAATATAATGAATACATAAATGCGTTGTTTGAAATGGTTAGAAAAAGTTATTTTATGATTTAAATGATTTACTTGTTGCTTTTGCAAAATTATATAATAGTATGGTAGAATTATATATATATATTTTTTATTTTGAATAAATTTGTCATATATTTATTTAATGAGCTTACAATTTGAAACAAATGAGTAATATAGTAAATACTTGTATATTACTCAATGGCTACTTTTAATGAATTTTCTATTTGAAAATACAATGTCTTTATATCTAAAATAAATAAATAAAAATCATTTATTAATTGTTTCATAAATTTGTATAAATAAAATAAAATAAAGTAAATATCAAATATAATATGCAATTTTCAATTTTAACTAATTAAATTATTTTAATTTGAATGACTCTAAAAATGAAAATTTTAATAATAAATAATTATTTTCAAAAAATGCTTCTATAATACTATAAACTATATAAATAAAAATGTAATAAAAATAATAGGTACTTAATAATAACCTTTCTTCATAATTACATTTTTAGTGTTTTTATTGCTATAGAATTATTAGGTATATAAGTATAAATGTTAATTTAAAAACTTTGAAGTTATATATCTACGTAATTGCATTAATATTCTGTATAATTATTATCTAATATAAGATCGAAGTAATTTCTATGAAATTAAAAAAGCATCATAATAGTGTTTGCCTTTGTGACTATAAAATATAACATATCGTAATTCATACTTGATAATACAAATTTAAAGCTGATTAGAAAAAGAAAAAAATTATAGTATAATAAATTTCTTATGCAAATAATTTATACACAGTTAACTATATTTATACTACAGTTAAATACTTAAATAATACTGCTGTTTTATAAATACTAATATTGAAATATATATTCATAATTTACATAATTTCAGACATTTAAGAACGCAAAATATACTTTTTCGGTATTTAAACTTTATATCATTATACTTTTTAGTTATAACTAATTATTAATATTATCTGGTTAGCTAGATTTGTTTAAATATGCATGTTATAAATGAAGAATTTTATTTTTATTTTGGGTTAAGACTCATTATAAAGAGAAATTATTCAAATCAGATTTTATAAACGTAATAATAATTATTAATTAACTAGAACTTATATTTAAACTATGCATATAATCATCCTGGTCGAATAAATAATATGCATTTAGTTTAAAAAACTACAGTAAGTTATTTGATTATAAACTACTAAATAGGTTGCACATATATAGCAAGTTTAATTTTTAATACATACCTGTACATATACAAATTATACATTTTGATGCTTTTTAACAAATGTTTATCCGCATAATACTTCACTAATGCATTAATTTCTGAGTCCTAGTTGATTACAATTTATACGAATACAACTTTTTATGTTTTAATATTATATACGTATATAACTATAAACTAATACATTAAAACAGGGGTCCCCAATTAATATTTTTGAAGGGCCACATTATAGGAATCTGAAAATTTTTCACGGCCATCAAAATTCTAAGTAGATATTTACATTATTTAAAAACCAATAATATTTAACAAAAATAATAATTTACAATAATGACACATATAATTTTGTCGTCATAATGTATTATTTATTATTTGTCTGTGGGCCGGATAAAATGTCTTCAGGGGCTGTATGCGGCCCGCGGGCCGCCATTTGGTGACCCATGCATTAAAATATTCATATTATCATATTATATTATGAACAGACAAAAGTTGACTGAAAATAAAATAGATTCTTATGTAAAAAATTACATGCATACACTTAGCTCAAGGGTGGATTATTCCTTACGATCGTGATTACCTATTTCTCTAATTTAACTGACGACCCTATAGCATATTATACCTATTTAGTTTATTAATTAAATTTCAGGTCGGTCTTCCGATACCGGGCGAAGGACATCTGCAACCGTTCATTTTAATCCAAAAATTCCATTCAACAGTACCACGGATCATATTTACAGAACAAAAGATGTGAGTATAAAATATTGCAATTATATCTTAGTTTTTTAATCATTCACATATTATTTAGACTACATTGAATGTATTTGCAGTACCTATAAAAAAACCAGCAGTACATTTTAAAAATTCGATTGTATGTTGTTATTTATTTTTTTTATTCATAATGTTTTTTGGTACAGATTTTTGTTTTATAATAAAAAAACATTTGTAGGTTTATGTACCTAACGAATTTTTTACCTATAGACCATTTACTAAAAAATAATATGATAATTGAATACTTTTTATAATTGAAACGTTAAGAGTTTTATTAACTAGCTCTAGCTATCTATTTAATTTAGCTCATAATATGCATTAACTTAAAATATGCACGTTGAAAGATATATTTTGACAAAATATAATATAATTATTAATTATTTGTAGATACTACTAAATAGGTAATTGGGTTACAATAAATGGTACCGATATTTAAAACGTTGCTCAGTAGCTTTTATTTTAAATGCAATGTAATAACTTTATGAAAAGTCCAATAATAAATAATATAATGATATTATAATATGTATAATATACATAGTATACACTATAGTTCTTACTATACATATAGCCATTGTATTTCGTTCATAGTATTTTAATTATTTACAAAAGCTATTTTATGGATAAATAATATGGTTTTACAATGATTATATTTTATATAATATAATAATTATATACGATAGTCATTGGTCATTTAAGATTTTGGTAAAGATTAGTTTATCATTTAGATGATAATATGATATGACAGTAGCGTAGCCAAGGGGGTGTTTTGGGCGTTAAAACACCTGCTCTCTCGGTCGTATTTATATCAAAATAATAAAATATTTATATAATATAGGAATATAATCATTTGGCCGTGGTAAAATATATTCTGTTATGCCATATTCACTATCACGGTTTAAGATTAACTTTTTCAGAATTTTCTTATCATGTGCCATATCACGATTGATTCACACTTAGTTATAAATTTAATATAGTACCACAAATTAAAATATTTATATATTATTTTAATTCGTGTATAGTACGAGTACTATAGTATTTTTAAAACCTACGTAATTGACATTGAAACGGATGACTATTTCGGCTTTGGGGGAATTCGCATTATGGAAAGAACTAATTAAAACAAAATCCATAAAAAATGTTGTAACTGCTTTAGGTGAATGTAATATCCTTTAATATATAGACTATTAATTATTCTAGCTTATTTACTAGCTACTATACTTCAACTAGTGAAAAGTCATTTTCGACTCTTAGGCGGTTGAAAACATATGAAGAATACAATAAGTGAAAATCGACTTAACGGGTTAACATTATTCAACATTCATCGGGACATAGATATATTTGTTGAAAAAGTTATAGAAAATATGGCTAGAAAGCGTCATTACATTAAACTAATATAAATACTATTGTTAATATTTACATTATAATTCATTATAATTATTTATGAAAAAGCAAAACAATTTATTTTAAATAAATATTTGGAAATTAAACGCATATTATAATTTATTAAAACAATTTATAGTTACATTGTAAGAGTGTGAAATCTTTCATAAGTTACATTGTATTACAAAAAAAAAAACATCCCTTAAAAAAATCCTGGCCACTATGATATGATATTTAGGTGAATGATGATAAATCATGTTAATACAAGGTGAATTATAAATAGTATTTTATATTTTCCATTTCTAATGCAGTATTTTTTCAATTATTTTGAGAAGAGAAACATTATATATAAATAATAATTTATAAGATAAATTGTAACGTGCAAGACTAGGTACACAATCGTTTGATATTATTTAAAATTAGTTATATTGAAATATATTTGATATTAAATAATGTATGTACAATACTGTAACAGTTATTATATTATGTCTAATTATACAAGGTTTTTGTTAGCTTTAATAATGTTTTATATAATTGTTATGTTTTTACACAGTTTGAATAATTTATATAGCATTCAATTTTACCATTTTTACCATAAGTATATTTTTTAACTTGGTTTTGTTTTATATATCTATAACTTATTTTGTGTGCCTACCTGGGAATTTTAATTTAATATTTTAAAGTAGAATAATTTTCTAAGAAATGTTAATTTATAAATATTTAATATTGAAGGAATATTATTTTATTTATAAACGAAGTGAAGATATCAAATGTGAGGTGCTCTAGTAGTCTAGTGCCACTACTCTGTTTATTAAAATCTACTAGCTGATACTTAAAATTAATTAAAATTTGTTTTGTTGCACAATGGAAAATCATATTAATACCTTAAAAAAACACCAAATCTATATAAGATAATATCATGGAATTATGTAATGAATTGTAAAAATTTATACCAGCTGGGAAGTTAAAAATATTTAAAATAATAGATATTAATTATGCATATACAATTATTATTTAAATCTCAACTTTTTACCTTTTTATATATTTCAAAAAAATATTAAATGTACGTAAGATGACGTTTTTCAAATAATGCGTATTTGGGTATAGATATTGGCTATTGAATATTAACTTATAATAGGTACAACTTATAATGTATGGTGTATACTCATCAAATAATATACTTATATTTAAATCCACTTTTTATTATTAAAAACTATTATTTACATAGTTATCAATTTTGATGATTTTGTTTGTGGCAAATATATAATATGCAATACAGTAATAAACAATATATATAGTATGTACATAGACGCATAATGCTTACTAATATTTTTTTTCTCTCACAAAAAAAAAAATTTACTTGTATGGATGAAAATGTCAAATAACTTGTGACCTTTTTCGTACCCTTCTCTCGTCCCAAATATCTATTTACGACTTTACGTGCCCTTTGGATATCTGGTGTTTTCGTCTTCTATCCCTGGATTTATCATCAAACGCTTCGGGTGTCCTCCGTCGAAAACGATTCCCTGGGGTCGGATAAAAAATTATCCTGCCATGACCTCTGTAAAAATAACAAATTTAACTCAGAATGATTTTTCTGCGAGTTGTTTATTGACCTAAATAGAAGAAAAAACATGTCGTAAATATCTAACTACAAGTTCTTTTATATGTTGTTTTAGATAATCTATTCATATTTAAGATATATTTGAAACTTAGTATGTGACTGATCATGTTGGTAATAGCTTAATAACAATTTAAGAACAGATAAAAACAGTATTATTAAATAAAAATTGTTTTTTTGAGCCTCTTACCAGCTATGATAACTTTTAAAAATGACGCAAGTATAGTATCAGTAGGTAATTTAAATTTTTAACATAACTTTGAATTAATTTTACTTTAATAGTAAAGTTATAAATTATTATATTTGACTAAAATTAACAAAGTTATGCTTTCTTACTCATAAATTATAATTTTACTCAGTATATAATTAATTATTAAAAATGGATTAATGTTAAGCAACTCTAAAGATTTCGAAAACGTAAACAAGATAATATAAGTACTATGTATGATACCAAAGTTAGGTATCATCATTTATTCTACTATAAAAAAAAAATAATTTAATTCATTATATCAGGTACATTGGAAAATATTATTAATAATTAATTAATATAAACACACGTCATGATTATTGATCAATCACACATCATACTTGGTGAATCCCTGTACTTATATTAAAATATGTTTATATATACAATATGCATTTTTGATAATGCATTTGATAATAATTTCTTATTTTATTTAACATTTATGTTCAAATAATTTAAAATTTTAAAATTTAAGATACTGCTTTTGGTTTTAGTTTCCAAAGTGAAAATATGAGTGAAACGAAGCATGCTATAATTCTACTTGCATATTAATGTTAAAATAATATTATAAATTTAAAAGCAATTTTAAAAACTATCATATTTGAAGAACTATTATTATATTATATAGTTTTGTTAATAACTTAAGACTACGTTGAAGTATTTTCAATATTATAGCTATAGTTTTTGGTTGTTTTTTTATGTGTAGGAAAGTTTCTGAGAAAATTATAAAATGACCTATTTGAAGTACCAACTAGACTCGATTTCCAATCGATAGATATGGCTATTCAAACTTTTGTAGTACTCTTATACCCTAAATTATGGTTACAGAAAAAAACATCAAGCTATACATTTTTAAAGGTTGGACATTATTGAGTTTTTCTTTAGACTGTTTTCGATTATATTTTATTATGATATTTCAATATTTGCACCTATTATGTATAATTTTTATTTTTATTTTATTTTTTCTTAATAAGCTGAGTTATAATGCTTTAAGATAATAAATAATAATTTAAAGGTATGCGTTTAAAGTAGTTTATTATTAAGCCATTTTATTAATTTTTAGTAGGTACCTTTGGATTTATTTACCGAGTGATCTAGTTAAAGTAAGATATTCATTATTTAAAAAACTAATAACTACAAAAAAAAAAATGTTTTATATAATTTTATTTCATCAAAAAAAAAAAAAAACAATTTTATAAAAAAATATTTTTTACTATTTTTTATCATCATCAGTTTTGTTGTAGTTATTTTTACTTTTTTTTAATGAGAAAATTCATTTTTTATTCATTATTCCAATATAGAATATTTTTTGTACTACATCGATACATAAAACTTGAACTTTGGACATTTAGTTAATGAATTATAAAAATTTAAAGTTTAGTTGAGCTGAGTATAGTTGTACAGGGGTCCCCGTCCTTTACAAAATATTAATCTATTACTCCATACGTTGAAAATTTAAATTCTTAAAAATATCTAATAAACTACTTTTTTGAAAACCGATTTTTATAAATCGAAATATTCTGTTTCAGATTATGAAATCAAAAATAAATGTTGTTATTCAAAACAGTAAAAAAATTAAAAAATGATAATGAAAAAAATAGTAAAACATTTTTTCTAAAAATGTTGTTTTATAGAGACTTAAAATAATATAAAGAAATACGTTAAGTTATTTCTGAAATAATAAGAGCTTATTACGTTAAATGGATCACTCATTGAACCTGTACGAATAACGAATATTACATAATATAATACGGAATGTATAATGTATTAATTACAATCTATACCTACAAATGTAATATACTTACATCTGTTTTGCTTTTTAACATCAACTTTCAACATTTCGCATACAATTACATGATATCACGATGCGATTGTATTTAATAAATAATATTATTTTCTTTTAATATTGTATCTAATGTTATTTGTAAATATTAAAATATGTAATTACAATATTATATTTATCAAATGATATAGAAGTATTATAGAAAAACATTAAGAATAATGAATAAAAAATATTCTTATATTTATAATGCTCATTACATTTTAAAAATGTATATTTCTTTTCGAAACTTGAGTCTGGAAATGAACAAAAATGCTTGTCATTGCCTTTAATTGTAAAAATATAAATATCTAAGAATAATTTGAGCTTATAAAAAAGTAAAAAGAATACTGTTATAAGTTTGAATTTATATAATATAATGAAAATGCTTTTCATTAAAAATGTATGAAATAAGTAATAAATAACTTTGTAATTTAAGTATTGTTTTTTGTACTTTTTGTAGAAATGTAAAAGTTTAGTTTTTGACCTTCGGTGAAGGTAAATACCACTGTAAACTGTCGCTGTCATAGCATATGGCAGTGTCGAAATGTTCATTATCCTATTATGCCTGAAACTTCTACTTCCCTACTCTATGCTTCCTTCCCCTCCTCCCGGTTTTATATATAAATCGATTCGCGTCAATCATGATTGACCTATAAGCCTTGAATAAAATAACGCCACTCCAATGAAAGTTTACCATAACGATTTTAATGAAATTAGCTAAATATTATGTGAATACAGAAGAAAGTTTTTGGTTTTTAATATCAAGTAAAAATTATATTATTTATTCGTATTTTATATTTTCATAATTTATATGATATCATTTTATCGAGTATAAAATTTTAAACTAATCAAATTGTTAATTTAGAATCCACAGTCGTTATCCTTTTATAATATGAAAGCGCATCATAAATCAATATGATACGACAATGTGATTTTTTAATATAATATAATCTTTATGTTATCATGACTTCATGAGCGTATACATTATAAAAGAACCTAATGCGTAATATAGATAGCCAGGTAGGAACCTACCTACATAAAGTTAACCAAGAAATTTGAAATAGTTGTATGGTTATCATGCATAAATAGGCTATGATTTGTAAATATTTATTAAACTGTAATAATTAATAAATGCACCATAATAAAAAATATTTTAGTTTGATAAATTGTAATCGCTAAAATGTATAAATAATAAGATATTCAGTTAGAGATATTCACACTTACTGACTTACTATTCTAAAAGAATATAAAATAGGTACTTCGTACTTACCTCTACAATGAAAACATACATTTTTTAAAGAATGGTAGGTTGGCATCTTAAATTATTCAGAAAAACCATCGTATCGTCTTCAAACTTAGTTTAACTAACTGTTGAAAGTAGCATTGCGTTCTATTTTCAATTCAAAATTAATATAAATATTAAAAAGTTCAAAAAAAGTTCAAAAAGTTTAGCATTAAGCTTAGATCGATTTAGAAAATAGTATTTATGCTTAAACTGAAACGTGTGAAAATAATATATAGGTATTTCTTACATTTGTAGGAAATATAGTACAAAATTATAAAATATAAAGTTAGCAGATGAGATATAAGTATATAACTATACATTTGTTAATGTTTTTAAGACATGAACTTTCAGTAAACATTTCAACTGACTCAAATATCTTTATTATTATATTTTTCAAGTCTTGTAAAGAATATCTTTATTTTGTATTCGGAATACGTATTCGAATACTTTTAAAAAATATGTTCAAAATACATTTTTGAATACTTTAAGAATTTTATTTTTTAACTAATATAAATTTAATTTATAATTTTTTTTAGATTTAATAAAATAATTATTATACAGTCATACATTAATTATTATAATCTATAATATTTTACACTGATATAATTGATCGGTGTCATTCATTTATATTTTGGTAATAAGAAAAACTAATACCGGGATTTTCTTGTTTATAATAAATTGTATGTTCTTAATAACTGCTAGCCAGGTTTATAATTTATTAACACAAATGTTTACTTTTTTTCTGAACAAACTATTAACATATAAAATAAATTACTAAAAAAAACATATTCAGAATACGTATTTGAATATTTTACAAGACTAGAAAACTTATAAAAAATGTTCTATACCATTTTTTATTAAATATAGTTTACTATTTGGTATTTCATTTTAGATCTATTTGTTAATATAAATATAGTATTTTAGTACCTATAATTGCGCAGTAAAAAAAATAAACTATACATTTAAAACTTCTAATATACATATACTGTGTAATGTATAAATAGGTAATTGGGTGTATTATGGTACTTTGAGTAAGAACTTTTATTTTGTTATTATTATACTTAAAAGATATTCCGTTCAAACGTGTAATGATCGGGACTCAGAAAATACTAAGAAATAAATACTTTATTCAAAAATAATCAATACATTTTTAGTATGCACAAATCAACATGCTTTAAACTATAAATTTTTATTTATTTATTTTAAAAAATATCAATATGAAATTATTTTTATAGATTTATAAAATAATTTTACCTGTCTAGAAAAAGTGATATAAGTATGTCGAGCGAAGGAACATAATTTTATTTATATATTTTGTATAAATTCTTAGTCTGAGTAATCTGACTAAATCCTAAATATTACTTAGTTCCGTAAATAGAAAAAAATATAATATACATTAAATATTTTTAAACAATTGAATATAATATAAATTTTTTAATTTAAAACTAAAAATACTAAATTTTGCAAATTTAAAAAGCTCAACAAAAAATGATACAATCAATGCAAATATATCTGCACCCTTATAGATAATAGGTACTTATTTTACATTAAACTGAATTATATAATAATTAATAATATACTTTTAAAATTTCCAGACTTTCAAATCTTCAACAGTGGCTTCTTCTACGGCCACGTGTTACAGACGTGGTGCGCCAAGATATTCTTTAGTAGATCAAAATACATCATTTAGTCGTGGGTCATTTCCAAACGATTACAATGATGACGGCCTTGACGATTATTTAAGTCACAGGTTAGTTCTTAGAAATATAAAAAACACAATATTATATTAAATATTTTTTAGATATTTAATAGATTTAACATAGTTATAATAATTAATAAGGTTTATCCACCTAAATTTGAGTCACTATTACTCATTCAACTAATTTACATATTTAAAAAAAAAACCCCCAACTAATATTTTTGGATTTGTACATAGTTTCACAAATATAAATGAGTTGATAGTTAAGTCATGATATTGTGTTTTTAATAAAATATTATTGAATATCACAATGGAATATCTATTGAAATATAGACAATATACTATTTTGTTCCGTAAATTAATATTTTGTGGAGTAAACAATTACAATACTATATAGATAATAATAAATATAACACTTATACTATGTGATACCTTTAAAAATTGAATACCTACATTTATAGAAGAAAAAAATATTTATCAGTAGGTACATGATATAAAATATTGTTCGATCTAGAGTGGAACATGGACAGATACTAATAATGAATATTAATTATTTATTTATCCACAATTAAAACTTTTAATTCAATAAAACCTAAATCAGGTAGTGTAGCTAGCTGATGTCTCATCATTTTTTAAAACGCCCTTGATAATATATGACTACTGACTTGTATCGACCTTGTACAGAGGTTGACGCGTACCTATGTGACGTGAGTAGCTTTCGGAAGTCTGTTGTGACTCGGATGCTTCTGTTATATAGTGATATTGTTAGCTCGACGTGTGCGCCACCGGTATAGACTGTTATATTATATTGTAGAGTGTAGACAGTAGGAGTCCACGAACATTATAATTAGATACACACACATACGAATATTATAACATAATAGTCTGTCAAACCTTGCGTTATTTCATGTTGAAACACCAACTAACCCATTCATATGGTATGTTCGTTTTTAGACACAATACTTATTATTAATTAATTATTATAAATAATAAAAGTAAATTATTAACAATATATTTTATGTATATTTTTTGGGTGTAAGGCGGTACTCAGCAGACGAATGTAGCTTAGATACAGGCCGAAAATCTTTAACGTTTGACTTGTATGATAAGAAGCTCTCAGAAAGCATACACGACGTACAAAAGAAATTTCATGAAATCACTGTATGCGAAAACACCACTGTTAAAGGTAAATATTGCTATAGCCTTTATATATAAATTTTTTTTATAATTTTGATAAGGAATTACTTAAATTCCTAAAAATCACTTAAAATATAATTTTAAGTTATTTCTTCTGTTTAATTATTTATTCTTTTAAGAACTTATCTTTTTTATTTTATATAGAAACATACAGAAGTGAAAATCATGATAAGATTATTATTATTTATTATTTAGAAAATGTTAGATAAATACATATCTAACACAAAACTATTTGTTTAAAGTGTGGTTATTATTTTTATTTATTATTGGTTTTTACATAATAGTTAGGTACATAATGATAAATAAATAGTACCATTATTGTTTAAGTATTAAACTAAAATAATACTTTAAAAATATTACTAAAAAACGTATTATTATTATTGTTATTGAATTTTAATTAATATAATTTTTGTTAATTTAATTATTAATTATGCATTCAACAATTACAGTAGGTATATAATTTTATTCACGATTACACTATAAAATAAAAAATAAAACATCTGCAATAAATACTGTATTTATATATATATATATTTTTCTTTTGTCAATAATATGAGTTATAATGTATTTTATGATGATACCAACAATTCTTACCTATTATTTATTTAACACGTTACACGTTAATTCTCAAATTAGTAGGTTTTTAGGACATCATAACCAATTTTTAAGGTTAATATTTATTATTTGAAAAATATTATATATTATGCAGTTTCGACAGAATAAAATGACAAATTAAAGCATTAAAATAAATTCCAATACACATTTTACAGATATATATACAATCCGTGTTATCGCTTTTAATGATTGTATATTTTTATAATTTCCACCACTATAAATTAATTAGAATAAGAAATCGGAAGATTAAATACTAATGAAACTACAGTTTAAAACAAAGTAGAATATACTCTTATGTGAACTTTATCTATGTTATTCATTAATTTACCAAAACCTTGCTAATTTCTACAAATTTAGTTTTTACCAATGCAAATCGAACTATACGTCATCAATTTTACTTTATAAAATTCTAATTCAATTTAATTTTCATCAAATCATGTGTAGGATTTGCCAGATTTGGTTTTTTCATTAAATTGATAACAGTTTATTTTACAATACTGTTTCAGAGATGACACCAGAAATACCAGATCCAAGAGTACGAACCCCACCGGAATTATCACGTGTAAATACAGATGACCCAGCCGAATGTGTTAAGCAGATGTTGAAAGCTGCTAGAGATATGGAGTTGGAATCAGTTATTAATATTTTAACAAGCCATGATGAAGAATTTTTTAGAAATAATATCAATGACACTGATTCTACAGGTCGAGTATGTACTGCCACAAGAATATTTAACTATTATTTTAAACTATATATCATTGTATAACACTAATAGGTACCTAATAAAAAAAAAAATGAAACACAAGTAAAATATATTACCTAGTATCTATACATACTACTTACAACAATAATAAAAAAAAAAAAAAAAAACAATAGTTATGTATTAGTGTGATATAATTATGTTATAGGTATAACAGCTACCTAGTCAAAACGCTAAAGTCATTTTTGCTTTTTTTAAACAGGGAAATATTAATGTTATACATTAAATAAAGATTGAATTACCCTATGCAATTTAAATAAATATTTTAATTTTTAAAGTATAATTTGATCTTATATTATTTAATGGAGGTATTATGTTAAATAAATTTAAAAGATTTTACTCGTACAATTACTTAAACATTTCTGTTTTAATTTTTTATCGATAATTTAAAAAAAAAATAGTACATTTTATTTTCATAACTTTTATTGAATTAAATATTAAAAAAAAATTTTTTTCAAGTGTTAAGTATATTAAGTATTTATTAGTAATTTTTACACATGGACAAAATTATATTTTTTGTAATTGTATAGAGGTTGTTTTATTAACATATGTTATAACGTTTATTCAGCATCTTCATAGATTGAAATTAAACAATGATATAATAAGTGATAAATAATAATATTTTACAAAGGTCTAATTTTTAAAATGTTTTAATAAACTTAAAAACATTGTAAAACTAACCTAAGTATCCCTGGAAACCCTTATTGCATCTTAATATTTATAATTTAAAAATCTAAAAGATAAACTATACAACACTTTGTTAAATTGTATAGAGTTTTAATTACTTATTAATAATAATTCTTATTTATTTTTTTAAAATGTTTTTGTTTTCGATCTTAAAAAAAGTTGTCACATAAAACTTTTGAAGTATCCTTCTACTAGGTGCCCTAAATTATAAGAATATTAAAAATGTACAAGCTGAGTAATAAATTTAACTTAGCTTACTGTTTTTTTGAGTTAATAATTGGAATTTTGAAAAAATGATTTTATAAATTATAATATGTCACTTTTTCAAGAAGACTACATTTTTGTTGTTGTTAATTTTTAATATCCTTCGCAAATTTTAATAATTATAGTAAACATTTTAATATTATATTTATAAAATTATTAAAATCTATAGATATTGGATATTGAATGAATATACATATTTTTTAATTTTATAACCATTTATAAGATTAAAAAATAATAGTGTAGTAATATACTGCTAACTATCAGTACTAACTACTAAATATTAAATAATAATGCTTACAAAGCCATAAATAAATATGCGACTATATGAGTATATTTGTTTGTTATTCACTATACTTGCTTATAAGTTATATCAATTTATAATTATTTGAAAATATTTTTGTGATTGGTCATTAAATTACTGATATACATCTTATAATTAGTAAAGTTTTTATCTAAAGTTTATAGTGTATTCATACTTTTGTTTAATAAAACTAATAAGAGTATACATTTCTGTTGTTATAGACGCTGTTGAGTTACATGGCATCGAGTGGCAGCGTCGAAATAGTCGAAGAAATATTTAGAATACCCGATTTGAATTATAACAAACCGGACAATGAGGATAATACACCATTACATTTTGCATCGCAAGCAGGTTAGTATATTATGTAGTTATAGTTTGAAGTTTGAACAGTATTTTTTCAAGAGTTTGTTTGTAAGCCATCATTATTTGAATGAAAACAATAAAAGAGAGTAGACTGAATAGAAGGGTACTCATAATTTAAAATTCGAATAAATGGTTTATTATTAATTTGACTACATTTATTAATATGTTAAATTCAATAAGTTAACAGTAACAACTGATTTTATAATATTATGAAAGTAATTAAATGTTTTCAAGATAATTATTATAAATCAACTAAAAAATAATTTCATCAAACATATATTTCATCCTATTGACATCATTGATGTTATATAGGTACTAAATTTGTTTTTTTTTTTTTTTACTTACCTAAATTTTTTTTTATCCAACACCCTATCTTAATAATTATTTTATAACACTAATCAGTAATTAGTGATCACTATCCAAAATGAACATTTTCTTTTAGGTCAATCTGAAATTGTGTGCCTATTATTGAACAACTGTCTAAAACTAGAGATTGATGCCAGAAACTGTTTGGGGTTCACACCACTAATGAAGGCTGCTCTTCAAGGGCGCACGAAATGCGCGAAATTTCTACTGTACGCAGGTATTACACTTATTTAATACGTAATAGTTAATAGGTTTTCCCATTTTCAGTTACTTAATATTTTTACTTAAAGGTAATTCTTGTTGATTTTTAATATAAAAATAGCATCCACAATAAGGTTAAAGAAATGTTTTTAACAGGGCGTATTATTCATAATTACTCGTTAAAACAAACTGTGAAATAATAATTTAATATTGATATTTTTGTAAATTTTAAGTAACAGTGAATTATCACTTAGAAAATTGATGGTTTTTAAAATAATTTGTAGAAATAATTAGCGATCAGACTATGTGTATATACTATATATACTATATATACTATATAGTATAATATACGTATATCATGTATTGACTATTATTGTTATTAATAAATATTAATTGTAATGCATAGTTCAATAGTTGTCCAACAAAGGTTATCAAAAACATTGTAACTTGACCTTTGTAGGTGTTTAACTATAATCTATGGATATGTTCTTATCCAATCATGAGGTGATTACTGATTATGCATATATTAGAACACAGATATATATACATTTATATCTGTGGACTGTGGGTTAGAATGGTCGATTCTGAATTGATTAAAAATAATTTAGATACTCCTAATAAAAGTATATTCGTGACACCAAGGGGTGGTGAACGACTTAATACATCTTAACTTATTGTTTGTGGTGTGTATAGTATTTCCATTTATTGGCATTGATTTTTATTTTTGAAGTTGATATATATAAAGTCTATTGGAGTGTGTTATGAATTCTATATTTTTGTATACGTATTTTGAAGTTTTTTGCCAGTTTTCTACTTTTTTTTCGGTCGATATTGTTGTATCCAGGAATCTAGACGAATGAGAAAAATACAAATAAAAATGTTTATTGAATTTATTTTATTATATTCTTGAAGATAATATTTAATTCACCTAAAGAGTCCGAATAAATAATTATTGATTCATTTTTCATTTTGAAAGCAATTTAGGTAAATTTAAGCAATGCTAAGTATTTTACGGTATAAATATTATTATATTTGGCAAATTGATGTGATATTTGACTTTTTCTGTTATATAATGGCTGGTTCTCACAATGATTTTAAAACCATCTTATTAAATTTCACAGTCCAATAATTCGTTGTCTTTGAAGGAAAGGAAATGAGATGTGTGTGTATTTCCAAATGTATTTTTTTAATTCTATTAAATTAAAATATTAAATTGATATTATAGGATTTGATCAGAAATACTTTGTTAATTACATTTTACTTTCTTGATTTTTAATCAAGTAAGTATGGTAATTGAAATGAAAAAAGTCTGTTCAAGAATTTTTGTTAAATAGGAAAATGATAAAAATGTAACTGAGTTGTAATGAGTAGTTGGATAATTAAGTTAGCTTTAACATAAAATATTAAGAAAGGGATCCGATATCACATCCAAGCGGCATAACGATTTGAATCCATAAAAACGTCGACGTGAATAGTCCCAACATTTCTATTTTTTAACTTTTCTTTAGAACTATTATAACTAAAAAGTTGGTTGATAGCTCATTTAAAAGGGATTATCAAGCAGATACAAAATGTGAGATTGACAAATTTCAAAAAAAAATTATTTAATTTTTTACAGTTAAAAAAATAGTTATTTTTTGCTAAATTTTCATTTAGCGTGGTAGATTACCGAAACTGGAGAATGGATTTTGTTATTTGGGGTCTTGTTAGATTCACATTGGCTAGGAGAAGTACTGTGAAGATTTTCAGAACTTTATCTTCAATCATTAACTCACTATAAAGCTATAAATCTAAAAACATAAAACGCCCAATAAAATCTGTTTTAATTTTTTTTGAAGCTCTATAGTGAATTAAATATAAAAGATAAAGTTCTGAAAATCTTCAATACACTTCTCCTAGCCAATGTGAAACTAACAAGACCCCAAACAACAAAATCCGTTCTCCGGCTTCAGAGATCTACATCACTAAATGAAAATTAAAATAAAATGCATTATACATACATATTGCATACAATTAATAAATTTCTAAAAATTAAAAATCAAGAAAGTTTACATATCGATCCCTAACTTGGCAAGCGTTTTTTATTGTTGATATTCGTTTTCTTTGCAATGCTATATGTACAATTTTCATTGTGCTGGGGTTATATTCCTGATTCCAACATAGTTCTAACTTATTCTTAGTATATCTTTGTCTTTTTTTTCTAGTGACATAAGTCAATAATGCTTTCAATTGAGATACTCTTGAAAGCTTTAATACTTCAATAGCCATTCTAAAACTAACATTGTGAATTGGGTATAGAGTTTTTAGAACTATTTTTTTGGAATAAAAATAAAAAAGAATAAAATATTGAACCATATTCTAGGTTGAAAAGATTTAGGCTTTGTGAATGCATCTTACATTTTCGCGGCGCTCAAATTTATTTAGTTTTAAGTTAAAATTTAAGACATAAATTATTGATACAATCAAATTTTTAATTGAAAATATAAAAATTTCCATCATTTAAATTAGTTTTAATACAATACTTGAATTATTATTGCACTACAGTCTTATTTCATTTCTAAGCACGTATTTTTCAATTTGATTGGTATTTGTATGATACAACGGCAAACCTCAATGATATTTGATAGATGTTAGTGACTTAATTATTTCTCTATATCCCATCTTTCTAAATAATAATTTTATTAAAATTGTATTGATAAATACTTTGTGGCTTGTACTTTGTCATGTAGATAAGGTGATCAGAGATTATGAACTAAAAATGCCAAATTAACTCACTAAAAATTACAATTATAAAAAGAAGTTAAAGGATTTATTGTCTTATAAAATATTTTAAAATGATATAATGACATAAAGTTTACTTTTTTATTGCAATATATCTTATAGGCTTATTATACTTAAATAGACTATTGTGTCTAAATATGTTGTTAAATAATTATAAATATAAATAATATACGTAGGTTATAACTTATTTTATTTTATTTAATAGCTTATATTATATAAATTGTAAATTGTAAATGTTTATGTTAATATTATGCATTAAGTTACAAAATAAATTTAGTAGATAGTTCAATACACTACCTATGTTTAAATTGATTTAGAAAGAATTTTTGACAGTATTTTAATACTCAGCTGAAATTGATTATTTTGATAAAATATAGGTTTTCTTTATAGCTGTTATTATTTTATATGTCAAGTTTCATAACTTCCATACAGTTATTTACAATACATTAAACATTATATCCCATATTTTCTAGGTAGGTATAGTTAATTAAAATATGCGGTTGGCAAATTTTTGCTTACTAACTACAAGCTACAAACTAACTAACTAGAAATTATTGATTTTATACTGAGCTTATAAATAATTTAGACTCCACTGGATGCTTGCTTGTTTATTTTATTCAATTTTAATTCGATCGGTTCAAGAATATGACTCAGTGGTTTGGTCTATAATTTTATTAGGTGAAAATAGATTATTGGAAAGTTTCCAGAACCGATTTTCAGAGTTTGTTGGGTATACTTTAAAAATAAATCATTCGTCTCATGTTTATGAGTCAGTAACTGAAATATCAAATATTAGATTTATATATCCGTTAAAAGGAAATTAGAAAAGGGTATTAAAGGTTTTTTTCATAGCTTAATTTAGACATGGCTGATACCCTTAACGCATTGAACTACTAATTATTAATTGGGTTCTAACAACTAGCTGTAATTATTTGATTTCAAAATACTTCCCAGATCTGATTTTCTTTACAACGGTTTCACGTATTGTGTGGATTTAAACTCTAAACACTTAATTAGTTTGTCTGGCATTAGCAATGAACATTTTTTATTTTATTTAAAAAATAATATTCAGAAATTTTATTTTAATGTTAAGTACTTATTTTTATTTACATTATGGTAGGTTTGATATTACTTTTACCTGTTGTTATCTATTATTTAATGTTAAATGTACGCGTATTGAAGACTTCAGTAACATCCATAATAAAATAGAGTTTGACGTAAATAAATAAAAATGCATAATGACATTTGCATTAAACTGGCATGGTTCGGATAAATTATGTTAGGGGATTGGCTGTTAAAAAATATTAAATATTAATACCTAAATACCTATAAAATTTTAAATTAACATTATATATTATTATTTGTTACATTATTTATAATAGGTTTACGAATTTTAAATTTTATCTTTGTAGTATATATATACGATATACACGATATTTGATACTATAATACTATCATAGTAGATAACTGGATAATATAATTATTATTAATTAAGTATTAAAATCATAAGAATTCATAACACTTATTAATTATAAGTATTATATATGAACTATTAATTTAAAGTATTCCTAACGTAATGATACTTTATGAGTTATTTTTTAAAATATATATAATAAGTTTTAATTTAGGTATTTTCTAAAATATTAAAAAATACAGATTTTATTTTTATTCGTGCAATAAGTAGCATTTAAAAATTAAAAACTAAATGTTTATCCGGCATCTAAATTGTGTTATCTTTTTGCTGTGTAGGTATAAAAGTATGTATTTTTTATAAAAATGTTATCAATAACCAATGTAAATATTTTAGTTGTGCCATTTGAGGAGATTATAATTTTATTTGCGTTGTCTATAGATATACAGTTTAAATATGACGTCAACAATTATACCTTTTAATAATATTTCAATACATTTTTCAAAAATATAAATTAGTTGTTAGGGCTATAACTTAATTGCAGTAAAAAACCTTAAAATATGAACCCAAAAAAGGGAAATATTCATTACAAATATGCACTGAGGATTTCAAGGTTGCAAAATAAACTTATAATTATGTACTTATAACACTGTTTGAAATTTAAGTAAAATTACTAATAAAATATACTACAAGCAAAATAGATAATCTTTAAAATAAAAAAAATGGGTAAAGAGTTGATACCAAATAAAATTACGTTTACACTTTTTTTAACAACTTGTGAGAATCGCTGTATTAGAAACCAATTCGGATATACCTTTTTAACAACCCGGGTACGAATCCAAACATTTCTGTACCTACCAATTATATGCCGGACGGTAAGGAATATATAGGTATTTATATTTCTTTTATTTCATAATTTTTTATTAAATATACCTACCTAACACGGTTACTATACGAATACCTATATGAATAACGGAATAAACTTTATACCAGGAGATACTTAAAATTGTATACAATACTCGTTCATCAAATTATGATCGTGAAAGGAGAATACCATCGTGTTAAATATTGACAATAACACGCAATATTTATAATTAATAAATTGTAAGTTCACTGTGACCTAGATAACGACGTTAACTTTAGTATAATCGTAGATATGTATTTGACTCAGTTGTCTGATTTTTTAAATGTTGATTCGAAATAAGACGAATAACGCTATACACATAACTATAGGTAGACTTTGTATAGTTTGAACTTAATTTTTTTTTATTAATTGTTAATTTCCATTATTTCATTATTATTTTGTGTGTTTATACTAAAGGAGCTTGTCCCGCGAATTTATAATAAATCAATAAAATATGAATTATCATAACATGAGCTACAATTCCGGTCGGCGTTTATTTATTTTTCAGGCGCATCGCCCACCATGCGGGACACAGGTCGGGGCTTGCGAGCTGAACAGTGGGCCAGGTTTTGTGGCCGGTACAATTGCGCGGACGCGATCGAAAAATTGGCCCGGAACCGACTTTTGGAACGGACCACGTCGTACGGCCGATGGGGCAGCGACCCGGAGCTTGGCCCGCACATGCTGATCAACGGCCGGCTGATGCAGCCACCGGCCGCGTCGGCGGTGGCCACACTTCAGCGTGCCGCCACGCAGCACCACCGCTCGATCAAGTCTAAGCTGAAGCGGGCGTTTCGCACGTCGTCCAATCCCGACTCGACCGGCAGCACCGCCAACCAGTATTCGCTGGTGTCGCAGCTCACGGGCGCGGCTCTGTGCGCCAGCAGCCCCGCGTTGCCCGTGCACACCCGCGCGAAGCCCATGGTCAAGTCGCTGCTCAGACCGTTGACCGTGCCCAAGGTGACCGTCACCGGACTGCAGGAACCGCTCCAGCACCAGCAAACGCCCGTCCCGCCGCCGTCCCCGAACTCCGATTCCCGGAGCGGTAAAAAACAGAAGAACAAAAAACGATGATGATAACCGACGAACGGGTTATAAACGGTTTATTATATTATTATTATTATCATTATTATTATTATATCGTTTTGATCATTTTCATGCGGTACACTGTTGCTGCGGCATACAATAAATTGTGAATCGCCCATTTTCTCATATATATTATAAATATTATGATATCATGTGCATGTATGCTTATGGTGACAGCTGAACAGTAGATGTATACATGGCCGTGGCACCGGTCTTTTGACTTTTATCAAAGTGAGATAAACGCCCCGCAGAGCATTTTTAATCGAGTGGATGTCCCGTGCAGACGGCACATTGTAGGAATTGGATATTTTGATTTTCCGTTACGCGGCAAGGTTTCAAGCTCAAAATGAACAATATATTGTCAATTATCATGATAAATATGTAAGCGATTTAAAATCAGATTGGCGCCACTGCACACCTATATAGTGTAAAACAACGATTCGGTATCATAGGAATATTATAATAATCGAGACGATGTCAACGCACTGTTTATTGTTGTTTTCTCTCTCTAACCCACGCAAAACGCGTACAAAACTCATTCACGCAAAATTATTTTTTTTTTTATGTTTTTTTAATAATCTTAAAGTAAAATTAGTAATTACCCGTCATAAAAGTTGTATAGAAAACAACATTTATGTGGGTATGGAATATCGAATTATCTAAACAGTATGTCTCGTTGTCTCAAAACAATATTTACCTATTATTCATTTAAATTTAAAAAAGTACATTATGAAATCAAATGATAGTTAAATTTATAACCGATATCTATATCAAAAAATTAAAAATATTAAATTTTACTTTCAAATTACCTGCTCAAAAATCATAACCAAATTCTACGATCTTACGTGAATAAGTTTTACCTATATTGCGCGTAGATATAACTGAGAGAGAAAACAATAATATTACACTTAATACTTAAATTATCTTAAGGAGCTCTATACAATATTTTGAAATACTTGTCATCTACAGAGTCCACAAAGTGGTCTTCACCATAAAATATAATAATTATGGGTCTTAATCTCTCGGAGGATTAATATGTGTCGTACCCACGTTTTTAAATCTGATCCCAAGTACGTTGTTTATACATAATATATAAGTACTAAAACAGCAATGGTTCAGTTCTTGCATGAGACATAACTTATGGCTCCTAACTGGCTATTTTAGACGATTGTATATTTAGTTAATACTTATACAGAATGTTGTTTTGTAATTGTATTAAATGATCTCGTGGCATATTATCTGGATATTTAATTTTATTTTATTAAAGTATGTTCTAATAGGTACCTTAAATAATATTAAATAATAAAGTCAATAGAGGTTATGTGGCGTACTGGCATAAAAACCATAAATCCAATACTATGCGAAGTTCTATATCAGTGGCAGATCTAGGATTTTTTTTTTTGGGGGGGGGGAAGGATATACAACTTTTCATATTATTATATATATCATATCATATAATTTTGTAATCACAATATTTAGGATTTGATGTTAAGACTTACAAATATAAATGTCGAGCGGGGCAGACCCTTCGGATCCCCCCTTGAATCCGCCACTGTACTTTACAATACTTTACCTATTATATATTTCAGGCGCGGATCCATTTCAGAAATAATAAAATTATTAACAATGTAATTTTTTTGAAAATATTTACGAATTTAAAACAAAATTCGAACGAGAAGGTTTTGAGTTATTGAACATAATACACTGAGAATGGTCGTGGTCAGACTGGTCAGTATTAGATACATAAAACATAAAATAGTTGTAAAGTTTAGTCTAATATAAGTTGTACCTACTTCTAATACTCGGACAATTTTTATAAAAATTATACAATTTTAATAAATTAATATAAATTTAAAATTAGTTTCAATTTATTATCCTTAGTAAGTATTTAATATTGTTTAAGTAATATACAAAAAATAATAGTAGGAGAGGGACCTCCGCCACACTGAATCTGCGTCTACTATATTTTCCCAATTATTAAAGAATTAAGACTATGCGTTTATTTTCTTCCATAAAGATTAATACATATCTACCAACTGTTATAACTTTTAGATTTTATTGAGGAAATACTATAGTTTTATTCTAATCTTCATTTAAAATATTACAGTTCTAATATACAAATAAAATGTTGCAAAGTAAAAAACTCTACAAGGCACAAGTAGGATTTTAAATATTTGATACTGTAAGTCAATTTTCATAATCAGACTTCATTTGCTGATAATTATTTTCAAATTTCCATTTTTTAACATATTTTAAATAATTTTTATATTCTGAAAATAATTCATTCGCGTTGTTGTGAATAAATAAAAAAACATTGACCTTTTTATTTAGATTATCCTATATAAAATGTATAGTAAGTATAGCTTATAACTTAAGTCTGTTTATGCATTACCACTTACTTACCCAGTTAATACTTAGATTAGGTGGATGGTAGGTAAAATAGTCATGTATATGAACTTGTCACATCTGCATAATTTTTTTTTTTATGTATGATTAATGTCTTTAGTACAAATAACAAAACTATAGGGTTGAGGTTAATTTAAAACAACGTAACTACCTACTTACCTTCCTAGTTTAAATGCATAATAAATAGTTAGTAGGTACTGCTTCAGTTCAAATTTCTAAATCATGTTTTAATTATGGTTAGTTGGGTTATTATAAGTAGATATTTACTATGAAGAATATACTTTTTTTTTTAAATTTTTTACTAAACCTAGGTAGACATGGTTTTTACCTACTTAAAATACATTATTTTTTTAAAGTAATTAAATTAGTTAAACTAGTTTATTTTTTGAAAATAATGGTTGATTCATTTTTTATTTCGCTAATTATATATAAAAAAAACTAATAATTTCTTTTAATTCATTGAGATTAAAAGTACTTACCTAGTTTAAAATATGTAACAATTATGTCACCGAGTTAATAGATAATAGATATAATACTAAAAATTACTAATTTATTCTTTAAATAGGTGGTATTTAAAAATTAAAATACTCTTATCTTGATGACTGTCCCTTGTTTATTTTCCAATTATTCAAGGATATAATATCATATATCAGTATTATTAATTGTTATGAATTATGATAAGCCGGATTATGTAGGTAATTACTAGGCACCTATACCTATTATTACATATTATTATGCATTGTCCTTATTTATGATTTTTTCTTTAACATACTTATTATTTATTATTAATGCTTATTTAAAATTAACCAAAATCTAAGTATAATTTTATTTTATATTCTTTATTCTACAAATTTCTTTATAAAGATATAATTTTGCTAATTAAGTTTACAATAATATTAAATGTTACGATTGAAAAAAACATTTATTATGCATAATATATTTTATACTTTTGTATTTATTCTTTTTACCCATTTGAAATAAAACAATATTACGAAGAATTAAAGTTTGAATACTTCCCTAATATATTCTTGTTATTTTTATTCAATTATATTGATAGTATACAAATACGATGTAGGTACATCGTAGAGACGTGGATACAAATTACAAATATATAAATATCTTGTTACTGAAAACATGATGGTGGCTACTGGATGATAATATTCTTAATCTTAATTAATTACTTTTGAATTTTAGATATGTTATACTTATTGTTCAATTTTATGTAACAGATTGTAAATAAAAAATAAAAAATTAAAAAAAAAAAGATATGTTATATTATGTGTTTAATGAATTCTCATTAGTTTATTTTAATTTCCACATTATCATATACTGGGTGATTCTTTTATTATAAAACACTCATTATTTCAAAAAGTATTCATGTTTTTTAAAACATTTTTACATAGTTTCAAGTTGTTAAAAAACAACGTTTTTATTAAAAAAATTATATTTTAAAATATTTTTATCCTTGTTATTTTTTTTTTAATTTTTACTTTTTTGAATGACAACATAGCTTAAATTTAATATTCCAAAGCAGAATATTTTTCTTAGTATTTCAATACATAAAAATCGAATTTAGGACGAGTAGTTTATGAGTTAAACGTATTTAAAGTTTAGACAAACGGAGTAGTGGACAAACATTTTTCGGGCTAACCTCATACCATAGACTTATAATAAAAGACGTAAAGTTTTGACAAAATTAAAGTTAGTTTAACATGTCCGATTTTGTTATCGAGTTATTGACATGTGTATGTGCGTACTCCAGCCGGTACCCGCATCGCATAATAATCATTTACAACTAACACATAGATCTCGAACGGATAAGACGAGATTATGAATTGCCTAAATGTTGTTCCTTAAATAATAACCGTAGCGAAGCCCCTTAATAAAAATTTACACAATGTATAATCAAAATTCATTATTATTTACTTTTAACATATATGAACAAATGGCATTGGTTTTATTCTGTTTTTCCAGCTTATCAACTAATTTGTTTAATGTATCAATTTTTAATTGTAAGTTGCGTGATTTTTGATATAACTGTCGAATGCGTTTATTCTTTTCCTGACACGATTTTTGATACGCAATCTAAAACATTTTTCTTTTGCGAGGTGTTTCAAGATCTTGTTCAGTAAAGTCACCACAATATCTAAAAAATTTGCGTTTTCTGGAAAGAAAACAATAAACATTGATCAATTATTCATTATAACTAACAATCAATGAATAAATACTTTTTAGAAGCACATTTTTGAGGCATAGTTACAATTTGGTGTACATTATCATTGTTTTCATAATAAACCCCGGATTCAACTAAAATACTGTTATCAAAACTATAGTCCATGATCTTAACTTCTTCAGAGATTTGAGATAAACATAAAGTAGACTGAACTGCCATATGTTCATCACCAATCATATTTGGAACATTCTCTAAAAGTTAAGAAATTACATGATATAATTTATGCATACAACAATTTATTACTTATATTAGGTAAACTTTCCTTTAAATAATGAACGTTGAGCACTAACAAATATTGTTGGAATAGCTCCTGGTTTTAGCATAAGATTGCCAAAAGTACTTTTAATAAACTGTTGTTCTTCAAAATGTTTACTACATATGCGATGACTTTTCTTTACCTCAAATTTGTAGTCTTTTTGTAATGCTGTTACCCATTTTTCACATAACACTCCGTCTTTTGGAAAACTATTAATTTAAATGTAAAAAAAATTAAACATTTTCAATAACATATATTTAAGAATGAAATAACTTACCTATGAAGTCGAATGGAACAAATCTAGTTTAGCACTCCCTCGAAATTTTGGTTTTTTTTTTGGAAACCTATGTATTTTAATGTTATAAAAATGATGGTGCAAAAAGTTTTATCGGAAATCATTAGTTTTAAAGTTATAGCCACGTTAAGTTCACGATTTTCAGCGTTCTGCGCATGCGCAAACACGATTTTCGGTGTTTCACTCATATGCGTGACACTCTATTTTACGTTTTTACCGCTTTTATATAACGAATTTTTAAATTATTTTTTTGGGGAAACCTTTTTACTTCAACGATTTTTTAACGATGGTGTAAAAATAAATTGTCGGAAATTATTAGTTTTGAAATTATACACTAGTTTAATCTAGTTTAGTGGCCACACGAATTTTTCACCTTTTTTTGAAACCTAGGTAAATGAACGTTTTAAAAATAAAAGTAAATGGCTTATTTAGCTAATTTAAGTTTATATTATAACCTATAAACACACAGTATTCAGACAAATAAAAATTATAAGATAAGATAAAATATGAACTGTATGGTTTCGTTTATATCCTTATATGGTTTTCAGTGTAAAAAAAAAAAAAACAAAAAAAAATATCCCTCGACTTGCTATGCAACACAACCTCAAGTAGATCACAGGGTAAGTTATGTCGTATATAATGTGCAGTGATTATACGTTTTGCGGCTCTCCTCAGTGCCATTGCTCTACTTCGCAAATCGAAAATATCCCTCCACTTGCTATGCAACGCCACTTCAAGTAGGTCTAAAAGACAGGGCTAAAAGACGATGACCATAATTTTGATAACAACGCCAAAAATTTAACCAATTACTCGATAACGACGTAAAATACAAAAACTATGTATTTTAATGTATGAAAAAAAATACCTAGTGGTCAACATTTTTATTACCTATATACAAGAATGTATGGTTTTAGTTCCAGTGCAAAATATAGTTTTATAGTTTTATACTGTATAGTCAGTCATTAATCTATGATAAATCCAAGAGACCTTTATATTAATAAATATATTTAATATTTATATTTTTAATATGTTTATAAATTATAATATAAATAATATTAAAATATTTAGATTATAATATTATATTGTAATATAATGAAGATAAGATTTTGTTTTTGCCATTACCTTTTCGTCCTATTCGATTAATAAATTGAATAATAATTATAAAAGTGAAATTAAACTACAGATTAACTTGCAGTCTGTATCGTTAAGTGGTTTACGTTATATAGTTGTAAATATTAAAAATAATATGTCGATCATAAATTTTATTGAAATATACGATATTTTTGAAAATAAAACATCTGGTCCAGCGTCTCTTAATGTACTTAAGCAGCTACAATAGTGGAATTTAATAGCACCTGACAACCAACTTACACGTGACCGTGGGCATAATTTAAAATTATGCGAAGATGTGAGATGTGTTGACGGATTTGCTTGGCGCTGTCGAATTACAAGCAGCCATAAAAAAAAAAAAAAAAACAAAAATGTGACTTTACGCGGTCTATAAGAAAAGATACATTTATCACTATGCCAAATAGTCTCTTTTTCTTATTTATGGCTTGAAAATGTATCCTTATCTTTTATTAAAAAACAAATAAAACTATCACAACAATCCGCTGTTGACTGGGCATCATTCCACCGTGAAATCACTTATGATGCTATGATTACACAACACAAAAAAATTGGTAAGTTTTTAAACTTAAAAATGTATAGATGTATTTTTTTACAACAGTTATAAAATTAAAAATAATAATAACATATTAGGAGCCAGGAGGACCCAATAAGATTGTCGAAATCGACGAATCGAAATTTGGCCGCCGAAAATACCACCGTGGACATCGTGTTGAAGGACAAGGATATTCGGCGGTGTAGAGAGGGATACAGGAAATGTTTTTTTGATTCCAGTAGAAAGACGTGACAAAGAAACTTTACTTAAAGCAATTAAAGATTGGATTCTACCGGGTACTACCATAATTAGTGACTGTTGGAAAGTAATTACAAAAACATTCATTGTAGAAATAAATTGTGTTTTACCACTCAATAATTCGCTTAAATTTCAAATTGTTTAAAGATATGACTGTTTAGAAGAAGAGGGATTTAAACACCTAACAGTGAATCATTCTATCGAATTTAAAAATCCGGAAACTGGGGCTCACACTAACAACGTGGAAGGAATGTAGCGTCACGCAAAGGCTTCATTATCCCAGTATTGTTGAAAGAAACGATTTTACGGGGGATATTTAGCGAAATTCATGTTTTTGAAACGTTGCAAAATTCTAAAATTATATCCGTTAAAAGATTTTTTTATTTATACAGGAAAGCTGTATAATCCGTTAGACGCAATTGAGCATGACTACATTTTAGATGATCGGGTGTCAGATGAATCAGATTCCGATAGTGAATTATGCTAAAATTAAAATTGTTATATACAAATGTTTAATTACTAAAAATAAAAAAAATATTATGATTACAAATTATTTTATACTATTTTATATTTTTATTGTTTACAAAAATTGAAACTTCAAATAAATTCCCAGTAGAATATATTTTTTATTAAATCACTGGTTTGACAGATATGTGTAAGTACGAGTGCTACGACAGTTATTATTACGTATTATATTATTATTTAACCTGTATCATATTATATCACCACTATGCGTGCGCAAAACATCGAAAATCGTGAACTTAACGTGGCTATAACTTTAAAACTAAAGATTTCCGAAAAAAACTTTTTGCGCCATCATTTTTAAAACATTAAAATACATAGGTTTCAAAAGAAAAATATCGAAATTTCGAGGGGGTGCTAAACTAGATTTATACCCAATATAATATTATTTTGGTTAAAAACTTTAAATTTACAACTGGAATATTTAGTTGTTACTTGTCACAAATCGCAATAATATTTTAAAAAGGAATTGTCAACATATCAGCATGGACTGTCAGACAATAATGTCAACAAATAACAATGTGTCTTGGTAGTAACGTTATCACTGTTATCAGTAATCAAATCAATTCATTACTACCAAGGAATATTATAAAATTGCTTATAATCTCCTAAAAAAAGTAATGTCAGAGTCTGTCTCTTTTGCACATATGTTGGCTTAAATATATTTCACTAATGCGCGGTCTATATATTATAAGTCTATGATGGGATCACCCTTAGATCATATATGATCTAAATATGATCTAAGGTATCACCCAACTTCACAACCACGATTACCATCAATAATAAATTAAAGATCAGAATAAAAAAACCTATTAAACTTTTATAAAACAAGTTGTGTTAAGCTACTTATATTAATTCATTGTGTGTATTTTACATTTTTACTGAATAATCTTATATTATAAAATTGTAAGTGACATTTTACTCATTACATAAGATTTTTTAATATAAAAAAAAAAAATTTTATTATCATTTTTATGATAAAAATAAACTATTAAATAATTATGTTGGTAATGGTATTTAGGTTATGTTAACGCTTATTATAATGTTATCAACTTTAGAATAATAATATAATATTGAACGTTTTTAAAGAAAGTTTTACTTATTATAGTTATTTGTAATTTTTTACAGTTTTATTTCAATAAGAGTTTAAAGTTATAATTGTTATTTGATACCAAAAACGGCTGATCATGGAAACTTATGATGTTATTGTTAATCAGCCTGTCGTTATAGACAATGTAAGTACTCGTCATCATTATATGATTTTTGCATAATATTTTATACAACTATGAAAGCATGAACATTTTATTAATTATCTTTCTACCTACGTATTTTTCGTATAGGTAACAGGAAACGTGTATTATTATTGTGTTTCTTTTGCGCTTGAATTGTTGTTCTTTGGAAAATTTCATTTTTGATCATTTGCGTGTATTACTATTAGTGTTTTATATTCTATAAAAACACTTTTGTTAACCCAAATTTATTTAAAATAGTTACTTCACTGGAAATTATTGAATATTAAATTGGTATTTCCTTATTTATGTAAAATATTTTTGTAATTATCTAATATTATTATAATTATCACCAATTAGGTTTAAGCTTATGGACATAAAAGTATATACCTATATAACATAAAACTGTACTTGAACACAAGACTAAATTTAAAATATTTTTAACATAAAATGTATGATAATATGATATTTATACAAAATTATATGTCTTGTACCCCAACAAATATTATGTTGTCTAGTGGAAATTCAGTAAATAATTTTGATTATTTTTCTCTATTACTTAATATCTCAATACTTATTATTATTATTAACTTTTATATTTTATCTTTATTTCTTTTTATTGTATAAATACATAAATATGTTATAATCTTATTTTTATGTATCTCTAATATTATTCATTTTTTTTTTTCAAATGTATACCCTATGTTCTATGTGAATTGGACTAACGTTCGTTAAATAAATAAATAACTAAATTTATGTCAAATTACTTCTCAAATATAGTTAAATTATTTTCTGATGTTAACTCACCAAGATTAAATGAGTTTTGGAAACTTGTGAATTTTAGAATAAACCATTAACTAAATAAAGATCAGGTTTACATTTATTATTCGGCACATTAAATTATGCTTTAAAACTAAATGATATTTAGATTAAAGACAATTTAATCACACTTATATTTTTATAGATTTTAAAAAGTTTATTTGAACATAGTCAGTTGTTTTTATAAAATGTATTATTAAATAACAAACATATTTATTTATATTTTATAATTTTGGTTAGACATTTTTAATCAACATATGTCACTTAAAATGTTAATTTTAAGGAACTAAGTTTAATTAAACTATAAGTTTATAAATGTAACATTCAAAATATTATTTTTCATATTTTATTCTATAAAATCTTTTATAAAAAAAATAATAATATAAAGTTAAAATATTTTTTTAAATATTTATCATTGTACATAAATATAAAAAAAACATTGTACGTTATACCTAGCAAACTTATACATAATTGTTATCATTCATTTTTTATATAAATGTTAAATAAAACTAAAAATTACTCTATTGATTGAGGCTTACTAAAATTATGAGCTTATTTTAAGTAGTTGCTTCACTTATTTTTAAATTATTTGTACTTATAAATTGTATTTTTGTAGGGATCAGGTGCCATTAAAGCTGGATTTGCTGGGGAACAAACACCAAAATGTTGTTTTCCAAATTAGTATGTATTAATACAGCATAGAATTATTATAATCTTACACATATAAGAGTAATATATGTATATATTTATAAATAAATTATTGTACCATAGTATTGGACGACCAAAGCATGTTAGAGTTATGGCTGGTGCTTTAGAAGGAGATACATTTATTGGACCAAAAGCAGAAGAACATCGTGGTTTGCTATACATAAAATATCCTATAGAACATGGTATTGTAACTGATTGGAATGATATGGAGAGAATATGGCAATATATATATGGCAGTGATCAACTTCAAACATTTTCTGAAGAACATCCTGTACTTTTAACTGAAGCTCCTTTAAATCCACGACGAAATCGAGAAAAAGCTGCAGAAATATTTTTTGAAACTTTCAATGTTCCTGCATTTTATGTGTCAATTCAAGCAGTTCTTAGTTTGTATATAACAACAAATGTTAACAATATTACTAAATATTAAAATTTATTTTTTTTATTTATAGATATGCTACTGGTCGTACTACTGGAGTTGTTTTAGATTCTGGCGACGGAATTACTCATACTGTTCCAATTTATGAAGGTTTTGCTATGAAGCATGGTATTATACGATTAGATTTAGCTGGCCGAGATATATCACGTTATCTCAAGTAATTATATTTATACAATTAAAAAAAAAAAAAACTTAATACATTTAAATTTTATATTTAGGTTATTACTAAGAAAAGAAGGTTTAAATTTTTCAACATCTGCAGAATTTGAAGTAGTTAGAGCAATTAAAGAAAAAGCTTGTTATGTAGCTCTAAGTCCAGTTAAAGAAGAATCCTCTGATAGTAATGTGTATCAATATATGCTACCTGATGGTAACAAAGTTGATGTAAGTCTATACTTAATTATAATTACATTTTTTTTTCATATTTTTATGTACTTGCTTTTCTTTTTAAATTGATTTACTTATGTTTGTTTTCAATAATTTATACAGGGTATCCCATGAGGATTTACCCATTGCAATATCTCCTGAAATAATAGGGATATCATAACTATGTTTTTTTTTTATAGACTCACAGAGACAAAGAGTAAAGATTTAATGTTTTGGTAAAAAAGTTAAAAAAAATATTTTTTTATTTAATCATTTTCAAACAATTTGAATATAGAAATTTTTTTAGTTTATTTTCCTGAAAATTTTGATGATTTAATATTTAATTTTCATTAGCATCGTGGTCTTTTAGTCCTGGCTCATACCAACATTTTAATATCTCCATTATTTCAGGAGATATAATAATAGATAAAAAATTATATATATTCATATATGTTCATTATATAGTATAAGTATACAATAATTGGTATGATTACTATGTAATAATAAATTAAAACACATAAAATGTAAAATACAATTTATATTTTAAATTAAACTAAATTTTTATAAATGCTTATGGTATAAAATTAAAAATAGTTAATGTTAGATTTTATAACTTAGCAATAAATGTACACAATTTAATACAATTTGACAAAAATACTTTTCAAAAATGAAAAAATTTTAACATTTATTAATTATTAATGTAATAATCATAATATACAAAACGCTATTACATTTTATTCAACTGAATTTTCTTTATTGTTTGATTTTATAAGATTGGCCCAGCTCGTTTCCGTGCTCCAGAAGTGTTATTCCATCCAGATTTAATTGGTGAAGAATGTGAAGGCTTACATGAAGCATTAGTATATTCAATACAAAAATCAGATTTAGATGTACGGAAAAAATTATATCAAAGTATTGTACTAGCTGGAGGTTCAACTCTATTATCCGTGAGTATATAAAAAAAAAAAATGTAAATCAAATGTTTTTTTATCAATTGCATTTTTTTTCTTAGGGATTTGGTGATAGGTTATTATCAGAAATTAAGAAACTAGCACCTAAAAATATGAAATTGAAGGTAAATATTATTCAAAATTGCTTAAAAATCTTAAATCAATATTATATATTATTTTATTTTACTTTTTTGTTAAGTTCATTACAGTTATTTATTTATATAAACAACAGTGACAGATTGACAATACTTATGAACAGTATCATAGTTATCACAATTAATTTCAATATTATGGTTATTAGTTCTGGGTTTTGTTGAGGTATTATTTAATTTGTGGTCAATAGTGCAGGAGTATGGAGAGGAAATACAAGTATAATGATAATAATATATATGTATATATATTATTATATTTGTTATTTAATACGCATAACTTTTGCTTTTTTTGATTGTATAATGTATAGTAGCGAATAGGAGATATTAGACGTGAATGATTGCTAAAATATAAAATACTTTATTGTACAATATTGCACGTAAATATTTAAAGAAACTAAAATTAATAATACATTTTAGAAATTTGATTTATGTCTTATAATTTATAAAAATGATTTAATACATACATAATAAAATAAATTGTTTGTTTTACTAAAATAACTAAAAAATTGCAATCAACAGTTTTAGAATATTATATTATACATCATATATGCGTTAAAATATTTGACTCGTAATATTGTCATTTTGCCCGAGTAATATTATCTAGATAATTATTATCTAATATGTACAAGTTAAATCCCGGACGAAAAGTCCGGTGACAAAAAAAGTTGAACAAAAAGTCCGAATTCAGTTTTTATAGTCGGACAAAAAGTCCGAAAGGCGAAAATACAAAATATTTTATATATTAATTTAATTAATATTTATTTTAAAATTTTTAAAATGTACACATTATACACATATTATATTATTATATTTTTTTTTTATCTATTTTCTTATTTTCATTTATAATCAAGTATATATATATATATATATATAATTTATTATTCATTTTAATAGGTATGGTATCGGCTAAGTATTATTGTTTATTGTTTATACATATTATAATACTAAGAAATAATACAGAATTCAACACATTAAACACACACTTAAAATACATTTCAACAAACAATGAATTTTATTTTATTTATACACACGTCAACTAAACTAAAACATGTGTACAAACATTTTTAAATTTTTAAAATAAATATTAGTTATAGGTATAAAATATTTTGTATTTTCGGACTTTTTGTCCGACTATAAAAACTGAATCCGGACTTTTTGTTCAACTTTTTTTAAAACACTTTTTATCCATGGACTTTTTGACCAATATACAAGTTATGTTGATGTTGTCAAACCCCATAACAGTCGTTGTTCATCAATTTTTTTTTTAACTATTCTTTCAATTATATTATTATCGTGTATACAAATATTTTAATATAATTGCATAGAAAGGTTTATTTTTCGAAAACGTTCTGTATAATACATAACGGTTATTTGTTTATTTATCGTTCTCCGGTTATTGTCGTGTCAAAAATTCACTCCCGTATTGTTATCCGAAATGTACTAAATATTTCGGAACAACCTCTGCAGATGTTGGGGTTTTTGGAAATATGCAGAATTTATAAATTGACAACAAAATTGTATTTAAATAAAAGGGTAAATGGTTTTTTTTTTAAGATTTTGGCGCCACAAGAACGTTTGTATACGACGTGGATCGGAGGTTCAATTCTGGCGTCGTTAGGCACATTCCGTCGGATGTGGGTGTCAAAACGAGAATTTTTTGAAGAAGGCTCACGAGTGATACACAGAAAGACTATGTAATCACCGCTGACCCGCTCACCTGCTACGTTAACGACCTTTTCGGTCAAGCGTCACGTCATCACTAGGTACACGGTCATAATTACCATACGCGAATCTATCATTATTTATATCGTCTTTTCTAACTACGTCTCGTATAACTGAGAAGTATTCTATTCCATGTGGACGGTGTTAATACACAAACGCGTGGTTTTTTTTCTAATACGGTTTAACTCGACTATTTTGTCATCCTTATTCGCGCGATGCCCAAACACCAATAAAGAAGCTCTTGTACAAATACTCATTTTTTGTCATCGGCCAATTTGTTTTCATTATATTATTAATATTTGTTTCGCTTATTGATGTGTATTTAATAACGATTATATATACACATATATATTATATTGTAGAATTCATCTTTTTTTATGATATTTTAAATACTTCACTTCTGTATAAATAAATATGATATAGACGAGAGTCTATGTTGTATAAGAGTAATTTTTAATTTACCTATACATATTTATTGTTTTTCAAAATTAATTTAATATATCAACGACGTCACCGCAGTCTTAACAGTTTAGCGGGATCGGTTAATAGCGTCTGTAAATATAGTATTATATAATTACTAAATTAAATTAATTTATTTTTGCTATTGAAATAAAAAACAATATTTATTAAACATTTTCGTTACTATATTATGTTTATGTGAAAATACCAACTTTTACTACATATAATGTTAAATAATCGAATCATCGCTGCCACAATTGATTGACAAAATTGGTATTAATTTGCCAAACATAAATACAGTTACTTAACAAACAAACAAAACTGCATTTAAAATTTATTTTTCTATGTTAACGAATCCATTTTATTTGCTCTTAATTCTTGAACATTACAATACTGTAATCCTATAGGCAATGGTGATTATATATAGTAAAATACTTCTAAAAATAGACGATATTGTAAGGTTAGGTATTGAAAAAAATATAGGTGAGGCTTTGAATTAAAAGATTCTGAGTGGAAAAATGAATGTATTGATTTTATAATGATACATGTTTTATTGTTTTTGTTTTCGGTTCTTCATCACTTAGTTCTTCATTGCGATAATTCCTGAAATAATGGAGATATCATAATTATTGGTTTTTTTTTAAAAAGACTCGTAGGGATAAGAACCATAAGTATTTAATATTTTAATTTAATTTAATGTTTTGGTAAAAAAATTAAAAGTATAGCCATTTTGTAGAGTTTTTCCTGAAAAGTTTGACATTTCAACAATTTATTTTCATTAGCATCGAGGTTTTTAATATTTTTTTTAGCTTTGAGAATATTTTTGTATTATTATACGGGCACCCAGGCTCGACTCCACGGATCACATGCTCGATAACATTGTCACTTATATGATAATGAAATTAAATAATTCACAATTTTTCTCGAAAATAGAAAAAATAAAATTTTGAAACGTCAAAAATATGTAATTTATCCAAAATATTTGATTTATTTTTATGCCAATAATTATTGTTTAGAGCTTAGAATTAAGTTTTTAAAAGATTATAATATTTTGTCTTAAATTTATTTTTGTGTAGGTATATATTTACACATCAACGTCTGTAAACCGTGTTTGCAAGTCGCCTAAAGCCTAAAAAAATAACGTGTTGATGGTCAATGTGAATTATTTATACTTAATACATTTTTATGCTTTTATTATTTAAAAAAATCATAAGTCTTCATATTTTTTTGTAAGAAGTATAATTGATAATTTTAAATTTAAATTTATTATTGATTATTGTTTTTTAAACATTTGACTGACATTGTATATAGACATTAGTTATCATTGTTCCTATAACATTTTCGTTAAAAAGCAACATCATCGACATCATTATATTCAATATTGGCGTTCAGTTTTAGGATATCCGCATACAAAATAAACAAATCATATCAATTATTGTTGTTTTTTCCTCTTTGTAAGGTTTTTAAATGTATAATTTACGATTTCCTTCCGGATTCCTAGAATGGATTCGCGTCACTGCTCGCTAAATTTTATTGACGAATGGTATCGTACTATATTGTCCATACTGCGTGTAGTTTGAGTCAGTTATTTACTATGCGAAGGTAATAAAAAAAAAAACACGAACACAATATTTTATCGTACACCGCACAAATTATATGAATGAACGGCGCCACATGCGAATGAATCACACAACAATAATATATATATATATATATATATATAATATCTTATGTGTACATCACGGATGAATCATACACTAAATAGGTACCTCTGCCGTCGTTTCCTCATGTTTTCGAGTGAATGAACGGTGTGTTCATTTTAAATGTTGAGAACATTGTGGATTAATTCGTAATATTATAATAAATTTGTGTATGTATAATATAATATACAGGGAATTAAAATGATCTGAATATATTCTTCTTAAAAAAAAATATTATTGACATATTAAATATTAGTTACAAGATACCATTCGATAGAGTTTTTGTTATTTTATTATTAAAATATCAAAGTTCGGCTAACAATTTTTTTAAATTAGTTTGAGTTAAGTTATTAAAAAAAAATTTGTAACTAAGCTAAGTGAAAGTTAATTTTAAAATATAAATTAATTCGATTAACTAAGTTATACATTTTCAGAAAAATAATAATTTACTGAAGTTAAAAGTTAATTTTTTTTTTTTGCTTTTTAATGCTTTTAACTATACATATTTTTATCTCATTGAAAAGAAAATGACGAGTTTTGGTATAGTATAACATTAATAATATTCAAATTATTCAATATTATTATTACTATTTCTAATTAATAGATCGATTTTGTTCAGACGATACCATTTTATTTATTTGTACATTATATAAAAAACTTGTGATCAGTGTCGAGTACTCAAGTCGACCATATACATAAACCGTTACGGACGTCGAAGATGTTTGATGGTGTAGGTTCGGTCGATCATAATAAGTACCGCCGATAACTCGGCGTTTTCACATAATCCAATTATACCCGCCGGGGTTCTCGTTGTATATACATTATTTACGAACTATATGTACATGGGTTCTCTCCGAAACCTTTGAGGAGTCTTCCACAGTCATCTTCAAGCATTTATTTGTAACTTTGTAAGTGATCTCATCATAACCACGAAGTTTATGCGTCGTTGTCGATTTCTTAGGTTAGCGTCTATAAGTTTGGATTGGCATCCTCCAATGTGTGATGAGACGCAAATAGAAATGATAGTAATGGTAACATGTGATCAAAAGGCATTACACGCAATCAAAACGTGTCAATTGAATGGAATCTATGAAATAACCGGAATTTTTAATCTCCCAAACAATTTAGTAATAATTAAACAGAAATAAAATCGTCAGGGAACAGAGTTCCTGTTTTATCTGCCTGATGGGAAATTATAGATAATAACTGGTACCGAAGGAATGGTGTACCCTGCAGCATTCTTACCGTGATTATGGTATAAGCCGTCGAGGGACAATCGTATACACGGCGAACGATGCGAGGGCGAAAATGTGAGTGATAGCCACAGGATAGGTTTATATCACGAACCCGACCAACTGTGTGTACAATATGAAAATTAAGTAAAAGACGTTACGATCTCTTGGCTTATTATTTAATATAACGAATGCAAGGGCGTTTTTAACGTTTGCAGTTACTTTTCATTTTATACTTGTGTATAAGGTGTTCGAGAGTGTTAATTATTTTTGTTTCTAATATAATATACTTAATATAATGGAAGTATAATAATTGCAATTTTATTCCCGCTTTATTTATCAAGACGTAAAGCTGATTTAAATTTTTTCAAGACTGTGAAAGTTGTATATCATAAATTCATACGGTATACCTATAATAGTGGTTTATGATTATTATTGAATTATCCAAAAAAATCTTTGTACAAAAATAATGTTAAATCGACAATAATTAAATATAGAAACAAAATTAATGTTTATTAATACCTGTCTATCATTATTTTTGTAAATATGTAAACGAGTTTTCCATGATCCGCTAGGATGGCTACGATGCTAACGACGGGCATAATGTACCAGAATTTCTAGTAGAATTTAATTTGAAATATAAAAAAATAGCGATTTAAAGGTAAAAGAGGTGGTTTTTTTTTGTTGACAAAACGAGAATCAGTGAAACGACGGTGAAGTTATACAATAATACATTTTTTTATTAATTTAAATTTTAAAGCCTTAACAACTGAGGTTATTGGCTTACATTATTTACAATATTATTATTACATCATACGTTAAAATGGCTTAAATGAGTAACAATAAAAAAATAATTAGATAAGGTTATACAGTTTTATTATTTTTAAGAAGGTTATGATTTTATTGGAGTTTTCTTGATCGGATCCCAATGCTTCATATAAGTGATCCGGTATATTTAATGCTGTTCTAGTATCTGCATAATTACGACAGTATAGGAGGACATGTTTGGCGGTTAGTGCTTCTCCACAGGTTATACATTGGCCGGGTTCTTCGCGTCTCACGAGGATACGATGGGTGAGCCAAGCATGCCCAATTGTTAGTCTGTTTATTACGACTTCGTGACGTCTTTTAGCAATGAGTGTTGGCCAAGGATTGATAGAAAGTATCAATAATAATCATAATTAAAATACTTTAAGTTTGACCCCACTAAAGTAAAATTTAGATCCAATAGGTATCCAAATTACAAATAATAATTTTATAATAATAGTAATGATAACGGTAAAATATTTATACCAATATTTTAAATTTTTAGCGGAAAGATGAATATATTGATTTTATAATTTTATTTCGATTAAATTGTTATTTAATATTTTATACCAATATTATATATGATCTTAAGCATCTTATAACATCATAATGTTGAAAAAAAATTTCTATTGATTATTGAGTTTTTGAACACGACGTGACGACAGCTGTATATTGTGTATAACACTGTAATGTATGATTCATCCATGATGTAGGTATATATACGCTATTATCATGATTATTATTATTGATGTTGTGTGATTCATTCATTGCGGCTCCGCGTATTCGTGCAATTTGTACGGTGTAGAATCGTGTTTTTTTTTTATCGTCGTCACATAGTAAATAACTGATACTTGACAGTGCAAGGTACGATACGGTGAGTAACGTGAATCCGTTCTAGTAATCCGGAATGTAGGAAGTCGTAAATATTATTCATTTAAAAATGTTTCTATAGTGGAAAAATAATAATTGATAATATGGTTTGTATATATTGTGTGTAGACTGTAGGTATCCAGAAATATGCCAATATATGATTAATTTTATATTTAGGAAACTAACGAAAACATCAGCATCCCAAGCGGCTCCTGTCCATTGTTTCCTTATTTCCAAACAGCTCCCGTCGAGAGAGGTTTAACAAACAGATTAATTCTCAAACATCGATTTGAGATACATATATAAACCGTATTTTTAAATTTTAAATTTGTAAAACAGAATACCAAAAATATCGGAAATATTAATAATATTGAAAATATCAAAAAATACTGAAACATTGAACATAATTTCTTTACCGAAATTAATTATAAATTATATGTACTAAAAAAAACAGGAGCTCATTGGAAACATCATTGACGAGTTTTCGTTGAATAAACTGAATAAAGTAATACGTATGGATTATATAAAACTTGTGCGAATAACATTTACCCAATGTTTGGTTTTTTTTTAAATTTTACATATAATACATATATTTGTTTACATTTTTTCTAGTGTTTTAACGATAATATATAATAACAATTAATTCACAGTAGTATATTATGATTTTTTTTTTATAATTTTTATACTTACTGTACACCAACACATTGAACATGAAGTGGAAGGAATTTGTGTTGTAAAAAACCGGAGCCGTTTAGGAATTTACCTGTTTGTAAAACGGGAGCTGAATGGGTTACGTCCGATTTTATCAGTACTTGACGACGTGTGGTACAAGTATTAGGTATACAATATTAATAAATACAATTGATGTATTTATGGTTTTGACGATAAAGCTTTTCAAAACTTCGATATCTATTAATTTTATTACTACAGTAATTTTTGTGCCATGATTTAAATGGTAATGTAAAATTTGAAAATTAATCAGAAATGCATATTACATACCTATATATGTAATAGTATTTGAAATACATAGGTACCTGTTGAATGTTCTTGACTTGAAATTGTTTGATAATACTTGGGAAGCATTGGTAGCAACATAGCAATTGCCTACTGCCAACTAGGTACATATGTACATAAAGTTTATCTCATAGTCCAGGGGTGGCCAACCAGTCGATCACGAGATGAATTTGAGTCGATCGCGACACCTTTTCCCATTTTCATAAAATTTTGAATTTTTTTCAGAAAACAATTAAAATATTATTTTTTTTTTGTAAAATTGTATATTTTTGTATATCCCAGGAATATAAAAATTATATTTAGAAAAAAGCAATAAATAAAACGAGATTATACACAGATATCGAATAAAAGAACTGTAACACACATTGACAACCTTTTTTTTTTTTTTTGGTCGATCGCGACAACTTAGAACATCTCGGAGGTCGATCGCAAGTCTATTAAAGTTGGCCACCCCTGTCATAGTCCACGATAACAACATACTGTTCGATATTTCGATTATTATACTTATAAACCAATATCATGTCTCCTGCAAAACAAAATCCTAATCCTACAATTAAAAATAATTTTTCCAATTATGGCAAAAAACAATAATGAAAAAATTAACAATAATTTCACTGATTATTATAAAGTCATGTTTTATCATAAATCATAATACTATATTATTACGAGAATACTTTTTTTTATGAGGGGATGGGGTGTGGGTTATTTATTGATAGTTTCATAGCCAAACGCAGAAAATACTTGGCAGGAACACCAACCACATAAATTTCACAGAAAAGTGAAATATTTGCAAATAAATTCATCGTCTTTAAGGTTCTTTGATATTGCATAATATATTATTTTATATAAATACGTTTTGTAACTACTAACTATACTCAACTGTTGTATCATGAACACCAAGTCCCAAAAAATAAACCGTTCTTAGCCGTTTGGTTTTACGTGACTACGTGAGTGTAATTTATCGATATACTTATTTATAAATCTATAGGAGGTACCTATATAAAATTGTGTAGCATGGTTAAAAGTAAAATGTTGTGATAAATTGTAGTCGTAGGTGTACACTGTACTCAAATAGAGTGAAAAATAGAAAATTTAAAATTTTCTTGTTTCTAAAAATAATTCTTAAAATGTTATGAAATAAACAAAATAAAACTTATATTTCAATCTAAAATCAATACATATTCAACGCTCATAGTTTAAAATTATAAACTTATTTATTGAAGTAGGTTTTTTTGTCTCTATAAAGCATCCTGGTATGACGTTATGGATAAAATAATGGAGTTAGGAATAAAATGTAAGTAAAAAAAGTAAGGTTCATATTGACTTCGAAAAAGCAGCTATAAATGCAGTCCCGTCTATATAATATTATCAGTCGAACGTGCAAATATAAAAAGGTTGTTTTTTTTACATTTGATGATGCAAAGGTTAAGTTATATACATGTACCTATAAAAAAAAAATGTATTTATATAAAAGTATTATTATAATAAGCTACAGCATTTAAGAAATTTTTAATGTTATTATATCTTGTTGATAGTAAAAATAATTTTTCTTGCATATTTTTTTTGGTTGCAAATTGTCTAGAAAAATTGTGCTATTTTACTCTTATTAAAATCTCTTTTTAATCTAATTTTTTTTCAATCAGTGTTCAAATAGAAGGATGATTATAGCTTACGAGTTTAGAAAATCGATAGTTAAATCCTTCTGTTTGATTGTTAGTATACGTTATAAATTGTTAAGAGTTCAGGGATCTTAACACACGTAACTAAATGTTTTTCAAATTAATTGTCAAATTCGAAGTTTTTAAATGGATTTTTTAACTAGTTAATTAGAAAATAAACCGATTAGTTTATGACTGCCTTTGATAAACACTAAACAGCAATGATAAAACTAATCGTTACTATATATTATTAATTATTATGCAGTGTAATCAGAGCCGTGCCGGAGGGGGGGGCTAGGGGGGCATGCGCCCCGGGCGCATGGTTTAAAGGGGCGGCAAAAAAATTGAAATGCATAATGATAAATAAAATAGGGGGCGTAAATTTTTAATTTTGCCCTGGGCGTCAAATCTTAACGGCACGGCTCTGATGAATTAATAGTATTATTACAGGGTCCGGCAAAAAAACCTCCCGTATTTAGAGATAGTGTTGTGTGAATTGTGGTGGTACAACAGTGGAGAGGATATTGATGGATAGTGGTATACGTGCCATTTATAGTAGATGTAATGACAAGGGCCAAAAAAAACAAAAATAAAATGAAATAAAAACCAACAAAAAATAAATAAATTAAAACGTGATTAAAAGTTATGGACAACTATCGGGAAAGGCTCCGTGAATGTGTTAACCATGGAGGACACCACTTAACCGACATAATGTTTAATCTAAATTATTAAAAATGGCATAATATTTATTAGTGTAAAAAATAAAAGATTTTTTTTCTAATTCTTTGTTTGTTTATTTGCAATTGTCTCTTGAAATATGGGAGGTTTTTTTGCCGGAATCTGTACTTAAACAACACATGTTTACTTAAAGTAAAATATTTTAATAGTTGTATTGACTATTGTATTTATATATTATAATCTACAATGAAATGTACTAGGGATTGTATATTAGTTTATATGTGCTCATAATAAATTGAATATTATTGACCGGTTTTCTTAATATTACTTAGGACTTGAGAATTTCTTTAGTTCTATAATATAAATTCACCTGACTCTCAAGTAAAAATTCGTCTCTGTGGTTTTATTTTTAGCCACTTTAAAGGCAAACATTGTTTTAGTCTCGCTCAAGCCGTATTGTAATCAATACATTTAAAATTAGCTAGAATCGTCAAATGAACTTGATGGTTTCGAGAAATTTTGTGATTTAAAATAATCAAAATAACGAAGCTATTTATACAATTATATATATATATATCTTTATTGTGGCATTTGAGGAGCCAAAACGTTCTGAAGTTTTTTTTTTTTATTTATAGGATTTAAAATGGTTAGTTATTAAACTATGGCTGAATAATCATAAAAAATGTTTTTGTAATCACATTAGGTACATAAAAATGAAAAAGCAGTTGCGTAAAACGTAAGATTGTAGAATGTTGTACAAATAATATTTATTTTAATTTCTATTTTTTACAAGTAATATACAATCTTTAGATTCGCAACAATAAAAATATAGGCCAAACGTAACAAATATGATATGTTCAACATACATTTTTATGAAAGAGCCCACCCATTGATGACGATAAATTAAGTGAAATTTAAAAATAATTAGTAATAAATATTAATAATACTTATCGATAAATTATAATTACATACCGAAGAAATTACCAATATTTTTGTTGTCTAAGTAGGCACTTGATATTGACCTTCTTATTTTTAAAATTAAACTTATTAGAGCATCCTCTTGAATTTTATTTTAAATTGTGAAAATGTAGAAATTTTTAAATAGCGTGTAAATTGCATAAAAAAGTAGAAAAGTTAATTTTATAATAATTTAATAAAATAATAATGAATTATTTAAAATTCAAATTTTTTTTTTTGTATTACCAGCTAGAATCAGTATTGTAGATAAATATTACGTATACATATATCGATAATAATAATAAATCAGGAAAATATTTTAGGTATACTCAAGTTCAGGTGGGTGTGAATACACCTAAGTCGTCGTGTGATTGCCACCACGAAATTGACAATATTTACATTATATCGAAAAATAATATTTTCATTTGGATAATTGGATATATTCATTAATATACTAAGCATTATAGACAACATTGTATTCAAATAATTTATACATCACGCGTTCAAGTGCATCACGGCAGAACACTGCAACACAGAAGTAGTACCAGAATAATATCATACAGTAAGTAATGTAGATTAATATTATAATTTTAAATCTTTATGACTGAGATAAAAAAGTAAAATTATTTATAATACCCTTACCTAACAGCTAGTATAATAAAAATTCGTTAAAGAGAATTACATACATTTTGTTCTAATTTATTAGTGGTTGTCAAAAATATTTCGTTAAACAGAGATTAATGTCGTTAAATTGAAGTTCGTTGAATAAATAATTGGCGTGATGTGACTATTAACATCATGCCGTCGCAAAACGCCAAATTGAGATGAGTCACGAACTCGATGAAATATATTGTCAATAATAATAATAATAATAATAATAGTTAAAATGCGCGTATGATAAAGTACATAATAGTAAATACTTGTACGACATCATTGAGTCATTCATTGATAACCGCATTCCATTCATTCATTCATTCATAAATCGTACTACTACAACACGCCTGTTTAACTGTTGCGCGGTGTAATACTATACACCAGTGGTATTTGACTGAGAATCATGATATACTTATAATTATTTAAACAGTAAAAATGTATTGTACTAAAATACTAAATTGTACATATTAATAACATTAGTATCGTATACACTATACAATAATAATAATTCTGTATTAATGAAAAACTATTTCGATTTAACACATATAAAAGAGTATTTATCATTCAGATTGTTTAATACAAACATATGGCTCATAAAAATTAATAATAACTATAAATCAACGGTTCTACTTTGCAGGCTAAAAACCGTGTCTGCATATGTTGGTACAAATAAAATAAAAACAATCAGGTATTTAGATGCATCAAAAACAATAATTCACCCATATTGTGACTATAGGGAAATAGTGAAGTACAAAAGTAGCTTATCTCTTAAATTGACATAGTATAAACTTAATTTACGCTAAGTCGCTAGATGGTTGGTGTTAACTTGATCAATAGCTAAATAGTAAATAAAATATTGTATAGGAATAAAAACTTTTATTAAATGAAAGAAAGTTTGAAAAACAAATTCTATAAGACAAAGTTATATTTTTCAGACTTGTAATATTGTGATGTATTATAATATATTTATACTTTATGGCGTTTATGCATATTCAAAAACCAATTCAGATATAAAATAAACAAATATTAAAATATATTATATAAAAATAATAATTTAAAAAGTATACCTAGTCTTGTTTAAAGTTTAAATACTGTGTAAAGCAGGTTTTTGTACTTAAATTAAAAATATACTGTTTATTAATATTAATACTAGTACCTAATACACAGTGGCGTATACAACAATTTTCAATGTTATGGGGAGGTCGAGAGAGTTATATTAAAAAATTATATACATTTATATTCATAGATACGTCATTAAAATATTATGATGATTAACAGAGATTTATTTTTATCATAGAAAAGTATCTAATTTCCTGGGTTTCTTAAAAAATATTTATTTTATAAAATATTATTATATATTCTTTTAACATTTTTTTCATGTTTAGTAATTAAATGAAAAAATACCAAGAAGGGGAGGAGGAACATCCCTCCCCGTATGATCGACACTGGTAATACATACTGGTACATAGTACTATTTTATTAAAAAATAAATATATTTACTTATAATATAATGTAATGTATTATGATCACGAGTGGCGGTATCTTCTAAAATATTGAAATTAGAAAAAAAAATATTAAAAAATATTTTTCCAAGAACTATGATTTATTTTTGAGATTAATTAATTGTCTTCAGCTATAGATATTTGTACCGAATACCTATTGAATGAGTGACAGGTACTTATCTGTTAAGTAAAAATATAATACTAATATAATTCAATAATAATTATTGAGTAGTATCTGTTGGTGATCCGTCGCTATATGTAAATAAATGTGCATTCCACGTGGGTACTCACTCGAGTGGGCTAGACATAACAGTATAATATTATGTTAATTCAAAATTCAAATTCCTATGTCGTCAATGAATTATCGTTAATTGTCTTCCGCCGAGAGTGATTCTTAGAATTGCATATCATAGTTTGGCATGTCACATCCTTATCATTTATTCCGTACAAAACGTGTTATTCGATTGCATCGAACCAGATATAGGTAACTTGTTTTATATCTACTTGAATTATTAATTATAAATATATTACATTTTTTATTGGTTTATTTATATTATACATAGCTTTGCTAATACCATGCCATACTATATTGGCGTACAATGCTGACTTACTTATATTTTAAGTATCTAAATATGTTATAATATTATTACGGAGTGATCTTTTGACAACTCGTGAAAGTTTAATGTTTGTTTTTTTTATTTAAACATAGTTATAATTTATATGGTTATTTAAATGGATATGAAATAATGACACAGTGCTACGAGGAAATTGAGTTTTTGGATATAATATTTTTCTAGAGTCAAGTTTGTTCCCTATAACAAGCCAAAACTCTCTTTAAGGACGTTTTTATACTATTGATATAAGTATAAAGTATCAATATGATTTTCTTTCAATACGAGTACTTTTTGATATCGATTTATTGTTATATTGATAGGTATTGAATGAAACGTATTCAGGGAGTTGAATTATTGGGAGTTGGGTCCCAAGATATTTTATCACTTAAGAGGAAGTTATACCCGCATTTGTTGTCATAGCTAAGAATATTATCTAGGAAATATAATATGCTTTTATTGATATTATCATTTTAAAATGAGTTATAGCTATGTAAAATATTACAACTTTAAAATGTTCAAAACTCACTTTAAAACGAAAATATCAATAAAAGCATATTATATTTCCTAGATAATATTCTTAGGTTTAAATTTAATAATAGGTAAATTTACTTTAATATTAAAGTTAACATCACAAAATGTGTTCTTTTGAATGCAATTGTGCTATATGATATACGTTAGTAAGACAGAGACAATCGGGAAGAACAGTATCAGGAATTTTATGAAACGTTATTATTACTCAAGTAAAGTAACTTGTTGAATTTTAAGAAAAAAATTATTTATTTATTTATTTTATATTATGTGTTAACATTTAACACTCATCTTTCGGTTAGTGTATACATTTATTATATTTATATAATTATAACTAACTAATAAGTTTTTCTTAGATATTGTAAAATGTTTTGATCGCAATTGGTCTATCGACCCTAAAATGTATTGAGTGCAATTTGTAAGTATATAAAAAGTAATATAATCACAATTGATAAACTGCCATTTGAATTTGAACCACCATATTGGCATATTCGATCGTCCAACATGTATCTTGAAAGGTTTATTTAATTATTTTATCTTAAATAGGTACCTATAACTGTTGACCAAGGACGCACTTAGACTATGAAAAAGGTAAAAAATAAAACAGAACGTACTCGGGATATCGCCGTTGTCGATAATAATGTTGGTAACCGGATGGATGTCGAAATCGTGGCCGCGCGCCTACGGAAAACAACTGAAATTTGCATATCACTTCGGAGCTCAGCAACACAGCCGATCAAAAACAGCTAAAAATATACTAAGACTCGTAGTAATAATTAGTAACGCTAGTGGACTGAACTAACTCAACTTGCATTTTTCAAAAACAAATAAATATGTGACTCAAACCGTATACTCAATATAATACGCTAGAACCTAAATCATGCAATTTTGAGATTTAGAACCCAACTTCAGATTTTCCCTAGTATTAAATCCGGCTATAATGTTTTTTTATTTCATCATTAAAGTGTATCACTTTTCATAAAATAAATTTCAGGTAAAAACAAAAATCGTAAAATGTATGTAAATTTACTTTTATCCATAAAATTAATCCAGCTCACATTTCTATGCAGTGGAATACACAACACACAAACTACTCTTGGTAAGTTGGTTAATTGGCTAACAAGTAACAACAGTGAAAGTTTAAAATATATAAAATAATAACTCGTATTATTAGATTTAAAACAAATATCAGAGCTTTAATTTTATTTTTGACTAGCCAAAGAAGGGGTTTTACAAAAAAAAAATACAATAAATATACCCCCTGCACCCATCTACTGATTTATTGACAACCTACAAACTACACGTATGTTTACTCAATTATATTAGTATCAGGAAAATGACTATATTATTATTAGACATTTAGATATTAGTGTCAGACTGAATACTTCAAATATACAGGGTGTTCATTAAGTTTGAAAATGGCCATTAGACTAATTGGGACTGATAAAGGATTATAATATGATATAATTAATGAGGTTATTAAATATTTATAAATGCACAGCAGTGGCAGCAGTGCTATCTGTTATGGCTTTCCGTGTAGCTATTAAAATATGCATACAGTAATTAAGTGTTTTCAAACTTATTGAACATCTGGTATAATATGATAGAATTCATGAGTTCGTATTTTTATAATATATAACTTGTAAGCCATCAGGATTAAGGATACATCTCCATGACTCCATTCTTTAATAACATTACCTTGAATTCATTTCGTGAATACTTATACTATTTGGTTCATTCCATATTTATGCATTTAAAAAAAAAAAAAAAACTATGTAAGATATACTGTATTAGATACCTATAATCAACTATGAAAGGCAATTTTCCATTTAAAAAATAATTAAAATCTTAAAAAGCATCAACTTAAAATAATTAAATAAAAATAATTCATCTAAAATATATTATATAATATCTCATTGTTTAATTAGTCAGGTACTTAGGTATTTGAAATCTTAATACAAGACAGTTAGACAGAACATGAAAATATGTTATAGTTGATGTGTTTAATTATTATTATCAAATAATTAGGATCTTTGAGTGGTTGATGATTAATGATATCACCATCTCATGTTAATACCGACAAGTACTTTAAAATATTTTTAATTATTTACAACGATTTTTTTGGAGTTTTACAGATATAATTGACAATAGGCATGCGTCCCAGTTCCTCTATATCTGCATTATAGTGTATTTTGGTAGAAATAGTTGTGTAATGTTATGGTTTCAATAATTTCGTAATACCCACAATGATTGTTTTGTTTGACCGTTTAAAGATTTTTTTGCACACCTATTATTATTATTATTATTTGTTTGGAAAATAATTTTTTTTAGTAATTATAAACACTATTAGAATTGAAATAGGTACATATTGTAAGCAAAACTTTATAAGGTTTTTTTTATTATTAATACTATGTAATAGTTATTAACATGTTTCACGTTTTTACTTATCATATTCTTCTAATGTAACAGTTTTATAATATTACTATATAAACATCTTATAAACAATTAAATGTCCTTATAATATTATAGTGATATAAACAATTAGATGATTCATTTCAATCGATACCTATCCTATTTTATATCAATGCCATGTCTAATTAGTATATATCAAAAGTATTATTAAGTGGTATCATAATATTTTTATAAGTTATAATATTTGGTATATGGTAAAATTTATGTTTTATACATATGGCCAGAATGGCAATCTAAAATAATTATATAATTAATCGAATTAATGGTTAAAGGTAGTTTGAAGGTAATTTATCAAATAAAATATCAATTACTTTAGCTATAAATTAGTGATTGGGGCAAAATAATAAAGCTAAGTAAGGCGGTATTGACTCAAAACTCAAAATTAATTAAAATAATATACGTACCTTACATGGTTATGGTGTATACTGTATACTGTATATTATATATTATATAATATTATTATAATTTATAATAATTAAATGTTAATAATAAAATAAACGCAATGTTTTTGGGAATAATTAAATCAACATACCACAATATTAATAATAAAATAAACTAATTTAATTTCTATGAACAAAAAAAAAAAAAAAATGAGAAATCAACCATTAAAGTGACCCATTTGATATATATTATACAACAGATACCCACTTGTCTTAATGTAGTTTACTTGAAAGTTGTATGTAATTTATGTTTGATTTTAAGTTTATAAGTATATATTTATGAGTCATTATGTATCGATTTATTGAACGGGTTTCATTTTATATATTAATTTTAATCGCTAGGTTTATCTTACTTATAACGACTAATAATAATTTAATATTACCTACAATTTTATTAAAACGAAGTCTTCTATTATATCTCTTAATTTACGTTAGGTTTGGGCTATAGTTCATTGTTTATTTTTTTGAGAAATGGGGTGGTCCATAATATATATAATTTTATTTTACCTTTTATTAAAATTACATTTTACCTTAATATTTAATAAAATTAGTTATTTTTCAATTTGTTGTTACTGGTTAATAATCGAGCCACATTTTATCTACCTACATCATATATAATATTTCTTAGGATTTCTTTACCCGATCATTGGATCAATTTAATAATATATATATATTTTTAAAGAGTATCAGAAATTTTAAAGTAGTAAGTGGATTGGGTTACAGTTATGTAATTATGGTTAAGTAGAATAAATAAATAATAATTTTTATAAAACACAATTTTTTTTCAAAAATAAATATAAAATATACTTAAAACTATATACAGGGTGATTCTTTTATCATGAACCACTCATTATTTCAAAAAGTATTTATGTTTTTGAAAACTTTTTTTTACATAGTTTCAATTTGTTAAAAAACAACGTTTTTATTAAAAAATTATATTTTTTAAGTTTTTTACTTTTTGGAATGACAACATAGTTTTAATTTCATACTCCAAAGCAGAATATTTTTCTGAGTATTTTGATACATAAAAATAGAATTTAGGGCGAGTAGTTTATGAGTTATAGTAGTGAACAAACATTTTACGGGGCTACTCTGTACCACTCCACACCGCGCATCAAAATTTTAAATACTTATAACTCATAAACTACTCGCACTAAATTCGATTTTTATGTATCAAAATACTCAGAAAAATATTCTACTTTGGAATATGAAATTAAAACTCTGTTGTCATTCAAAAAAGTTAAAAAGTTAAAAAAAATATAAGGACAACATGAAACTATGTAAAAAAATGTTTTCAAAAATATGAATACTTTTTGAAATAATAAGTGGTTCATGATAAAAGAATCACTCTGTATATACACAGTCAAATTATGGTATAGCCATATAATTATCAATTATTAGTAAAATAAAGTTGGATTTATTAATTAAATTCTATTTCTGAATCCCTTTTCGAAAACAGGTTCGTAGTTATGTCCCAATAGCTGGGCGTCCTTTTCAATTACAGGTCAAGGGCTGGAATACATAGATCACATATCCAGTGACTATGTGGTTGCGCCACGGAAATGTTTGCTTTCAACTACTATATCAAATGTAAATACATGAATAACAAAACTTATTATGAAAGTAATATTTTAGTTTTATTGTTATCTGCAGTTATCTGTTTATTGTTTTATATATATATTATACAAATGAAAAATAAAAACGATCATGCTATCACAGTAGTGGGTAATAAAGTTAGTGTCACATTTTGGCACAATGTTGATAAAAAAAATTATTTAAGGTGACATAAATATAAATTAATATATTATACTAAAAATCTCATGTTATTTGAAGAGTACAAATATTGTCATAAAGTCATAAATCATAATTTATAAAATCGTGAATGTAAAATTGTGTAGTGGGTGCAAATATAATATGATTAATATATAACATAACATCTTTATTAATATTTATGTACCTTTACATACTATTTAGGGTTATTCAAAATGAATAATCCTAAGTTATCTGATCGACACCACGCGACTATGTATTTTGGAGATATTGTGTACAACCACCATTGTCATAACCCAAAGAGAAGCTAAAAATTAGCACAGGCAATTACGACGGATATGTATGAATTAAAGTTCTGACTAGATGTGGTTAGTGTGATCAATGTGAGTCACATAGAATATTTATTGGTACCATTACATACATTTGAAATGTTATTCTTTTATAATTTATTTAAATATTCAATGTATCATGTGTTACTTTAAACCTAAAAGATATATGCATTTGAAATCGGATGAATCATTTTGAATAACAATATTATACTATGCCACGAATGTTGTATTGGTGTATGAATGTCGTCTACATTCTGAGTATAATATAACAAGTCAAATAGGTACTTTATTGTTTGCATACTTACCTATTTTTTTAGTTAAAAAAAAAACTATCTAATACGAGTAGTAATGGAAAAAAATTCGGAAAACGTGTTTATCCAATTGTTACTTAGGAGTGCAACAATAAATAATATGTTAATGAGATAAATTCAGAAAACTTTAATAAAATATAGAAAAAATATATTAAAATAATTGTGAAGCATTTACACAAATCCAATTCATAAAATGTGTTTAATAAAATTCATAAGCCACTGCCATTACAATATATTTTTCTCGTATGTTTCAAATTTTTCGCATAATTTTTGTTTAAGAACACAATGAATAAAAAAATTTAATATTTAACGAAGTATTGAAAAAATTGAAGAAGACACTTGGACCACTTGATAATAAAACGAGGAACTAAATACAAATGTATAGCTTCTTGATGTATTATGTATCATTGATGAACTAATGTAACTATAACCTTGACATCTATAGGTCAAATGTATACATGCAATCAAGTAAACAGGTTTTTTTTATTATGTTTTGAAACGAAAATAATATATTTACTATTCTCAAATTAATGAACATAAATGTTGGTAATTTAATTTTATATTTGAATATCGATTCATAAGCAATCGTAAATGTATGAAAAATTATTTTAATTATTTTTAAAATAAAATAAAACAAGATAATTTCGAGGACGTATTTATTTTGAAATATATATTTAGATTTAGAGAGGAGTAATGGGTGTATATAATAATGTGTTTTTATTTTTACTTTTGTTTTTGATATTATTTTTTCTAGTAGAAAAATGCTTCTATATTTGAATTTTATACGGAAAATGTCTGTTAAAAATTTGGATTTAGTTTGTACAAGTACTTTGGTGGGTCAAAAGTATAAATGTTTAAGCACATAAGCACATTTTAAAATGATGGTGGGGATATGAACATTCATTAAAATTTTAATAATATCATTAATATGTATAATTGTTTGGTTACTATAATTACTAAAACGTTTGTCCATTCCTGCTTAGAATAATTTTTCATATACGATGAAAGATATATCATTAAATTCAAATTTAGTACATAAATAGTAAATACAGTACCCTTATTAATTACGAAATATACTCGAAATTTACTGTAAAGTAAAACGGTTACCTAACCTTTAACAATATAAATTGTATAATCAAATAATTTATGTGACTATATCGTCAATTCAAAAATGCTGGAAAGTGGGTCACTGTTATGGTATGTTGTGTATTTTTAATATTTTTATACACAAATAAGAATAACTTTTATCGGATCTTGTATTTTTAAAAATATTGAATCAGTGAATATTTTTTTTATCAACATTTTTAAAAAAAAACTGAAATAAATAGAAAATTTGACATGTTTAAAAATAGCTCAAAATGAGTAAAAAAAGTTGAACATTTTATCATAAAACTAAAATGATAATTTAAATATCTTGTAAAAATTTTAAGTATTTTCGGTTATTTGTTTTGAATTTACAACAAAAAACAAAAACCATTTGGAAAATAAAAGTAATTATATAGAGGTGAATATCCAATGTCATAAAAATTTGAACATCAAATACTCATAAAGTTTTATTTCCATAAAGGTTGAAAAACTTGTAAAGAACCTTGAATTCAATTTTCAAATCTTAGGTTTAAACAAAAAAGTTTTTATGTATTTCTAACTAGTCACTACAGATTAATTTATATTTTTCAATATTTTTACGAATTTTGTTTAAATTTAATAAATGTTTATAAAAAAATATTGTGAATATAAATAATGTTCGTTCTTATTTAATTGCTAAAATATTAGAAATCTTTTATTAAATTTTCAAACATTTTTATTCATCATAATTTTTTTACAAGCATTTATAAAAAAAAATTTCAATTGTCTATAAATAGTTAAAAAAAGAAAAAAATGTTTTGAAAATAATAATATAAATAGTGTAATATAAATTTAAACTTTCTGTCAGGGGCGGCTCCAGAGACTTTGTTGGGAAGAGGCCTTAGTTTTAATATTTCTTATAATTATTTTTGGTTATTTCCCTAATCCGTTTAGAAATGCGTATCTGTTTATATACTTGTACATGCCTATGATAGTTGATAGTATAATATATTTATTGTTTTTAATTTTTTTTTTAACAATTATAATAAATCATAATGATGTTGAATAATTAAAAATGTTTACTTAAAGCATAATTATCTCTAATATACATTTGAAAAATGATAACTAATGTTTTTTTGAATCATAAATAGATATGTTTTTAGAAATTATGATTAAAAAAATATTTTAATGAGGTTATTTTGGTAAAATAATTAGATTTATCATCGGTTGTTAGGGCTGTTGGGGAAATCTTACAAATATTCCGATAAAATAAAATAAGAACAGTGGGCGTGATTTTATGCAGAATGAACGATGCGGAATCATCCATCGAACAGAAAAAAAATGCTTTTTCTAGTCAAAAATATATATTTGTTAAAAATTGTTTATACATTATAGAATTGATTATAAATAATATATTATCAATGATTATAGCAAAAACCGAAAGTTAGAATAATAGGAAAAGTATAACATAATTTGGTTTATTTAATGCTATTTAGTCACTGTTGATTTTTAAGACAGGTGTTAGGTAACTGACTAATTCTTTAGAAATATTATAAAACTATAATAATCCAATATAAAGTGACCCCGCACCCCCTTTTTATACACAAGTATAACATATTACTTTCGATTTTTGGGGGTTTATTGAAATAATTGGGGGGGGGGGGTTAAACCCTCATAAAGTCATAAGTCCCCTTGATGTCCGCCTATGCTGAAACTACTAGTACTATGAAGATTTGGACTTCACGTAATATTATGTTATCAAAAATAATAATAATTTAATATTTTTTTTTAACTGCATGTCTTTATCCATTATATTGATGTATGTTATTAAATTAAGTAATAATCACTGTTCATGTTCACCTTAAAAAATGTCCAGATTAATCCAAATAATAAGGGGGAAATATTTTTTGATTAGATATAACTGATATAAGTAATTCGTTTAGTATAATTTTTAATTTTTTTCATATCATATATTTTGATATTCAAGTTTAATGGTGTGGACCAATTTTGTTGACGATTGATCCCATGCATTTATGTTTTTGATAGTGGTTTTTTGACTCAATTCCATGAGTTTTTGTCATATGCTTATATTTTTACTATAATTATTTTTTAATTTCTTCTGTTTGATTATTTCCGTTACTTGCCGCATTGACGATAGGTATAGTGATTCCAAAGGATTATTAACGGACCGGGTGCAGGAATATTACTTAGGTAATAAACTAATATTGATGTACGCAAAGGAGATAAAAGATGAAATAACCTTTTTGTATTAATTATGAACTACACACAAATGCGTTACTATACACGATATTGTCGATATTGTATTTTCTATTGCAGGATCGTTATGATCGGTGGTATCGACGTAAGATAATATTATGAGCTCAACGTGCACATCACAACTCGCAATACACATGTACTTATGTGCCTATATGTACATTAAATGAATCGCGTGCATGCCCGTGTTATGTAATACTTTCAACGACGAAAATGATTATAACAATAATAGCAAATATTATAATTGTTGAGGGCACGGACGACAATGTCTGCCCGTAACGACTGTATACGGTCCACACGGCGAGTCCTGTCAAGGGTCTAGTGTGTGCGTAGACGTTAAACAAACATATATACAACGATAATATAACTATATTATAGTGTTCTATACCTACCTATACTGTCGAGGCCGTCGCGGGCTGTATAATAATATATATTGCTGTGTCACAGCGTGGCGCTTCACACACGCGCTGCAGCTACTTCCAGCTTATTATTATGGTACAGTTGTTTTACGTGTAGTAAGCGTGCGACGGACGATGAGACTCGGCCCGTTAAATAAATTGCTCCGGCAAAATGAAATAGGCAAACAGCCCATTTGCCGCGCGAGACAAGTCTTTTAATAGACCGACTGCGATGATGATCCGACGACGCGCATTTCCTCGACGGCCTATATCGCTCGAGTATATACACGTATTAGCGCGGGGATGACAACCGGATGTAACACGAATATTGTAATAAATATGGTACTACTGCATATCATTGTGCTTGTCACCGACGTCGTTCCGTCAGTCGTATATATTATGTAATGTCGTCGGCGGAATTAGCTCTTTTCCTCCGAAATACACACACGCGTTCTATGCTTACGCACGTTCTTAGTATTGTATAATATAGCCTATATTATGTAGGGCACCTAAAAAAATGTCTCAGAAAATCTGAGACGAATAATGTTGTTTTCCTTCACGCTTTTTTCACGTTAAATGCAAATGCGTATAAAGAATTTATTTCTTATATAATTATTATATACACTATACGCACGATAAATAAAATTAAAAATTGCGTTGATCTAAAATAATTATTTTATTAGAAAAATGCCGTGGTAACGACAAGGTCGCTGACCCGGTGAACAATAATCGAAAGCGGTATTGTTTTGATAAAAAAAAATTCTATATAATGTCTATAATAGTAGTTATATACTATATTATATGTATTATATATTGGCATACAGCTACAGATACTAGGTATTAGGTACAATAGGTACTTAAAGGTACTAAACAGCTAGATTAATTATTTTATAAGCCCACTTTGTTATAATATATTGCTACAAGTTATTTAGTTATTTATCATTGCTTTATAATTTAAAATCACAAACAACCACGTAGACCCATTGTTTAAGAAGTTTTCAGAGCTAAAAGGTAAATAAAAACGATAAACAAAATCGTTATTTAATAGTAATCTAAACAGAACTTTTCGGTTCTTATTGTTCTTAACTATATAGTTTTAATACTAATATAGGTTTTATCTACTGAATTATACCTACAATTAAATAATGGAAACATTGACAAATGTTATGCAAAGAGTATTTTTTTTTATTTATTGTGTCAACCATCATATAACAATAACTATGAGATAATAAAATATATATTAACGAGTCCAAATATATTAACAAAATAAATAATTCTATGAATAAAGCGCACCATAATATAATTTTGGTTTTAGCATCATGACATTTCCTCTTTTTTATACCTAACCGATTTCGATTCTTGGAAAACTTACCTTTATGTTTAATTATACAGAACATATAAGTTCTAACAAAGTGAATAACACATGGGTATTAACAACTAAAAGGTTTTATCTGACATAAACTAGGTTTTAATAATGTCTTTTATTTACAATGTCGTTTATTTTTAAAAAAATAAACAAAGTTCAAGACTTATACAGAACAAATTTAAATTTTTTTATTCTTGATAATTATTCATAATCATCCATTATGTAAGATTGTTATTATAGTTTGAAGTTTAAAATTGTACCTTTTGATACCTATTATAAAAGCCCACGATATTATAATGACCATTAATCATAGTAGTATATATTTTTATATTTTCATCCTTGATATAATATTAGTATTAACTACTGATTATTATGGTATATATGTTACATGCCATTATATTTTGGCAACGGGTTACGAGAGTTCCGTGAAAATAAAAAAGTTTTCGCGGAAATTCGTAAGGCGCCGCTGACGCGATCTAAGACCAACCGGACACATTTATTTTCGCCGTAGTTTTATAGATATATTGTTTTAAGTAATTGGAAGCGATCTGAAGAACACCGCTGACGGAAACCGTTACGTTTCTCAGATTCGAGAACTCCCAAAATAAAACTATATAATCTATAATATGTGAGTGTGTAATGGCAACGAACTTTAAAAGTGCATATTGCTCATAAAAATTATTTATATATATTTAAAATAATTATTATTATTGACTAAAACGCCTTCTGTATGTACAAAATATATTGTGATTATGTAATCTTGTAATTTTTGAAATAAATAACGATAAAGTTATTATTGGGAATGACCGATTTAAAAATGGCATAGTATAATCTACGATATTTAAACTATTAGATACATACATTAAAATTACTATTTTATGTATCTATAATAATAACTCAAACAAAAGTGTATTACAATATTATTATATTTTTAATAGTTTTTTCAAATTTGATTTTGTATATAATCTATAATTGATTGCAAGCAATTTGTGGTAATTACTTTCAACGGTTAAATTTTCCATCCAAATATTTAATATTGAAGCAAATTTATCAAATAAGTAATGTACATTTATATAATGTTTGATTTGTTTGGATAAACAGGGTTGGTGAGCTTGAGCTGGATGTGGTCTACGGATTACTAGTAACCCCTATACAAATTTGGATTGGTTTTCGATGATAATCGCTGTGATGTATTAATGTTTACCTTTTTTTTTTAAATAAAATTTATCGTTTGTTAATAAGTTATTATTTTACAGTCGGTAGTTTCACGTGTATAGTTTTGAGGGACACCTGAGCACATTTAAGCTGAAGTGCATGTGTTCTAGCGTTTATGTTTATTATACGGTATGTGTGTTCAGGTGTAGACAAAGTTTTTTTTGCGACTATTGTTTTCCTATAGTCTACGAAATATCTATTTGACTTAAAATTGGATTAGGTTGAAAATAGTCTGATAAATGACGTGGAATTGATTGAAAAATAAAAATTTAATTGTATATCATATTTATGCATTGTTTTACTCTGAAAAAAATTGAATACTACAAATATTAAGCAATAAAATTACGTTCGACCTATCAAAATATATATATAGAGTGGTTTATCAATTATTTTATTTGTTTCCGCCATCGTCAATAGAAATATCTTTCCTTATTAAAATTTTAAAATTAAAGAAAATCTATTTATATGTTCTTACCTACTGGCTACTACTTGCATAATTTTAAGTAGGTATTCACTTAAACGTCAGTTACTTTTGGTTAATTTTTCTCTAATAACCATCGCTTCACTTAATTAATTTATATTTATAGTAACTAAAACTTTAAATGTAGGGCCATTAATGTATAAATTTTTTTTTATATACTATTGAATGTAAAAAATAAAATAATGAATACGTATTACCATGGTCTATGAAATAAATGACTAAAAGTATAATATAAAACAAAATAAATAAGCAATATTATACAGTATGATATTAATGTAGTACGACGTACAGGGAAGTTTAAAAAAAATATATATTTTATATATATATATAAACGGCGTCTTCATATTTTGATCACTTAAAGCTTGGCAACACTTTATTATTATATACATTAATTTTAACCAACGAGCTAATGAGCATTTTGGCACAATAGTTTTCATTTTTTTAAAGGCTAAGGTCAAGGCTTTGGTTAAAAAACAGGTAAAACAACATCATTTTTAACAAACTGTATACTCAACACTTTTAGTAAAATATATATAACAGTTCGTTCCAAATTTAACCATATGGTCATATCATATTGCAGGTGTCTTTGTACGTGATGTGTTCGAAATGCCAAAATTTATGTATAAACTGAGTCCAAGAATTTGTGGTAATTATGCAATGTACCGTACGGCGCATACGGTTAAGTACACGAATACTACAAAGAAAAATAAAACAACAGTAGTAGGGTTATTGAAACGTTTAAAAATTTTATTTTAGTTCTAACATACTCGTATATTATCATTGATACATTTTATAAAAGTATTGATCATAATTCATAAGAACTATTTTATTTATTGGATATAAAAATATTATTATTACCTAGTCTATAAGATTATTGATATTATGTTTAAAATGTATACAATGAAAACATTGTTTAAATACTTTTATTATTATATCTACACTTGATATCATAAAATATTTATTATAATAATTAAATTGTATACGTTTTTGTTAAATATAAATAAATTATTATTATCTGCTATAGGTAAATATTAAAATTATAATTTAAACAATCTAAATACGACCATATATCATCTACACGGCTACTACGCGCTACACATATGCATTTTACCTGAAGAAATTATTGATAAAAATATATATTTAGCACGTGATATACCACTTATATAAACTAATAAATTACTTTGATTTTCTTCATACAAATAATTAATAATTATTATTATTAAATACCTGCTATAACTTATAAACAGTATAGCAATAGCAATAACAGTTAAGTAAATTTTTTACCAGTATGGTAATTGCCTGTAAAACTAAAATAAAGCCTACGGTACATTAAAATCGGATTAACATAAATTACACTTGTTATAATAGTTAAAATAATATACTATACCCACCAATTTATTTTTCAAGCATTCAAGAGCGTCTGCAGGATAAAATCCTACCCGGGGCAAGACCAAAATTCTAAAACCAAATCAGAAAGGTTATTTTAATTTTAATATATTTCTAGTGTCTACATTCTAAAATGGCATAACCTATATACATAGAAAAAACAACAATATTATGTCATACTTCATAAACGAATCTCAATAAAATGATGTTATAATTATTATGCGTGGCATTAAATTAACAATAGTTTTAAAAAATTCCTAGTAGGGGCAATGGCCCCTTTGACCCCCCTACGGGCGCCCTTGCAAGCATTACCGTATTGGTGTGTTTAAAAATTTAATATGTTTAAATGCAATATTTATTGGAGATTGTTTTTGTTAAAGATTTTGTTAAACAAGCCAACAAAGTATTTGGTATTTAATATTTTATTATTTTGTATAATATTATGATAATTATTTCAATTAAATATTTACTACATGATATATAGATAACACTGGGAAATTACTAATTTCTGCACACGACTGCAAGCGATAAGTACAAGTATAGGTAACAAAACAACTATTTGTCTATGTGATACCTATTGTTAGATAAAAAAGTTAATAATTTTTGGTTTTCTAGGCTTATAAATCAGTTGTATACAAATTCCTTTGAATAATATTATTCGTACACAAAACAACGTGTATTATAGTCTAGATTTCAATGGTATATATATTATAATGTAGCCAAGACCTGTATAATATCTCATATGCACAAATATTATGAAGAGTGGGTGTTATGTATTGTGTGGTAATTCGTTTTATTGTTGGCACCTAATATATTAATATAAATAGTGTATGCACACATTTTCAGAAGTCAGTTTTCATTTTTTTTTTTTTTTTTTATTAGTACTGTACGTTAACAGTATAGTCTATAGTCAGTATAGACTCCACTGATAAAACTTATAATAATAATAGTTTTAAATTGACAACACTTTTCTGAAATTGTATTTAAGTTTTGGATTTTAACATTAATTTTGTGCTTATATACTGCTGAAAAATATAAAAAAAATAACAAAAATATTAGGTTATAATAAAATAGAATATTATCTATTTTGCTAAATTTTTCTTGGTACATTTTATCAAAAACAACCTTTTTTTTGACGGTGATGAATTTATACATTAACCTTGAAATGTATTATTTAATCAAAACATAATTTTTATGAAAGTTTTTATCTCTGAATAGTTAAAACTAAGAATTGTAAATACATTTCTGGGAATGTGATTTTTATTTGGTTCAACAATTTGTCGAAGTAATTTTTTTTTTTTGTCAGCCAATTTTTGTTTTGATTTATCATTTGTAATTATTTGATTTTGAATGCTTAATTTATTATTATATTACAAAAAACAATCACCGTTCATGTTAATTTTAATTTTTATAATGTTAAATTAAAATGTTAACTTAAACATTATATAGTGGTTTATGGGCATAGTATAATTTTTCCAATGTGAATTTTTATGAAGACAACTAAGATATAAAACAATACAGATCATCTAATCAATTTCGCAGTACAAGATGTACCTATATTATACATCATTTCAAATCGTTAACGTTTGAAAAAGTTTGAATTCCCTTATAGTTCCATATCATAGTGTAAACCCTTATCATTAATTAGTAACCATTTAAACAAAGATAAAAAGTTACTTTATGTCAAAAATAAGAAAACAGTAATTTTATGGTTGTTTATAGATTGACCGAAGTGATAACCGCAAATAAATAGTACGTTTCTCGCGGGTTGAAGACCTTTGATAAATGAAATACCATTAATTAAAATACTTATAGGTATTTATAATCAATGGTATTACTGAACTGACTGAGACGAGATGAGACAATTGTTTTTTATAGTCTCAATAATAGTTAAGATGCATAAATGCATAATAAGGATTTTTGAAGTTCACGCTTCATGTAGGTATAGACTACCTATAGATATTATGTGATTTATTGCAATCATGAATATTTGCTCGACATGCATCATGCATTTATTATATCCATTTCAGTAAAATTATTAATGTATATTTGGGTAGTAGATATATCATTATTTAAAAATGAAACATTTAAAATTTATTCATTGACAAACTTTAGGTAATTTTATAGGCGTGTAAAATATCGTTTAAAGACAACTTTCTCACTTCCTTGATTTATATATATATTTTATTTAATATTGAAAGTTTGAAACAAAGTAATTTAATCAACCCCAGGTATAGTGGTATAATATATAAAATGTGTAAATATACAGACGACTTTATTTCCATGGACTTTTTATGTTTATAACTCTTTTATACTTATAAATACCTGACAATACTAGAATTTTTTAATGAAATCAGAAAACTAAAGAATTTAAGTACTTATTGTACATACGTAGTTTATTAAGTTTATTTTTAAGAATTGTATACAATTATGAAATTATAAACCTGAATTTCTATAAGTTATAACTATTTTAATCATAGCATCAATAACTTTGTGTTTTGATATTATGCAACAAAAATTTAGTTTATATATACAATTTTATTATGCAAACCAAACAAAGTCAAATAGTATTATAAACGCATTAATAAGTCTCATAATAATTGCACTGAGCGCATTATAAATGTTGTGTTATAAATTTAATATCATTCATTTTTATAGACTGCGATGTGCTAAAGCATGTAGGTATATCTATTATCTAGGTATCTAGAACCACGTTTCTACAAAAATGTGCCATTCCATATTTTCTCAAACATGTGTATATGTACAGAAAAACCAAGTTCGTTGTTTAACAAACATATAAGTCATAATACTGGATAGACATTGGAAAATAAAACATAAGGATGTTAAAAACAATTATCGAAAGCAAATTTTTCTAGATACATTTTTTTCTCAGCAATGCAATTTTTTATTTGATACAGCTGTGAAATAATGTTCAACAAATTGTTGATTCGAATATTCTATGCGAATTTATTTTTGTTATTTAGAAGTCAGTTGTTTTCAATATTAAAATGTCTTATGAAGGAATCCTAAGTTTCCATTATTGAAAAGCTGATGTTCGTTAAATATAGGTACGTTATACAATATATATCATGTGTAAAAAATATCTACCGATGTCGATTTGTGATCTACCATGTGTTTTATTATTTTTTTTTATTCCTTCATTAATAGTGTAATTTTATTGAAACATTTTATTTCGTAAACGCATAATTGATAAAATTATATGATTGGCTTTTTCATACAATTTATAGCGAGGAGATTACGAGATTATCACATAGAAATATAGAATAAAAAGTATTATTTAACTAGTTTAATATATTAGGTATACTCATTATAATAAACAAATTTCAGTTAACATACATTTTTTATACATTTTTCTAAGAAAAATATAACAAAATCATCTTTATTTTGTAAAAATCTTTTAATAAGATTTTAATAAAATGAATTGGTAACAGTTGGCTGTTTGATGGACCATAAACACTCAATAGTATTTGTGTTTGCTCCTATTGGTATATTTATAAAAATGAATTAGTGATTTTAGATTTACTATGTTGTGTAAAAAACTCAATATTTAAGTAGTTAAGTATTAAAAAAGTAGATTATATTTGATACTTTCAACAGTTTAAACTGTATGATAAATTACCTATTACACTATAATTTTTTTAGATTATCAAGTATTGAATGAATAATGTTAAAACGTAAACACTAATTAAATAATCACAACCTGCCTCTGCGCGTATTTAGCTATTTGGAAATAAAATAAATATAAGAATACTAAATTGCTAATAAATATTAAAAGTATTGCATAAGTACCGAAACAATAACTAATTTTTTATAAACGTATAATTACTGTTTGTATGTTTTACTATGCTCCTACAATAAGTAATTTTTTTGGTGAATTTAGTTTTTATTTAAAATTGATTAATATTCTTTAGTAATGTTTGAGTGGGATTGTACTATGAAAGACACTATTCATCCTTTGATTTATTTTAATACATTTAGAATAACTAATAACAGTAATAACAAACATCTGATTATTTTAAATTATTTTTAAAACTAAACTAAAGATATTTGGTTTGATAGTGATTTGATGTCTTCACTTCTCTTGAAACTGTGTGACAAATGAGAATACACAACATGTACGATGTGCCAATATAAACCACAATAGAAATTAAGTCAAATTTCATACTATATGGAAACCTGATATACTCAAGTTAATTATAATATAATATCTACATGAAGCATACACGTCGATAATATCCGATTTTTTCCACAGTTTAAACCTTTGAAAATTATTAATTATGTCGTTGCTCAGGTTAAACATTTTTATTTAAAAATATTGAAACAGTTCAAAGAAGTGGAAAGTGACTTTATGTAGAATAAAAATCTCGATTGAAATGTTGAATTACATAATTATACTAAAAAATATATTGATTTATTTTTAAACTAAATACATATTCATCCATTTTTTTTATAAAACTAAATATAAAACAAAACTAAAATAATGAACAAAATACTTAACATTCATAGGATATTGAACGTTGAGGGTTAATAATATATTCGTATCTAATTTAAATCATATTATAATGTATGTATCTTACCTGATTATATTTAATCTATATTTCTTTCAATTTAGCGTTATGAACTGTTTTATTAATTTGCATTTGAAATTAATGATAAATCAATAAATTGAACTGAGCTCAATAAAATTGAGTATTCATTTTTCAAATTTTAAAGAGATAGGTAAGAAGTAAGTTGTCTATTGATAAATATGTTACCAACATTTATTGTTCGTCATCTTGTTATTTAAAATAATAAATACAATTATTTATTATTTTAGAAGTTTACCCGATATTATAGATTCAATAGTGGTTTAGGATGTAAAGCATTAAATGGAGATCAAAGAATCGAAAATAATGTAATACACTCATTTCGTTTTTCTAGCGATAAGTTATTAAAAGATAATATGTACACTTTTTATGTAAAAAAGGAGTTATTTCAAGAGATCAAATAATCGAGATTATAGAAAATAAAGTGAAGAGACTATAGATTTTATAAAATATAAAATATTGATCCAGTAAAGAATAAAATGCATCTTATGAAATTGAAATGGTCCGTTTAAACCTGTTAATTTTAATATACGTTTCTGTATGTAATTATTTTAATTTTGTAATTACGTATAATATATTGGAGTGAGTTGAATTGCAACTTGAATTAAATATAATTAAATTATATTGTGCTTATTATATTGTATCATTCAAAATATTATAGGGCTGAGTTAACAATAATAAACCTATTTTATTGCCTAAAATGTTATGGCTGAGTTTACAATAAAAAAAGGTAGTCACGCGCCCAGTTTAAATTTGTCGGGTTGTCGTATTAGAACGCCATTGACCGTCAAGACCGAGAAAAAAAGTAGAAATTAATTGAAATTAATGTCAAATGGGCGATAGGAAATTTATCTAAATTAATATTGAGCGCCATTTAATGGTCGCCCACCCTATTTCCGGGCCGTACGCTTGTGGCTATTGTTGTGGTAAAGAAAGTTGTATAATCATGATATGATACAATATCTGTATCTTTAAATGTAATTTTTAATAAATATTATAATATAATATAAGATATGCCAATATCTCAAATTATAATAATACAAATAGTAATATAATCGCGAGACTGTGCGGCGCTGTTAATGCGCGTGCGCGTGGTACAAGCAGCCACCGCCACGCCGGACTAATGACGCGTATAAAAACGGTCGGCCGGCAGTCATCATGTCGTAGTCGTTTAGAAACGCGTCGGTCTCGGTGTTTGTAGTAGTCGTCAAGTGTGCGCTCGTCGTACTTAATAACTAATAAGTGTTGTCGCTGACGCCGAGCGCTTCCGATTTCCTTCGCCGTCTGACTAATATTTAGGCTCACTATTCGGTTTTTTTTTTTTTTATTAGTAATCTTCGTCTTAAATTAGAGGTGAAACAAATAAAAAGTCAGTTAGGTGATTTTCATCTTCGACTGAAGTTTTTTGCCCTCCCCCCCTTTCATTATCAAAGACGTTGATTACCGAATTAACGCGTGTCGCATCCGTCATATACGCGTACATGTATGCGAAAACTCATACTTTCGGAACGCCTCAAGCCACCACGGGCATGCCGTCGCAGCCACCACTCATCCGTCCCAGATTGTTCGGGAACAAAAAGGTTGGTGCACAATCATGATTTTTATTCCAAAATATTACATTTTTTACAATAAAAATTAACACATTTGATCCATAAAAAAATAAACGTTATTATTATTTTTTTTAAATAATATCAATCATGGTTCCCATTTTAAAATATTGCAATGTTTTAAGCATGTAATATAACGGTATTATTGTGTTACGAGACATTACGAATTTGCTAAACCATAAAATTTTGCATTAAAATGTTACAATTTTAATCTTAAACAGCTAAGACAGTTGATTTTCAAAATTACTTCGGTGCATGACAAATATTTTAGGTATTAATTATTATTTTTCGTTGATGTGTCTTTTTTTACAGTTATTTAAATGTTAAGTAAGACAAAATAATAAAGACAAATTACCGACGCAGAATTTTTAACCAGCCAAACGGATTTAAGTAATTAGTTGTGTGCTTGAATTCTGATACATATATGTACATATCTATTTACCAATAGGTACTAATTGTTGACCGCTGTCTGTAATGATTTTGAATGGTTCGATAACCTTTCACTCTGATAGTATGTGTTTCAAGTGTATTGCATTGTCCTTAATTTATTCGGATTTCATTGAATTTGCCCACGAACAGGTTTGGACGTGTTTTTGGATCATTCATGAGTTAGTTAGATAAATGCGTGACTTAACTCCACGTTTGTTTTTTTGATATAATAATATGTAGGTAGGTACATCGTACATAGTTATTTCCACGTGCACGTCTCAATGAGTGTAGAATCGTTTAATTCGCAATTTTTACATGTAGCCGTTCGTGCATTGATCGATCGCTGCAAACTGATTGGCAACATTATTGTAATACAATCCGCTCCATCGTTTGATATCCCGTGAATTTTATTCCGGCTACATTACACTTACGGAACACCGCATGTCTCGAGTGTCAGACGACCTTGTGAACTATTCAGATAATAAAAACGTATAAATACATAATGTTCTCCGAGGTAACTTCGCATGACAATTTTGTTTCATTTAGTAAAAATATGTACAAATCTAAATGGATCACAAATTTCTGTTCGAATAATATTACTTACGAAGTTATGAATCACGCCTGGCGTCGGCGGTGGAGACAAAGAAAAAAATTCTCGCGTAAACGACACGCTTACAACAGCTGTTGCGCACTCATTTATTTTAATTTCCAAGAGCACAGCGAATGAGGTATATAACAATACAAGTGCATAATGTTTATTTAAATTTTTTTAAAGCAGTAAAAATTTAAAGTACTTTTTCAACCAAGAAATTAGTTTGGTGGTAGTATTTCCATAGTTCCATAAACGAATTTTCTATAATTCACTAAAAATAACAAAACTTAAAGAATTTAAATTTTTTTAATAAAGTTTTCAATCAGTTTTTGGTGAACTTTTAAATTTAAACGAATCCTTTTATACAAATCCAATAATTTACCGAATTATTTTCCAATTTACGTCATAAACTCTGGATTTTACAGACAGCGATGTTTAAGAATCATAATAATAAGTAAAATTATTATATAACACGAACACAGTGCTCGTACTTAGATGTTTTGCTTTAAATAATTGTTGTCTATTGAAAATCAATTGAGATAGGTTATTTATTAAATTTATATATATATTTATTTACATATAGATACCATGAGGTATTATGACAGTGAAAAGTAATCATATTAAATAATGTTATAACATTTTTAAAATTAAAAAAGAATATTTAAGACAATCATATACTTATATAATATAATATGGTGCAAAAGATTGGCGCTGATTACACTTCCACCTATATTGATCCACTTCTATACCGTCGATGGCACATGTGTCACGACCTCTTTTGCCGCGTACGTATGTATATACCTGTCGTAGTGTTGAAAAAATTCCTGATGATCATCGGATGAGAATCCTTGAGATTCCGAAGACGGCGGCTGCTATAGTGACGTTTCGGGCATATTGCCCGCGCAGGCACATACACTCATCCCCACTTGGATGTGGTCGGTGCATGCAGACGAGACCGGCGACGAAAGTCTCCGAGAAAACAAAACACACATATTCACACATATACACAGTTGGCTGTGGCAGCAAACGTTATTATAATTACACAGACGTCGTCATATATTGTATGTGCCAAGCGAGTATACAAAACTATTTCGGCTGTATATATTATAAGTACGAGTATGATACGATATTATTCGCATAGAAAAACTAGTGGAAAAAAAACCTAAGCGATCGGTTCGATTAGGTAAATAATACTTTTATACACGTCCTACAGTTTATATATACATATATAGACATACATGTACATTATGTACAAACTATCTACCTTATATATACCCCATGTATGTACCTCTAATCTCTATATAACGTATACGATTTGAGATATAACTGCATACATCAATGCTCAACGAACACAAACCGGACTAAAATTTTTCGTGGGCGGTTGTAAAAGCTATATTTATGTGTATAATATAATTACGCGCGCGCATGTGTGTGTGTGTGTGTGCATGTGCATTTTGCAGTAGACGCGTCTTTGTGGTTAATTCGCTAGTTCCACTCCACATCTCGACCACCGGCTTGAGAATGCTTAATATATATGATATACAATATATACATACATGCCAGGTTTATACGACAAGTGCATTATATATTATTATAGTTATTATTAATCGTTTTAAACTTAAGCTCAATAAAATATTATAATATTATATGTAAATAGAAACACGATACCATTTCCTTCTGACATACCGTAACGAGCAATTCTTATAATAAATAATTATAAATAATAATAATAATTATATTGTATATCATATACTTTTAAGCCATATAAGAGGTAGTCAATATGTTTATTTTTAAGCATAATAATTTGACCATTCATTATGGCTGCAGCTGCTATGTAAATATATGTATTTATATTATTATATAGGCATACGTATTTATAATATAATATGATTCATTGACTTACCTACATGGCTACATGGAATCGATTTTATTGACGTAGAATTACAACGTGCTTTTATTTAAAAACATCATTATTTATTTCGATATTATCCAACAAATCGTTAGCATATGCGATTATTTTTCGAAATGGTTCATATTGATCGTATAGATATAATACTGTTTAAAGCTATGATAATGCAATACTATCGTATAATGAAAAGTTTTCTGTCGTAAATCTCACAAAAAAAAATACAAGTGTATATATTATATACACATATAAATCACACAAAATTGGCAAAAAAAAGTTGTAGAGATTTTAAAGAAATTTTAATAATGAACGACTTTAAATGGAAATGTAGGTACATCACACTATTTTAGTTTTGTAGTATTAAATTTTATTTTACGCATACATTTTTATTCATCTCAATCAGTATTCTAATTTTTGAAATAAATGTATTTTATAATCATAATTTATCTAATAGATATAATAGGTATAATAGGCAGGTACATAAATGTTCTTGATTCTTCCGATGTTTTTTTTATAAAAAAGTTCAAAATCGGTACACACGCGATAAAAACCATTTCCGGAAGTGACGCAACGATCATAATTTCACATAAATAAGTGAAATATATAGTGGGCTAGAACTGACGTAGGTAAATATTATATTTTAATTAATAATAATAATAAAAAAAAAAATGATGACATTGACGAACAGCTCCGCAAATGCAGTTTTACTGCACTAACAAAAAAAAAAAAAAAAAATAGTAATAAAAAAATACACTTAAATCGTATGGTATATTATTGAAACATAATGTTTAAGTGACTAGGAAAAACGCATACGGGATAAAATTCAAAGCAAATTAGTTAAATAAATGAAACAATAAGCACATTAGTAGACCATATAATAATATTGTATAAATGTGCAGTAGGAAGGATTGGCGTCTTTGATTACACGCGACCTGAGTGTGCAATAAATACGTATTATTATAGATTCGATCGATTTCACGCGTGTGAACCAGCTGTATGATATAAAAGTGAATCGTATTCGCTCCCGGATCAGCGTTACATGTAGATGTGCACAATTCGCATAGACTAAATATCTTAATAATTAATCATTTTCGGCGGCGTAGAGTAATTCAAGTTTATTGTATTATTCCAATGTTATGTACCGCATGTAAACTTATGTTTTTTGTCATTCACAGGTAGTATGGATTTTTCATTTAATTAAATCTATATTAGAATGCATTTGTAAAATCATTTATAAAATTACTATGCAATAATATTGCATAACAATATGTATACAGTATACCTACATAATTTAATAATATTGTGAGAATCCAATGCAAAAAATAAGTTTAAAGTCTTCACTATAATAATTACTTAGTACCTGGTGTGACCATTGACTACTATTATAATATTATGTAGAGTGAAATCAGGGGATGTTGGGTTCAGATCTTACCTGCAGTTAGATCTAAAACACTGATGTCTACATAATTTTATATTTGTATGTGTCATGTGCATCCGGCCACCCGCAGGCGCATGTTAAATGAAAATATAAAATTATGGTCAAACTCAATAAGTTGACACAAGTGTGGTTTAAGTCGTTTTCGGAGTGGTTCCAGAGGAAACCGTCTGCAGGAAATGTCATAATATCACGATCCTATAAACGCACGGTGATTCACGTGACTGCAGACTGCTGTATAATCGACTAAAATTACATATTTTCAGAATACACTTACTTTACCGGATGACAAATTAATATCGACCTGTTAGGTGCATATCCAAGAAATTTGAATATTCAGGAGTATCGTAATGTATTTTATCATATTATATAAGAATGAAAACTGGCGTGAATATTGTCGTAAGCGCGTGTTCTAGAGTTATACTTATTATAATATATACAATATTAAGTCACACCTTGCATATATTTATACGTCCGAGACCTTGAGAGGATTCTAAAATTGAAATTTCTTCGAACCACTTTATCGAAAAAGTGACGAATTTCTAGGTATATGTATTTGTGTATTTTATATCCACATTGACTTATTTTGATATTATAATGTAGAATTATTAATTTATTACATTTATTTATTTTGATGTGATTATGTTTTTTTTTTTTTTTTTTTGTTATAAATTGTTATTATAGTAAAGTGAAGTAAAAGACAAATATATATTAGTAGAGAAATTTAATTCAAATAATATTTTATGTTTGTGTAGGTATGTTTTTATTTCGTTTTGTCAAGTTTATATTATGACGTCTTTACTATGCTCTTATATTTATCAGATTTATAATATGATATTGAGTTGATTTTAAACCTTTGATCACGTCTAATAAAATTAATCTATCGAATACATAAACAAAAATACCTTCTCGGGCGTAAAACCCGTATAAATATACAAATAATTTATAGTGATACTGATACAGTTAATACATTTTGTTTTACTTATTTATTTTATTATTATAAAATGTGTGTATTAAACTCTAACAATTCAAAGATAATATTGTTTATTTGTTATGAAAAAAAAAAATAATTATAAATTATATAAATATAATATTATGTATCTTTAATTTAATGAGTGGGTCGATAACATATATAAAATCAGCGAAGGTGTTTAGGAATGCAAAGATTATTGCGATTGTAAGATTATAATTAATTATCAACTTCCTCGATGTCACGCAAATTACTCAACTTAACTTTTTAATTTCCTTACTCAGGATTTTAAAGCTTATGACGACAATAAGAGATCAAAGAAGAAGGCTTAATAGTTCATATTATATTCTTCCAAGATTATCTAAATTGTCATATTGCAGGTACATAGTTGTCTGTCGTGTAAATAAACCTGTCTGCCAATATTTCCACAAAACATATTTATAGTAATCGAATACTAAAAATAAACTATTTTTCTTTTTTAAACTTGTATTTAAATGACAGACTGTCAGTCCATCGGAGGATTCTATACTCGATCATTTTTGTTTTTTTTTTGAGACTGTAAAATGTTTCAATGAGGAATTTAAACATATTTTTGTCCTTTAAAAATTTAAAATAATATCGACTAAACAAGTACAATGCTATTATTGTTTTTTTTCGATTCATTGTTTATAAGTACAATTACTAGATCTTTATTTGCGGACGGATAATGTACTAGCATAAAACATAAATAATAATGTATTATAAAATATTATACTAATAGTAATAAAAAATTGTCGTGGTGGTGGAGCAGGTTGTAACATTTTCCTAGCAAAATGTAATATTTATAGACCAACTTCGTCTTGCAAAAACATCAATTAGTGTGCGTAGGCGTTCTTAAAAAGTAAGTGTAAATTCTTGACGAATTTCACCATGAAATGCATTATAATGTTATAACTATAAATTCAAAGTTTAAAATATAAAATTTCGTGATTTGTATAATATACACTCGACTCGAAATCAATATCACCGCATTATTTAATGACGTATATGATGGTCATTTTTTGTTTCCTAAGTGTTAAAGCAGTTTGTAGGTACTATATTTTACTGATGCGATGATCACGTATTTGCGTATAACACGTATGTGCAAGCCGGACCAGATTTAGCATAATAATATACTATATTTTTAAGCATCTTAAAAAAATAAGAACAAATAAAATACTATCATCGTAATGATTTATTTAAGAATACGATACAAAATTAATATCGTAGTTTTTATTTTTAGAAAAATAATTATACATTTCATAGTCATAAGAAATTAGCACGAAAATTAGATTGAAATTGGATGAATAGGGCCAATCAATTAAAAAGTATAATCTATAAGACTATAAAAAACGACACAAAACACAAATCATAGTATATCGTTAAGTATTAAAAAATTAGATACATTGCGAACATAATATTAAAGCTGCTTTTCTTCTTTATTCAATAAGTATTTCGTTTGTTTCTTAATAATGATAATAATAATTTAATTATAATTTGTAATCATGACGTTGTGGTATTGACCGTAAAACGTGCGTTATAGTTTGTCTGTGATCGAATTCGATTGGAAGCATATACGTGTTAAATTTATGGAGCTAGAGAAGTGGAACACAAACAAAAATATACACGTTCGGTATCATAATAATTCAAACTCAGGGGGATCGGAAGTAGTTACCTGCTGTCTCTGTGAGTCAATATAAAAAATGATTCGTATTATATTTCAAAACTACCGAACAATCTAGTGATGCGATATAGATTTAAAATTTTTGATTTCCTCTGATATCTCACCATTCACTAAAACTAATTAAAAGTTCTGAAAACGAAGAAATTGTTACATTCGATTTTGGGAAATCTTAATATGAAAAAATCAATCTTAAGGAGACTTGCTTACGACAATTAGATAACCTGTTTTCAGAATTCTTGACACGTCACTAGATCGTTCGGTACTTACTACTTTGAAAATAGAATATGACATAATTTTTATGTCGCACGTGCGATACTGATATATATATATATATATATATACAGAGATCACGATTTCCTAAACTGTATATGTTTCAACACATTTTTGACAAAGTATAATATGTAGTTTAATGAATTTTTAATAGTAGTTTGACAGGGTAGATAATTTTGTTCACGTTCATAATATACACTATGATAATTTCTGCCAGTTGTAGACTTAACTATGCGATTCGTTTGTTTGTCGTTGACTTTTACTCTTTTACTGTGTTTTTCATTTCACATATTATTATTATTATTGCGTGATGTGTACATTCTGTCTGCGTCCAAAAAACGACTTTACTGCCAAAAACCGGCTATAAACGATGAATCCGCATGTTTTCGTAACAAAATTATGCGCAAATCGGGACAACCGCTCTCGATCATCTCCAGAAAAAACTCGCGGTTTTGGGTCGACTCAGTATACCCATATAGAAAAGGATTCATAAATGCATTACCCTCGAACCGTGAGCAAATAGAGAACACGTATTACACATAGTGGCTACACGTCATAGTAACCGCAATTGAATATTTACATTATATATGCACGCCATTTAACATTTTGAATGACTGTAGAATACGCGGAAATTACACGAAAATCCTAAGACAGCATAGGTACCTACAATAATATATTTTTATTATTTTAGTAATACAACGTCTCCGGGCCACTCCGGATGGACTCGCCGTATAAACTCGTTATAAGCTGCTTGTATCGCGTAGGCGTCTCGTACGAAACGCGTTTAATGATTTGACCTTCCGCCGCTACACGAGTGTAGAGTAAAATAAATGGGTACGGCAGCGTCGTCGTCGTCGTCATCAACGACAGAGAAGATTGCGTTTTTGGTCGCTGAAAGTGGGCGCCATTCGTCGTCGTACACACAATGCACGTATTATATCATACTAATATAATACATATATATTATATTATTTTACCGTCTAACGAGGATGCCGCCCATCGTAAACTCAGGAAATGCCTTTGGTCCGTCGCGGCGTTCGACACGTGCCCTCTCTCATCACAAGTGGTTTATAATGTTGATAATGCTTCGTGAAAACTTCTAAACAATAAAATAAAATATATAATATGTGTACAGAATAGTATACATATATGAGAAATATTATAACAGAAATAAACATATTTATAATTTATACTATATAGTATGATGACGCCTCTACCACCTACGGATTTCGTTTATATTTAAACCGGCCCGAAAACGTGGATATACATCCACGACCTTGTACAAACGCATCAAAATCGGCGAATGCGCTCGACGAAATAGAAAAGCTGAGTATAATACTACACGCAAAGACGACGGCGGGGACGGTGAACAAGTTTTCGGTGTGGCATAATAATAGTCGTTATTGTTATACGTAGCCGATAGTTCGTTATTCACGATCATTCGTTTCCGCGTGTTGCGATTTTACTTAGTTTTTGATCGCGCGATTTGATCCGGTATGAATGACAGACGACGTTTTATTTGGATACAAATGATAAATATTATATTGAAACACAGTTTTTTTTTTTAATGTACGATAATAATATATTATAACGTGTTTAAATATTATACGAGTATATTATAATAGTAAGTACTTACGTATTTTCTTTACTATACCTTCGTCAATTCAGAATTATCTGTTACTTATATTATACTTATAATACTTATATTAAAACATGAGAAAGGAACAATATAATATATTATATAGTATCTGAAGTCTGGGCTACCATTAGTACCACTAATTTTGATTAATTAAAAGAATACCTAAATAATATCATTGAGTATATTCATAACAAATGTATACCAATACGGAAATATAATATATATATATATATATATATTGGCATAGGGTCAATAATATTTTGTATATATTATTTAGAATTTATGTAGCGTCAAGAATCTATTAATGCGAAAAAACAATTTGACTCGATTTTGTGATACATCAAAATTCTATTTCCGCCAGCAAACAATTTTTTAAAAAAATAAAAATATATAATAATAAAGTCTAAGCTATATTACATCATATATTAATAATAAACTTACTATTAAATTTTATAACATTCGTAATTTCGTACGTTTTTTTCCTGGAAATAGAACTGATTTTTTAATATTTTTATTAGACAGAACATAGAAATAATGAAATATAAATACTACTTATTATATATTTTTTATTTCACATATTTATATAATTAATTATATACAAATAGACTAAAGAAATAATTTGCCCACATAGTCCATAAACGGGGTGAAGTTGGAGACAAGATTTCTAATGTAAATATTTTTTTACTAAATAATAATAAAGTAATTAATATATAAATATAATACAATAAATAATTTTAAAAATTAAGAACTATGGTGAATTCTTAACCATATTGCTAAATTATACATAGTAAATATTAAAACAAAATGTTATATACCTATAATAATTATTGCTCAATTCATTCTATATCAGTACATTACTTGTATTTGACAAAATCCTTATACAATCTGAAATTCAAAAATTTTTTAATACTAATACCAAATTTAATACATAAATTAATACAGCTATTTAAGTAGTTTATTTTACCAAAGCCAGATTGTATTTTTGAATTATAAATAAATTATATTTGTGATTAAAGTTGATATCGTTTAAATATATATCATATAAATTTTATTGATTTTAGTTTACCTATTGATGTTTTCTGTATAATATATTTGTGTATAAAAAATTCTAACATATAGTGATGCTTTGGATAACAAGTTAGTGCAATTATAGTTCTTAATGCAATAATGTTTAATGGATATATAGAATTATAGACGTAGTACAATATGTATGTTAATAATAGTTAATATATAATGTTATAAACTGGTGATGCCACGAGACTTTCCATCCGACTGAATTCGCGGATGACAGTTTTATAAAATAAACACAGAGTCAGAGACGCTTATCATTAAAACGTATACCCAAGGGTATATTATCATGCATTATATTATTTTATCCGTTTACACGGATTGTATAATAATATTATTATGCCAATGTCCTTGAGCTACCACTGCGTACTATGTACCTTATATATCTAAAATATATTATTATTATGTTTATTACCTAACTACGTGTCTTATGTAAAACTACCGTGATACCAACGATATTACATTTTAATATAATATGTATAGCTATGTGCGTTTAATTAATAGGTACATACTGACATCACTTCAAAATTGAGTTTTTTTTTATAAATGTACAATGTTATAGTTGAAACTTTACGGTTTATGTAACTTACACCAAATTAACGAAGAAAAAAGCCAAACATTTTGATTTTGCATTCCTATAAAATGTTTAAGAAATGCCACTTATTTGTGTCTTTAAATAGGCACCGTGACTATTTTTGTATTATTTTATTTTTTATTCGTCTCACGTAAATTTGTTTGTTTTGTTTTATGGTGTAGATGGCGGGGTTTCTGCAGGATTCTGACGGTTCAGACTTACACGACATGAGTTCGGTAATCGAGGGTTTTCAGAAGAAAAACAGCGTCGGGTCTATGGGATCAACGACGGCGATGGCCACGACCGCCGGCAACCATATGGTGAGTTGCACAACCGATAAATGTTTATTATGTTATTATATGTATGTGTATAGTGTATGTGTGCGTGGGCGTAGTGGTCGTAGTCTTTATTTCGCGCCATTGTCTGCGGAATATTATAAACAATTCAATGGGAGATCGCAAACAAGAACTGTACCTATCTACATAACAATCATATGATTTATTTATTATTTTGCTCTTCTTTCGGTTTTATCGTTTTTATTCACAACTGCTGCGGTTGCCGATTCGGTATATAGAGAAAACGGAATTAACGCATTCACGAAACATTAGGGCTACAGCATTCGAAAAATCTGTGATATCTTAAAAATATCAAAGTACCTCCCGGTGCCCATAGATAATACGTAATGTATAATATACTAATGTAACTCTGATTAATTTATTCATGTGGTATTATACTTGAACTTAAATAATTTTTTCGTCTTCGAAATAAAAATCATTTTTACAATATTTAAATACAGAGATCTATTATTTATGAACTATATATCAGATTTTGAGTGTATTTATCTGAGAATATGATGTATTTGTTACTGTTTTTTTTTTTTTTTTTATTGAAATAATTTTGGGAAGTGAAATATGAATAAATTAATTAGTTTAACAGACATTTTAATACAATTTAATTTGAGAAAGTTTGAGAAAATAGAATCATTTATATAAGTATTCATAATATAGAAATCTAGATTACCTAGGTATAGGTAAAATCTGTCCAATGGCACAAAATGATAAGGTATGGTTGAATTTGTAGTTGATGATATTCACAATTTATTATTAGCAATAGCTAATTTTAAAGTAAAACACTAAAGACACGTTTATGGGGCATTTATGTTGTACCAGTTGTACTGAAAACCATGATAATTATCTGCGCAAATATTTTCCAATAGTTTAATATTTTTTTTTTGTGTTTTGTGGGGAATATTCAACGCGAATTGTTAAGAAACTTTGAAGCTATAGGAAGAAAACAATAGCGAAATAATATAACTTGATATATGTATTTTTACATAAGAAGTTTTAATTAATGTTGGAATATATTATAAAATTTATGTTGGGTACATAACAAATAATTGTAAATGTCATTTTAGATTCTGGGCGAAACGAATGTATTGAAATTATAATGATCTATTTTTAATATTTTTATTTCGTGTATGAGTACACGATAAGTTTTATGTATTATATTTTATAAGTATTAGTATTAAAATGTAGAATATTAACAAAATTCGTGAAAATCCAGAAAAATACAAGTTATTTTGTAGTTAAAAATACATAGACATTTTTATGTTTATAGTGTTTATACCTAAGCTATTAAATACGAAGTTTTTTATAAGTTATAACTGTCTATATAAAAAAAATTCTACCATAAAGCAAAATTATTTTTTATAAGCATTTTAAGTTTAAATTTTTAGGACATATAGTATTCATCTATTTAATAACTATGTTCTAACAATTTTTCTTTGTATTTGAAGTTAGAATTTTAACGAAATAAGTCAAACTGCGAAAAAATGCAAATTATTTCGTAGTTAGATAGTTAGAAATTTATAAAATATTTTCTTTTATTTTAAAACTATAATTAAAACTTTTACGTATATTATATTATTATGAATTTTACTATTCGCAATGATATTTTTGATTTATTTTAAGATAATGTCTATTTATATCATGAATTTATTTTTTCTTGTAATAATAATAGTAAAATAAATGTCTTAATTAATAGATATATTAAAAAAATATCACTTGGTAATATAGGTTGACAGGCAGTTTTCACTCAAAATTGTTTTTTTGTATAAAATGATATATCATTAAAATTTAATACACCTATAATATAGTTATCCATTCAACTCCTAATGTACAGTGGAGCGGTATCCACTTGCCTAACTTTTTAAGTTTTAAAATCGTGATTAAACTTACAATTTGTGAGAAATAAAATAAACTGTTCATAATATTATAAACATTTAACGAGATTTGGAGATAACAAATTTTACAACTAAAAATAATTTTTTTTTATCAGTATTTTTATTTATAAATATTATCTTTAGGAGTTAAAAATAATGATGATTTAAAGGGATACACTGTTCTTTAAAGTGTAAATCTGTTTTTTCTAAAATGTATATAAATGGTAGTGATATTGGATATATAGATGGTTTTTATTAAAACTGTGGTTTTTGAAAAATAATGTTTGAGCATTTTAAGATTTTCGTATTTTTTTGATTCTAGAAAATATCAAACTTATTTAATAACTTCCATGTTTTCTGATGCATTCATAACTATTGTATATTATACTTACGTAACAAAAATGGAGCTACACGAGTATTATGCACATGTTGAGGCGTGTCCGATGGTTGTATATAGCATTTATTTGGATCGCTCTAGTAAATGCATAGTATAGTAGGTATACAATAGTCTTTTACTATCCCAAATACTCAACTGCACATTTATACTCAACAATCTTTCATCACTTTAAGAAGTCGGAAGTCCACAAAAACAACACCACCAATATTTTTACATTTTTCAAACGAGTCAACTTAGATAAAAATTAAAAAGCTGTAAATAGTATATGTTTTGTTTAGTATTGAAATGCATAGTATAGTATGTAAATGTTATCCTAGAGTCTAGACTAATAATCATTATCGTCGAACACTTAATTTTAATAATAATAAAAAAAAATTGTTTCTTTTGGCAGTGTAATATAGAAACAGATCAAAGAAATTTAAATTCAGATCTAAGATCTATAACATTACTTTAGTCCGATACGTCCGATAATTAAATACCACTTAATATAATATACATATGTGACTACCGGCTACCTGTATTAATGCAACGGACAATAAATACCCAATGGATCGTATATTTTCAATCTGTCCGCAACAAATCATAAAAATTTCCGATAATTTGATGTTCGCACAAGGACTTAATTTAAATTTGAATTATTAGTCAATTATTTAAATACGATGCTTCTGCAGCGAGTGTAATGTATACACTGTATAATATCATAAGACATAACATATGTCCATTGTCCATATGCAAGTATATATACAATTTCTTATCATGCGCGTGAAATCAAATTTATATGACTCTTTTCCTTTCGTATATTAGAATTAATTATGATGGCATTTTATAACCTTGCAGTGATATCTCAGCACCGCCGAGGTCACATGCTTTTGAATACAATACATATACCTATAATACTAATAATAATATGGTCCTACAGCGAATCGAAGGTGACATAATAATAATAATAACGACAAAAGTAGTTTGTACGAAGAAACGTATGTAAATGGATGTTACGAAATAAAAATAATAATAATAATGATGAAGTAGGCCTACATACCTATTATTATTTATATTATGTATATTATTATTGTGTTGGCGTGGGCTGAAATTTCAAACGGAAACCCGTTGCACACGATTTGTTTTAATAAACCAAAATCGAAATTGATGGTAAACCATGATTCATCTTTTTACACCACATGTTCACATAATATATACCTTTTAAATCATGATATATCTACTATAATAACATGGGCAATGTGCATATAATATCTCCGGCTGCAAGAATTAACCACTGGTATTATGTTAATTTTTCATATTTCACAAACGGGTGCTTACCTATTGTTCGTTATAGATGACAATATATTTTCCTCCCAAAGTGTCATCATTACTCGTACGTACGTTTAAAAAAACTATCTTCATTTTTATTTAGTATATATTTGATCTACATACTAGTATAAAGTCAAAAATAAAAATAATAAAATGGTAAATTATTTTATTATTTACCTAATTTACGTAAAATATGGCGGGAAAACATTTTTCAACATCCACATTTAATATTTTTTTTTTATTATATTATAAATAATTGGTAATTATCATATCATTATATAAACTACTAACTAATATATTATTTAAAAATAAAATAAATAATATATATAATAACCTATGTCAATTTAAAGTAATTGATGAAAAATAAAGCTTGAATAAACTTATTTTGTAAAATATTTTTTTATTTCTGCATTACTGTCCACGCACATTATACTACAGAATAAGGTTATCACAAATTACAATTTATTGAAAAGAATACTTAAGTTCGAATCCAATTTGTATTCCATGCTTTGTGTTTTGTACTTTCAAAAATATTTATTGTGTTAGAAGGAGTACATTTAAATTTCACCAGTACGCCCATCAATTTAAAATGATATTTACATCGTTTATCATATTATGTTAAATTTTAGAAAAAATGCCTCTTAACTTATTTATAGCTGACTGTTATTACAGTCATAATAAGTATTTAATATTACTTCGTTTGAATAAATTTGATTTTACAAAATAAACTCAAATAATGAACCATCGGTTACAATTTTTAATTTCTTAACTTGACCACAAAGTTATCTCGTGTGCTTTTATGTTCAATATATAAATCATATTTCGGAGTCGTTTATATAGGAAATATTTGAAATATTAACGTGATACAAATGGTGTTGATAAATTTATATAAGCTTATACATAGACTATAATGAATACGTTAAACTACAATTAAAAAACAAATTTAAATTGATAAAAAATAAAAAACAAAACGAAAATGTTTGATTTGATTTGTTTTCAAAAGGCGTCGTCGAAGAAGAACACGTCGTCGTCGTCTTCGAGTTCACGGATGGAGTCGTCGTCGTCCACATCGTCTACGTCATCCTCTTTGAAGCACGTCCTGCACCGACAGGTGTCTGAAATGACGACCACGTCATCTGAACTTCAAAACTCTCAGCTGCTTCAGCAGCGGATACTCATGGACAGCGGTGACGTTTCCGCGGTCAACGCCACGAGCACCGATGACGTGGATTGCAACCTCGTCGACGGGACAGACCCGCTGGTCACGTTTCCCGAGTCACCTCCTGTTTTGGTGTCCAACGTGTCGCCACTGATGCATGTGTCCACCACCCGCCCCAAACCGGTTCGTGTGGCCGTGGACGGACGACTGAAACACCCGGCTGCGACCACAGCGGCGACCACCGAGCGGCGCGTGTCCACGTCCAAATTGGTCCAAGAGGCATATGAGTCGTCATCGTCGTCGTCAAGCAGCAGCACCAGCAGCACAGTTTCCGATTCGCAGGACGTGCTGAACGGTGACGTCCACAAACTACATGCGGCCAATACGATCCGAGCAAAGCTCGCCGGAACTATCGGAAGTACCATTGCCGACCACGACACCGAGACCGCTCTGAACAAACTCCAGGTACGGACGTGACGTGATTATATGGTCGGGAAGTTTAATATTATATTATAATTTATAACTGGCGGATTGTATCTGGAACTGATGATATTTTGTATCTTAAGACTTAATAGTATACTGCAATACTGCAAATGATGAAACCAGACATTCCTATCATATCGGCTCAGGTGCGCAACCCTCGAGTGTCCCGATAGTTTAGGTATATTGTGATTTCTAATCTCTAGTCCTTGACCCGTAGGTGTAGCGAGATCGTGCGTAGGGAGAACTTTACAATCGTTTTTTATAAAATTGTCGTTGAAAGTGAGTCACTATACTCACTGGTACTCAATAGCTAAAGCATGAATATTATATTTATAAATTCCTTATTTTAAATTATTTATACGTCGGTTGTTACTCGTTATCGATGTTATCAATGGACAACGATCAACAATTTTTACGTAAATATCCGGAATGATCTAACAAGAACATGGATAGAATTTTGTAAAACTAGGAATTTGGTTTTTATCCCTTCCATTTCTTCTCACTGGAAAGTTTTATTAAGCAAGTTTTATGAGCAATTCAACACATGTGTTCAAGTAGTTTTGTTGGATCATATTTTATTAATAGTTTTTCATACAGCATTTGATTTTATTTTATATTTTATAAATAATAGATATGCATCGGAGTAACTTTTTCTAAAGATATTTGTATGGTTTCAAGTCTTCGGGTATTAAATCCCAAATTTCTATTATAAGCCATACAACATTAATTGCGAACAGGTATGACTAAAGGTAAAAATTATGGTCCTTTGTATTAAACATTTAAAATTTAGATAAATCTCTTTAAAATTTATTTATACAATTTATATTTGCTGATTTGTCCAAACTCGTATTTTGGAGTAGATTATTAGCCAATGATATAATCTTCTTAGAATGAAATAGATAAAATAATATTGTAATTATGCGTAATTGTACGACTTAATAAAATATGAAATGACGACAGAAATTAATACAAATAATATTCATGTTGTTAAGGTTGGTCAGTATATCTGGACGAACGAGATCGCGCTGCTAGTATACGAATTTAGAGGCGTTTCGCAGAGGAAAATTTAATATTATTGCATTCATCATTTAATTTAAAGTATTGAATATTATGATCTATCTGTACACTGTATATAGATAAGCGAAAAATGATCGTTACCCACTCGTAAGATCGTATCGTTAAATCTCAAATGTTTACTTTTATTTTGTATAATTGGCAGGGACATTTCATAACATAAAAACGTATGTTTAAAACACAAAAAACCCTATGTATAGTACGCTATTCACCCACTGATTATTACTAATTGAATACAATAATACGATAGGTCACGTACAATTTAATACATTATATTCTAAGAAACATTTTGATAAAATACAAAGATTGACATTTACGGCCGTCCATCAGATCTCTTTTAAACAACTTAACCGGTAATAATAAGTAAATATCAAACAAATTAACCAATCGTTCAATACAATATTTAACTTGCGGATGTCCTATATTGCACGTGTCATTTCATTCATGTACGTCATTTTCGGCGCCACTAGTGGTATATACATCAGGTGTTGTTCCGCGCGAGGGGGGGGGGAGAGGACAACTCTGTCTTGGTTGATTGCACGTCGGTCGCGCACGCGTAAAATAAACAAAACAAGAAATTTATTATTATTATTATTATTATTATTACGACACTTGAGTGATTTATCGCGCGTTTATTCGTATGCGTATAATATTATAACCAATTTAATAATAATAATAATAATACGTACACGGACCGGTCGTCGCGAAGACGATGCGTGGGCGTGAGAGAGACAGAGCCAGCGAGAGATCGATGACGGGAAACTGGTTTGCTCGCGCCACTCACGGACTCGGTGTCGCTTAATTCTTTTTTACTCGTGCGCACTCGCTTTTCGTGACATTTCGTATTCCTTCGCGTGTCCACCTCCGTTAATATAACGTCGTCTCGATATTCCAGTCCGTTTACTACCGGTCGGTCGTGGTGGCTACTGGTGCCGCCGCAGCAATAAAACCCAACGGAAAACAAAGCGAAATAAAACCCTCTTCTGTGCGAACTCGTTTCCGATTATTATACGTATACGTATATTATTATTGTTTATTGTTGCGCAAGTGTGGCGCGCCTTTAATTTTATGCGGTCGTATAATACGCGTATACGGCTGACGACGACGCGACGACGGCAATAATGCAGGCGCCTTTCGTGCCGTGGTTTCCTCGACCTACGCGAAAAGCGCCGCCGTCCAGACGGGGTTTCGTTTTGTTTCTCGTTTTACAGGTGGCGCGTGACCTCCGCCATCTGTTCGAAAAACAACACCCGGACACCAGTGCCGCACTTTCGCACCCGAAACCCGTCCACTATACTATACACGGTCCGGTGTATTTTCCGACGTTTTCTGCTATACAGACGATTTATGAACTGTGCACAGTGCTACGAAAACTACACGGGTGGTGGCGATTAAGGTGACACGCGGATCGCGCAGAAACAAATTAGATTTCCCTTCATCGCTTATTCAAGACTATGAGTATTGTTAAATTGTACCGAATTATCAAGTTTTAGTTGTGAACAAGACAGTCGTGTAATGTTCATTCGTTAATAGACAACAATGATAAAATTAGTAAAAATAAATAGTTTTAAAATCAAAATCTGTGTCCACGACGATAGTTCTATCAAAAATGATGACCTGCTAGAATTTTCGTCTGCTTCAACTACTATGCAGCTTATTTTCTTTTAAAAATTTGAAATTCACTTAAATTTATCATCACTGATCTCGTTGATTTAATGCATAGTTTTTTCTCTAACATACCCGCTGTAGTAGGATCAATTGCAGAGTGGGTTTTATAGATAAAAAAAACCGTTTTGTTCTTTCGTTACAGCAATTTCTATGATAAGATAAACACGCATTATACATGACTGTATAGACTCGCGTGATAAAAATCTATATTATAATGATACAATAGCGTCGGTAAACACACGTGTGACATGAAATGGTATATTGTCGTGTTGAGTTTTGGTTTGTGTGCTGCAGAGATGATGATCTGAGGGAATAAACCAATACCTAATACGTGCTCGTATTCATTTTCGGATCACGTTTTTCAATTAAAAATTTTACGCTTTCTGCTATATTATATTATATTTTAATGCATTATGAATATACACAGGTGTGGTCAAACCGACCAAAACAAACTATGACCATTACCTGAAATAAACCGCTAGATAGATCTAAACACGAGATGAAATAACACATTAGAAAGTCGCCTTTAAAAAGAGTCGTCCTTGGTCGATGTCAATATCATATTTGCATATTCGTATTAAAATAATTATTGAAACAAAAAACGAGTATAATTTACGGCCGTTAAATTAAAAAAAAAATTTATATTCATGATGAAATATGTTATTTTTCATATAACTATTGTGATTAATTATTTAAAATCATAGTGACAATTTCTTAATCTGCAAAGAATTAAGTATTTTATTACTGTAATTATGGTTAACAAATAACAGTATACTATTATTTTTGTCATCTCTAGTGGTGGATTTGAGAGGAGGGGGCAGTTTACCCTTGGCCTTGTTTTTAATGTTAGATACCAGTCCATGTACATTACATTATGGTATTAATAATGCATTTTTCTAAAGCAAATAGTTATTTATTTTTTCTTAATTATTCCGTTAATATTACTATAGCAATAGTAGGTATGATAAATAATAATATTAATGAATACTTCACACGAGTCTAATTTTAATCTATAAACATATCGTAGTATATAAATATAATAGTTATAATGTAAAAAAAGTATCATAAATTAGAAATTACTATTATGTATAAGTTCTTCCCAAAAAATGACACGAAATTGTATATCATGTTTAAAATATTATAAAAATATAATATTATTACATTGCATGACAAAAATATTAAGAATGAATTTACATTTATGTAAAATTGTAATTTTACATGAATATAATATTTACCTTTTATGCGATACAATGTTTATTCAACACTTTTAATATTATATATTAGTTTTCTGATAAAAAGTAACGTGCCTACTGAATGTAGTTGTATATATAATATAATTTATTAATTATTTACTGTTAATTGCTATTGTATAATATTGGCGTTATTATTTTTCATGTCAAAGGTATACATACCTACGTGACGGTTCATTGTGGGTGTTTGATTTAAAGCTTTTTACAATATAATATATATCCTGCCTGTATTATACGTAGTAAACATACTTCAACCACGTCCACATGATAATAAAAACCTTTAATCGCGCAAATGTGCATATATGGTTTATTATAATTACGAAAAATTCGTAGATAAAAAGCATCACAAATCCGATTTATTATTTTGTTGAAGAAGTAGTATGTATAAAAATATAATATTAGACTATCGTAAATGGATTTGTTTACATTATAATAATATTATATACCGCCGAGTAATTAAACGTTTGTTATCGATGGTTTTTAAGTGCTCAGTCGATAATTCATTTTAACAATTTAATAGGTAAATTTCTTTTTTTATGGGTTATTGATATGTTATCGTATATTCGTAAAAGTGTTGGCTTTCATATTTTATGAATTTATATTAAGTAATATTATATAAACGACTATCACGGTGGAATGCACCACACTATGTATATTACGTCGTAATTATTATAAACATCCATCATTCAATTATGTATAATATTATGTATTAGTAAAATTATTGCAATAGGTAGGTAAATATCTATTATATTGAATCGAATATAAATCGCAAGTGTAAAATATTTGTGCAAAAGAGTAATTTGACCGATCAATTAGTTTATGACACATTATATATAAATTGTAGTCCCGACAAGACATTATTTTAGGATAATCTGAATATTATATGACAAACCTTTTTATAACTGCTAATTTAACACTATGTATCGATGAATAGGTATACAAAGTATATAAGCATAAGTATGTAGTCAAATTAAGAATATTTTATGATTTAACGCGTCCACTAACCTGTTTAGTATAATAAACGTTAAGGTTAGTAGCGAAAAGTAGCGAGATTTAGTTACAGAGTTTTCCAAAAAATCATAACAGTATATAGTTTCTTTGTGTCTTGCTTATATTTTAATATCATCACTGATGTAGGTGGTTCAAGTTATTTTGACATTATTTATAAACTGTATAACGTCTTAAGTGGAGTTAAGCAGGGCTTAGTTCCCGGGCCTCACACTTTTTACTTAAGTTTGGGGTCTCGCGTTCAAAGAATAAAAAAATAAGAAAATTGATTTCAATTTTTTTTTTTCATTGCATTTAAAATTTATATTTACATTTTTTTTTGCTTTTAAATATAATTTATAAATCAATAAAAAAGTGAATAACTAAAGATATTTGTAAATATAAGTATAATATGTTAGAATTCGCATTTATTATTGCACCGTTTAGTTGCTATATATATACTCGTAAGGAAGCATATTGTAGACAGCTTAATTATATTTACATTTGTCGACAATAATTATAGGCTCCTTATTAGAATAGAAAGAGAGAGCACAAGACGCCACGAGTACTTGTCAATGAACTAGTTGTGTGATGCCTAGTCGTAGTACTTGATATTTTCTTGATAGGATTAATGACATTATTAACTAATAGATCTTTAGTGATGATAGCAGATAGTTTAACAACCGCGTGGTAATGTTTGCGTGTTCGAGTTGATTGAAAAAACAGAGTTTCTTAAATATTTTGGTCCTATAAACATACAATTTCCCATACGTATAGACTATAATATACGTCATACTATAATTCTATCGATTTAGTTATCGCGTGCTTCAAGTTGCTAACTATCGTGGCGCCGACCCAGGATTTCTCTACAATGTGGTTGTTTTGATACGCTCTTGTCCACGTGAACTATTGATAAGATATTAAAATACGTTCCAAATACGACGATGATATAATAATAGGTAATACTGATATGATATCTGTGTCCGATTTATACCGATTTGCACCGAATTGTGTAACTTTTGTGATCGAATTTTAGTACACAATCGTTTATTTTAATAATCAATTCGGATGTAATTGTAATACCAAAATCCTTTTTTTTTCTTGAGGAATTAAAAACATAATATTATTATATTGAACGTTACAGTGTTTTAGAAAAACAATAATTATTTAAATTATATACTGCGGAAGTGGTTATTATTGTTTGACTACCACACGTGTACACACGTTTACATGCATACTGTTACTGTGTACAAATTTAGTGATAATTTGTCACTAAGACATAACAGTATAAACGTATGTATCGAACGAAGGAAGAGTTAAAAAAATAAATAACTGTAGTCATTGTATATATACACATATTTTAATATCGTTCTCATTAGTCAAGACTCTATATAATTATAATTTGACCGTGTTCATATTATTTGTATACTAATACAATAATGTATCTAGTTAGGGTCCAAGACGTTCACGTTTGATGGTCATCGTAGAACGATCTAACTCTTGCGATACACTTACATGCAGTTTGCTTCGGCCAAATTGATGTAAAAAAGTATACCACATAAAATGCCTGCGAATCGTGTGTTAAATTATCCGTAATAAACAACCCTGCAGTTTCAATAAATTATTAAAATTTAAATAAAAGAGAAATAATAAGACATAGCTACTATGAGGACCTTCTGAATTCTGATCATCGTAATTTTGAAGTCCTAAATTCAAACTATGTATATGTACTACAGTAGTTGCGTTGGTTTCAAAAATCAAACCCATGTCACTTGAGTACTTACTAAATTATTTGTAATTTTTCTCCGCGTAGATGATATTATAAATGTATTATTTGTTCGTATAATATATACGAATAATGATATTATGATCATAAAATCGCATTCGGAGTAAACAGTAACAGTGGAATAATTGCATGCGGCAAAACAATGATATTCCTTCAAAATAATATCACTCACGTGATAAAACATAATTACGAGCGCCTCGAAGCAAATTGCATTACCGTATAAAATATTATTGAATTACTCGTATGTAATATTTATCGTGCAGCGTTCAATGCACAAACATTATTTTATGGCTCCGAATAATTTCGTCCGTGTTATACTGTTATTTACGAGACGGCGGTGAAGGCAAACTCGGCAAATTTCTTATTTAATTTTTTCTTTCGATATTGAAACGCGTGTACGACTGATGTTCTAACATGGTTCACATTATAATAACAATATTATGGTTGCAAATTGCAAATTGCAAAAAAAAAAAACCAATGAATTTTTCCATAGTCATCAAAATACGCGCATTAATCGTTCGTCTCGAAAACCAATAATTAATGGTTTTTTTTTTTCAATTCTCGCGTTGCAATTTTTTCTAGACCCACATACAATACTTGTCAACTATAATATGTAAATACAATAATATCTATACATCTCCAGTGCACTGCAGTCGACGTGTACATTTCGTGTAGTAATCTCTTGACGTTCAGTCGCGCCAGGAAATCGTTAGTTCAACTGTTGCTAATTAAAATATAATCATCATGACATACTATAATAATATTATTATTGTACATAATTTCAACGGTAGTCGATATGTGATTGATTTACAATGCAGTTATTATTAATATTTTTATAACACTGCAGGCTGCAGCTGACACGCGATTGCAAAACGTGTTTGTTATTCAAGTGAGGTTTGTACGCGGTGCAAATATAATATATTATATAATACGAAACAATTGCTGTCGAGTGTGATTTATTATTAATATACCGAAACGGCTAATTACGTTAAAAAATAAATTGTTATCGGTTAAGAATCTCTTGAACGTATCGTCCGGTCGTTTTACGATGGTTATTATTATTAAGATTCGCGTCCCGCGCAGACAGATGCTATTAAACACTATTATGTTTTATGATATCATTACAACAACATAGCATATATCTACGAAAACCAGTTGTATTGTGAGTGTGCTGTTCGGTGCGCACATAATTAGCAACGATTAGTTTCTTATTAATTATTACCAATTCTACGAAATCACCATACGACAGATTTGGTATAATCGATAATATTTTATTAGTCATATCGTTCTAATTTTTCATATTTTATTATTATTGCATATTATTATAGTCTCTATTCACTCGATGTATAGTGATGATCGTACAGTGTACAACAACGCACTGCGTAACGTGTGGTGCCGCATATTACTCTTCATATTTTTGAAAATCGACGTTTTTTAGATAATTATAATATAATACTTTTAAGTTCAACAATCTGGAAATATACAAATAAAATATAGTATGCACTTTATTGTTCCGTTATTGTGATTGAAATGGCTCAAATCTTTTCTTCGATGCATTCTAACGAGATATTGTTTAGACATTTTCAAAAAATCTCCTTTCGTTCGGAAAACTTCAATTGCCAAGTAAGTGATTTTTGGTTTGTTCTTTCGAAATCCTCTAGTAGATGGCCACGAATAAATCTTAACTATCGTCTAGAATAATCGGTTTTATAAGTCTTATTGGTCTCCTGAGGGTATAATTATCTATATTTAACATGGGTTAATTTATTATATCATATTCGTACAGTTGTTATTTACATTTTTTAAAATCTATTATTATTTTTAACTATTATTAAAACAACTCTGATCCACTAAAAGTCGTTTCTCTTTTTTATCCACACACACACACTTTTTTTTTACTTTATTACTCGCGCACTCTAATTTGGTAATTGAACACTATAAAACGTTCTTGTTGTCGAGAGCGGATCGTTTTTCAATACTGAGGGTACGTAACAAATGTATTACTCGATCGATACTTCGGCAGCAGAGTGTTCTATATAATAATATATAGACTATTAGATTATTATCATTGTCGTCGGTATTATTTTTCGGACTCGGCGGTAGCGCCCAAGTCGGGCAACCAAACGTACGACGTAGCCACCGTTTTTATTGCCGTCCCCGACCCCGGCGTATCGTTACAACCACAGCGGGTCACGCACACGCCTTTTGGCCCCGTCGTTATAGTCACGTAAAACTTAAAAACAAAAATAAAAATAATAATACTGAAAACTCTGTCGGAAAACTCCGTTTATTCGCTCGCAGTTTTCTCAGGTCCGTAGTAGCTGTTGCAGGCGGGTATATGCACCAGTGCACCACCTGCAGTTCGTATGTATTTGACTAATGGTTATTTTTCGCGTACTGATACACGTCAAAACTGTGTCGTTTTAATAATATTATTGTCGTCATCAAAAATCGTCTTGACGGCGGAGTAAATACGTCTGCTTCGGTGTGGTTATATTATGCGCGGCGTTTGGCGGTTAATGAGCGGTAGCGGCGGTGCGTTCAAAGCGGCCGAGAAAATGAGTACGTTCAAAGGGACCAAGGTAAATAATGACGAAAAAATCGTAATGGAAACAAAATATTATAATAAGAAAATAACCGTAAGGCGATTCAACAATGTTTGATACCTAATTATTTAGTAGAAAATACGTTACATAAAAATAGTATTTAGGTGTACCTATTATTTAAAAATATGTTATTATATTAATACTGTCATGTGGTAAACGGCATATGCAACGGCGGCGCTAAAAATACAAAGAATTTGATTTTAGTGGCGGCGGCAAGTTGTGTTTTTTTTTATACATTCTTGTACAGCGAAGATAAATCAAACGAGTGTGCGTCTTGGCAAGTCAGCCAAATTTATTTTGGTGTATAGTACCGCCGACACAATATATACACATACATTCGCAAAGATCTTATGTTTTTTCTTCTTGTATCCTTTTATTTTTTCCTTCGTCTTAAGCCAAAATAACCGATAAACGAGACCGAAACCCAATTCACGGCCAATCCGCTCTACGCGAAAAGGGGGAAGTAAATATTCTTCAACTTTTTGGCCGTATGTGCGTATTGACGCCGCCACTACACGTCCTTGAACCGTTTGCCACAAACGCCGCCTGCGCGTGAAACGAAAACAATAATAATGTTATTATTATTATACACCTATATAAAATCGTCATATCGACCCAGGTCGTTATGTTTCCATATTGTATGTATGGCACGCAGATAAAAACAGTTAACATTAAGGTATATTATGTATAATATAGTCCAAACAATCGCGACTGTTGAGTAATTTGCATTTCAAACGATTCCGAATACTATAAGGAAATGTTGTGATTGCGACTTAGCAATCTATATGGCGATTGGTCGATAACGTATAGGTACGTTTAATTTTTTAGTTAGAATTTTGGTGTTACGCTATTAGGAACAATTTTGTTGGATTCATTGCATACGATATTAATATTATTTCGAACTACAAAGTTTTCCACTGCTAATTATATCAAGACAGCAGTCGTGAAATTTTGTTTTGTAATGATCACATTTGAACATGGTAATTTCTTCAAAGGTAAATATTTCTACTATAAGTTATTACCTCACCTTTCATTCACGTTTGATATCATCGTAGACACTCGGTCTACAGAGTGGTTGTTATTGCAATTTTAATGTATATTGCACTGTGTTAAACGCGAACAAATTAGTTACTGAAAATATTCAAGGACATCTAAATCGTGTGTAATTTTCTATTCATTATCGATTAGTTGGTTCTATATACGTAGGACGGAAAGTAAATAAAGAATATAAATTCCAGAACGTAATTTCACGTTAAGCCGTCGCTCATTCAATTATCCGTTTCATGTGATCGGATTTTTGTTAATTAAAACAATATTATATAGTTTCATTGATTTGAATTTAACACTGCGGACAAAGATATTATCATGTTAGAAATTAGAAAAAAATATTTTTCTTAAAATATATCCAATACGACGAATCCGTCAGAATGTCAGATAATGTTATAATAATATAACTTTCACATTAAACATACAGTGTGATCTTATCGTTTATATATTAATCATTATATCATAATTATTATATCTGCGAAAATTTTAAAGTGAAAGACATTATTAATGTCAGCCTTAGAATTTTATACGTTAAAAAAAAATTCAAGCAACTGTATGTGTGTGTGTGTCTTTAATTCTAAAGTCTTAACACGCCGGTTATTTATTCAAATAGTGTTAGGGAGAGAATGGTTGGATGTAATCCAAAATATCCAAACTCCAATATTCTAATTTATTCGGAAGATTGTGATGCGATGATTAGCTATAAAATGCCAATTGGGAAAATGTATATTAAATCGGTTTTTAATTATAATCAAAAAGTTTTTCATAGTCGCGATGGAAAGCAAGCCGAATGATAGACAATTTGCGATTGCAAATTGCAAGTATATAATATGACTTACCTTAGTCGTAAACAATTAATGGAAATGTTCTTAGGAAAAACAAAATTTAAAAATATACACATTTAAAACACCATTAATAATATTTTAATATATTGTACGTTTATGTACGGCGAACGACCAAAAGAAACTGTTGATCACGTGTAACAAACGTTTGTGGGGGCATATCGTCTACTCGTAACATAATACGTTTATTTTGCACACGGCAATATATCGTTTTTTTTATTATAACTATTACACCCGAATAGGTATTGGGACGTCATCGTTGGAGCGGTTGTTGAGCAATATAAATACAAAAAAAAAATACAATGTCTCCTGAGTTTTTTCGCACTTTTCCTCGTCTCCATATTATTCTGTGGGAGTTTATGTATATAATAATATGTGATGATAATATGCCCACACTCAAACACGAACGTTTACACACACGCGCGTACGACTTAGTCGAAAATTCGCGATTGTCTAAGTTTAGTTTTACAATAAACACCGCCGCCACCACACAGCTGCAGTACGGTATTTCAGCAGTGTTTTTTTTTTCATGTAACGTAGACGTAAAATAGTATACGATCTTCTTCAAAGTCATCGCTCTGCATAGTCGCGTTTGAATCAGTATCACTGATTTTTCTTAAACATTTTTCACAGGAAAAAAGATTATTGAAAACTGGAGAACTATCTCAACAGGAAAACCAAAACATAAGTGCTGCCACGATGAAAGTGCAGACCGATTCGTTTAGTTCGGAAAAGGTATGCAACGATTGTTCTGTTCATATTATTGTATAAATGTATATATCATTACAACAGTCGTGATGAAATTTATTCGCGTCATATAAAAAAAAGATCGTGGATGTTGATCTGCTTGCTTTTATTATTATTATTACTATTAAATACGGGAATTTTAAAGTTATAGTTGATACAATTTTTGATATAAACAACAATGGTAAAACCATTTTTATTTTTTATTAAACGTGATAAATTCAAAATTATAAAAATACAAAATCAGAATTGACCATTATTGTTAAAATCTGTGTAAAATCGTCGAAGCGGGACCACGTGCGTGAGTATGGTGCTCATAGATATGTAAAAAACTGATGTGTATTACTTATTATACGAGTAAATCATATATCTGCTTCTTTGTTTAATATTCTCAATCTAATATTCCGAAGTAACATGACGATTGACAGATTTATCTCTCCCCCACCCGTCTTTCACACATGATTTGCGAGCCGAAATAAGATGGTTCATATCATTCTTATCCATATCGTCTTTTATTTAAACGCATCCGATATCTAGTTAATTGCAATGTATAATAATACAATGTCTCCCACCATTAACGTGACAGCGCCACCTAGGACAAGTAGTTACATATTATATATATATACGTGCTTTGTGAAATTCGAACGGAGTAAATACCTGTACTCGGTTAAGACAGTCGAACGGATACTACTGAAATCAATGGCCCGTGAGTTGTTGTCTCATACAATTATATTGTTAAAAGTATATTTTTTACTAATTAAAAAATGAAGACAATTGCCGAAATAGTTTGAAAAATACAATCAATTGACTCTGAACGCACATATAAGTTTTACATCCTTCTTTTAAACCTTGGAGATATATAACGATATTTGTAAGAATAGTTAAGAGAATTCGAATAATCGACAAAAATATTAAAAATATTGAGTACAAAAAAGTGGTTCACTTTGGATATTACTATATTAGACTGATTTAATATTTAAATAAATAACTAATAAGTATATTTGAAATTAAGTTTAATGTTGATTAATATTACATTATGCATAATTTTTCAAGCTGTATTAACTATGGTTGAAACCACATACACATTTTTTATATGAAAATTTGCTATGAAAGAAACAAAAAATTTTTTTTTTTTAGATTTATAATGGTTTCAAAATTTGTCTTTAAGCCTAATTAAATAATGCTAAATATTTATAGAACTAGCTAAAAAAAAAAAATTAAATAATTATTATTTTGAAATTTTGGTATTATAGTTACCATATTGTGTTTTTTGTAATAGTATACAATTAAGTTGATGGGATTGCCTCAAAACAAAACGGTTTTTTCATTTAATTTGAGTTAAATTTTTCATGTTCAAATATTTTAAAAATGTCTATTAAAAAAAAGAAATTATTACTACTAAAATTTAACGCACAGGTGTGGTCGCAACAAAAATTCACATATTACTGTGCATAAATTATGCAGATATGATATTGTTCACAACTATATGTATATTGGCCATATTGAACGAAAAATTACAAAACGTGATAATAAACGGATGTCAAGTGTAATCGAAACGCGTAGTACCACTAAAATACAGTATTGAAGTAGTGGTTAAATTTGTAATAAATGAGTGTTATAATAATACTACACTTGAGACTTGATATTATCTCTATCGAGTCTATCGCATAGCTAACCACGTTTAAATGGAATTAAAACAATATCATCCACTAATATTTCACTATATTTTCGTTACAAGGTGAAAAATTTGTTGTATATTTCAAATGTCATATATTTATCGAGATATGAATTAACATATAACGGTTATGTCGTTTGAAACTAATCATAAATATGAGAAATATTATTAGATAATAAAAAAATTAAAAGAAGTAATTTAACATTTTTTTATTTTTTTTTTTTTATTTCAATCAAAATGGATATGATATATTATTTTTACAAATGCTATTTTTGATCTGCCTATACATATCTCCTGTAAGCTTATAATTTGTGACGGAGATAGGGATTTATGATTATAATTATTAAAAAAGATGTACATTTAAAAAAATTACAGGTAATAATAAATTATTGGTCCCAGAATTTATAAGTTAATTTCATATTATACAATTCTTATACCATTTTCGTAAAGATCTAAATTTCGATCGATCATACATTTGATCATAATATTATAATAGTTTCACTAATCGTAAATTATAATTTCTAGAAAGCTTCAAGCGCACAACAACAAAGACAAACAATAACGTCCTCAGGAATGTTCAACCAAGAAAAACATATAGCTCAGTCATCACAATCGAACTTTACGTTCACTAAAAAAGGCATTTGTACGAGTTCAAAAGCCGTGTCATCTGCTACTTCACAAGTAATAACACATTTTTTTTTTAATTGATCAGTTCTGTAATTTATTCGTATAAATTTTGTTTCACTATAATATAAGATATATTATTAAATTTTAATTACTAATAACATATCACAAACATTATAGCTATCTGAATTTATTTTTATCTTAAGAATTGGATGATTGAAATTTTAATTTATATACTTTGCGTTTAGTAAATTTTGGTCTTTTATTGGAAAGACAATAATACAAATTACAATACAAATCATGGGTTCATAAAATATATGTTTAAATTGTATACTATAATTAGGTTATGTGTTGCCACACATTTTATTTAAATTGCAATAAAATATTTTGTAGAATGTTAGTAATTAGATTCTAATTAAATTTATAGTCTTCTCACAACGGGTCCTCTTCTGGTGGCAGTGGTTCATCACCTCCATCGACACACGTGATTAGAAGTGTCGACGATCTGTTAAACACTAATTTTGATGATCTAGACCAGATGCGAGAAATAGCCAACACTCAAGATGTGGAAAACGCCATAAAAAAGTATTCGCTGTACCTGGAAAACGCTGTAAAAGGACTGATGAGTGGAAAATATGCAGATGCTAAAGGCCCGATAATGCTCAACAAAATGTTCGACATGATTTGCAAGGCGTGGGCCGTGCCGACCTACGAGCTTGGGTACGCGTTATGTAACACATTCCGGGATTGTGGTGGTATGGATTTGTTGATCAACAATTGTGTGTCTAAAGACCAAAAACTCCAGTTCTCCAGTGCCAGATTACTGGAACAATGTTTGACTACTGAAAATCGCTCATACGTAGTGGAAAACGGGCTGGAAAAGGTCGTACATGTAGTGTGTGCATACAAGAGTCAAGTAAGCTCGGCCGATCAATCTAAAGTCAGTACTGGTGAGTAATTTTTTTTTCACATATCCGAAAACAAAAACAATATTTTTCGTTTCAAATTTGTAACCGACTGTGCATAAATGCCATGCCAGGTGGTGTCGAACATTTGTAAAAAAAATATGGTTTTAACGTTCTAAATGAAATATTAACACTTTAATATGGTTTAAATTAAAATAATAAAATACGAAAATGCCGTTATCAATCAAATAGAAATTAAAATTAATTTCGTATGTACATTAGTTAATTCTTACGATGCGAAGATATATAATATTTAATACTATATAAAAGTGATGATATATATATATTAATTTTTTATCTCATTCATTATATTTCGTTTCGAACGCATTTGGACAATATAAATAGTATTATATTTAAATTGCTGCTAAATATCATGGTACTATAACGAAGTATGAATATGTTTTAGGAATTCTTGAGCACCTATTTAAACACAGTGAAATGACATGCAGCGATGTTATCAAACTCGGTGGCTTGGACGTATTGCTGTACGAGTGTCGCAGACGAGACATCGCTACCCTGAGACACTGTGCCGGTGCACTAGCCAACCTCTCGCTATATGGAGGTGCTGAGAATCAAGAGCTGATGATCAAGCGTAACGTGCCTACATGGTTGTTCACGTTGGCGTTCAATACGGACGACAACATCAAGTATTACGCGTTTTTGGCTATAGCTGTTTTGGTAGCCAACAAAGAAATTGAAGCGGCCGTGCTCAAGTCTGAGACTCTGGACCTAATCGACCCGTTCGTCACCACCCACACACCGTCAGAATTTGCCAAGTCGAATCTAGCCCACGCCCACGGCCAGAGTCACCATTGGCTAGAGAGGTTGGTCCCTGTTTTGAGCTCAATCCGGGAGGAAGCATGCAACTTGGCCGCTTTCCACTTTTGCATGGAGGCTGGCATCAAAAAGCAACAGGGCAAGACCAGTATATTCAACGTGATTAATGCTGTTGAACCACTGAAGAAAGTGGCCAGTTGCCCTAACGCCATAGCATCCAAATTTGCTGCCCAAGCATTGCGACTGATCGGCGAAGAAGTACCGCATAAGCTAAGTCAAAAAGTACCACTGTGGTCACCCGAAGACGTTCAAGAATGGGTCAGACAGATCGGCTTCAGCGAGTGCTCTAAAAACTTCGTGGATAGCCGAGTAGATGGTGATCTGCTGTTGCAGTTGACCGAGCAAAATTTGAGGGACGACATCGGAATACATAACGGAATCATGCGAAGAAGGTCAGTATACCACCAATCACCATATAGGTAGTTAGTATTTGGAAGTTTCACGAAATACACAATTTTTATAAAATTATTTTGTATGCGTACCTACTGTACAAAACTATTATACATTTTAAATATATAATATAAATCAGAAAATATCACTTGTCTTATCAACACATTGTCGATAATGTACAACATGTGCATACAGTTAAATATTATCTTTTAACATACCTAAATCAAGTAGACTTAGTGGAAATGATAACACACTAGTGATAATAAATTATGATATTTAAATTGATAGGTAATAAAATATTGAAAAATGACTAAATGTATCTACTTACAATTTACGTACCTATTACAATAGTTTTTCTATTGTCATAATAACAGAGTTTTGTAAATTTGTTACAAAAATTCTAAAAATTAAAATATTATAAAATGTATAAGAGCATGATTCACATATCAATATTTATTAACCATTTATTTTATCAATGTATTTTAATAATTGTTTTATAATTTATGTATTAACTTAATATTATAATATTCTATGTTTTCTCCTTTATATGATTGTTGGAATGGTTATTAATTATTATGGTTAATGTATTTGTTATAAATATATACATTATTATCTATTTAAAAATAAGCATTAGTTACTTGATTCTAGATACCTTAAATGGCTTAAATCATTATAAAATTCACTTTTTTTATATTGTTTTATTTATCGTTAACAGGTTTATGAGAGAAATACACAATTTGAAACGATTGGCGGATTACAGTAGTAGAGACACAACAAATCTGAACTCGTTCCTCCAGTCCATAGGTCCAGAATTCTCCGTGTACACTTATTCTATGTTAAATGCTGGCGTTGATAGAGATTCCATAAGGTAATCCCAAATTTTTAATATAATTTTTTTTTTTTTTTTTATTTAAAATTAATATAAAGTACCTATGTTTAAATCTATAAAAAATGATTTGACAAGAAAGTAATATGAAAAATATATTACTGTAGATAGTATTTGAAATTTGTTTCTAATTATATTGATTCGTTATTTAAATATCACCCTTCATTAAAAATATTTATTCATGTTTTAGATTCTTATCAGAAGACCAGCTCATACAAGAGTGTGGAATATCAAATAGCATTCACCGGTATAGAATACTAGACTCGATAAGAGGTAAGTGTTGCGATAGTAATACATTTAAAAAAGAACATGATTACAAATATTGTTGCTTTTTATCGTTAATAGACATGGAGACGTTAATAGATACGTCCTCTTACGAAGAAAACATGAATAAGAACTTGGACGTATTTATCAGTTACAGAAGATCGACTGGATCTCAATTAGCTAGGTAAGGCGATTGCTTTCTTTAAGTTGATAACTATAAATTTAAAATATATCCGGGTAATATTATTTAAAAATATTATATAATGTGATTTTCTGAAGATTGCGAAATGAAATCGATAATGATTGATTTTATTTTTCAGTTTACTCAAAGTACATCTACAACTTCGAGGATACTCAGTATTCATCGACGTCGAACGTCTGGAAGCCGGCAAGTTCGACAACAATTTATTGCAGAGTATTAAGCAGGCGAAAAACTTCATATTAGTACTGACACCAAAGTCTTTGGATAGATGTATAGGTGATAACGAATGCAAAGACTGGGTGCACAAGGTAACGCCGACAAATAACTTTAATATACATACATATAATATATTTAGGGCACTCGAAATATAAATTGGTTATTTTGAGTTTTATTTCCATAACTTTTTACTATTAAATCCGACGCTACCCTGCTGATATACTCATAATAGCATAATCGGTTAGTTCCTATGTTCAATAGCCAATAATTTTACAGGAAATTGTGGCTGCTATACAGGACCAGTGCAACATCATTCCGATTATGGACAACTTCGCATGGCCTGAACCAGAAACCTTGCCAGAGGACATGCAAAACGTGTGGAAGTTCAACGGCGTGCGATGGATACACGACTACCAGGACGCGTGCGTGGAGAAGGTGGAACGGTTCATGCGTGGTGAGCTGAATGGGATCCGGGATGGTGCCAGTTCGGGACTGTCGCTGAATCGATCCGGCGGCGTCGGCGGTGGCATCGGCACATCCACCATCAAGAGTGACCCGTCGGCGCCAAATACGCCGCTGACCGTGGGCAGATCGCCGCCAACATACCAGCGGACTCAGTCTAACGACAGTGAACGCGACTTGACCGGTAGCAAAGATTGACTAGCGGGGAACACTTCCAGGTATGGGACAGTGACCAACGTTTTGCTTTCCCGCCCGAACCGGTTACTACGTTTTGTGTCCGTCTGCTTGTTGTCGTCCATCCTGCAGCGGCCTCCGATGACTTCACGGTTAGGTGGGTAAAAACGAACTGGGCACTTAAACGAAATAAATGATTCCACGAGTACTTTTAAATATTTAGTTAAGGTTTCGTTATTTTTGAGATAGCTTTTTTAAGACTTAAAAAATACAAGTCATTTTATATTCCACTTAAAATAATACTATGTATATAGGCGTGTACCATTTTCTTTAATGTAAACTTGATTATATGTGTATGCACATTGTATATGTACATTACATAAATCTTCAAATATTTCAATTTAAATAGTGTCAATTGTCAAATTTTATCATTTCATGACAAAAGGAATCAAAGAAAAAATATTTTATTTCCTTTATAAAATAAAAGAAAGCCAAATATGGCTTAATAACCTGTGAGAAAAATCCCATCCTCCTAAAATATTGGTTCGGTTTTAGATTAAAAAAAATTCTTAAGTTTCCTTATTTATTTTAATTTTATTAAAAAAATTATTTTTTTACATTGCATGTAAATAAATTGATTATCTAGATTGCGCGTTAAACACATACATATAATAAGTTGTTATAACATATTATATAGCTCTTAGTGCTCTTACGCTTTTTAATATAATCTATCAGTGCCTACACCGCAGAGTGAATGTTGTGTGGTTTGAAAAGTTTAAATTTAATACTATTTGTTGCGATCGTCTCGTCATACAAGGCTGACATGGTTCTAATTAATATATTAATACACAGATACCGGAAGTGTTCGAGATTACCTGCTTGGAGGCCACCAATGAGTCCGAATGGTCGTGGAAAATGTCGAAAACGAGCCAAAAGTGTGGAAGGTCTACTAGAGACCACCGTCGAATTGGACTCACAAGTACAGGTACAGGCTCAAATGAAAAAGGCAAAAAGCCTGGAAGAGTACTTGGACACGTGCGAAGAAGACGTCGAAGACAGCAGTAGCGTCTCGGCATCGGTCAGCGACAGCGTAAAGAAGAAAAACTTTGTCGATAAGTGTATAAACAAAATGAAATCTTTTATAACGACCACCAAAAAGACTTCAACGGACTCGAAATAATGAATAGATTTATTGTATTATAATATTTAGTGTATTATAGTGTATACATTTTTTTTTATGTACTGTTTTTTATATTATATAATTTTCGTTTTTAAATTTTTTTAAATTTTATGTTGACTCAATATTTATATATTTTTGTAAACCTATACGTACCTATATTATATTTTAATTTACTAGTTGTTATTGTCATTACTATTATTACTATTTTTTTTAATTTTTTTTTAATTGTGTTTTTATACGAGTTTATACTATTTATTAGCGTGTTTAAAAATTACTGCGCTTAACATCATATATTCTATTATAGTATATAATCATATTATACAATTTGTGCAATACCTACCTATTATTATTATGATTTATGTGGATACATTTGACTGGTTTTCATTTTAACAAGTTAGCAGTTTTAAATGTTTTAAGTAGGTATGCGTTAATGTAAATAATACAAATTATATTTAACAATAACTGTATTGAGATGTTTCTAAGTCAATCTCCCGTTGTTATTAATGATGTTTACCACCCTCTCTAAAAATAAATTGTAAACTAATAAATTTGAATGTTGATTCTATTTATACTGATGAGATTATGTACGATTGGTCTAGATCCTATAATTAATTCAGATTTGGGTTCAATAAATTGACTTAGCTTATTTAATAATAATAATAAAAATTTTTATTTTATTATTACCTCTATTACGTATTAATAAACTTATAAAAATAATAATTTTTGTAGTTCTTCAAAAACAAATAATCATAAGTATTTGAAATTGTTATTAAATGATTATGTTAGTATTTCCTATAAATAGTATAGTTTTCTAAATATTTTAGCTTGATTTTATTCACCTGATAACATGATATTTTCGTTGTTTTAAATTCTGACCTCTGATTTCTGAATGTGTTTTTTGTTTCAACTAATTTTAGATTTTGATAGTCGATGATGGTAGATGGAGTTAAAAAATGCAAAATACTTAGTACTTTATCTAAATAATCGGGAACACATAACAAAATCCAGCGGGAAAACGGGAATATCTACACAATATTAGATACTTAGAAAAATAAATTATATTTTTTTTGTGATTCAACAAGGATAACAATTCTTATTAAGGATATAATCGAAGACTTGAAATTTTATAAAGTTTATTTTTTATTAAATTTTAAATCGTCTATAAAATTGTTTGAAACTTAAAATACGAAAAATAAAAATTATTTCGCAATTAATATTTTATACAATATTTATTTACAATAATTACAAAGCTCTAAGTTATTGATCAATTTAAATTGATAATTACATATTATTTTAAATAAATCATTATGATTCTAATATTAATAATATTAGTAATAAATATTACAACTATTAAACTGATAAAGTATTGAATTTCGTTATTAGTGACGTATAATACACGTATTTTTGTTTGTTATACTAATATAAAACCTAATTGTGTAGCATGATTGAATGAAATCTTTTTCAATTAAATAAAATTCTATTTTAATAAAGCCATTATAAACTATATGTCTACATTACTTCAGTATTTATGTGATAGTGTTTCAATTACTCATATTATCTTACTTAGGTAAAAATAACAAAGAAAAACGTCATAGATACATCTCCAAAAACGACCAAACATCTAAACAATATGTAACTTTTAATTTTTTTGATAAACTACAAGGTCAATTATGACTGCGATTCATATTACAACAAAAAAACAAAAATGATTATTTCTAAAACTGATTTTGTTTAAACATTCCCATTTTTTTTTATTGTTTTTTGTAATTCTTTGAAAAATACTTGGAATTTTTTATTTAACTTTATAAAGTTATTAAAAATATAGAAGATACATCATTTTTTGTCCGTAATCAACCCCAAAGTAGAAAATCGAACTATGTTTTTGACTATTTAGTATTTATAGTATATACATACTTACAAAAATAAAAAAATACATCATTGTAAAATCTATAAATTCATCAATCAGCTAAGAATTTACAAATTATCGTGAATCATTTCGTGCCAAAATTGGTTATTTGCTTACTTCAACAATCAAACACATAAAAAATATTATAAATTTTGTTAAAAATGTTCAAAATATTTAGATGGATTCTTTTTTTACATACCAATGAGTTCTACGAATAGAAAATAAATTTTAAATTTATAAATAAAAATATAAAACCGATAGGTGTTCAGTTATGAAAATATATAGTTATAAACATATACACAAACATACGTATATCATAGTTTAAGACCTCTATATATGCTTTTCACGACGTGTTCTGTCGAATTCAAAATGCATAGTTTCGTATTGGAGTAGCCGGATATGAACCGAGCTTGTTGTTCAGTGAGCGAACGTCCAAATATAATAAAGACACAAACTCTTAATTTTAAATTGTTTTAAATTAGGAGAGGCTATATTATATTAGTGACGGAAAACGGCATGGAATACGCAACGTACGAAACGCGGTGAAAAACGCTGTATATAGCCCCGGAATAAGTTGACAAAACTTATTAAGATGTATTGAGTTTCGTTTTTAGAAAACTTAGTACAGTATATTCTATATAAACTATATTGATTACAACATTTGTAACGTATAACAAGTAAAAAGATAAGTGTTTAATATAGGTATACTAACTATATAATATAATATATTCAATATTGTATATCATAAGTTATCATTAAGATATCACATCTTGATTATCGCTGTTATACGTATACGTTATACATTTTACCAAGTCGGTAACCACGTCGATTAGTGTAAACTGTAAATCGTAGATCAGTGTTGTGTGTTACAGAATTAATCAATCAATATGGAAAATTAAGTAAAGTTTATTACTTCGGAAAAAAAAACCACAGGCACTACTGCATTAGGTACTTAATCTTCATAAATATCATATTATACGAACTCGAAAGGATGGTTTAAAAAATGCTTATATATTTTATAAAAAAAAATTGTGATACACAGCTACGTTAGCATTGTGAAAAATTAACTTTTAATCTAAATATTTGTCAAGTATTAAAGTCCAAAAGTATACTAATTACTAAAAACATTTACACAATATATAGAATTATAACTTCACTAGTAAGTAAATTTTCTCAGTTAACTTTTTTTATGTAAAAAGTTATTATTTAAAAAAAAAATGAACGATTTGACAAATAATATAGTATAATCTTAATAAAAATGGTAAAATTGCACCGAAAATTTGGTTTTATTGTTTTATAGAAATCGAACGAGTTCATGCTCCAATAAATGAAACATACAATATAATACTTTACCGGAGCAATTAATAATGGTGCTTCCGGAAATAACACATAGTTATCCTATTATCAAACATCTTAGACATTGTATACAATGTCCAGGCATAGTATTACAATGGCTGATTTATCCACTTGGACCGTAACATGTACCGTATACCGCGATAATTTTAAATATCCATTATATTTTAAATAATATCCATATTTTAATATCTTTTAAAAAAAAGCTTTAAATCAAAATTTTAATTATTATTAAATACCAAACAAAAGAATTTTTCATTAGTTTTTCTACAAAGTACCTTAATATTTTTGCGTTTTATTTGATGCAATTTATTTAAATTTATATTTAAATTTTAATACTAGTCTATACGTTGTCTTATCCTTTGCATCCTACTTACCCTAATTCAGTATAGATGCACGATTATGGAACATGTGTCCATTTATTAGAATCCAAACATTAGTTGTTATAATGAAATATGATATTCATTTAAAATTGTATCTAAATAGTAAATAGTATACATATATTCAATTAAACTTCTTTTTGATTAAATAATAGTATTTTTACTATTATCTATAACATTAAAAAGCAAAAAGAATGATAACCACGTAATATTTTAACGAATTACTACCTACCTATATCATTAAACTCGGTATTTCAAGAGCGTGACGAACTGACGACAATACTCCTATATTTTATTCTCGTAATTATTCAATATTTATTCCGATAGTTTAAATTGTACAACTTATTATCTATGATATTTTACTTGGCATTAGTTTTTAAAGAATATAATGATAAATTTTTATTTTTAAATAGCTTTTTATTCGTAAAACGTGTTTTTGTCTTAAATCGAAATTAATGATAGTTTCCGATTACGAATCTTATTATTTATTTAGAAATTAAAAATATTACATATTATACCCAAAACATTTTTAGCAATACTTTCCTGAACATTTAATTTTAACATTAATTTAACAATTAATGAGTGATCGAGAAATCATATACAAGGTGATTTTTATGCTAAAATTGTTGTATATATTCAAATTTTGATTTTTACATAATTTCAAGTTGTTAAAAAACAACGTTTTTATTAAAAAATTATATTTATTTTTTAAATATTTGTTATTCTTATAATTTTTTAAGTTTTTAATTTTTTGAATGACAACATAGAGTTTTAATTTCATATTCCAAAGTAGCATATTTTTCTGAGTATTTTGATACATAAAAATTAAATTTAGGGCGAGTAGTTTATGAGTTATACGTATTTAAAGTTTAGACATGCGGAGTAGTGGACAAAAATTTTGTGGGGTTATCCGGTATTTTTCAACACAAAATATCTGAATCTATGACTGTTTAATTATAACCGTGTAATATTTTGCCATATACGTAATTCACTTTTTTTAGAATATAAATACGTGATTTTATAAAGAGTGATAACTCGTCAAATACTATAAAAAGAGTATGTTATACTTGTGTACACGAAAATATTATATATTAGTATCGCCCGGTGCAATGCGTATCGTTGATTTCTTTTTTTTATATTATTTTTCGCAAAAAAAACGTAATTTAAAAACTGGACTCACTTAAATCTACTGATTCGTTTCAGAAAGGTATGTGTTATTATTTATTTCTAATAAGCACTTGAAATATAAACAAAAGTGTGTATTTTTTTTTTCGAAGGTCTAACAAAATATTTTCAATTTTTTGATGTATAAGTGCATATTTTTAAATGCATATTTGATGATCTCTTAGCGCCTAAAAGTTCTTACTCTATTCATGATATTTTTAATATCAAAAAGACAAATAAACAGCCAATAATTGGAAGTATTTATAATAAAGATAATAAAATAATAAACATGAAATAGCTTAAGACATTAATTATTTGTTGCAAACATTAGTAACGATATTTTTAATAATATTGTTGATGAAAATATATGACCAAATATACTTAATAATATAGGCTGGTATACCATCTCCACTTGTAATTGTTCTTTGTATAAAATTATGTATTATAATTAAATTCAAATTCAACACACCTATAATAGTGACCCACTCGACACATCTAATGTACATCAGAATTGTACCCACTTGCCTAACTTTTTAGTGCTTTATTTCACTGTTTAGAACTGTTAAATTATTTAAATAAAATCTTAAATTGAATCATATTTTTAGGGATTTATTACCAATCAAGATAATCATAAACGTGATGGCTCCAGGTGCATTGGAACAGAAACAAATGATTTCCTCGTCGACTAAATCGCAGTTAAGTTTGGCGTTAAATAGAAACAATATTCACGGGAATCCAACTTCCGAAGATGCTGTCATCACTCATCAAGTAATCTTATGATGTATATATTAAGTATTTATCACTTTATCAGACGACATATCTGTTTTTATGATAGACTATTTTAATAACATTGCACATATTGTATTATTGGTTTTAGTATACACAGATCGATTCTTTTCCCTTGATAAAAACTCACTGGGATATCAAGAGTGACAACTACATGTTTAAGAGAAAATTCAACGATCTGAATCTGACGCAGGAGGTTATGCTGCCAGAAAATGTAATGAACATTTTTTTGTCGGCGGAAAGCCTGAATTCGGAAAATCCTGATTATGTGATCAAAAATAGCCTGAACAATATCAAGTACGTAATACACATATTTAGGCGTCAAGAGAAGAGGACGACTAGAGAATCAAAATTCATTACTGGTAATATTATGTGCGAATATGTATTTTAATCTCCATTTCGAATTTTGCTCTCAATATACGATTAATGGATAGCATTTAAAAGCAATAATAATATATAATAATATGAATATTAATTGAGTTAAATTTGAATTTTAAATCACTCAATATTATATGTATATATGCACATAAAATATTGATATACTATTGTAATATTAGATTCTGAGCGAGACAATGAATTTACACCGATTTTACAATGATCAATAATGTTTGATATTTTTTTATTTTTCTGTCAGTTATCGCTACTTGGGTTAGTAAAAATTATTCGATTTCCAAATATCTGGTGATTTTTGACATTAAATCAGATTTAGGTTATTACTTTAGGCCCTAAATTTAGGGGGTAAAATTTAAAAAGTTTTTAGTATGACCGTGAACAAAAATTGTTCTGTATTCGACAATACAAATTTTGATTTTTTTTAAGTTACTCAAAAACGAATTGTCATAGTTACCTGATACATGGTTTTCATCAAATTTCAATATTTTAATTTCTATAAATTACAGAATTTTTAAAATATTTTGACTATTTTTGAGCTATTTATAGATATGCAACTTTCAATATTTTAGTTTTTTTTTGTTGAAAAATTATTTGCTTGATCAATATATTAGTAAATTTAATATAAGATCTCACATAAATCTTGTTCTTATACCTATATTTTAAAAAATATATAGGAATTTGAAGTTCAAATGTTTACAAAATTCGTCAAAATCATAAAAATTCCCAAATTACAAGTATTTTATAGCAAAGTATTTATAAAATCTTCAATTTTTATAACTAAGGTATGAAAATGTGATACATTGTTTTTCAAATGTAGTTCATACTGGAACTAAAAAAATGTACAAACGCTATTATTGATAATTCAAGTTTTAAATTATTTAAAGAATATTGTAAAGTTATTATACGATTATAATTAACTTGTTATAATTCAAAACTTTATTCGTCAGAATTTTCAAATTTTACGTAAATTATGAATTTAGTTATATGCATTGCTATTTTAAAAATATGTAGATTAATTTTAAGATATTACCTATTTGTTCTATGAACCTATTCATACTATTTTACGGTGAGGTGATATTGACTCAAAAGTTATTAATATAATATGATCTAAGAATATCTATATATATTATTATTGTAGTAAGTATTTAATAAATATTAATTTTATAATAAATGCAATGTTTTCGGAATAAATTAAATCAACTTACCGTAATACTAATACTAATATGAATTACTATAATATCTATATAAAAATAATGTATTATGAAATATACTCAGTGATATAAGCCGACAGATTATTATCGCTCAGAATCGTTTTTGTATACAATGATGTATCATTAAATCAACATTTAATACGTCCATTAATTATAGGCTATAGCCCACTGGTTTTATTATACAGCAGTTTTTTGTTTTTTATCTTTCATCTATTCCAGTAATAAATGTATTAAAATAAATTGTGATATTTATTTAGGTTTACTTGAACAATTATTTGTGCACAGTGAAAATATGTGTATGGATGTAATCGAATGTGGCGGTCTAGAGATAATTCTAGAAGAATGCCGAAGCCGAGATACCACGACTCTGCAAAATTGTGCACGTGCACTGGCAAACTTATCGCTGTTTGGCGGCGCAAAGATTCACAAGTTAATGATTCATCATCACGCACATATCTGGCTGTTTACGTTGGCGTTCAACGCGGACGATAGCGTCAAGTATTATGCTCTACTGACTGCGGCTGTGTTAGCAACTGACAAGGATATTAAAGCGGCTATGGACAACTGTGACACCCTGAATTTAATCGATCCTTTCATCGCCACACATTTTACGGCGGATTTCGACAGAATTGCTAGGATGATTGGCCGATGTCAAGGTGAAGATTGTCGTTGGCTGCAACGGCTCGTCCCAGTTTTGAGCTGCGACCGCCGTGAGGCACACACTATGGCAGCGTTCCATTTTAGCGTAAAAGTGGGTCTCCAAAGTCAGTGTCTCCGTAGCAGAATCGCTGAAACTTTCAGGACAATCGGCGCCATTGTACCACTGAAAAACTTGGCCGGTTCCCTCAATAATGTCACTTCCGAGTTAGCGGCAAAAGCTTTGTGGTGTATCGGTGAACAAGTTCCGCGATCACTCAGCCAGGAAGTACCACGGTGGACAGTCAATGATGTCCTCCAGTGGGCCAAGAGTGTTGGATTTGGAGAATGTGTAGAAAGCTTAGCGGAAAACCAGATAAATGGCGATTTATTGTTGAAATTGACCGAGAAATGCTTAAAAATACATGTCGGATTGTACAACGGAATTATGCGAAAAAGGTTCGTCTAGAGATTTTAAAATCTTAAGTACAGTAAAAACGCATTTAACCACATTTTTATAACCTTAAAAATAAATAGCACATCCAATAGTTTAGTGTGATTTGGGGTTAAAATGTTTTTAAAACTTAATTGCTTTTAGGTAAGCGCTTGGATATATTATTGTATACAATGTGCATTTTATTGACCTATCGTATTTTTTCAATCAGTTTTTACCATTAAAATATATTATATTATTTTGTCTTTATTAATTCTAGATTTACGAGGGAATTACACAAATTAAAACAATTAGCTGATTATAGCTGTAAAGACCCGACCAATTTAAACTCGTTTTTACAATCAATTGGGCCAGAATTTTCCGTTTATACGTATTCTATGTTGAATGCTGGAATTGACTATGATTCTATCAGGTTAGCTATTTTAGAGTATCTAATGATTACAATTATCACTTTATTTTTATATTTTTATATATTAATACACGATGGATTATGTTTTAGTTCTCTAACGGATGATCGCCTCGCATACGAATGTGGAATCAAAAACAGCATTCACCGTAGCATTATACTAAACTCTATAAAAGGTGAACGTTGACAAATTTACCGCATAATTACTAATTTTTAAACTTACTTTAGGTAAGTGAAAATAATAACCAATATTTCGTCATAATGTAAAAAGTAAAAATGTATGCTTTAAGATACATACATATTTTCTCGAATCTTGATTGATTTAAAATATTATAATAAATATAGTATGTAAAATATATTATGATAAGTTACAATTAGTTATGTAAATCCACAATTCATGTTACAATGAAATATGTTATTTGGATTATTGAATTGAATAATAAAAAAAGTTATGAAGCTCTGAAAGTTTTTTTTTTACCAAAAAACTGTCAACTGTATTTTTTTCAACGAAATAAGTAATTATAATAACATTATATAAAAAATAAAAATTTATCAATAATGTAGACGTAAAGAGAGATGCCGGTTTATTGATTAAACCCTCCAAAATAGAATTTATTTTATTTAACGATAAATACACAACACTAATAGTTTAAGAGAGTTCAATACGAGAACCTTTTGAGAAACGCTTTAAGGTTCTAAAAAAATGTTGTCAGAAGACTAATATATTTAAAAAAAAAAAGGTTATCAAGTCTTTAAGCAAAACTAAGATACGATAATATAATATAATCGTATTAATAAAAATTTATATTTTAGGGATAATGTACCTAAATGATGTAAATTTTACTTATGAAGTCTATCAACATATACAAAAATTGTTTACATGATAAATATATAGATTAAAATCACATGTAATTTATGGGTAGTACTGATAGTCGGTATGATAATATTTAATATATGTTGAGCAAACTAGGATGCCAAAAAAATTTATTATATAATAAAATAAATAAAAATTAAAAATGTATTATCATTTATTAGTATTGGCTGCTCATTGGTAAACATGATCTAAATCTTAGAATATAAATTCAACATGTCAGAATAAAACAATTTTTGTAATAAATAAATAATATAACATAATAATTTGTTCGTATGTATTATATATCGTATGTCCTCTTAAGATAAATTGATTCGGCGATCGTAATGACACTAATACGGATCTATTTGGTTTACCCAAATGTATATTTAAGGCGAAGAGAGCCTATGCTGAATTTAGCATAAATAGAATTACGATTTTGCAACTATGTATCATTAATAGTCAAGGCTTTATTATTATTCAAAATGACGTTTTTAAAATAAAATTAATAAACTAATGGTATGTCGTAGACATCGAAAGTTCACGCACTTTTACAGATACACGAGGACTAATATATCATATCCATGACATGGTGAGTAGGCACGACTGTACGAAAAGGAGTGAATTGTCCAATCGCAGCTTTTTTTTGTCGACAGTTCATCGTACGTGACGTGATGTCTCGTCCCATCTTGTGGAGTATTCGAACATGGTGGAGAGTAGATCTGTGATGCTGTTATATTCCGTAGTGGCGTAGAGGCGGTTGAAGATTGGTGGACGGGTCGTTATAGACTATAGTATTTAACATTTATACATTTGACTTGCAACTTTTACGAATTGCGTCAATCCAACATTTTAATATTAATTATGATATTAAAATAATATTTTCAACAACATAATTTATTAAGATACCTAAATAGGTATAGTAGGCAGTAGGCACATACGTATTTGACTTGAGCAACATATTAACATATTAAAGCCGTATGCCCGTGTTTGAAGAGATAACAAATGACAAAAATTAAGATTACAAAACAAAGTCTATTCTATAGGTAGCTAAATTATAATAAGACGTATTTTTTGTATACTGAACATTTATTTGTTGTGTTATTGTGAGTATTTAAAAAATTAAAAAAGAAATTTCTTCAATCTACATTTAATACATAAAAACTTGATATTAACATTCAAATTTTTGTATAAAGTAATACATTTAAGTTCGCGTTAAAAAAAAATAACTCGTTTCTCTAGACTTTTTTATAATTTTATAAATGTTTAAATAAAACTTTGAGAAGATATACATACATTTTATTATGTATGAAATGAACTAATTCAATTAAATATAAAATTAGAATTAATAAAAATAAAAACAAAACAAAAATAAGAAAATATTTATGTAAGGACAATACCAATAACAACAGGAAGTTCTACATTAATAATTTGGCTGTATTAAACTGCAAAAAAAAAAAAAATTAACATTATACAATCTGCGACAAAACCGATAAGATAAATAAAATAAACTGCTGCAATTGATTTTCTATATATGTCGTAGGTCATATGGAAAATTAGTTTTTTTGCAAAAACACAAGGCTCTTTGCAATGTGCAATGGGGTAGCGAATTACTTATTATTTTTCCAAACAGCCTGCTATTTTCATGCTCATTGTATACAGACTAACAGCAGATAGGCCTTTTAAGAACTACAATCATTTTATGGTAAAAACTATTTTAATTATTTTAGTTTTAGGGTTATTGATAATAACACAGTATAATATACCTATGTAACATAAATGTAAAATGTAACATTATTACTTATTACTTATTAATTTTGTACAGTTGTACAGACTATCTGACTAGTTGTTTGATTGTTATCATATTATATTGATGCGCAAAATGTATTATAAATGTTATTACATTCAATTGCCATTATATAAAATTCTATTTTTGTATAAACTTTTGTAAGATGTCATCTCTACTAGTGCAGCAAGTACTAAGCCATCTTGTTGTAGAAATTTGAACACATTCTTTCATAAAACTTCAAATCATGAAAAATATGATTATCAAAATATAGATTATGTAAGAGTAAGTGAATATTAATATCATACTCATACTAGGGTAATAGGGATTTATATTGTTATCATCGCATTTATTGCAGTAGGTATAATATTGCAGTATATTATTATTCAGTCATAATTAATAATCATATTTGAATTTTAAAACATCAATACTTGACTTAGTATTCCATATATATAGTAAGTTATAATAATTGTTGAGGATACTAATATTATAATACCTCCATTACAAAAATATTGAAATAGGTAGTTACAGATTTTAATTTATTATTGATTTATTTATTGATTTTCTTGTATAGAAAATATTTTATAAAACTGTTCTTTTCAAAGTTGTTACACATTTCTCACAACGTCTGTCCAAATAATAATAATACATATTTTTTTTTTTTTTTTTGTTAGTAATATATAATACAACTAGTAATTCAATAGTCAACAACTGTATACAATTAATAAGTAATATTTAATGAGTAATAATGTTACATAAGTATATTGTACTGTGTTATTATCAATAACTCTAAAAATAAAATAATTAAAATAGTTTTTACCATAAAATGATTGTAGTTCTTAAAAGGCCTAACTGCTGTTAGTATGTATGCAATGAGCCTGAAAAACAGCAGGCTGTTTGGAAAAATAATAAGTAGTTTGCAAACGGATTACCCCATTGCAAAGAGCCTAGTTTTTTTGCAAAAAAACTAATTTTCCATATGGCCTACGACATATATAATATATGTAGATACTATGTACATACAGATACGATAACATATATTATACTATATAGGTTCGTACATGCATCCTATGTATTATTATTATTATATCGTTTAATTAATAAGTTATGTTAGATACAAATTTGTAAGGAAAATCCAAATTTATTTTTAAATATTAACATAATATACTAAATATTGGCTACTTCACAAGTAAAAGAATATCACAAGTGATAATTCTACTTAGTACCTATACATGCTGTGTCGTTTAATATATATTTTATTTAACATGGAACAAAACGGCAAACAATTAATAATTATAAACAATTTTAAATTTAAATTTAAATATAATTAAAAAATAAGTAGTTATTCAACAAGGAATTGCTCTAAGAAAACATGCAGATCCAAATTTTGGTCTTAAACAACAACAAAAATATTATACTACGAGAAAAATCCTTTTTGGTACATAATCATGATTCAGATTCTACAATTAAACGTTAAGCCGTAAGTAATAATAAAAAAAATAAAAAAAGGGGGTGGGCAAGTAGGTATCGCTCTGCTATATAGTACAGATGAAGAGTAGGGTCACTATAATGGATATGTTAAATTTATATGCAATGACAGGTATCATTGTATACAAAAAACCATTCTGAACGGCGTTAATTTGTCAGTCTAGGATAATTAGTAGGATGTATTATATTATTACCTATATTCGATTTGTAATATATCGTTATTTAATGCGATTTCATACACTTATAAAAATTGTTCAATATTGACGCTAGAATTTTTTTTATTTGAAGGAAAACTTATGGATAGCCTTTTCGCCTTTTACGAATTTTCTTCAAAATTTCTTGCAAATTTTGGCGATTTTGATATATTTTGTAAATATTTGAACTTTAAATGCTTATAAATAAAAATTGTAACAAACAATTTTTGATTTTTTTTTTTACTATAAGTACAACTTATAATAAAACTTCTATTAAATTTTAAAGATTTATTGGATATCCAAATTTTTTTTTCGGAATTTCAAAAAAAACTTAGAAAAATCGAAAATTTTAATTGTCTATAAATAACTTAAAAAAGTTGAAAATTGAATTATAAACATATAACGCTAATATAAACATTTGGTGAAAATTTCAAGTATTTATAATTATTTGTTTTTGAGTTACAGCAAAATAAAAAAATCGATTTTGTCGAAAACTGCTTATACGTAAGAATCCCTGTTTATCCGTTATTTTTTTTAGGGTTCCTGACGCTTTTGAAAACTACTCGAAATTTTTACTTTTGACAACCCCAAAGTACCAACTAGATGAATTTTCCTTTTCAAAGAGGGGCTGAAGTAAAAAATCAAAGCATTATTTCTACTCCAAAACGTGGTCACAGGCACAAAAAAAAACATATATTATTGTAAAATCAATACATCCGCTTCGTTCAGAATCTAAAACAATAAACGTTTATGTGTTATTGTATTGGTATATACATAATACATAGTATCTTCTATATTATATATTATATATATAAAATAAATTGCCGCAGGTTGTATAATGTATCTTATCGGTTTTTTCATGGATTGTATAATGTTAATTTTTTTTGCCGCTGTTACATATCGACTTATAGAAAAAATGTAATTTTGTCGCAGTTTACTATCTCCCAATAATTTCTATCACTCTTACTAGGGTAAAACACACGGAATTTTAAATAAGTACAGTTAACTACTATAGAGATGGAAAATCTACATAGAAAAAAAATAAGAATTTGCACTTTACACCCTCTACAATATAACTCTAATTAATAGTTGGTCTATCACATTAATACAAATACTAAAATTCTATAACAGAGCGCACCAGATCACATTACAAGGTCATAATATACGCAGCTATTTTATATTAGCCGCAAACACGTCTAACATTGAGTTAAATGACAAAGCAGTCTGAACAACAGTTCTTAAAACACAATATTTCCATACATAATGGAATGTAATTAAGTAATAAAAAATAAAGTTCCTAATTCATTAATCACGTTTTTTGTACGTTTAAGAATAGTTTTACTGATACCATAATCAACGACAATAGGAAAATGAGATTTGAAAAATGGCATAAAACTAAATTTACACATATTGAGGAATAAATCTGTGGTTGAAATCTAAAGAATAATACTGAATGATGATTATAATTTTTTCAATGAGAATCAACTATTCTGATATGTTGGTTCTTAAAAATAATTTCACGACACCAGTAAACATAAAATATTGATTTTCCAGTGATAAACGAATGCGTTCTTTCCAGACACTGACACAATGGTTAAACATAATAATTAATAACTGATGAAAAACTATATAAGTTTATAATATGGCTACAATACGATTGAGAACGCTCAAAATGGAACAATGAATAACTACTGATCTAAAAAAAAAAACAGTACTATTGAGAACGAAATTATGTGCAACGTTCGTTGCCGAACTATATTCAAATCAAAATTAAATTAAATAATTAAACATTAAACAAAATAACTCGTAAATTATGAAAAACTTAAGCAAAATTTCATGTCAAATACTCAAATTTCATTGTCAATATATTATATACCTACCTATACTAGGTAAAGAAATTTCAAAATGAGTTATATTTTAAATTTTCGTTATAGATTTCCCAGGCACATAAAATATTTTGGCGGGTGCGTGGAATAAAACTGTCTGTCAAAAGTGCAATGGAAACTTTCTGCGGCATTAGTAATCCTAAAAATAAAAATGAAGCATAATATATTTTCTGAAATGTTAAATAATGTACAGATTTACCTAGGATGTCGAGATGATTCATTTGCTCAAAAAACTGGAGGAAATAAACAATCTAGTTCGACATATTATGTTTTTAAAATATAATCAACAAAAATCTATGACCATAAAATTAATTTGGACATAACGCTGTATAAAACCATCTTCTACACCTGAATGATGCTGAAAAATATTTTCAACCAATTACCAAATTCACTATGTGATTGGATTTTCAGATGGCAAAGTTTGGCAACGTTGCGCGAAATTATAAGAACTGAGCGTTCTCAATTATAATAGTCAAAAAGGATCTAAAAAAGGTATCCTCTATAATAACCGTTCTTAATCCTATTTCTGCCTTGCGATCCACTGTTTGTGAAACACTGATATAGGCTAATCTACCAGAAAAAGTACAGTCTCCTACTAGTATTTTAATTGGGTTTTTGTAGAAATAAGTACTTATACCTATTTGACTAATTACTCTATTTATTCTTATGATTTTTTTTTTTAAATTAATTAACTGTTAAGGCTTCAAGAATTATTAGCTTATTTTAGCATTCTTATGCTTTTATCATATTGCGTTTTTAGTTATGATCAAACTCGTTATCATAAAATATAACACTATAATATAAAATATTTGTATTCATTTCTTTTAATAGTTTTGATTACATCCTTTTTTTTGTTGACAATTGATTCATGACAATTTTTCCAAATAAGTAATTAACTATTTCTAAAAAAACATGTTTTCAAAGATAATTTTATTTTTTTACTTTATCAGTGAATTATGATTTTACTATTGTTGTTAAGCGAATGGTAATTGTTATTATTGTACGATCGTCACGCTCACTTAATAATATGAAATAATTTGTATGCAATAAAATACTTATATGGATATTACTCGACTTATTGCTCTTATTATCGTAACTATAATGATTTTTAATAGAGTAAGAATAAAATACTTTTTCCGAATGATTTTATTAATGCATAATATTGGCTACTCTATAAAAATATATGATGAAAATATTTAATATATTATTATACTCATTATTAATTTTAAGTTATTATTATAGTTGTATTTATATGCGTTAAGACTTTCGGAATCGTACAAGAATTTAAAGAATTCTAACATTTTTCAACAAGTATGTTCTTCAAATTTTTTTTATTGACAGTGGCAAATTATTGTCCAACAACCAAATATTACGTAAATATTATTATTGTGAAAAATAGTTAACATATAAACGACATGACGAAAGTTAATGAGATAATATGTTCAGAATTTGCAATATTAATAATAAGCTTTTCATATACTATACAATTTCTTTTTACTCTTTATTTTTCGTGATTAATAGTCATTAAACGATTTTTTGTTGAAGTATTTAGTTGGAAGTGCTTTGAAGTAAGTACAATTATCTATAACAAAACAGCATATATTTTTAATGTTTATACTTTATAGTGTTATTATAACATATTCAAGTTTTATTAACAAAAAAAACCTATTAGGTACATAATATATATTTTATAATTTATATTTTATATTTTTATTTCTTATTATTCAAGGTCATTATTACAACTTACGGTAGTTATATTTTTAAGATATTTAAATAATCAGAAAAACAGATAAATAAAAGGTTACTATAAACCATGAATTGATCTATTAAATAAAATAATAATAAAGTCTTTATTCTAACAAAAATAATGTATAACAAAATTATAAAAGAAAATGTTGCAGTTTTAAAAAAATTACAAAAAATCAAATTTTGTATACGGTTAGATTGACTAACTAAACAATACAAAATTATATAATATTATGCATTTAAAAAAATATAATAATAAAAAGATGTCAATATTAATAAACACAAAAATAAGAATACTTGAATAATTTTTATTTTTAATCTGATTAAAGACTATTATTTGTTTATTTGTATAGCTGTAATATTCCTTAAGACTCAAAATTGATCTTTAACCAAAGATGGTTTAACAAGAGGCATTTACATTACAATTTTGTTTTAACCTTATACTAGTTGTACTATAATTATTTTTAATAATTAAATATTTAAGATTAAATTTATGCATATATAATAAATTAAGACGCACAAATATACCTTGAAATGCATAGATATTAAATTAATTATAAATTACATTTTTAGAACAATAACTTTGTTTTTACTGAATAATTCATTGAAACCATACATCAATATAATTATTATAAGAGCTACCACATTCTATGAAATCATGCGTAAAAATAAATTGTGCTAAAAATAAATATATTATTAGGGTATTATTATTTAAAATATGGCGTAGAACTTTAAACTTATTGGAAATAAATGACTTAAGTAAAAGTAAAACTTTTCCTAAAAAAATATTAAATACACTTAACAAATTATATAATATATATATATATACACTGTATAATATTACTAATGAACTATGCCCCGTTTCTTACATCGTTCGCAAATTCTCTTGCTGTTCAATCCTTTTTTTGTTAGTTAAGAATTTATACTTCACTTCTCAATGGTAATAAACATAAATTTGACTAAAATTTTGGTTTTCAGATGCTAAGCTCTATATAGCCTTAAATTTTACTTTACTAATAATTATAATAGATGAAATACCGCAATTGTTTGTGTTAGTAATTTTACGATTAAAAGAAATAATTGTAAAAAGTTTATTATAAACTTTGATATTTTTTCAAGATGTTTATTTATTTCACCACCACTTTACAATAAATAATTAAATTCTTGTGGATAAATATAATTTTTAAGGCCTATTTTTTAAAAATATTTTTCCATTATAACATTATAAAAAACATTATGAAGTTCTGAAATAAACCATTTATTTTCTATCCATTTTAAAACGATTAAAAGAACTAATATTTGTTGGCATAAGTAATTATTTGATGAAATTATTTTTAAAAATTTCATATATTGGATAAATGCTTAGTGTATTATACTATTATATTATATAATGGATTTCATAATGAAATTCAAATATTTTACATTTATTTTATTCACGGAACATTAACAAATTTAAATATTATAATAATAATAGCTATACCAAAAAAAAATCCAATCATGTAAAATACCATATTATTATAGCCTTTTAATATTGTTTGATATACTAAAATATTTTCCTAATTACATTGTAAACTATACAAATGTATATTGAATTAAGTATTATGTATTTTTAATTAATAATACGAGTATATACATTTTTATTAAAAATATAATAGGTTTTGCTGATAATTTAATATTTCATTTATCTTATAATTTAATGTCCATCTATACAGTTGAACGAATGCTCGTAAAACCGATTTGCCCATCGTATTTGTTATTTTTGTATGAATAATTAGTTTATAATGGAGCGGTGACAACTGAAAATCGTCAGATTCTATCAGTCATTAGTTTTTGTTTAGCATTTCACATCGCATGATCACGTATTTATTTTACGCTTATTTCGTCGTATCAGTGAATAATGGAAATTCCCATAAATATTTCTTTTACTTACATCAAATATGAACGTGCTTGAGCGAATATTAAACAATTAAGAATTTTAAACAGTTTTAAATATTAATTGAATACGGAATCATCATTTCAACTACATACAGATTTTTTTCATATGATTGTTGTCACTAAAAAGGTATTTATTATATTATATTTATGTGAGCTCAATATTATAAACTTTTCAAGTTTAACGCATACATACCATTTCTACCCAAAATTACTTTTAATCGAAAAACAGTTAATATAAAAGTTAAATACTTATTTTCAATCAAATACGTTCATATTTATAACTAAATAATAATAATAATAATTTAAATGATATAATATAATATAAATTATTATGCGATGCACGTTATTCAATGTGCAGAATGTCGATTAGAACATAGAAACAGTATTACAACTGAAAAAATTTTAATTTAACACACTATATCTATTATCTAACGTCTAATGTCTAAATATATGAATTACTATAGGCTAGACGTATATCAATATTTAAAATTGAAATAGTATTCATTTTAAATAGAACTCAAAAAATAAAAATAAAAAATAAACAATTATGTTTAAATTGTTAATTATAATTTATAGCCCGTTATGAATTTTATCTTATGAAATGGCTTAATCATATATAAATATATGGTTGAGTAGATAAGACACTATTTTTCTTAAATATATATATACTAATTAATATAAAAACGTAAGTTAGTTAAAAATTAATTTTTTTCTTTGTAACTTGTAAAAGTTACATATATAAACAGCATTATAGAACACGAAAATTACATTTTATAAAATTATTATTTATATATTAAATACTAGTTAAATAAATACATAGAAGAGTAATATTATTAACAGAAAATCAGACCATCCAATGATAGACTCAACTAACAAAATGTATAAATTATTTAAATTAATTTTTAAGGGATCACAGTAATAATATCTTTTTAAATGTCAAACTGAACTATTTGGAGGTGTAACTTTTAAAAGATTTTAAAGTAAACTTGTCGTGCAAGACTGTAATGTTCTATGAAGTTTCAAATTTGTATAAAGTTGTAGATATATTTTATAAGTTTCTATTGTCGCCAAATCGTTATGTCCAGATTAACATGGTGGAGTATTTGTGTGTCAAGTGGTCAATCGTTCACATTGAAATGGGTCACAGAAAAATCGGTGATAAAACTGCAATCTAACCATGTTGAAAAAGATACTTGGTGGTTTGTCAATATGTCCGGTAATTTCAAAACATTTCAACTGACCAGAAATTACATCACATGTTGTTTTCAAGTGTGTATGTTTGCGTTGTTTTTCATTATTAAAATATTAAAGTATGTAGAGTTATGCTTATATTTCATGTTTACTATTATCAGTTCGTTGCCAAATTAAAACCTAACTATGGTGGAGAATGTTGTAATTGTCGCTAATATTAAGTTACTTGGTTAATGTCAACAGGTGGGGGGCATACAGTTTTTGGAAAGCGATAACAGAAAAATGAATTCGCGATGGTAGTGTAGTTAAATTGCCTATTTATAACGCCGTGTTACCGTTATTCTAATACTATTAAAATATATCGTTAATATTAATTATTATATTATTATTATTATTATTATTATTTATTTATTTATTAACGGGTAAAAAACCCAATTACATCAAAATTATAATTTAGTACATATAAAATATAGTATAACATTTGATAAATAAAATAATATAAAATAAATGAATAACTATACAAATAAATAATGATATTTTTTGTCGAAAATAATAAAAATAAATAAATAATATTTATCATTCGGTGTTGGTAGTCAAACGTCATTGTTAGCTGAATTTTCGTGAGTTCAAATATCACAGTATTTTCTGACTTTTTGTCATTTTACAAGTAATCTTTATTATTTCCGTTACTCGTTCATATCGAATAGTTGTTGCAATAAATGTAAATAATTATTTTCATAAATATTGTTTAATGTATTATAATATATATATAATTTTTTTTATTTTTAGTTTTCACGCAACATTTCTTCATCTGAATGTAAGATATATACATCTAACATTATGGTCAATTGGGTAGAAAACTTCTTTGATATTGAATTCGACGATCTCAACCAAATACAAGATGCCGTAGACGTTGAAAATGCAATACAAAAATATTCTACATACTTAGAGAATACCATCAATGTACTTAATATGTATGAAGAGTATGCACATCTCAGATCTCCAAATGAACTGATCGACAAAATATTTGATATGATATGCAAAGCGTGTAACGTGCCCAACTGCAAACTCGGGTACTGGCTGTGCAACAAGTTACGGGATTGTGGTGGACTAGATTTGTTAATAAATAATTGCGTGTCCAAAGACCAAGATCTACAGTTCTCCAGCGCCAGATTGTTAAAGCAATGTTTGACAACAGAAAATTCTGAATATGTATTGGAAAAGGGGGTGGATAAAGTCATGCAAGTAATATGTGAGTACAAGAAACAAATTAGCTCGGTGGATAAATCGAATGTAAGCACTGGTGAGAAAATTTTTTTTAAATATTTACCTATAATGCTAAACAATTTTTTTTTAGTTTTTAATTATTATTAAAAATAATTGTTTTCAAATTCTGTTATAATATGAGATGACATTGAATATTTACAAATTTTCCCTAGCTTAATCTTATTATATTTTGTTTACAATGCATTTTTATTTTTTTTAGGAATTCTTGAAAACTTATTTAAACACAAAAAAATTATGTGTAGCGGTGTAATGCAACATGGTGGTTTAGACGTATTGCTTTACGAGTACCGACACCGAGACATTGTGACACTGGAACAGTGCGCCAGTGCTCTAGCGAACTTATCGCTGTATGGAGAACCAGAAAACCAAGATCATATGATAAGGCGTAACGTACCCACATGGTTGTTTACGTTGGTGTTTAACACAGATGTCGACATCAAGTATTACGCTTTCTTGGCAATTGTGGTTTTGGTCACTAATAAGGAAGACAAGGTGACTATGATAAATCCTGAACATTTAAATTTGATTAATCCGTCTGTCACCACGCACATATCGACAGAATTTACTAAATCCAGTATGGCTCCACATACTCTAGGCCAAAGTCAAAACTGGCTTAAGAAACTTGTCCCGGTTTTAAGTTCCAGTCGTGAGGAAGCGTGCAACTTGGCTGCGTTCTATTTTTGCATGGATGCCGGAATCAAAAGGCAACGTGGTGTGACCAGCATATTCAGAGCAATCAACGCGATTGGACCATTGAGAAGAGTAGCCAGTTATGGAAACATTATAGCATCTAAATTAGCGGCTAAAGCATTACGATTGATCGATGATGGGGTACCCTACAAACTCAGTCGAAATGTCCCCGAATGGTCAGTAGACGACGTACATAAATGGGCCACACAAAGTGAGCTTAACGATTACGCCAACAACTTATCGGAAAACCTTGTTGATGGTGATCTTTTGTTGCAAATAACCGAGGAAAACTTGAAAAACGACATCGGAATAAAGAATGGAATTATGATAAAAAGGTTGGTAGTGCGTATGACGTAGTCATTTACGTCATATCACAACCATGGTTTAAAATCGAAATGAAATATTAAAATTTTAATTTTAATTTTTTTCGTTTCAATATACAATAATATATTAATTTATGATTTTGATATTGTTGCACATTATCAAATTGTTCATTTTGTGATTTGTAGTTTGTGTTTTAAACTTAATTATTCTAATTAAAATACCACTTAAATTTCTACTATTTTAATTTTAATTTCTATCTTTACGAACACATGCAGAATCTTCATTTATGTGAATATGAAAGAAAACGATATACTATAATATATAAACGATATTATAGACCTAACTATTTAATAAAAAAAATTTTATTAATTTTTTTAAACTTTAATATACAAATTATAGCGATTATTAGTTTGATATTAATCAATGATTTTAATTTTTTTCAACATAAATATTGATTTAATTTAAAATTAAATTTTGATATTATTATTGATTTCTTAGAAGACTTTTTAAAGATTGTTATTGATATTTTAATTCAATTTTGAGCTTTGTATTTACAACACAAGTATTGTTGATAATATTATCACGTGGATCGACCCATTTATTAATAGGATCAATACTATAATTTGAAAGCGTTTTCTTCTTATTTTATAACTTATAACTATTAATTACCTTATCTAGTATGATAATTAGGTGAAATATTATATATTATAGTGCTTTAGTATGTATTTTTTAATTCAAAAAATGTTTGGTCTTAGCATAAAATATTTACTTTTTCAAAAATAAAACTATTAACAATTTATATAAATAATTACACCATATCACTATTTAATTTAGTATTTTAAATTTTGAGTATAGCAGTATAATAATTATTGTTTTGGCTTTTTAATAATGTGTGCGTATTTTTTTATGTCCACCTGACGTCGCCTTAAAAAGTCTTCAAACGTTATCGTCTGATATTAAATTGTATTCAGCTTATACTAATTTAAATTCTTCAGTTTTTAAAAAATGTTATCAGATGAATAAGACAGTGTGGTAATATTACCACGGAATAGCCAATAAGCTCACTTTTCTTATATTACATATTGTGTTCTTTTGGGGTATAGATTTACTCTACTGGTTGGTCTATCAGTGTACTCTGTATAAAGATAATACAAATACAACTATCAATACAATACAACTTATTGATACAATAAATATCATACATAATTTTATTATTTTATAATATTAACAATCTTTAAGTATTAAAACATTTTTTTTTCTAGTTACACTTATAAACTGAACATTTTATCGATTTTCGTATACTCTTTAAGTGAGCCTTCTGGTTATTCTGAGATATTACATAGTTACAGGTGAATGTCAACATACGAAACCTAAATTAGAAAATGTTGACAATTTTAAAAACAATGCGAACATTAATTAGTTAATATTAAAATTAACAGGATGATTTTAGTGATCATTAACACACACACGCAATTTGTTTGGTTAATAATAATAACAATCTTGATTCACAGGAATAAAGTTCAATTATAATACAAACAATTTGACAGTAGGTATATGTAGTGAGTAAACCAAGTATATAAATATATATTTAAAAAATTATTGATAATATTATATAAAATACAATATCTTTAATTAATCAATGAACTACTGTTATTAAATAGATTTATTATTAAATTATATTTATATAAAATTAAAAAAATATGATATTATTAATCCTTTTTAATTTTAATTAGGTTATTTATTGCAACAATACAAACTTTCGTAACATTTTGAATTGCTCAAAATTTCAATATTTTTATTTCTACCTTGTTTGTTCTGTGTATTTAGTTTTGAAATGTATTACATCGACATGTACCCTTGCCTACTACTTTTTGAATTAAAAATAAAAGCTTGTCATTTCAATGACATTTTTCAATCAATTAAAACTTCGTCGATTTATGTTAAATTTTATTTGGATAATGAAAACTGATATCTGGAGTATATACTGTGTGTTCAATTTTAAAAGTTAAAAATTAGAATTTATCAAATATATAATATGTATTTATATGTCCTGTACCCTGTAAAAGAAAACCCGAATCAAATTAAAGGTCATGCGTTCGAAATATTTCCTGTTACCTTTAAAATTAAACACACGGTATAATACAAAATTGTATAACGCTTTTTTTGGAAGTAAATTAATACAAATTAATGAGATATAATATAGTAACTAAAATATAAATTTTTGAGTTTAATAATAAAATGTATCAAAGATATTAACTAATATAATTAACTAATATTCTACAATATTATATTATTATAATAACAATTATTATTGTCTTCCTAACGCTAAAACAGAATTTAACTTATTACAACATAGATGGTAGATAAGGATACGCATGAATTATTAGAATATAAGAGGATGATATTTATTTATTATATTTCAATGATTATTACTATACCAACCACCAATTTTAGTCTGTAATCTGTATATTATATCTACGTCATCAATAAATTTGACGTTCTTTTATACATTCACCAGTGACTATCAATATTCACAAACTATGGACATTCATAATAGTAATATTATACAATCGCAACGACAACTAAATAAAAACAATATAGGAATATAAAAATTAAATTATAATTTATACATTTATCAAAACTGTAAAGTATTTGAATATTTGAAAGTATTATACTAAATATCAAAAATCTGACAAATCTTATTTGTACATTATATATAATGTTTGTATTGTATTTAATTAAGAATTTTTCAATAATTAAATTTTAACTTTTAAGTGAGAATAAGATTTGTGTTTGTTATTAAAAAATAGTAGATTTCTGTATCAGCTTGTTTAAAGTATGATGATACAACAAGACAGACTTCATCAAGTATTCTGATTGACACACATTGTAATAACTTACAGTATAATCGATGACACGTTTTAATACCTATTCATTTTTTTTACCTTTCTGACTATTATTCAGAATATTAATCAGAATATTTTTACCTAAGATTCATATTGAAGTATTTATGCTTACACATTTTTAATAAAATGTATTCTGTAATCTGTAAACTATTATTTGTCAAAATATATTATGTTAAAAATAATTTATAGTTACAATACGTGCCACGTGGGTAATTTAATTGATAACTGTCTAAATATTAATACTTTTCAATCTTTATTCAAATTGTACTAGTTCTATCAAGCTCTCTAATATATATCATATATATATTATATATATTTGTATGTTTAATATATTATAATAGTTGGCAGTTATATTATTCTGTTATAGTTTTCGTCTGCTTGTAGATAATCGAAGTTTTATTCAGAATTTATGCGTTCACCACGTCATTGTCAATATTAAACATAAAAATAATATTTTAGATTATCCAGCCGTGCTGTGTAATTAGTCTAAATTTTGTTTATATTTGGCTTACATCTCAACCATAAAGTTTTGTATTCTGCACAATACCTAAGCAAATGTTATATTATTTATTGCTTTTAGATTTATGAGAGAACTAGATAATTTAAAACAATCAGCTGACTACAGTAGTAAAGATCCAACTGGTGTGCAGTCACTACTCGAGTCGATCGGGTCAAAATATACCGTGTACACATATCCCATGTTGAATGCAGGAATTAACAGAAATTCGATCAGGTTGGCTGATTTTCAATATTTTAATCATTCCTTTACATAGTACTAATATATTTATATATTTATTTGTGAATTATGCGTAGTATATTATACATTTAAGATTCTGAGCGTATTTTACAATGATGGTTTTTTTTTTTTTTTTGTAGTAAACGATAAATTATTGTCGATAAAATGCTTTGGTTTTAAAAAATGAGGGCGATTTTGGATGAAAAATTGGATCTAGTTTATATTTTAAAAAAATCGAAATTAAAAACTTAAAAATCGTCAGCACTCATTTTTAAAACCGGGAAAAACAAACAAGAAATTAAGAAAAAACCAGAGTTTTTACATAAATCCAAATTTTGACAAAATCGGTTTTTTTTTTATATAATCATAACCGTAGATACTTAAATACTTTTATCTAATTTTTATATTGTCATTTTCTATTTACTATAAAACTATCAAAGTATTTAGACTATTTTAAAGTTATTTATAAACATAAGACATTTCCAATTTTTTTTTTATATAAATGACGATTAAAAATTATTTACTGTGTAGAAATGTTTAAAAATTTTATACAAAGCTCTTAAAGAATATTTCTTAAAGTATTTATAGTTAGAATTTTAAACAAATTCATAAAATTTGAGAAAATTAGTGACAATTATTTTGTAGTTAATAATTAATAAAAAGCTTTATTTTTATACCTATGATTTAAAAATTAAATACAAGGTTCAGTATTAGTTTTTTAGACTTTATAAGAAAAAATCTACCGGAAATCCAAATTAATTTTTATGAGCATTTATATCATATTTATGACATTTGATATTCACCTTTAAAGTAATTATTTCCCTCATATAATTTTGGATATTTTTCATTGTTTCAAACAATAGATACTTGAAATTTTCACTAAATATTTATATTATCATTTTCATCATATGACACAATTTTAATTAATTTAACTTTTTTTTGTTTTTGTTTTTTGAGTTGTTTATAAAAAAAGGAAATTATCAATTTTTTTAGTTTTTTCCATACATTTTGATAAAAAAATATTTACTGATTCAAAATTCTTGAAATTTAATACAGTATTCCACAAAATTTATTCTTATACCTGTATAAATATATTAAAAATATATGAGAGAATTTTTTTTTTTTAAATATGCCTTTAGAGTTAAACCTATTAACGAATTTCGTCAAAACCGCTAAAAAAATGATAACTATTTTGTAGTTAAAAATGCATACAAATTTTTATTTTTGTATCTAAGTTTTTTCCTACTGGAAATTGTTACTTTTGACCTCCCCCCAAAGTACCAACTAGATTCATTTTCTTTTTCAAAGAGGGGCTGATGTCAAAAATCAAAGCACTATTACAACTCAAAAATGTGATGACAGACACAAAAAAAAAAATAAAAAAAGTCACTCCGTTCAGAATATAATCTATCCCTTTAGCATATATCTACACATTATTTAAAAATAAACATAAATATATTAAGTTGATATATATTATTAAATTTTTAATAATGTTTTGTATTATATATTTAATAATTATTTAGATATTGATCAAATAAGTATAGACAAAAATCATATTATTTTAATTATTATTTATTTATATTATTTAAACATTTTATACAACTTATTTTTTGAACACACACACACACACATATATATATATATATATATGTAATACATATAAATACAGTAAACATTGAACTTTTTAGTTTAAACGAATATATTTTTGTCAAACATGGTTTAATTCGTAACCTAATCGCTCAGATTCATTTTTCATAAACAATGATATATCATTGAATTCAAATTTAACAGAACTATAATAGAACCTTTATTAATTTTCAAATAGTCTTCACAATAAGTGAATTAATACTAATAGGATTTAAATAATTATTCAGGGAATTAACGGCAGATCAGATTGTAGACAATTGCGGAATCACAAACAGCATACATCAAAGTCGTATACGATATTTAATTGAAAGTAAATGTTTTTATTAAAGAAATAAAAGAAATTAAATGTTAACCAGTGTGAATTTGTAAATCATATAGAAATTCATTCGATGGAATCGTCATTGGATGTATTTATCAGTTACAGGCGATCGAATGGATCTCAGTTGGCAAGGTAAGCATCATATTTTACATATCTATATTCATTGGAACAAGAGTACAAGTGTACAACTGTATAATAATAATATAACATTATAACGATAATGTTTTATGAAATAATAATACTTAATAATTATATTATTGTATTAATAATAATAACTGAAATTATATTTGCAGTTTGATCAAAGCTTACCTAGAAATTCGAGACTATCGAGTGTTTATCGACGTGGTACGTTTGGAAAATGGAAATTTTGGCCATAACCTATTAAAACATTTAAAACTAGCGAAAAACTTCGTGCTTGTATTAACTCAAAATTCGTTGGACCGATGTGTTGGAGATAACGAGTGCAATGACTGGGTTCACAAGGTAAAATAGAACACCTCGCAACGCTGCATATCAGCAGCATAACATATTATTGCGCATATTTATTACGTATACTTGTATAATCGATTTGTAGGAAATTGTGACTGCGATGCAGAATCGGCTGAATATAATTCCCATCATAGCGGAAAATTTTACTTGGCCAGAACTGCTTCCAGCGGATATGCGCGATTTACGTACGTATAATGCGATACAGTGGTCATGCGAATTTCAGAATGAATGCATGGATTCCATCTCGATGGCTATTCGTGGTGATTTGTATGCCGTCTAGATAAGGCCAGTTCTGGTCTTTAATCATACCTATCCATAGTAATGGGTGGTTAACCCATTGTCAAGGGTAATTCTATAGTCATTCCGAATATCACCGAACTACCCTATGGGGACCGCCTACCATCACCTACTGGCTACCGTGTGACTCTGTCTCTATAAAATGGATAGAAATTTAAAACAGCAGAGCATATTAAACATAATATATATTACTAATATCATATTATATTACTATTATTACAAAGAACACACATTAATATACCATTTTTTTAACATTATATTCATAAAATAAAATTATAAAATACATCTATATTAATAAAAGAAAATATTTGTGCGTGTGTATGGTGTTAGCAATCCTAGCCCATAGTCTATTACACTGTCAATTTTGAAACTTGGTCCATAGCTAATTCTTCACTCGAGTACATTTTTAAGTAAATTTTTAAATTTTGCATTATTATGAGGGATAACACAGCGATTTATTGGAAAAACGAATATTACATCATTTTTTATATGAAAAAGGTGACATGATCTAAAACACTTTAAATATAATCAGCAAACAGGTGGAAAATCAAAATAAACGAAACTAAATCTTTTCAAGTAACTTTTTTACTTAGAAATCTCGATTCACTGCCTGTTAATTAAATAATTTAACAATTAACGGAAAAAGAATTTTAATATTATGGTCTAACTCTAGATAAACGTGTAACATGGAGCCCACACGACCACACATAACATTTAAACGTACAACTATTAACTCTAGGCTTCATATCCTTAGACCACTCTTAAAATCCCTACTCTTCCTATCCAATAAACTTACCATATACAAGTCAATAATTCGACCAGTTTGGTCATATGGTATTCAGTTACTCAATTACTGCAAAGCCATCCGATATAAAAACGTATCAGGTGTTTCAATCCATCCGCCTACGAGTAATAACATCTTCTCCTTGGTACTTCACAAACAATAATTTTTATAGAGAACTAAAAATTCTACACTTAATCAATTAGCAAAATTATATTACTTTAAATTTCACACCAACTTAAACTCTCGCAGTAATCCATTAATAAAACAACTATCCTCCACCTCACTCTTCCTGGTAATGTACTTAGAAAACTAAAAATACTGTGACCTTGAGACCTACTAAAATAAAAATGATAATAATACTTAAAAAGTACCCGATTGGGTGATACTGCTGAGTGCCTGTCCATAAATGCTAATCTCCTGTCACTAATAATTATTAACTATCAAATTTGCTTATTATACTAGTTATTGCATAGATTGTAAATTATTTTCAATAAATGAAAAAAAATATATATTTAAAATATTATATATATTATATTATAATAAATATTTATATTTTCATTTATTTAAAATAATTTACAATCTATACAATAATTAGTATAATAAGAAAATTTGATAGATTTTTTTTTTCGTTTTTTTGGATAAAAACGCGGCGGAATACGCTGTGTATTACCTTTGCCTAACGTTCATTTTCTTTACACATATACATATACTACGTTTATATTATGATTATAATGGCGTTAAAATGGTTTGAAATTAAAACCTATTAGTGTCCTATAAACAGTAAACACTTTAAAACGGTTTAAAAAAATCGAAACCGTTTTAAAAGTTAATACGCTCGCGCTATGTAGTTTACGAATTTAAAACCGTTTTATGTGATTATTATGCTTTAACCAGTTTAACCGATTAATCAAATGTACACGCAACTAGACAAGGCTACAAGGAATTGCCTATACACAACTCCTTAGAAATGGTCGTACTGCAGTCCCCTTAACTGTAAGTTAAAATTATGAAAACACAGATGTACTCCATGTTTCCACAAATCATGCCGTATACTACTTTTATTTAATATTTAATTTCCCGTGCATCTGTTCTGAATGTAGACTTCTAACGACTTGACTATCTTCAATAAAAGTTATAACAATATATTATTCCCTGGTAATTGGTATACGATTTGTATTTATAGTTTATTTATTTAAAAACCTATAAGTTGATATACATATTACATAGAGTCTACAATTCAATATTTTCTCACGAAAATCGAATAATTTTTGTTTACTTAAATGATTACCATTGGTTACATATTATATTTACTATTATAATTATTAGTAGAAGTATGGAATATAAAATTATTTATTATATTTAAAAAAAAATTATTCACAACCATAATTTGCTTTCTTAAATATATTTGTGATCTAAACACATAAAGACTAGTACCAACCTTAAAAATATTGGATTTTCATCGATTTTTAAATAATTGTTGAATCTATCTCTAGTTTTCTAATTTTTGGGAAAAAATATTCCCAGAATTAATAAGTGGAAAATTATTAAATTATTCATTGTAATTTTCATATCATATTTTTCAACTGAAACAAAACAGAAAAATATAGAGTAATACAATAATTTTAACTTGAGCAAAGTCATATAATATAGCTACACACATTAATATTATACAATAATATATATTATACGACATTATTCCATAATTATTATGGCATAATATATTGTACTTATAAAAGTATAAAATGTATTAAAGTTTTTATGTCAGGTAGAATTTTTTCACATGAATCATACAAGAATACAATTACATATGGTACGGTGTAGGTGGTACTCACCTGCCGCGTCTTTCGATTCTCACTGAGAAGATAATAATTTAAAAGTAACACAAAATTATTACAATAGATTTCAAGGTTAATACCACGATACAATGCAATATTTTTTATATAAAAATTATAACAATAATAATAATTATTATTATTGCGATGACAAATTTAGTTTTACTGTTTAAATTTTTTTCGGGAAGTGATAAAAGTACATAGATAATATCATTAATAATCTTTTTAATGTATTTATAAACGATATCTGTTTTTATTGTGATGTTTATTTTATAAATTATGAGCATAATGTGATTAATATTATAGAATATACACTATTTTATAATATTCCTAATTTATTCAAAAAATTAAATACTTATGTATGTATGTATCATGTTCATGATGTCATGATGATCTATCAAATTTCAATAAATACATTATAGCACCGCCACTTAAAATATTACATTAGTATTCTATACCCATTTTATATTATATATTTATACATATACTTATATTGTGTTTCATTAAGTAGGTAGGTATCTTTTTAAATAAATAAAAATATAATTAATTCATTTTTTCAATGATTTCAAACCTCTAGTTATACTTAAATATATTTAATATAATAAACAGGGCTCGGAGATTTTATAGCACTAAAAATAAATGAAATATGAGGTGAATAACCTTGGCTCCGCCACTTACTCATTATATATTACAATTAGTGTGTAATTATGTAATTTGTAATCATTTGTAACCATCATAAAACATTTGTAACCCCCCCCCAAATCTGCACAAAATAAAGATTCTAAGTGGAACCCATGGTTCCTTATAAATATCATTAATCAGAGTATCTATATATGTGTACAGACCTCATATATTTTAATAATATACCTATATATAATATTACCCTGGATTAGTATTATATAATTCATTAGGTTATCGTAGTTTCTAAAGAAACATTTAATATAAAATATTTTTATTTATTGTATTTCACAACTTGTTTGACACAAGTGAACATTACATCAAAAATCAATTTTGTATCGAATGTATTATTATAATATAATATATATATATACATTATATTTTGATATTTTCCGTAATAAACACTTATATAATATAATTGTATTATGTGTGTAGATCTGCAATTTGGTAAGTATTTATAGTTAGGTATTTTATTAATTTATATATGATAGATAACTAATAAGTATTTAGAAATATTTACTTATACATAATAAGTAACATTCATACACTCTTACAAATGATTACAAATGATAGGTATTACATAATTATACACTAATTTTATTATAAAATTAGTTAGTGGCGGGGCCAAGGTAACTTACCTTGAAATATACGCTATAATATGCCCTAAAAACATGAAAAATAGAAAAATAAAAATGTATGCTGTTCATAATTTAAAAAAACTTATATTTATTAACTAAAGATTATTAATTATGAATTAATAGGTACATTTATAATTAATTAAAAATTAATGTTTGTTTACATTTTTTAATTACTAAATTACTTGAATTAAACATGGTGAATATTCAAAATTATCTGGAAATAAGAATAAATTAAAATAAATTATTATTTATTAATTAAATAATTTTACCTGAGTTATACTGTATGATTAAATGTTTTAATATGAATGAAAATGAGGGTATTTTTCATATGTATTAAAAAAAAAAAAAATAATCAAAATAAATGACAGCATTTTTATAATTTTCTTACTACATATTACAAACTAGATTTATGAAAATACATAATAAAACGTTTTTATTATGCAAATTAACAAAAAATAGTACCAAAACTTGAAAAATAGCACAAAAACCTAAAATACTTCAAATATGCAAAAATAGCATTATAAAATTTCATATTTGGAGTCCCTGGTGCATAAAACAAATTTATAGTTCACTCTGTTATTATCTAACATAATAATGTAATTATGTAGAATATACATAATTTAAATACTACAGATTTTTTTCGTTATAGAGAGTTTTCATAATAGAGAGTGTATAAGAATTATATAATAGGTTATAAATCAAACCAATATTATAATGTAATATTTACCTTACATAGAGTATTTTGTTATAAAGAGTTTTTACTGTTTAGATATATGGTAGTAATGTAGTATACTAGTATTCTTCAATGGATTTTTTTTATCTGTATCCTATAATAATTAGCAAATGCTATAAAATTCGAGCCCTAATAATAAATATATAAACAAATTGAGTCAATAATTTATACTCAACTCAAGCTTATTGATGATTAATAACTTAATTATCATTATTGTTATTAAATATTTTATTTATTAATCTTGAGCGAAATAGTCACGTTTTGTAAACATTCTGATAAATCTGAGGAATATTTTTTTCTTTGATTTGATATATAATATTATATACACTATATCATAGTATCTTAACAAAACTAAAAGAAAATTGTAATGATTGATACTTTTTATTAATTTGTCAGTAATGAAGTTCAGCTATTGCAGAATGCAAATTGATTATTGATTACAAAATTAAAAATATCAATCCAACATTTAATCAATTATTAATTTTAAATATTATGAAAATAATGATGAAGTAATATTATAGGAATAATTTGTGAATATTAAACATAATTCAAGCAATATTCATTCTAGATTATTTTCAATATCCATTTAATATTGGTACAAATAATATCAATGCGTGATTGTAAATTCAATTTTAAATCAATTATATTTGGTGGCCAAATAAAATCGTTTGATATTAAAAAAATTACATTCAACTCACATGTAATATCTATTCAATTTCATCATTTAAAATTAATTGTTCATACAGTATTAAAACAACATTTTTTTCTGTCTGGGAAAATTTGAAAATTAAATATAAGATTCTTCAACATTTTTTCTACTTATATTTAAAATAAAAAATTTACCGGAAGGTTTACAAACAAAAATTCGTTATTACATTTGTTAACTATAGTAAAAAAATTATGAAATCGAACTACTGGAAGTATTTTTAATTTTCTTTTGCTTATTGAGCTAAATATATGAAAAAAATGGTTACTCCAGTCCCCTTAACAAGTTACGGAATTTCATAAAAATTAAATAATTTTTTTAACATATTCTTTACCTACTGGCTATATTATCTACATTACCTTTTGCTTTATATCTAGCGACTCCATTTTTTATGTCATGTTTGAATTTTAAATAGTTAATGCTATTCAACAAATTACCTCACTAAAAATTAAAATACGTCATCGTCTGGTAATTCTTCATGTTTTGGCTATTTTGGTTATTACTAGAATCTGTTATTAAAAAATACATAAAACTTCTAGTGGTATGCCAAAACCATTGTACCGTGACTACGAAATTTACCAATGCACTGATGCTATAGGTACTTATCGCTGAACTCGCTAAATCTCGAATTACAAGCTGATGATTATCTAACGTCATGCGCATACCTAACTGCATACAATAATACTTTGACATGAATAATGAATAAACATAAAATATAAAATAATGTCTATAAAAATATAAATAGTTAAATAGATTAAAAACATAATCAAACAAATAAATAAATCCATAAATAGTTAATAACTAACACAAGAACCTGATAACTAAAATAAAAATTTAACTAAATCAATATTAAAATTATAACAAGTTTGAAATTGCAATTAAATTTTTCAATTGCGTAATTGCTTCCAGTTTTGCTTTATAACGTTTTCGATGACTCCAACGAATTGAGCCATTTTTGACCAAAATCTTTTTGTCCAAACTAAAAAGTAAAATATTTACTGTATTATATTATATAGACAAGTATTAAAAATATAAGTTGTATAAAATGTTTATATTATTATATAAATAAATAATAATGATAATATCATTTTTGTCTATAACTATTTGATTAATACCTAAATAATTATTAAATATAATATAGAAAGTTATTAAAAAAAAAAGGAAGTGCGATCATTGAATCGTTTCTTCCCTCGCCCTTTTTCATGTATTAATTAAGATAGTATGATACGTAAGATTTAACCATGTCGATGTTCCTGATTGATTAACTTTATGCATAATTTTTAAATGTCTTATTAAAGACCCAGTTGTTCCACCAACACAAGAATATTCATTATTTTCATCTTCATCACATAATTCACAATATGCTTTATCCCATTTCCGTTTACCAAACCGAACTTTTTTTTTACCCATGACTGTGAAATTGTAACTGTACTATTAACGAACAAGTAGTATAGAAAAAAAAAGTCAAATGTGAAAATACTTGTTGGTAAAATTACTATTTCTAATTGAATTTATCAATAACCATTGATAAAATTAACAATATATCCAATAAAGAGCGTGCTCACGAAAAATAATAATCACACAACACAATATTGGGTATACTTGTCTATAGTTTTAAACGTGGGGGTGAGATTACAGCAGACAATTCAAAATAATAATAAATCAATAATATATAGGTACTTGTTTTATTTCATATAAACAAGTATTTATAATCTATATCGATTATCTAACATATTATAAATTATAATAATCAGTTAATTTACCCGACACGTGTAGTACGTAAAAGACGGTCACCTTATAGAATATTATATATTATGTTATATCATTGCACAAATATCCGTCAACAACGTGAGTACGTGAATACTTGAATTATTGTAAAATACGTGATGAATACGGATAGTAAATTTACGTATATTAAGTATACGTGAATACAAAATTTTCGTTCACGTGTACACGGACTTCGTGTTCACATATGTATTAATTCACGTTTTCGATCGAGACCTCTAATAATTACTAAGTTCGCTGAGCTTCAAGCCCGCAAAATACAATTTTAACTCAAAAAAATTTATTGAATATAAATCAAAATATACTTAATTTTTTTCTTTTTTTATTTAGATAATATTGTAATAAAAAAATAAAAAATAAATGCTTACGAATCTTGATTTTTTTATAATTTACTAGCTGACCCGACAGATCCTGTCCTGATCTTGTCCTGTCTTAACAATAAATATTGCATTTGAATTGATATAATTAAAAAACAAATATTAATCCAAAAATTGTTATATATATATAAATGGTAAATTATATTTTTGGAAGTTTTATAATGGGCCCGGACAAACATTTAGTACAGGGGCCCGAGATTGTAATCTGCAACTATGCCAAAAAAATCAGATAATACCTATTAAAGTATAAAGTATTAAATTTTTAGATATAATTATTATACATACATGACATTTTTGAGTCCAAAAATAATTCTATCACCAAATCCAAAAAAAAATATGTAAACAATCAAAAAAACGATTTCCATTTTATGGAAGCATAGAAACAAAAAATAGCTAAGATGCAATGACAATTCAATACATTTTGAACGATGGCCACGGGGGGGGGGGGGAATGATGCATATATTATAATAATGGAAAACAATAACCGAATATAACATTAAATAAACAAACATAATAATAATATAATAATATAATAAATAAATAAAAATATATAAACTGCAAATCATATTACATGCCGGTACATAATAATATGTCATAAAAAAAACTACTGCAGTTTAAAATAAGTTATTCTATCTCAATAATTTATTTGCTTTGCGAGAATTTATTTTATTTATAAATTAGTAATTAAGATTAAGGCCTTTTACAAAACAAATTTAATGACATACTGGGACCAGTTCTCCAATCACCGGACATATTCGTATTCCTCCAAGAAACAGGATTGGACAAACTTATCTAACTTTCTGTATACATATCATTATAATTACTCATATAATTTAGACATGTATTATTATTTAAGCTTTTCTTATTATGTAACACCTTTTTAAAAAAAAAAAAATGTATCTTATCCCAATGGTCATGTTGCCGAGGGTTATTCTTTTCTTTAATAAAAAAAAACAAAAAAAAAACAAATTTAGTAACATTTGTTTACGTGATCCGCTCGTTTTAAAATGAACAAATGGTCATACTGACTCTATGGCTGAACGATATTCAATTTTATAGTGATACTAGCTTCGGTGTGCCTCGCTTTGAGTGAAACTCACTGTAAGTGAATACCCTAGGACAGATAGAAGAGCTTGAAAGTGGAAATTTTTCAAAAAAGGAAGACCTACCGCTGATTGGTAGTACTGCGAGTCTTTTATCGGGATGAATGATGTTAAGGCGGGTGTTGTCGGGAATCGATAAGACGTTCGTGGCGTCGATAATAATATTATTTATTAATTTATTATTATATATGCCTCGATTCCCGGCTTGTGGAAGGCGCCTTCGAGATCCGAGGGTTGTAGAAGCCGCCTTCGAGATCCTAGGGTTGTAGAAGCCGACTCCGGCGCCTTCAAGGGGGTCGAGTGAAAATCGTTTCAAGAGAAATTCGGTTGGAAATGGTAGTCGGGTGTCTAGAAATCGGTCACATATATAGTTTGTCTCGAGGCTTGCCCGGTTCTTTTTTGAATGTATAAAAAATAAATAAGTACGAAAAATGGTAACTAAGTTTCTAGCTATCAGTCCTCATTCGATGCAAATCAATACCTGTGCTGGGCAATCCGCCTACGGCGGATTGTTATACCTCCTGACGTCGAAAGTCTGATGTTGTAGTTATAGTAGGGGAAAAAGTTTAAGTCGAACGAAGTGTTAACGTCCTATATTTTGGGAAAATCGATTTATACACAACTAAATCGCTTAGGTAGGCAATCCGACTGCGTCGAATTGCAGACTCTGTGGGCGCAAATTATGAAATCCCTGTGAGAAGACCACACGCTGACGCGAATCGACCGGGGACAACCGCGCGCGCAATGGTCAGGAAAAACGCATCAACCCTTTTGGGTATTTTTTCTTTATTATTTTACAAATGTCCTCGGCGCGAGGGGACCGTTACTATGACGGTGGTGTAGGAGGGGGAGAGGTCGACAAAGAGGACTATTCAACTCGTACACTCCGCGTATGTATATGTTATATGTACAATATATTATATAGGTACACTCGTACACTTAGCACAATGTCCCTCGCTGCTGTACGGCTATACATATACTGTTATTATTCAGGCATATATCGATATCCTCGGCACGGTATACACATAAGATCTATCGATCATTGGACGATGCCACCCCTCGTTGTTATTATTATTATTATTATTATTATTTTTTACAATCCACACAACTACCACGCTGTACATACATTATGCTTTTGGCGTCATTGTGTAGTCCTGCTGATCGCAACGGCGATTTTTCGCGTACAAACAATTCTATATACAAACATACTATACATAATAATATAGGTAAACCGAGTACTGACGATGACAACAATGTGCATGACGTTTTTGTCGTGCGACATACTTAATAGGTAACCGAGTTCTATTATTCAACCCAATCCTTCTTTGTATTTTTCAAGTGTACAGTGTTGTACCTTCTTACCTATGCACGACTCGCAATGTGTAAAACTATATCGTGCCCGTGTCCCATTAAATAATTAATAATATTAATACGTATAGGCATTAGCAATCTGCAGTATGATATAATGGTATAAATATATAATATCGCAGTCCGTTGTCGATTCTGACCATATATTATATTTTTAAATCGCGTTCCCAGGACAAGGCGTATAATTTTGTTCTCTTATTAGTTATTATTATTCAAGCATCGATTATAAAAAAAATTGTAATTTATCGACGCGTTTTGCTCGTGAAATCGCAGCTATTGAGTTGGTTTAGTGATTTTGTTTTAATTCTAGCCAATAATTACAATCTTTTAATATTATATATATAAATCGTTCATCGTCTTAATTTGGTTTTAGTTAATCCGTGTTACATAATATTAACCGAATCATAAAACTAATGTTATTAAGTTATTTGTGAATGTCGATTGTCTGACACTGTTCAATATGATATCATTGAATGATTTGCATAAATTAAATCTATGACAGTCGTGTAAAATTTCTCAACTGAAATTATTATTATGAAAGGAAATGTACTTATTAATTCATAATTGTCTAAAAAATCTAAAGGCAAACTAATAAATAAAGATATTATTTGGATTAATTTTAGTGAAATTTGGCGGTAATATGATATTTTTTTATATAAAACGAGTTTCGTCTATAAACATATGTATACAATATGTCAACATTATTATGATATTATATAAAAATATTATAATATTATATCAGATAATACAATAAATATAAGCTGTTCGTGTGATGAAATGCTTTATTAATAGGATAAAGATAACATTATACAAATACATCTGTTAAAAATGTATTCTGATAACTTTTTTCTTATATATTCACGTATTTTTTAAAGAATAAATATTTGCACGGTATAATATTATATTAATTACTGTTTTAGTATGATAAAAATAACCAAAACCACGAATTAAAATATACTGGATACCCAACAATAAATGATAAGAATTAAGAAGCTCCTAAAGTGAATTTCCATGTGCAAAGGTACACTAGCGCTCCAAGGGAATTAAATATATACTAACGTATTAATAAATTTTAAATAATATCATGACAAATGATACAATAGTTATACCACAGAACAATATAAGAATGTAACTAGTAATCATAAATTAAAATATATTATATAATATATATTTTCTAGTAATTGTTAATTTAATTCGTGGAATTTAAACTTTGACGGTAAATTATCTAGTAAAAGTCGCCACTAATATGATACCAAGCGCTAGGGGTTGTTTGCAACAGCTGTTCTAGCAAGTCAATTTGGGTTCCAGTAAAATGGTTGTTTGTATAGGTCGTTGGGTATACAATATATTTTAATTCGTGACCAAAACTTCTAAAACAAAATGATATAAATTTGTTGATTCAGCATTTAACAGCTATAGACGTTAAGACAGATAAGGAAAAAATCAAACTATACACAATTTTCTACGAATATTAAACTCAAATAGTACATGAAAATATAGGTACAAAGATTATTATTATTATTATTAATACAATGTGGACATGATTTTTCTTATCTCCAAAAACTATTTAATCCTATACATAGAATGTCTATTAATAATCATAAATTATAATAGACATAATATTTCGTATACATCTAAACACCTTATTTTCCTTTACTTGACATAAACATTATATGTTTATATATTTCTAAATATTATATATACGGAGACGTGCTTAGTCACTTGGGTCAACTGCGCAATAAAACTGTTTCTTCATATCGATCGTAAAGCAATAAAAACCTCTGAACAACAAAATTGGGGTTCGCGCATTTTAGTAATTTATCCGTGTAACTTAGGGTGACCATATTAAGAAAATAAAAAAACGGGACATTATTTGTAACTCCCCTGGCCCTCCCCTAAATATAAACTTAATAAAAACTATATATTATATACATTCACACTTATGCACACAACTGTAGAGAGTAAAAATATAAATCTGAATCATATCACAAACAATTATTATCTTATTACTACACCATTTTTGAGTAAATAACCTAAATAATAAGTGTTTAAATATTTAGGAATATTTTCTTTTTTATTAAACAACACAATGTTAAATTTCATAACTATTATAATTCTTTAAACAATTAAAAAATGTACTTTTAAGTTTAAAATATTAAAATTAAAGTATTAAGCAATTAAACAATACATTGTACATACCAATACTTTTATATATTTTTTTAACAAGAATTTAGAAATTTACAACATCAGCTTATTTAATTATTCAGGAATTTGATAATCCTTCTTCCACACTTTCTACTATTTTTTCGTATTTTTCTGAAGAACTTATTGAATTTAACAATTTTGGGTGCTTCAAAAGAAATTCATAAAATTGTGAACAAGTTATGTTTTTAAAGTGCTGTTTTGCAATAATTATTGATCTAATAGTTTCGACATTAAAACGATTTTTTTCATTGACAATGTAAAAACGATAACGAATAGAATACAATAGAATAATAATATTCATAAGACTGCAGGGTTGTCGATACTGGATATTCTTAATCGTAATAATTGAAAAAGAAAAATAGCGAACCATCGACGGGTCCTTTCACGCATACTTTTATTATACATACTTTTACAAATTGTGTAGTGTGTGCGTTGTTTGGTCGGTCGGTTAACTTAACCTAAAATTCTTTCATATTATTTTGATTTTAAAAATCAAGAAACGGTGACTCGTCAAAATATCTCCATTTAAAATATCTCCATCAAAATATCTCCAATATAAAAATATCCAACAAAATTATCTCCAATACAAAATATCTCCGTTAAATTTATTGTTATTATTTATTAATAATTAATATTATTTCACTTCATAATCGCCAAAAAATTTTCTTCAAAAAATATAAAATTAAATTAAATAAACAAATATCAAAATATTATAATCGTCCAATAAATAATCTTCAAAAAATATAAAAAATATTAAAATAAATATTTAAGTAGTATTACGTTAACATACATGCGTAACAAAAACCAATGTCAGTGTGTGACGAAGTTCCGGCTCTCTCGTCTCAATTGTTATGTATCAATTAGGATACCTTTACATGTAAAATTACTTAATCGACCATGATAGATAGAGGGAAGTACAAAGTACAATCACTATCACAGTCAATAACATTTTCTCTATCAGATAGCTATAGCATAAATCGTTTTTATTAATGTTCGAGGGAATCGGGAGATATTTTATTTTGGAGATAATTTTGACGGAGATATTTGATACTAGAGATATTTTGACGGAGACATTTTTAATAGAGATATTTTGTCGTATAACCCAAGAAACTGTATCAGTACTCCTCTGATTGTATAATACTATATTATACTTTTGGATACCAGATGTCCAGATAGTAAATGCGCACTCGAGTAGACGGCTGTATGACGCGAATTTAAATAAAATAGTTAAATAAACATTTTTGGGTTTTGAAATAATCGTTTATTCGTCTGAAGACCTTCATAACCATAAGGTATAGTAGGTATACTATTTGAAACCAGCCAATACAGCTGACTGATTATTATTGTTAATATTAGGAGCGTAGGTAATTAATCTACTAAAAAAATATACCGACGTTGCCAGCAAAATTATATGTTTAATACTAATAATAATAATATGAAATAAAAATTAAAAAACATTGGAAAAAAAAATACAAAAAATGATTCGCAGTGTTAATCAACGCGCCGCCGGGAACGTCGCCGGAGCAGGATTCGATCTCGTTTACACCTGCCTAATCCTATCCTATCCTAACGCCCAACCCTATCGACTACAGTTTGAGTTGAGGACCGACGGCAAATCTTGAGCACTTACACCGTTTTCGAATTCGCGTTATACGTCGTTTTACTCGTTTAATTCGTATTTCATTACACTCACAGACATTCTCGTTAATTTTCTTTTGAATATATTTGTAATCGATATCCGTTTCATGCGTATTTTATATATTATATATTAAATATATGTATTAAACGACTTAGGTATATATTGTCTCATACCTAATCGCTCGCCGTGATCACACTATTCACACTACAGCGTTTTTGGTACGTATAATAATAACGCATACTACGCGAATACGGAGAAAAAGCTATATCAAATCCGTATAAAAGTGAAATATAATAATAATAATAATAATAATGGTAATAATCGTATTCTACGATAATCGTAGTTAGTTGACCACACGTCCGTCGTCGTAGGTTTGATAACCGGCCGGGCGCGGCGATAACTGCTCGGACCGCTGATCGGCGGGCGGGGCTCGAAAAAAATTTAATTTTCTGATTGGAAAACACTCAAACTACAGCTAGCGCCGACGGGAAACGGGCGATCGACGTCCCGTTTTATAATTTAAGAATTGTTTCAGAATTGCATTTAATCGTTTTAGAACCTCGTTCAATTCAACTAGTTTGTTGGCGAACGACACATGTCTATTGCCGATTAAATTTCAGTTGTAGTTTGATGTTCTAACTAATGTTCTGATGGTTATTATAGATAAATATTATTTTCCTCTCTATATAATTTGTTTTAGTTATTACTTGTTAATATTTATTCGTTGCAGTCGTCAGCTTTTGAATCTACTTTGTAATTTACAATATTCTTCACTACCTCGCGTATCTAACTACATCAAACATATCTTTGCCAAAATACGAAATACGAAATATAAGCAGTTAGGTAAGTAACATTTTTTTAAATTACTAAATATATTTTGTACAAAAAATAAAAAATATATTTTTTTTATTAAGTAGATATACCTACGTTATACGTGATCATATTGTATTCGTATTAATTTGATTAATCGGGGCAATGATTATAACGATATAGGTATACTCTACAATCATTATATCTAAAAAAAAAGCACTTGCATTTATTAGTAAACATTTATAACATTTAGACAATTTTTTATAAAAGGTGAGTGATAGTTATATCATTGTTATAACAGCCATTCATAATCTCAAAATGTATAAATAATTTTGAAAATATTATTTACATAATTTGAATTACCCTGGGCATAAAATATATTATAATTTTATGAAGTATTCTAAGGACAAAGTTATTTTTGAAATATAGCATACCTATATTAAGTAACAAAATTATAATAACAACAATTTTAGATTCTAAGCAGAGCAAAAGTGTATTGGATTACAACGATGTTTGTTTTCTTTTACCCAGTAAAAGAATAATTCAATTTCACAATTTGTCTTTCACTTTGAGGGTATTTTCTGATAGTAAATTGATTCTATTTGATAATTTTGGTAGGTCAAAAATAAAAATTCACAATAATCTAAAAAACAGGATTTAAAATTTTTATGCAAAATCAATTTTTGATCAAATTTTTTTTTTTTTTTTATAAAATCAAAAATTATGTCAATAATTACTGTAGATGAGATTTGAAATGTTCATAAAATATTAAACATATGAAATAACGTTTAAATTATTTTGCCTCATTTTCCGCTATTTATAAATATTAGAAGTTTTCAACTATTTTCAAATTTTTAGGTATCACCCAAGTGCGTCCCAACAAAAAAAGGTCATAATTTTGACATAATAGCCCTAGTGCGTCCCCGTTAATTTAGAGGTATTTAATAATTATCGAAGTTAAAATTAAATGTAATTACCTAAGTGCTTCATAGTCATAGCTGAAAAAATTACGCACCTATAAATTATTATAGTTGTAGATTTGAAAGGGCGTGGATCAATTATTGCGCCTAAAACAAAGTTTCAACAGTTTACAATCTAAACACTAAAATGCTTGAAAATTAAAAACTTATGTATCGATCAATTGATTACTGGTTAAAGTGACTGGTTATAATATATTTTATAACAATATCGGGAATTTTATGAAACGTTATTATTATTACGCAAGTAAAGTAACTTGTTGAAATTAAAGAAAAAAAATATTTTTTTATTTATTTATTTACCTATATTATATTCAATATAATTTTTTGATATGACTGAGGACGCGCTCGGGTTATGAAAAGGGTAAAAATTAAAAACGGGACGCGTATTAGGAAACCCAGGACGCCACAGCGCGGCTCTTTAATATCGTGTTCTCATTGGCCTAATTCAAATTTTGCGCGTTTTTCTATCATTTATCAATTAATACACGATTCAAGTTACGATTTAAATTATTTATTATTAATTTTCATATTTATATTATAATATATTATTAAATTAATTAATTAACCATTTTACATCATCAGAATTAACCATTATCAATAAACTAATATAATAATGTTATATCAATTTATTATTATTTAAATATAATAATACGTAATACGTTATTATGTGGGTAATATTCATGTCCTATGAAATAAAATCAAAATAAACATAACAAATTATTTAATATATGTGGCCTTATAAAGAAACTACTATATATACTACTATATATGCTCTAGGCGTTCGTAATTTAATATAAATTATAATAAGGTTATAGGTTATCACTGATAATAACCAAATTATAAGACATTTTGAATTACTCAAATTACCGTACTTTTCTTACATTTTGTATCGGCCCGTCCGCATACCGTACATATACAAAAATTACTGTATGCCCCCAGCCGGGTCCGTACATATGGCAACAAGTACTACTATCCGCGAACTATAACTATGGTCAGCGAAAGTATAACTCCTCCATTGCGGTCGAAGGTCCATGGTCGATTCCTATTTTATGGTATATAATCTGTTCAAAATGTGATCGGTATGTTGCGCATGAGTATGGCTTTGTTCCACGGCGGCGGTCCGAAGCCACCGCCGCCGACAAGAGTGTCACATTATTTCAGTAAAAACTGCGGATAAGTTCAAATAATTTAAAATGTACAATGAGCAAGACAATTGAAGACGCACGCACGCACATCTACCTAGCAGACCGAAAGCACGGACGACCGAAGCGTGCCGAGAGAACACGACAAGTTGCCTGCGCACCGCCAACGAAAACTGGTTGTCGCTGTGTACCGATCTCATTTTGAATAGACTATACTACTATAGAATGGCTTATTTGTTTGCTATAAATCTATAATATAATCAATAATACCTAATACTAAAAAACTTAAAATTTGTTTGTTTTTTTATTACTTATTACTTTATATTATATAAAGTCTATAGATTTACATAATATGTATTTCTAATAATGAAGTGTATTCGAACTACGAAGTGTTGACACTGTATACAACAGTCGCCAGTATAAAGTATAGGTACCGCAACGACCGGTCTACAGTTCTACATGCGTCATGCACTGTCACAACCATAGATATATAATATAAGTATATGGTCATTGGTCACAATCGCCATAACGTGGTAAAGACGCCATTCCGTCGACTCTCCCTCCAACGCCGAAAGGCACAAGTTGGGACGGGAAGACAATTCGTGGCGAGTACCGACCACCGGCGGTCTCCCTCTCGTCCGATAACTTTTGTTTTTCTCGTTCCAAGAACACCGCAACACCATACAATTGTGTACTTTTTTTTCACTACCTTCATAAATATAATCACGATAAAATATATAGGTATGTCAGCAACTTGTGATACGCAGGTCTGTGACGTAGCATTTCTCCGACTAGATTAGTCTAACCTAACCCTCCCCGGTGGAATCATCGGCGGCGGCGGCGGCTGTGGTGGTTGTGGCGGTTGTGGCGACAGCAAACCAATAAGAAATGGAGAAATTCTTACATCACGGTACATGTATGGGCGGAGGGTGAATGCGCGATTTGTTTCAAAACCGGTATATTGCTGAAATGCCTATATATTTTGTTATGATAACTATAAACTCCGGCCCACGAGAGATCAGTACCACATTTCGACCAAAACTCGTCCGATTTCGCGCATCCCCCCCCCCCACTAATCTGCCCACCGACTGTGTCGCTGCCGACCATTTTACACACGTGTGAAAGTACAGATCTCTCGTGGCCAGAGTATAGTATTTGTTACTATTATTTGTATTGTCATTTTACATCCGAGTACGTTCAATCTCCAATAAAAGCGTCAAAGGCGGATACAGTGTGGAGGCAATGGTGGCAATTGCCTCCCCCCCCCGTTCACAAAAAAAAAGTACCTATCATATATTCCAACAAAGTTTTATTTTTAAATAGATTATGACCTTTTTTTAGTTGATAACTAACAAATTGCCCCCCTCCCCCACCGTTTAGGACCAATGTATCCGCCCTCGTTTCCAAAAAAAAAAAATGGAACTGTGATGTGTAATTTAACTTACCCGTTGTTCTACGCCACCATACAACGCGACCGGCTTACCGTGGACCAAATCATCACTCAACCCGCCGTTAGCAGGCCGTAGCCGCATCAGTGTATACTTTTTTTTCCTGCTGTGGCTGATAACAGGCAACAGCAACTTAATTTATAGGATGTATGTTTATATACAGTATAAAATAACATAAATATCTTAAAATCTATAAAATTAAAAAAAAAAATTCACGAACCACCAAAAATTAACTTTTGACACACTAGTACAGCGTTTCTCAAAGTGTGGGTCGCGGCCCACTGGTGGGTCGTCAGTCAATTTTTAGTGGGTCGTAAACAATTTTTTGAATTATGATGTCAATGCTGTTATTAACCATAACAGAAAACAAGCACATATTTCGCATACACCTCATTATTAAAAGTACATTTATAAAAATAAATTGGTTATAAACCAATAAAATACTAAATATATATTACAAATTTATACATATTTATATAATACAAATTTTGTTTTTTATAACTACTTTTTGAAAAGTCAAACCATGTGGGTCGCGAAAGATTTTTCAGGGTAAATTTGGGCCGCGGTACTAAAAAGATTGAGAACCACTGCACTAGTAGGTCGAAACTCACAGTTTGATAAACGCTGATATTATACTCAATAAATGTTTATAGGTAGTTATGTTGAGTATACCGTTTATAAACATAGTTCCGAGTTCATCCACCTCTCAATTATCAGTATATACTTACTACTGTAATAAATTAATAATTCAATACCCAGATTATTAAGTTCGTACACTCCTCCCTACAATAAAAGCACTTTTAGAATTATTCACTGTTCATATTTTAAAAATTAATACCAATATTCAAATGTTGATAACTCCTTTAATTAATGTAAACAACCCAACAAAATTCATTAAAAATTAAACTGTGTACGAATCATATTTCAAAAAAATAGGTTCCCATTTGAATTTCGTAAATTGTAGGTATATAGTAATCAATCACTGCAGAATTCAATTTTATCATATCCATTACAGTGGCCTACTCGATAACAAATTATACGAACACCTACTACACAGCACATTAAATTCTGTTTTTTTTAAATATTTTATTGATAGCCAATAATTAGATAAAAGATAACACATTTACACTTCTTCAACAAATTAAAAACTATTTTTTATACGAATTGTATTTACAACTTACTAAGAACTATTCAACATCATGTAGAAATGTTGAAAATTAGTGAATGAAATGTGAATATTTTTTTATACTATTCAATTCAGTTAGTCAAATAAAAATAATAAATAAAAAACAATTTATTTTTTATAAATTTATTCAACTTTATTCGTCTTAACTCATATTGATATGATGACTTTCACAGTTCTTAACACAACTATTACGTATTAAAACATAAAACTATGCAAGAAATAAGTAGGAAAACGGTTTAACTTTCCAAATTTTTGACACTTTTTCATCGTAACTAAATTAATAATAATACAAAAACAAAATATCAAACTTAGGTCACGCAGAACAAATAAACAGTATACTGAAAATAAATGCAATCACCGTGTATCTCTAACTGAGCGATTGGTTGTTATTTATTGTTTCCGTAATACCTATTCCACGTTCAATAGACAATAACCACTTAATATAGATAGGCATTGTCGCATTCGTACATACAACTATATACGTAGGTATTTAACAGAACAATTAATTGACATTAGATTTGAATGAAAAATACCTAAAATTATTGGGTACACCGTTAATGAGCACGTATTATTGTGACCATTTAGCATTTTATAATACAGCATTGCTCCGCAATCCGTATACTAAGTTTTTTTAACACCCTAACTACGCACATAAGGTTTTTTAACACCTTTGCTCCGTACTCAATATATGTATTTATTATTATATACACAATATACATATTAGATAATATTGGTAATACCGGAAACAGTCTGAACAGCCTAATCTGGACAATGTATTACTAATATTAATTATATTTAGGCCTTGGAAGTTGATGCATTTTGCATTTTTTTTTTTAACTTTTTAGACGATGCTCTTTTGGCCACAAATCTGTTTCATTAGTATGTGAATCTGAACAACTAATTTTTATTTTGCATTTTTTTTGCATTTTTTGGTTTTTATTACTTTTTAATTCATTTTTTGATATTTTTAGGTTATTTTCCCACATTCTTGGTCATTTTTACAGATTTCACATTAGTTCATTTCTTATCGTTTCTTCTCTACCATTATGCCGACAAATTACTTAAAACGTCTACTATATTTGTAATTTTTTTATAGACATTTTTTGTCATTTTTATGTCACATTTTTTATGTTGATATGTTTTTAAGGTGATCAATTTCCGAGCCCTAATTATATCTAATTCATTTCGTGTTTTTACGTTAAAATCGACGCTGCTACTACATAAAGTTACTTCTTCAAGTTTTATTAACTTGGAAAGACGATCAGTTGTATAATACCTTTTTGTTCTATCACAAAATTACTAATCGTTTATTGAACATTACTATGGCTCCATGAAGTTGGCCGCCCAAAATAAAAATATTTTCTCCAAATTTTGTCAATAATTTGTAAGGTTTTTGTTAGTTTGTTATGTTTATTTGGGTTTGTTAATTGATTTTACAAAGTCAACATGAAATTTGCTTAAATTTATTATATAACCATAAATTTGAATATATATATATATATTGTAAAGTTTTCCACATAATGATGTTAGAATCAGTATGTTTGTTACTCTGATTATGTTGTAAGCAAACGAGTCGTCCATTTTCAGGTAAACGACGTCAGCCCAGCACCCAAAAATTTGAAAACGCCGATTTCGGGAGTAATTTTTGGGTTACAAATTAGGTAGTAATTATCTAAAAGGGTTTGAGGTCGAAATTTTGAATAAGGGGTGCCAGGCTGACGGACCTAAAAAAAAACACATAAAAAATGCGAAAAAATGACAAAATAAAATTTTAACTTTTGAAATATGTATTATATAAAACAAATCATATCCTACGAAAATTCATTGGTCTAGACTCTAGACTTCTAGAGCACCCAAAAAAAACAATGCACTTTATATTGAAATTCTGACCCGTTATACTATAACGCAAACGCTCCGCTGATAAATAAACACCAACGAAAAAAATGACACTATTCGTTGATCTGTAAAAATCGCTCAAGCCAAAGTCGTAAGTGGTAACCTTGACCTGAAATGCATGCTGATCAACACTCATTAACGAATAACGATTAATAAGAACTTGTAATTCTATAAATTGTCTATTATGAAAATTAAATAAAAAACTGTTTATACGAATATTGTTCAACATAGTTATTTACCTATATTTTATCGATTTTAGAAACCACACAACAATTATCATCCTAAAGTGGCAGTGAAGCATTTACAATGCGTGAGATAAATATTGATCAGACCTATAAAGTCAGCAATACATTCAGACACCACCACTGTTTTGAAAATAATTGTTTAGTAAACAATCACGAATCTGATAACAAGGAAGCGACTAAATCATCCGAACTCACCGAAACCGAGATTCAAAAGCAGCTCGGTATGGAAAATATGTTCAGAACAAACTTATTCAAATCCCCGAATAATATATTTATTCTTACGATACAGCATCCAGGTTAGCACCTCAACCATATCAGTTGATCGGCGAAGAAGTTTCTTACAGACTTGACAAAAAAGTCGCACAGTGGCCAATAGAATACGTCCTTATATGGTTCAATCTAATCGGGGGTAGCGATTATATCAAAAATTTATTGGAAAATCGAGTTGACGGTGATCTATTATTGCGAATAACTGAAGATGAATTGAGAGACGATATTGGAATACACAACGGTATAATGAATAAAAGGTTTGTATTAATCTGAACCACGAAAGAAATGGCCAAATTTACAAATTCAGATCGCAGTGTTAACTACTAAACTTAAGAGGGCGTCACACCCGCATGAGTTGTCTCTGTCTAATTTTTAAACTAACGGAGCTAAACGTGATCTGATGAGCAAAAATGTGCTTTGTTACGTACTTGTAAGACGGAGACAACACATACGGGTGTTGCGGCCTCTTAAGACTAGTAGTCTACAGAAGATTAGTTGTATACGAAATACTTTATAACAAAGGGGTAACATAGTACCAACGGTCTACCGACGTCGGACCAAAATAAGCTTTAAAAATTAGGGAACGATAAATAAATAGTAGCATCACAAGGATACGTGGTGACGATTAATTTTTGGTCTGAGAGCAGTACATTTTATTGTGAGTCTGTTTTATTTGTTATTTGTCATATGAGATCATAATTATTCGTATTCTAAAATAATATCATAACCATACTATTCATTTCAATTTGAACTTAATAATAGGTTTAATAGCACGTATTAATTGCACCCTACCCATTTGTTGTAGGGCTTACTACGATTTTCAACATTTTATGAACAAGAAGTGTAGAACTGTCGAAATTAATAATTTTATGTTAAAATCTCTATAAAGGAAAAACATAGATAATATTATCATTTATCATGTATCAATTAAAAATTAAATCAAAGTTATTCTTCATCTACTTTATAACATCTCTACTGTTCTTCAAATTTATATTATTTATTATTTTATTGTTTATTTAAACCGTTGTTAGTAGCATTATGGTAAAAACGACATCGATTTATTTACACGATTAATAAAATATTTAAATGTTATCTCTTTATTTATAGATTTAAAGACTTAAAGTTATTAATACTGAATAGGTAAAAAGTAATAATTTGAAACAGTATATCACAATATTGTAATAATAATTTTTTTTTAGTCAAATTAGCTCTCTTACCAATGATAATAGATACTATTTTAAAACCAACATTTTGATTTTACTATATTTTGTGTACTTATATTAATTTCGAACCACATCATTTATATTTATTTATTATTAAATTCAAAAAATAAAAAATTCCAGAATACACTTGTTTCCTAAAAGTATATCTTTTTTTTTTTAGAATTATGAGGGAACTAAACAATTTAAAACAGTCAGCTGATTACAGTAGTATTGACTCAACAGGCTTAAACTCGGTCCTAAAATCAATTAACTCGGAATATTCTGTGTACACGTATCCTATGTTGAACGCTGGAGTCAACGTAGATTCAATAAGGTAATACTATTTCTATTATTATAATTTATAGTTTAAAAATATTTTTACTAAATTAATCATATTTTTGTTTTTTGTAAATAAAATTATAATATAGATTAACAATTCTCAACAAATAATAATTAACAATTGGTTTGAAATAAGAATTCTTTATTAATTTAGGTTTTTAACGGATGATCAACTCAAAAATGTTTGCGGAATTTCAAACGGTATTCATCGAAGTTGTATAAAAGACTCAATACAAAGTAAATTTTTTATTTTGAAATATTATAATATATTTATAAATTAACTAACATCATTTATTAAACATACCCAATTGAAAAAAATTATAGATATGTCGGGATACACAGAGAACGTAGATAAACCTTTCGATGCATTTATTAGTTACAGACGATCTACTAGTTATGTGCTGGCTAGGTAATGATCATACTTTGTAAAATGCAATTAATATAATATGCCATTAATCATATTATACTATGTAAAGTATTTAAAACAATAACACTGGCTACGTGCATTACAGTTTGCTTAAAGTATACTTGGAAATTCGAGGTTACAAAGTGTTCATCGATATGAAACGATCAAATGATGCCAAACATCGGCATGACGTATTACAAACCGTAAAACAGTCAAAAAACTTTATTATTGCGTTGACGAAAGATTCATTAGTCAAACATTCGAAGGTTTCATTAGACGGAGATATCGAATCTTTAGATATGATTAGTGAGGTAAATGGTAACTTCGAGACATAATATTATTATAATCAGGTGATTATATGGTACAATAATTATATATTAACACTTATTTTCTAATCAATAGGAAGTCGCGACCGCGAAACAAAGTCAGTGCAATATAATACCAGTATTGGACAATTTCTCGTGGTCTTCGCCTGTACCAGACGGCTTGAAGAACTTGAATATGTACAACTCGATAAGTTGGGTGCACGATTATCAGGACGCGTGTATAAACAAGTTGGTGAAGTTTATGATCAAATGATAGTAACTCAAATTAGTCAAATTGTTTACTTTTTAATGTATATTTTAAATTTTTTATTTTGCATTTTGAATAAAATTATTTTAAATAAGTATTAATTACCTATTTATTTTGTATTTAAAACAATGTTTTTTTTTTTTGTTGAAGTACGTTTTTATTTGAGTATTTGATGTATTTTACTGTTCTTAATTGTAGTTGATTATATTATCATGTTAACATTATTAATTAATAACTATTGTCTATACGACTATATAAGTACAATAAAATCGAGTGACTGAGTGAGGTTTTCATAATATTTATTACGCATTTACTTGCACTGATTAACTTACAGTATTTTGTTTTTAATCATAAATAGATTTAAAACAATTACAGAAGACGCCGCTTATAAGACTCGCGGATATAAGGTTCAGTCGCTTATTAGACTCAAAATCGTCTGGAACGTCCGAACGTATCCATATACATTATATTAATAAAGAGTCAAGAGGCAGTGCTATCGTAATCTGCTAATCTAATTTAAAAAAATTACCATATTGTAATACATTGGGAGATCTCTAAAGTCTGTTTTAACTGTTCTTTAGCTTACTTTTTAAATTCATCAATTGTTCTTATTGTTCTATTGTATTGTAACAGATTGAATAAAAAACTCCTCTGAGGAAAAATAAACTCTCAGTAGATTTTTATCAAAAAGAACTATTGACCACTTCTATAATATATATACCGTTGGCAGAATTGGCTGTCCATCGTATAAAGAGTTCAAAGTATGTAAAAAAGTACAAAAAAAAAACCAAATAGATAGCTAATTATTATATTATTTACCGAAAAAATACACGTGTCGCAAACAGATAAAAAAAATTACTATTTAATCTTTTTTATGCTATAGCATGAACTAAAATATTTAAGATATTTATCTAACTATATTTGTAGATTAGACGTGGCTATCAATTATAATTATTATTAAGAATTACTATGGAACGGTGAGCTGGTAACCACTGGCTGTTATAATATTGGAACAACTCATAATTCTTGTTAAATATTGATTTTAATTTATTTGATCTACATTTTATTAATATAAAACATTAAAAAGATACATTATTATTATTGTACTCGTGTGTACCCAATAAAATAAATCAAATAATATTTTAATATTCGATAAATACTTATTATTCCTTTTTTATATAATATTATAATTATCTGATAAGCAATTACTATCTTTATTTTTCAGATAATTGTTTATATCATATCATTATACATTTATACCTATTAAAATTTAGTAAGTTGATACATTCATGGGCCCCCCTCCACTCCCAAGTCAAAATTTTATAACACATAAAATAATGGCAATACCTAAAAAGCCTATATAAATACCTAAATGAATTGTATTAAGTACACAACTTAACTCTTCATCGGTGCCCAAGGGTCACTAATTAATACTTTTGAAGTGTCAAGTATAAATGTATAATGTATATACATATTGCTTAACCAATGAAAACGTAGGAAAAATCAATTAATTAAATGAATACTTATGTCCACATAATTTAATTCGTCATAAAAAAGAAAACTCACCCAAGTTATCATTTGGTAACTTGACTCTATAGCTATAGGTATATAAGTATACTGTAGATGTATAGTATTTATTATATGTGAAATATAAACAATAATAGATATACCTAGTCATTTTTTTTAACATAACGTGTTATTTCGGGTCTACGCGCGATGATTAATGCAATCGTAGTATTAGTTCATAATACCATGATACCATTAATATGACTATATAAAAATTCATTAACTTAGGCAAAACTAAGCTTTTGACTTTATTAATTGTCTTTGTTTATATTTTTAAATATTTCAATATGCATATTTCTCTGTAGGTACATAGGTTAAGTTTATTTTCACTCATCCTCTCCACCATATAAAAGTTATGTGTAGGTACATTAATTAATACTGAACTAAGTATATAATAATTCGATGCATAAATAATATATATATATAAACATTATATAAACCTACAAATCGAATAATGTTATCAAATAGAGACAATATACAGAGGTTTCCAGGAAAACGGGAAAGTATGAAATAACTCTTAAAGAAGTGAAAAAATGTATTTACAATTTTTTTTTTAATAAATAAAAACAGAACATTATGTCATTAGTACTCAAAAGCTTGAAAATAGTTTGTCTTAAAATTAATATTAGGAATATTATGATGTCAATTTCTATGTATAAAAACGTAACTAAATTAACGTAACGTAATGATTTTGGTAAAATGCTTTAATGGAAACTGCACTGATCCACTGGCCTATTATTAATTATTACTAAATGGCAGTTTGTTGTGTAACTATATACGTACCACGGTAAACCTATGTCCTACTCTGTAGATATTCTTTAATATTATTTTCAAACTTTACCGTTTTCCCGGAAGACTCTGTATTGATATTATACTAACAGTCAAAGACTTTTCGATCGAAATAAAATAAATGATTAGGTGTAAAATTCGTATAGAAACTAGATTCAGAAAATGAAGTGAGTTATTTCAAAACTGCATGTATGAATACGATGGATTGCAAATACCCTTATTTGAAATGTCGTTATTATCATGGAAATTGTAAATATTTGATAATTGGTCCATTACGTGAAGAAATTGTATCGTTAGTACCGAGCATGAAGCTGTATCATAACGTCCTGTATGGCAATGAAATAAAAAGGTACTTATTTGTAGAAAAACGAATGAAAAATTCTTTTGTTTGGTATTTAATAATAATTAAAATTTTGATTTAAAGCTTTTAATTTTTTTTAAATATAATAAAATATAATGGATATTTAAAATTATCGCGCTATACCCGCGGTGTCCAAGTGAAACTATTGTATACACTATATACATTGTCTAAGATGTTTGGAAATAGGATAGGTATGTGATGTTTCCGGAAGCACTTTTATTGCTCTGGTAAAGTACTGTATTGTGTTTTAATTATTCGAGCATGAATTCATTCGATTACTATATAAAACAATAAGAGTGGACGCCCGAGTGTTTTCGCAATACGATCAAACGCTGCCCGCGCGTGCATTATTTATTATTCTCACCCGACGGTTATGCGCAGCGTGAATCAGCCCGTTGACATTATCGTGCGTTAATTATTAATTATTATCATATTACTTATCATCCAATTCATTTTTCGCATACGTGCCGCTAGCAGTGCTAGCACAGAATTCTATACTATTCTATTCTATATAGAAATATGTAGCCGCTAGTGGACGAAATAGTCGTCATATTCGCAGTGGATATTTTAAGGAATTTTTACTGGGCGACATTAAAAAAAAAAAATTCACTCTACATGTCATAATCAAAAATTAAAATCAACAAATATTATGAGCTTAAAAAAAACTTTTTTGTATTAAATATATAATTCAATATTATATTATTATTTACCTACTATATTACTGTATACTTGCGCAGTTAGAAAACCCATTGATCACGAGTTCAATGAATAACATCAAATGAAAAAATTAATAAATTAATTTTATTTAACTAATTAAATATAATTAAAACTATGGAAACTAATATATTATCTTAACAACATAAATTAGTGGACTGTAGGTTGGAAACCCCTGGTTTAAACTGTTAAAAGGTTTAAGTTGAAATAAATTTTAGCTATAATAGCTTGTAGGAACAATGACTAAAATAAAATCGAAAACAATTAATCTGTAGATATTTGGCGGAACGACTAAAGACCAAATGAAACATGTTATATTTTCGCATGGAATAAATTTGATTATTATTCTATGGGTATTGGGTACCTACGGTGAACGGTCACATAGGTTTTCCATTCTAAATAATTATTAAATTTGTACTTCCAAAATTCAAATTATCAAACGAAATGATATATACATACATGACAAAATACATTTTTTGTCATGTATACATATATATAATATATAAATAAATAACAACATATAATTAAACATAAGAAATAGTATTATTAAATAAATTATATAATAATTTCAAACATTGTCATTTTTACAAAATATTGTTGTCGCCAAGTAATTAAATATATCATCTACTAGGCGACAAAAAATGTTCTCTGGGCGACATTAATGTGGCCAGTATATTAGTTAAAATATCCACTGTCATATTGGTTGTCGCACACCCGTCGTCGCAATTATTCAACTACACCACCTCACATCAGCTGTTCCACCACGACGCATTATCACCGTTATCAGGTCGTAGTTATTATATTATTATCACGTTTTTTTTTTTTTTGTTTATTATGTCAACTTTGCTTGAATTATATATTTTTTATTACGGTTGATCGTTTGTGATCGCCTTAGTTATATCACTAACATAGGTTAAGGTTTCATTTATATATTTATTATTACCTTTGAATAGTAGCCACTTATTATCATATATTGTCCGTTAGTTCAATTATTTCCTATTATATTATCAGTTTTGGTAATTTCCTATTCAATATTTTGTTAGGCGTACCGAACCCAATGATCATTGCGCGAAACCGGGATTTGGAAACACTTATGTCAGATTTTCGTCTCGACCAGGAGGACGTTATGGATCAAATGGTAGATCTAGGGCTCATTGAGCAGTTCGAGAGTAAACATAGTAGCATTGAAACTGTTGTCACGGAACAATACTATTGTATGCAAGCCGTGGCGGGGGCGGTGGCCTGTTGTAAATTAGAAACGGTACCCACATCAGGTTCCCAAATTATATTATTTTATATAAAATAGTGTTTTTTCTATTATATTATTGTTATTATTGTGTATGCGAATCGCCACTGTTTTAATTATATTGCTACTATTATTGTGTGCGCGAATCGCCACTGTTATTTATTTACATTATTTATTTATACTATATTATTCTATTTAGTGTATTGTGATGTGTGTGGAATTATATAATGTTATTTAGGATAGGAAAACGCTAGCTCTGCCCTGCTACTGCGAAAAGCAGTAACTACAAAAATATCAAAAATTAGGTTTTAATGTCATAATTATTCTACGTATAATTTTATTAAGGTTAAATACACGAAAATTGACATCTAGTGGCTTAAAATGCAACTAGAAAAAGTCGTAACTACAATACATTTACAAAAATTGTACTTTTCTTAGAGTAACACGCAGTAATTAACAATATTATACAATTAAAAGCAGTATGTGCATTATAGTTACTGCGTTTACCGTTAGGATTAAACTATTAAATGTTTTTACTGCGTTTTCTTCAAGTAATACAAAAAGATTATTTATTATCATCATTTGTCGCGCAACTGTCGTAACTTGTTTTATCTTTGTGTATCTAATGATAACTTGGCATAGTATTACGAAAGTAAAAGTATTAAAATTAATATGATTCAGAAGTATCTTTTTTATTTGTGAAAATTGATTATTGTTGTAGTTACTGCCTCACTACATCTTCTACTAGCAGTGTTTTATGATATTGATAATACTGCATTTTAAACATTGCACCAATTTATGATATAATGTGAGTAGAAACGCAGTAACTGTAATATTATGTGAAAATTGTCAAAAATAATTTATTAATCACAAAACTAATAGCATTTTTCTTTTCTAGCATAAATGTCCATCTATTTCAGTCAAAAAGTGTACTTAAAGTTTTCAATTAATTAAAAAAATTACAAAAACACAAAAGTTCAATTTCCTAAAAATTTGATTTTTGTAGTTAGGTGCCGCTTTTCGCAGTAGCAGGACAGAGCTGGCCAAACTACGCTCCACAAAATTGTGAGTTTTTTTTACTATTATTTCATTTATTATTATTGGTATTGCATTTATTATATTGAGCCAAAAGGGCTACCTTTTCCTTACATATATATTTTATTAACGTAAATGTATACCAATCTACAGCTCAGATAACTGTATATAATATTATATTTTATTCTATTAGGCCTTCTGGCCAGAAGGACCGCGTATTATTTTATATTATTATAATATATACTTTTCGTTGTTGAGCCAGAAGGGCTTTTCTTTTATATTTTTTATATCAATTATTATTACACTAGGCTACTACGGTTCTCATAGCGGTTTTCTATTATATTATAATTATGTGTTATTGAGCCAGAAGAGCCATAACTTATTTTTGTTATATACTTTACTATATTTATATTTTATTCTGTATAGCCATAAGAGCTGCGTAGTTTTAATAATTATTAATTTATTATATTTTTCTATTCGTGTGATTTCTTTGTACAACTTTTATTATATCTGGTTGTGCCGAACCGGCATTTGAGTTAGGCCTATTATTATATAATATACATTTTTACCTGTTGGACCAAAAGGGCCATAATTTATTTATTATATTATTATATCATATTTTATACCAGATTTTATTTGAGTTACCATTTATTATAGTTACCTATTCGTCCTTATATTTTAACTATACACACTACCACATACACACCACTACACCACATAGCTCACAAGTCTTTGCGCGGTAAACCCAACCAATTCTAGATGAGCTATACACAATATAGTCAATATACACGATTTTACACAAGTCGGTCGGTGTGTTAGTGTAGCACGAAGTATTTTGGTAACCCGGCGCATGGCCTATTATTGTCCGTTCCCGGCCCATAAACATGGAATATTTATATTTACTTTTTACTTACAGCCCTTTCTTCATTCTTGTTAACTATATACAAAGCTTATCTCACTTGGTATATTTAAATAAAACTTAAAGAAAATTAAAAAAAAAAACTGTTTATACGAATATTGTTCAACCTATTTACCAATATTTTATAGATTTTAGAAACCACACAACAATTATCATCCTCAAGCGACAGTGAAGTATTTACAACGAGTGAAATAAATATTGATCAGACCTATAAAGTCAGCAATACATTCAGACACCACCACTGTTTTGAAAATGATTGTTTAGTAAACAATCAAGAATCTGATAACAAGGAAGCGACTAAATCATCCGAACTCACCGAAACCGAGATTCAAAAGCAGCTCGGTATGGAAAATATGTTCAGAACAAACTTATTCAAATCCCCGAATAATATATTTATTCTTACGATACAGCATCCAGGTTGGCACCTCAACCATATCAGTTGATCGGCGAAGAAGTTTCTTACAGACTTGACAAAAAAGTCGCACAGTGGCCAATAGAATACGTCCTTATATGGTTCAATCTAATCGGGGGTAGCGATTATATCAAAAATTTATTGGAAAATCGTGTTGACGGTGATCTATTATTGCGAATAACTGAAGATGAATTGAGAGACGATATTGGAATACACAACGGTATAATGAATAAAAGGTTTGTATTAATCTGAACCGCGAAAGAAATGGCCAAATTTACAAATTCAGATCGCAGTGTTAACTACTAAACTTAAGAGGGCGTCACACTCGCATGAGTTGTCTCTGTCTAATTTTTAAACTAACGAAGCTAAACGTGATCTGATGAGCAAAAATGTGCTTTGTTACGTACTTGTAAGACGGAGACAACACATACGGGTGTTGCGGCCTCTTAAGACTAGTAGTCTACAGAAGATTAGTTGTATACGAAATACTTTATAACAAAGGGGTAACATAGTACCAACGGTCTACCGACGTCGGACTAAAATAAGCTTTAAAAATTAGGAAACGATAAATAAATAGTAGCATCACAAGGATACGTGGTGACGATTAATTTTTGGTCTGAGAGCAGTACATTTTATTGTGAGTCTGTTTTATTTGTTATTTGTCATATGAGATCATAATTATTCGTATTCTAAAATAATATCATAACCATACTATTCATTGAAATTTGAACTCAATAATAGGCTAATAGCACGTATTAATTGCACCCTACCCATTTGTTGTAGGGTTTACTACGATTTTCAACATTTTATGAGCAAGAAGTGTCGAACTGTCGAAATTAATAATTTTATGTTAAAATCTCTATAAAGGAAAAACATAGATAATATTATCATTTATCACGTATCAATTAAAAATTAAATCAAAGTTATTCTTCATCTACTTTATAACATCTCTACTGTTTTTCAAATTTATATTATTTATTATTTTATTGTTTATTTAAACCGTTGTTAGTAGCATTATGGTAAAAACGACCTCGATTTATTTACACGATTAATAAAATATTTAAATGTTATCTCTTTATTTATAGATTTAAAGACTTAAAGTTATTAATACTGAATAGGTAAAAAGTAATAATTTGAAACAGTATATCACAATATTGTAATAATAATTTTTAGAGATATCGAATCTTTAGATATGATTAGTGAGGTAAATGGTAACTTCGAGACATAATATTATTATAATCAGGTGATTATATGGTACAATAATTATATATTAACACTTATTTTCTAATCAATAGGAAGTCGCGACCGCGAAACAAAGTCAGTGCAATATAATACCAGTATTGGACAATTTCTCGTGGTCTTCGCCTGTACCAGACGACTTGAAGAACTTGAATATGTACAACTCGATAAGTTGGGTGCACGATTATCAGGACGCGTGTATAAACAAGTTGGTGAAGTTTATGATCAAATGATAGTAACTCAAATTAGTCAAATTGTTTACTTTTGATCTAAATTGTATTTAAAACATATTAATATTTATAATACTACTTATTTGTATAGTAATATATAATATTATATTGTAATGATAATTTATTGATATAATATACATATATCGTTATCAATTGTTTTTTTTTTTTTTAATAGAAACTATAGGTATTAATTCATCTATTATAATTCCTAAAATTAAGTGTACATTCATATACTATTTTATAATAAAATCTGAAAGATTTTAACACATTTTTAATGTATATTTTAAATTTTTTATTTTTTATTTTGAATAAAATTATTTTAAATAAGTATTAATTACTTATTTATTTTGTATTTAAAACAATGTTTTTTTTTTTGTTGAAGTACGTTTTTATTTGAGTATTTGATGTATTTTACTATTCTAAATTGTAGTTGATTATATTATCATGTTAACATTATTAATTAATAACTATTGTCTATACGACTATATAAGTAAAATTGAGTAACTGAGTGAGGTTTTCATAATATTTATTACACAGTGCATTTACTTGCACTGATTCACTTATAGTATTTTGTTTTTAATCATCACGTCCGGACGTATCCAAAAACATATCTAAATAAGTGTTTGTAGTAGATTAAAACTAATGCATATTTTTTTAGATAAAATCATAAATATGCAATTAACTTTTTTTTTCTACTTCGCCTATAAGAGTCATTCAGTTATATGACTCACTATGTGCTGGTCCCAAATATTTTGTGTAAACGCCATTAATCATCAGGTGTGTAGACGTGTAGTTATATTCGGCATAAACGACTTTTATCAGGCGTAAAAGACTATTAAATATGTCGTTTACCCTTTTTTATCTTGTACCCGTCGATATGATGTTGAGAGATTATCTTGAGAAATAATGGGCGTAAGCCCCATATTATCGTTAATAAGCTAATTTCTACAGTAATTATCAGTACATTTTAAAGTTGTAAGTACAATACACTAGAAACATGATAATTAATAGATCGATAGACGAATTATACTTGTAACTGATATTCCTATAGAATAGGACAGAAAAATGTATTGAATTTTTATTTCATCTCTCATGTAAAATTACGAAAATGTCGTTGACCTTCTTCCCTGGAAGCGTCGATGTATTTAACACTTAAAAATAATTTATCATCAATTATCGTCTAAATCATTTATTAAAAAAAAAAGTGTAATCTAAATTAAAATATAAAATAAAAATAAGAATACATATATACTACAAATTATATAAGTGTTATTTCAGTATATGTGTAGGTTACGTTTTTTCAACTTTTCTTATCACTTCGAAGAGGTAGTATTCAATGATATAAACATAATATTATAATATTATACGACACTTGACTGTTACTTAGTACTTACACGTTTAGTATGCGTTCATTTTATTGTTTTAAATACACTGACATTGCTGTAATTGTAATAATTAATAATATATTACATTAATATATTATACATTTTGTATTAAGTTAGATTTATCTATAAGCTGTATTTTATATTTTCATCTACAATAGTTATTATCCATTTAACATAATACTAAAACTCAGTCTCGACTCTATAGCCGTTTTTTCGAGTATTTTTTCAAATACGTGTTTCTATTTTTTGTCGTAATAAATTTTTAGAATTTTTACTTGGCTTTTTTCTCAACAATCAGCTACTCTCCCCGGTCCAATGTGTACGCTTCTTCGGTATCTTCATAAATCGTTAATTTACTTAGCAATTATTCGTAACTAGTAAGAATCGAACATTAAATTACGGTTTCCGATTCCTTCGACCACCTCTAACTTCTAAGTAATTCTAATTGCACGAAATTCCCCAACAAGGTTAGGTTAGGTTAGTGTTAAGAAACATATGGACATACAATATTAAATTATGGGGCGCATCCAAAATATCTAACATTAACCACATTCATGGCACTACGTGTCATATCTAAAGCCCTATTTTATGTCTAAGATTACACTCTTCACTCTAATCTTAAAATACCTCACATTTCTAAAATTTTCAAAATTCACTAAAAACGTTTAAACAAATGACTAACTCACCATAAAAATCCTTTAATCTCCGAATCATCATCTGTCACTATCCTAGGCAACCCAAAAAAAAGACTCAATAGGCAGTGCTATCGTAATCTCCTAGCCTAATTAAAAAAATTACCAAATTGAAATACATTGGGAGATCTCTACAGTCTGTTTTAACTGTTCTTTAGCTTACTTTCGAAATTCATTAATTGTTCTTATTATTCTATTATATTGTAAAAGATTGAATAAAAAACTCTTAAAAAAATGTATCGCAAATCCGAAATTAAAATTGAAATCTAAGTTATTTTTTTTTAGTCGCGATATAAATATCATTAATATCGAATACATCTCTGTCACTTATTTATGAAAATCTCATGTTTAAATAAAAATAAATTAATCGACAAAACGAGTGCAACTTTAGTCTACTGAGCTTTGCCTAAAAAATATTATATTTTTTACTCACTCCATTTGTCACCATAAACTATTGGACAAGAACCGTATTGCCTGAATTTTAAAAATTGTCCCATCGGTGTATTGTTTATAACTAGTGCAGAACCTTTGACACTAGGCACGCGTGCGTCTACTTCGGGCAACACTGTAGCACCTCCTTCGGGAACATCGTCCATCTAAATTTGTAAATATAATATTAATAGTTTGAATAATCATAACACACTTTCAATACATTTCTACAAGCGTCAATAAGTTTAGGTAAATAAATCATTTAACGCTTGGTTAGATGCTTTCTATAGCAATAATTAATAATATCAGATATTTATAAAATAATAAATATTAGATAATTATTACGTGAAACTTAATATAAAACTCAATCATTCTTGTTACCTAAAAAAACCATATTTACAAGTTGAAAAATATTAATTATTGCAAGCCAAATGATTTCTTTTATAATTTTAAAGTAATTTTCTAAGTCAACTACGAAATTAATTCATACATTTTTGAAAAATTATTTTTACATACCTATTTCAAAACAGAGTATGGTTTTATAATGGAGTTCAAATAATTTGATACATTTTATTAAAATATGATGGACATTAAATTATAATAAGTATGCTATCATTTAAAAAATAAAAGGTATTAAAATTAATAACGATAGAAAAAGGCATAATGTATAATTTTGAATATTACGTTTTTATACGCACAAAGTAGGAAATACCCGAAAGACCACTCGGTTATGTCAGTGTACCAAATTTAACGGTTTCAAAGACCTATTTCACTTATTTGTGCCAAACTATGCGCCTGATAATTTATTAGAAGGTAATTTAATCTATACCCCTGAATGTGCAACGATAGACAATTTATAATTAATTTTAAAACTTAAGGTATTCAAAGATATTAGACAATAATAATATAGTATAAACATGAATATACAAAATAATGCTAATAATAATAATTTATTGACACGAGATAAATTGGAAGAACCAGTGTACAAGTCGATTGTCTTTGTTTAGAATTTAATATTATATTATAATAGTGGCGGTCCCTTAAAAAAGCCCAGTTACCGATGTCGACAACAACTGTAGTCATTTACTTTATAACTCCTCTGAAAAAAAATAATTTCTAAGTAGGTTTTTATCAAAAACAACTATTGACCACCTCTATAATATATGTACTGCTGGCAGAATTGGCTGTCCATCGTATAAAGAGTTCAAAGTATGTAAAAAAGTACAAAAAAAAAAACCAAATAGTTAGCTAATTATTATATTATTTACCGACAAAAATACACGTTATGTCGTATACTGATAAAAAAATTACTATTTTATCTATTTTGTGTTATAGCATGAACTAAAATATTTAAGATATTTATCTAACTATATTTGTAGATTAGACATGGCTGTCAATTATAATAATTATTATTAAGAAACCCTATGGAACGGTGAGCTGATAACCACTGGCCGTTATGATATTGGACCAACACATAATTCTTATTAAATATTGATTTTAATTTATTTGATCTACATTTTATTAATATAAAACATTAAAAAAATACATTTTTATTATTGTACTCGTGTGTACCCAATAAAATGAATCAAATAATATTTTAATATTCGATAAATACTTATTATTTTTTTTTAAATAATATTATAATCATCTGATTACTATCTTTATTTTTCAAAAAATTGCTTATATTATATCATTATACATTTATACCTATTAAAGTTTAAAAAAATAAATCAACCTGCTGTATAATTATAACATATGACTCATGCTGCTCATAGATATATTTATTCTTTTATATAAATATAATTATGAAATTTATTTTTTTCCTAGTAATAATAATGGATTTTTAGATTTCAGTTGGAGCAACGTAATAATTTTACAATGATGTGTGTTTTTTGTATCCAGATACACGACAGTCGACAAGTAGTTGAAAAAATATTTAGATTTTCTACTTTAAAAGTATAGTTTTGGATATCAAAACACTTAAATTAGTGTATATTGGTTTAAATGTAAATAACAAAAATAACGCTTTGTATCATCGTTGATAAATCATTAAATTAAAGCAATCGTTACGAACCTATCAGTCGGATTTTTAACAAAATCGATTATGTTTTTTGTAACACAAAAACACATTACTATAAATACTAGACATTTTTACCAAATATTTGTATCATCATTATTTATGTACGATATAATTTTCAAACGATTGAAGAATATTTTTGAGTTATTTATAGATTTAAGACATTTTCAATTTTTTTTATGTTTTTTTTCGTGAATGTTGATTAAAAATTATTCGTTGGGTAGAATCGCTTGAAAATTTTATATAAAGCTCCATAAGTTTTTTATTTCTTAATTAGCAAGAATCTTGACAAAATTCATAAAATTTATGAAAATTATGAAAGCCACAAAAAACAAACTTATAAGATATTATTTAGTAGAATAATAAAATTAAAACTGTAGTAAAAATGGCATTATTTGGTGTTGTAATAGTTTAATTAAACAAACATAATTTGTATATATTTAGTTAGATTGATAACATAATAAAATAAGTTTAAAATTTAAAAAAAAATACGGTAAAAAATTTAAAAGTAGAAGACACATCAACAAATTTGGGGTAGGTACGGGCTTGTTTAAAAAAAACTTATATAGGATATAGTAACTAAAAACTAAAAGAATTTGACCCCATCCCCCTCTATAAAAGTTTTATTTATAGCTTATTGTATATATACTATTTAATTATTATACAACATATTTTGTCGACTAATTTTACAATTATACTACTATAATATAGTAATCATAATTCATAATTATATTTGATTGTAAGTACAAAGATACGTTACATGGAAAATAACTATGGCGTCTCGTCCTTTGCTGTTGATCAAATGGTCATCGTCGATGTACTTAGTATGTGGTAAGTAATGTCCACCAACACCGTAATTAGTAACGACGTATTTATCCACAATGTTTGTGGTGGACTTTGAAGTAATTTGAACAAGTCTGCGGTTAATTGTCTCAAAAACTTGATCGTTTTGTTTCCTAAACGATGCCACTTTTCTAAGGGATATATCTTCGTTTGTATCGATCGACAATTTTTCCAGCTAAAGATTATAAGCAAAACATAAAACTATATTAATATTATGATTTCTAGGTATCTAATAATTTACTAATGATTAAGACGACGTTATCCATATTATCGCATATTATTGTTATCTCTATCTAACAACGTACTTATGGCATAACGCACAACAAATTTATGTTAATCTGGATCAATTTGTGTTATTTTAGTTATAATTTATTATTATAAATTATAATTATTTATAAATAAAGTATAAGAGTCCCCAAGATTCATCTACTATACAGACTTTAAGTGATAGTATGTTAATAAATTTTGTATTATGCTTATCCAACTATCATTATTTATTGGATTGTTTGTGACCTTTTTTAATTTTGTAAACCATTTTTTCGTGAAATTTTACCGAAAAATCTTGGATTTTTTCGTTAAAACCATATTTTTAGGAAATTTTAAATGAAACTAAATTTTCCCAATTTTTCCATTTTTTTTTTTGTTGGAAATTTTGATTTCTTTTTTTAAGTTATAATATAAGTGTAAATACTAAATTGATAAATTCTTTTATCTTATTTTTTTAATACTTTACATACTTAAGTCTCGTTTAAAAAATAAAATATCGAAAAAATCTATTGCTTAAGTACAAATTTTACCTTCAAATATGATAATAATAGGCCAGTCTACTCTACTCTAATATTAAAACTAATAACATATAATCGATTAAGATGAACGCAAATTTGCTATGCAATACCTTTGTAATACGAATACAGAAAATATTGCACTCGTATAGGTAGGTTAGCGTCCTCTTAATGAATAATAATTATAACAGAATTTATAATACAATGAAAAATTCCAGTAACAACAAGATTGAATTTATAAATACGTATGATATAGCTGACTATAAAAACTCACTTATATAACTGCACAAATAACCGTTTATTATAATATTATAAAAGATATCCCTATCAGACGCTTCATGTCAGAGAGGTAGTGATCGTCAAATCGTATTATATAATTATTTAATATTTAATATAATATTATATTATTATATAATCCTTAAGTCTTAATTTATAAATTGTATATTATATATATCAAATAAGTTGAATTTGTAAATTTAATTGATCTCTAGTAAATGCTATATTTTTGTTTTAGAAAATACATGATTTATAATATCTCCACATCCGCGGAATTAACTCGAAGACGCTCCTTATGGGTAGGTACCTACCCATAAGGGTACGTTTTTATAATTTAAACGCTATCACGTACAAACATTCAACTTAGACCTATGTTATACAATAAATACATAAACCTTGTATATGTCATCTTATTCAAATGTAATGTAGTTATCATAATGCTAGTACAATAATACTTTACCTTTGGTTTCGCTAGTTCTTTAATCCTTTTTATTTCGTTGTCATACAGGACGTTATGATACAGCTTCATGCTCGGTACTAACGATACAATTTCTTCACGTAATGGACCAATTATCAAATATTTACAATTTCCATGATAATAACGGCATTTCAAATAAGGGTATTTGCAATCCATCGTATTCATACATGCAGTTTTGAAATAACTCACTTCATTTTCTGAATCTAGTTTCTATACGAATTTTACACCTAATCATTTATTTTATTTCGATCGAAAAGTCTTTGACTGTTAGTATAATATCAATACAGAGTCTTCCGGGAAAACGGTAAAGTTTGAAAATAATATTAAAGAATATCTACAGAGTAGGACATAGGTTTACCGTGGTACGTATATAGTTACACAACAAACTGCCATTTAGTAATAATTAATAATAGGCCAGTGGATCAGTGCAGTTTCCATTAAAGCATTTTACCAAAATCATTACGTTACGTTAATTTAGTTACGTTTTTATACATAGAAATTGACATCATAATATTCCTAATATTAATTTTAAGACAAACTATTTTCAAGCTTTTGAGTACTAATGACAAAATGTTCTGTTTTTATTTATTAAAAAAAAAATTGTAAATACATTTTTTCACTTCTTTAAGAGTTATTTCATACTTTCCCGTTTTCCTGAAAACCTCTGTATATTGTCTCTATTTGATAACATTATTCAATTTGTAGGTTTGTAATGTTTATATATATTATTTATGTATCGAATTATTATATAATTAGTTCAGTATTAATTAATGTACCTACACATAACTTTTATATGGTGGAGAGGATGAGTGAAAATAAACTTAACCTATGTACCTACAGAGAAATATGCATATTGAAATATTTAAAATTATAAACAAAGACAATTAATAAAGTCAAAAGCTTAGTTTTGCCTAAGTTAATGAATTTTTATATAGTCATATTAATGGTATCATGGTATTATGAACTAATACTACGATTGCATTAATCATCGCGCGTAGCTCTGAAATAACACGTAATGTTAAAAAAAATGACTAGGTATATCTATTATTGTTTATATTTCACATATAATAAATACTATACATCTACAGTATACCTATATACCTATAGCTATAGAGTCAAGTTACCAAATAATAACTTGGGTGTGTTTTCTTTTTTATGACGAATTAAATTATGTGGACATAAGTATTCATTTAATTAATTGATTTTTCCTACGTTGTCTTTGATTAAGCAATATGTAAACAATATACATTATACATTTATACTTGACACTTCAAAAGTATTAATTAGTGACACCCTTGGGCACCGATGAAGAGTTTAGTTGTGTACTTAATACAATTTATATAGGTATTTATATAGGTTCTCTAGGTATTGCCATTATTTTATGTGTTATAAAATTCTGACTTGGGAGTAAAGGGGGGAGCATGAATATATCAACTTATTAAAGTAATATTGAAATGCACCTATTTTTTTTTTATTGTATACACATATAAATCAAATATTTATGTACAGTGTACATTATTATTTATTATACTTTTAAAATAGATTAATAATAGCCACGATACCAATACAATATATTATAAAAACACATATTAAAATGTTATAATATATTTACTTGAAGTGAATAAGAGTAGAACTTTTTATCATAATCGTTTGCCGTGTTTCGTTTAAAAACTTCATTTCCGGCCCATACTGTGTACCGCATATTCACCAGACTTTCGTTCATTTCATTATTTTCTTCAACATATTTGTTAAATATATCCACTGCACGATTAATATCACCTAAATTTGTTTTAGTATAATAATAATGTGCCACATTTGTCATGCGTGCCTAGAAATTATATAGGTATCTAATTCACTGCACACTATAGTACTATAAGTATCATGTATTTATTTAACGTATAATTAAGTATTATGTTTACAAATATAGATACTCACCAACTAAGTAACTTGACCAGATAAATTTTTTTATGTATGTAGTGTAATCAACATTTAATTTATTTCTGTCTTTTTTGCTTTTATCATAGACTTCGACAAACCACCAGTAAGCACAATGGTATTCAGCATTATCGTAACACAAAGATGCCATATCATAACAATCGTTGACTAAAATTCATATATCAAATTATCAATATATTATACGTATTTATAAATGCTAATATATAATATTATTACAGCGAAATTACTTTCGATATTGAATACTTGTGCATGGACATTTTTTTTTTTTTTAATTTCGATTATTAGTTTAGTTAGATTGTCTATGAGTATATTATGGCTAAGTAGGTACATTTCGATTTAGAATTTTTTTCTTAATTGTAAAATTTTACTTTTATTCAAGTTTTATGTAAATATTTTACTCGAGCAGTGTATTTCTATTCTATACCTACTTCTTTAAAATTATAACTCTTATTTTTGATTTAAATATTTTGACTTAAAAATTGTAATTAACATGCATATTATGCAAGTAAATATTGAGGTAGTAGAGGAGTACCTATCTATCCTGTCTTAACTTTTTTTCCAGATTAGGTTAGGATTTATCATATCAAAGTTAGGTGTTTAATAATTTGTTTAATCTCTGTATATCTGTTATTGTGCATAATACCATGTGTACGGCCGTACGAGCCGGGAGTGTAAAATAATAATATGTACGCCAGGTTACCTAACTACTTCGTAAAACGACACGCACACACCGACCGACCTGTGTAAATGTGTATATATGTATATACCACTCATCAGGAATGTGACAGGGTCACCGAGCAAAACCTGTGAGTAGTGTGAGTGCTAGTATGTGGGTGGTGTGTATATATGTTGTTTGTATGAACTTAAAACTAGGGACACGGGCAACTTTGATAAAATTATGGTAACTCAAAATGTAGGCGGTAAAAAATTATGTTGTATAATAATATATAATAATATAATGATATCGAGACTACGGCGCTTTTGGATCAACAGGTAAAATAATAATATAATAAATTGCCGGTTCGGCACAACCGATGACAGTAAAGATAATAATAATAATAATAAACTCACAATATAGACAGTGCTCGGCTGGCCAGCTGCTACCTATCCTAAATAATGTACTATAATTTCACAAACACAATTTATTGATACACTGAATAAAGTAAAATACAGTAAATTCCCGTTACAACGAATACCAATACAACGAAAAATCCCATTATAACGATAGTCATATAGAAGTCCCCTGCCGAAAAGCAGGGCTTATAAAGAGCTTATTCGAATTTTCGTTACAACGAAATTTCCGTTAAAACGAAAAAAAATTTGGTCCCCTGGAATTCGTTGTAACGGAATTTTACTGGTAAATAAATGGTAATAATATAAAATAAATACGCCGATCTGTGCGCGTACACGATTTATTAATACGGGCGGCGATTTGTGCCTACAATATATTAAAATATAAATATATGAGTGGCGACTCGCGTCCACGCAATACAATACAAAATAAGTGGCGATTCGCGTGCGTCGTAATAAAATATATATATAGGTAATAAGTGGCGTTTTGCGCACACACGACGAAATATATAATAGGTGGCGATTCGCGTACGTCGCAATAAAAAATATATAATAACTTATAAGTGGCGATTCGCGCCTACGAGATATATGGTCCGCGTTGACAATACGTAACGAACTGGCGATTTTTTGGCCGGCCGTGCTAATCGGTGCCGGTCGCAACCTAATCTACATAATATTATATAACTCACAGATAATATACATCTATTGCAAAAATTACAATATAATTCACGGAAATGTTTGTGTGTGAGTGTGTATCGGTCGGTGGTGGTGCGGCGGCGACACCATGGTATTATGGCCTATTATGCATATATTATAATAAATACTACCCATATAATTTCATTTCATTTCTAAAATTACAATAATCTTATTGCGTGATAGGTAACGGCTGGTATATCACTTACTAATGTTATATCATATTATTAATTCATACACAGATATTTAATTGCTTGTTGCAGTTATTACCATCAAACGGTTGATATATTGTGTGGCCACTAATGTTTCCATTTGATATTTCGTGTGCATCGAGTTCGTATATAATCTGTAACCTCCTTATAGCTTTTAATCCACTGACAATGTTATCATAAATCAATGATCCATGTTTGAATTCTCCTAAAACAACAATATATATTTATACTACACACACGAAGAATACTTAATACATAGAAGTGAAACAAATTTAAAAATAAATAATTTTGATTATTTTAATAATATTTAAACTTACCAATTTCAGTTGTTTGTGCCATTTTGTCTTTTAATGTTTCCCAATCACTCTTAATCCGTAAAATAGTTTTGAATGCATTTATTGAGCTCTCTGTGTACGACTCTGCCAACTCTCTTTCATTTTGTTTCTTTCGTTGTTCTATAAACCTGAATATTTTCCAAACTTACAAAAATTGATTTGAAATACATAACTGTTATTTTTAATTAAACTAATGTTTACTTTCTGATATTATTTAATCTTTTATACTCTTTGTCGATGTATGTTTCCGTCGCAATTAAATATTCGATTTCCAAATCGTACAGTTCATACATTGAAGATAGTGCGCAATGCCAATTGCTGCCATGGCATAAATTAAAGTTAATTAAATATAAAGCAACAATAATTTTCTGTAAATTATACATTTTATTCATCAGCGATAAATTTTATCACGTACGCAATATACCAATTAGTTACTAAATAGGTAGGTATACCTAAATATCTAACCTATATATCTAACAAACACAGACTACTCGTATAATACGTTTCATGATTTTTAAAACCATGCATGTCAATAAATCCATAGGTATATGAACTGTTTGGTTAGGTGTTTATACAGTGAAATGTAATTTATTACTATTAAACTAGATACTAAATTATTTGAAAAATGATTTAATATTAACATTTAATTTCATTACAATAATCATAATATTATAATATACGTGTATATAGTCATTAATCGGTATTATTTTACAAATTTTAGAAAACTGATTGTCATTGTTTAAAAGTAAATACATTATATGCATTCAACTGTAATAAAATAGTTTTAAAAATCTCCAACTATTATACTATTTATAAACTACAAATATATCATTGCCTATTAGAAATTTATTTTGTATTTTGTAATTTAAAAAATAAAATGTATTATTCACTAAAAAAATGAAACAATAAATATAATATGAGTATTCTATTTGAATTAAATGGTAAAAATACTAGTTGTAGTAAGCTCCACATTTTTTCGGGAATGGGGAGGGGATCTGAAAATATCTTCTTTTATAGTATGTGAATATACACAATGGATTTGAATAGTTTTTTGAGGACGTTAATTGCTAAGCAATATATTTATAGGGAAATCTTAGAGCTCTATCTAAGTAATTTGTGCCTATTTGTATATTGATTTGGGACTTGTAAACATCCGAAATTATAACTGAAAAAGCTATAGTTTTTGTTAAAATTGTTTTCATATTTTTCAGTAGATTTTTAATAAATAATACTTAGTATTATTTTACAGCAAAATAATTTTTATCGTTCAAATAAACATTTATCATAATATTTATTTAACATAATATATTATGTGGAGTGTATATATATATAACACAAATTTATAGTGGTTAGTAATAAAATGTATTATTATATTTTAAGTTATTTAGTAAACAATTATTATGAAATTAATAAAAGTACCTTCACATATAGGTAGGTATATATTAAACAATATACATTATACATGTACTATATAATATTTGTTATTTGAGTGAAAACTAAAATATACACATCTAACAAATTCAACAATATTTTTAAACTATAGTTATTATTTTATTATCTTGCCAATTGTATGTTAAATGTTGTCCTTCTTCATATAGTCCCTTTGTCATAACTAAAAATCATAAAATATTAGTTAAAAACTGTTGAATTGAGCAGCGTACAGTGGCGGTCAAATGATCTTGTCATGGGGAGGGATATGATATGCTACGTATTATTGTATTAAGAGGACGTTCTATCCGCATGTGTTATCTCTGTCTTATTAATGTAGATCATAGCAAATTTACGTTCAGCAGAACACGTTTGTGATGTTAGCTTAAAAATTATAGTAAATTTACCTATTATTAAATTTAAAGGTAAGAATATTATCTAGAAAATGTCGTAAACTTTTATTGATATTATAATTTTAAAGTGAGTTATGAATATTTTAAAGTTGTAATATTTTAAATAGCTATAACTCACTTTAAAATGATAATATCAATAAAGCATAATAATATGAAATTTTCTATATAATATTCTTACCTTTAAATTTGATAGTAGGTAAATTTACTCTAATATTAAAACTAACATCACAAAATGTGTTCTACTGAACATAAATTGGCTATGATCTACATTAGTAAGACAGAGACAATATATGCGGATATAACGTCCATTTAATACGTTTCGGCCGATGGACCGGTCAAGGGAGGAGTGTGTTGTAATTGAATATTCACGATCACCGAGCTGGGTAATTCCCGTATATTTTGTGTAAGCAACTAATTACTAAATATTAATAATAATAACAGTCTTGTTCCTAGAATAAGTCTAGAATCTAGATAATAATAATTTACGCTCATAAGCGTTATTTTGAGAAAAAGTTAAAACAAAATGTAATACATTAACATTATAGTACAATATACATAAATGTAATTGTTATAAATATTAAAGAAAAAAAGTCATGGGGGGATCTCTCCCCCTGATCACCCCCCGTTTGACCACTACTGGCAGCGTAACAGAGAAATAAATTTGAATATTTTCAATTTTTTTACACTTTTAATCAAAAACATTTTTGTTTTTCAGTTATTAAATATTAATGCTGGATAATAAATTATTTTTGTCAAAAATACCTCGTTACGAAATCCTGACGAAATCCATGGGTTCATTTTTAAAAAAAATTAACAGACAGACACGCTCAATTATTGCTCAGCTAATTGTATAGGGCAACGGTTCCCACACTGTGCACCGCGAGCACTTTCTAAGGGCACCGTGGTCTACGTAAAATTGGTTATCAATGAGTATTTTTTTTATTTTTTTGCTCTGTCTTTCATGTTATTCACAGCAGGGCACCATAGCTAAATTGGGTCCAAAAAAAGGCACCGCGGAAAAAAAGTTAGGGAACCGCTGGTATAGGGGTATATTTTATCGTCAATAGTAACTGTTTAGGAGGATGTCAGTGCACTGTTTGTTTTCTCTGTCTAGCCCACGCACAACACAGACAAATCGCATTTACGCAGTCTGAATAGAACTCGCTCAATTTTGGTTTTAGAGTAAAATATACCTATTATAAAAATAAATGTTGATAATATTTTTGAGTACAAGGCGATGAGTTTTTTCCATTATTCCCAATACAACGTTAATTATATCGTTTAGAAATAGCTATAAATTACAATATTTTTAAATAACATTTAACTTTTCAAAATTTAAATTTTTTTAAAAAAACTTATCGTCTTATACTCAGAAATATTGTCAAAATTTAATTTTTATTATAGGTAGGTATATACTATATTTACTCTAGAACCAAAATTGAGCGAGTTCTACTCAGACTGCGTAAATGCGTTTTGTCTATGTTGCGCGTGGGCTAGAGAGAGAAAACAAACAGTGCGCTGACATCCTCTTAATTAGAAATTGTAAAGTCTACATAATATTGATAAATTCACGATCGACTCCAAAATAATAATAATGCTATCGAACTCGTGATGGACGGGTTTTTCTAACTGCGTAAGTACGTTGAATATAGAAGGTATATAATAGTGAATCTCGTCTATTCTTCAATATCATTACCTCCTTATTTCTCGAAAAATGCTGGCCCGCAATGAAAAAAACATAATATCTCAGATTTGACCCACCGTAAAAAAAAGGTTGGAGATCCCTAATCTATATTATGAAATCACTCACCCCATTTATTTCCTTTTATCACAGGACAACCTCCATGAAGAGTTCTACTATTTACAGTACCATTATTCAAATATAAGTTTTGCCAAACTAAAGCTGTTCCTTTATGACAATGTGCAACAAAATTTATATTTGGAAATACTGTATATCCATCTTCAGGGACGTCAGTCATCTATAAAAAAAAAAAAATTTGTTTGGTCGTATACATAACGTGTTAAATCTAATAAATAATGATAAATAACGAACGTAAAATAATATAGTGACCAATCTGTTGCCATTCAACTTGGGGCCCTAAAAAAGAAGTATAAATCAATCCTATAAACATAATAATTCAACAGAACAATATATTTATTTATAATGTGGATACTGGATATAGGTATTATTATACTAACTAATAAAATACTAACATTTTAATTTAAAACACAATACACGTATGGTAAAAAAAACAAGTGATTTAGAAGTTTACAACATAATTTTAATGATAGAGCTGCTTGTATAGGTGGTAAGGGGAAGTTATTTGCTTCAAAAATCTGTACAAAATATAACAATGGTTATACCTTGTTACTGGTTAAGTATTATAATAAAGTATAAATTTCGTAATAGGTGTATAATAAAAATCACGTACGTCTGTAAATGCATCCACGTGTTCAGCGAAATGACCGCCTAATCCATAATTGACTGTTTGATATCCTTCGGCTGTCTTGGTCGAATACTCAGTAATGCATTCTATTCGTTCGTTCAGCTTTCCAAACAGCACCGGATTTGAATTTTCTGAAAACCATTTCAGCTGACCCAAACGTTGGTTGTCGATCAAAATAATCTTACCGTCAAAGTAACTCGCTGCGTCAGTCAACTTTAAAGTGAAACATAAAATTATAATTTCTGTGGTTACAAGAAGTTGGAATTTTATTCATATATATTAGATAATTAGATAATTGTATGAGTATATCATAAAATATACTAACTTATTATGTTATAAATTAATTTAAATCCTACTTGGATATTTAATCAATCCATATTGTGAAATTACTTATAAGTTATAACGATCTTTGATCGTGTTCAATATTAAAATCACAAATGACATATCAATGTCATTACTAAAACACTATTTTAACAATTATTTGTAAACATATGGTTGTAACCAGATATTAGGATTTAGGGTATAATACAGTGAAAACTGTGTAATGCGGACCCTGAATAAAACGGATAACTATCCAATAAGGAATTTTTCTATGGTTCCGGCATGTTCCTATAGTTTTATATAGACGTTGAACCTCAATAAAACGGAACCTTTCTAACGCATAAACAGAACGATTTTATAGGTCCCATATAATTAAAAAACCTTGCATAAGCCGGAAGTATGACACGCTTTACGTTACGATTATTTGAGCATGTCGATTGTAGGTACCTCGTAAAACGATAATGAAGATAAAACTGCACTACCTACATATATCAGTTAGGTAATTTGTATTTTTGGTTATCGTATCTGGCATCTGCGATACAAACTTATCTCGTATGTATAGCTGTGAAACAGTTATGCTTTATGCACCAACACTCAACGGTCTTACACTGAATAGTTTTTTTTGTACATACAAAATGTCGTCCATTCAAATACATATAAAAAGACCAAAGTATACGTATTTATCATTCAATGAAAAGTATCAATTTATCGATATGAAAAATTGATACGAATTTATAATCCTGAATTTTTCCGTCTTATTCAATAATGCGAAAAACTGCATAAGCCTTAAAGCAGAATTTTTGGTTGGTCCCACTATTCCACATTAAATAGTTTTCACTATACTATTATATTGCAATTATAAAGGCATCTAAACACATTAAGTATGTATACATCGTACATAGTGTGTACATAGTGTGCAACGTACATCTAATAATTTACTTACATCTTTCGATGCCATTTTTGTAATAGTCTTAATCTCTTCGTTGTAGATAAAGTCGTGATAGAGTTTAATGCTCGGATTGATACTAATATCTTCTTCTTTGAATGGCATTAATATCCAATATGGAGAATTTTTCGTTTGATAACGGCATTTAGATTCATATGTTAACGGTCTCACAGATTTACCTGTCCTACATAAATTGCGGAAATTTTTATGTAGACCGAGTTGTTCAAAACTCTAGAAACAAAATTGTATGTTCAATAATATAGTAGTAAGTTAAAAAAATAAACACTTCATACACACGTTTATATATTCAATTATAATGAACGTTAGTCGTAATATTATAAATAGGTAGTTAATAGATATTAATTATTATTAATAAAAATTCTTACATCGTATATATTATATATATCTGTAGATGGTGTGTTGAAATCACGGATATTTAATGCGTTTGTCATTAAAGAAAAATGTCGTGTAAAATATTCACTGTTTTCTGGATGATTTAGATTACTATAATCCGTTAAAGTTTCAAAATTAAATCCTGGAAAAAAAACAAAGATGTTTTTTATTTACATTCCAATACAACCTATATATATATTATGTAACTACGGCAGATAATATTATGTTTTCAGTATATTACTGAATACTTATTTGTTTTTATGAATAGTAAATAAACAATATTATTATTAGTTATATTACACAGGGGCTGTGTAGGTTAGCAATGATAAACTCTCCCGAATCAACATTATGTTTCCTTGAAGAAAATACATGAACTCTGTAAAGTTTATATGTTCATATAACATAATAAAAATAAAATTTAAATGTATATTCCACTTAACCAACGGTTTTTTATTTTATTACTACATATTATTAGCTCGAATATAATTTAGTTAGCAGCTAAAAAATTGATTTGTAGAATTTGTATATCAACTATAATTTATATACTTGACTTTTTTTAAATTTGTGTTTTAATATTACTTTAAATTATAAATTATAATGTACAAACGAAGTATTACAGTCTGTAATTTATAGACTCAAGATAATTTACATATATATCTAACACAGCGCCGGAACTAATGGGAGGAGGAAACCTACAAGTAGTAGTGAAGTAGATATTGAGGGAGTTTACCATCAAAAGAGTTTTTAAGCACACTCGTATTACGTACCAAGATAAATAACGTACGTTTTTGAATAAATTGCGTCCCGGCCCCCGAATGCAATTCGGTTTACTCTTTCACCTATAATTGATTTTCATAACTGATTTCTAAAGTAAGATTAGAATATGAAATTTACAAATTTACATTCATGGAGAGTTTCCAGATCTATTAACATTAATAAAATTACTCTTCATAAAGATATCTTTATCTCAACAGTACAAAACGTTGGCAAGACATTAAGCGAACACCTACAATCCATCATTTTTTACAATCATCACAACCTCAGTCGACCCCAGAAAGCTCTTCACTCCGTGTACAAAGTACCTTCACTAGGTGGCTTGTTCTCTCAAGTCCTCAGTCTAAAATTTAGTTAATTTATTTTATTGTATTAACCTTTAAACTTCATTCGTACTTATTGTAAAATGTATATATGTTTGGGTGAAGAGAATCAAAAAATCTATTACATTAAATTTAATAAAAAGATTTGCAAGTATTGATGATTCTTTGTAAACTTAAACTTTTTTTCTATCCATAAACCCAAAGATTAGTGAATATTTAATATTCACTGTTATATGTATCCTATGTACGATTTTGTCTTAGAAGTCTTGCCTGTATACCATATTTTCTTACCAATAAGAAATCCAGTATAACAATACTGCCCGACAAATTACATAATATTCCGCGTACTGTTTGTTTCGAATTAGTTGTCGAAGTACGTATACCGTATTGTCAGCATAAGTATAAAAAGTATGGCGCAAAAGGTAGTAGGTAATAAGAAATAATTTTTGCCCCTCCCCCCCCCAATTTAATTTTCCCCAAATTAATTTTGGTTCGGCGTCACTGCTTACAGGTGACAGGTCGTTAAAATTGAAAGAGTTTAAATTAATCGTGTATGTACCTGTAGACATCGATGCTGATCTTATATAATAATGTAATTTTTCGATGTCCACACATTTTGGACGATACGTCAACCATTTATTATAAGTTTGAATAGCCCATTCCATTATACCATAAGTGTCGCATTCTTCGAAGGTATATTTCGACATGACATTACATTCACAAGCTAAAAATTAAAATCAAAAATGTTGATAATCATTCAAAGGTTATACGGTTGAAAATTGTAAGTAATAGTAATAATATGTATATTATTATAGCAGGTGTCACGCTCATAGCACTTACCATTCATTGGATCACCAATAATCCGGTCCTTATATTTACCTGCAGCCATTTCGGATGCAGGAATCGCGTACACTTTTTGAATCCTTCTTAGAGACCGATATGCAGATCGAATATTTAATTCATTAACGGCTTTGTGTTCATCAAATCGTTTAAAAACTTTATTTTACGTAAACGACAATAAATTATAAATCGGACTCAATGATGTGGTATAATACATAAAATTTAAAAAAATTAATTAATTACCTTCTACTGATTGTTTATTACTCATTAATTTTTTAATTTCTGATAAGTCTTTGTAAACCCGTGTCATCACTTTTAAACTATCGATGTGACTCAGTATAAAAGTACGTTTCTTCAATGAATAATTTATATACCAGTCATAAATTGGAATTAAAAAACTAAACAAATTGAATAAGTACTACTATGAGTATTGTTAAACAAAATTATCAAATTCACACAGTATGCAATTAATTAAGTAACTAAAAATAAGAACAATGTTTATGAAAACATGCAGTAGACATTCATGCAATCTGACATATATTTTATAGATTGATAATGAGTTGGATTCAAGACAATAATTTTGAATAATAGTTATTCACGTGACTTTCTTTTTTTTGTACAAATTAGTAAAAAAATATAAATCTATTTAATTATTTTAAAAAAAAATAAATAAAAAATGTTCACCGCTCTAAGTCATGTATTCGCTTTGTTTCCAGTTCCAAGTATTCTTTAGCCACTGCAAACTGTTCGTCTTGTAAGTCATAGAGATGCCTTAATATGACCTGCGACGAATGCCAATTTATTCCATTCGCAAACATGTAGGTGGAAATGAAAAACACTAAATATCTTAACATATTTTTGTTGCATGTATTCGCTCTATCTATATACAAGTTTGATATAACTCCGAGGTGTGTTAAACAACTCAGAATATAAATTATTTATTTTTTCAGAATCATTGCTAAGTAAACATAATGTTATAATATATTGTAGAGTGTAGACAAATGGATGATGAAGTCTGTTGATTTATTTGAAACTATAATGTTATAACATATTATACATAGGTTAACCTATATATCAATATATTATTGTTTGTATAACGCGAATATTAATAAATTATACAAAATTTAAATACCATAAAAATTTGTGAAATAGTATTAATTATTTACAAGTAAACATAAACAGGTTGTTTTTAGATCAATTTGTAGTTAGTATATAAGTAATCAATATATACCCGGCCATCACAGATTATAAATTGAATTTAAAGTTATAAAACAATAATGATGTAGAGCAGGATTATCCAAACTTTTTTATTCAACAGTCACATATAAAATTAAAAGTTCTTAACGGGCCAAAATGTATAAAAACATATAATTTTTAATTTTAGAGAAATACTATAGCTAATACTAATAGCTGACCTGGCAAACGTTGTTTTGCCATATAAATTAATAGTTAGATTTCTAATGGATTTTCATTTCACATTTATATAGTTAAATATACTTTTAGTATAGATATTAAAAAATAATATTAATAATATACTTAAATTTACTTAGTATTAATTTTTCTAATCATTTTTTATTGATGAAAATTATGAAATTAATGTTTTTTCCGATACAGGTAATAATTATTTACACATGTGCGCGATAACGACTTTAGATATTAACACATGTTTTTAGAATATTTACCTCCTTTGGGGACTGGTTCAAACTTGTTCGTGGGCCGAATGAGGTCCGGGGTCCATAGTTTGGAGACCCCTGATATAGAGTATAAACTTGAACTATATTTCCATATAAATATGTAAAAATACATAATAAACTTATCATATTATGCATCTAAAATATACACAGCAAAAATGTTATTGTTTTTGACGATACCGATTATACCTATATATACAGCATTTAAATGAAACATCAAAACATTTAAATAAAGCCAATAAAGATCATAAACTATTGTATATCAATCTATTCAAATAGTTTTAAAAAACACTCGCCATAGTCTAGCACTCTAGCCAATCCTACTCTTGCACATTTTTTTTAACTCCCGCAATAAATTAACAAGTTTAAAAATGGAGGTATGTAAAAATCGGTAATGCCAAAATCTAAAAACACCGTTACAATTAAAATAATAACCACAAAACGTTAATATACTAAATACAAGTAAAGTAAGAAATACAAAATACATGAATACTATAAATATATGTGTAACAAGCATAACATAATATCTGGTATATGTATATCTACGAGTAGGTATCTATGTTAGATGTACCATAACTCATACCATTTGAACACAATTTACTTTACTTAGCCGGTTGAAAATATAATAAAACTTAATTAAAAAGTGAGTAGAGATAATAATAGAAAACTATAAAAAATAGAGTAAAAATAGATTATTTATAAGAAACCTTTATTGATAAATCTACAAATATTTGTTATTTCATTGTATATTATTCGAACGCGCTTTCTTTTTTTCTCCAATCATAAGGCAAATGTTGTCCTTCTTCGTACAGCCATTTAGTCATAACTAAAAAATATAAAAATAGTTTATTAGATATTGCATTTCATGTAATAGTTTCGCATTAATACTATTCTTATTTTAATAATCACTCATATCTTACCCAATTTATAAACATGTATAAAAAACACTTAACGAAGTAGTATACATCATTTTATTTCATTGAACGTATTTAAATAATTTACAAAAATTCATGACTCATGATTAATATAATCATAGACGTGCGCAGACCTGAATTTCGGGGGGTGCCTACAATTTTTTCGGGCCCTTTTCTTAATTTGGGCCCACTCTTAACAAGACAAGTACCGCATATTTTAGTAAATTATAATGCACGAATAAATATTACTTACATTATATCACATATTAATCAGTGGTATTTTAGTACCAAATAATATAATATTTCATTAGATAGTTGGATCTAAAATCTATTTTCAAGATAATATTGCAATATTTATTTATTATTTTTACTTTTGTAGTCAATAATATCTAGCTGTTATAATCATAAGTTTTATTACGCAAATTTAAAATATTTTACGTTGTATTATTTTTTTAATTATATTATTATTTCATAACTCGCTTTTAAATAAAAATATAATAAAACGCTTATGATATACTAGAGATAATGGTTCTTAACTTTAAATTTTATAAGAGGTCATTTTACTCTAATTTGAGAAATTAATATGGTTATAGTTATTATTGTGAACGTAAAATGTGCTATGTTGCACATGAGTTAGAGAGAGATAACAAATACTACGCTGACACCCTCTTAAAACGTCTACAGCTATAATGTAGATTTTTTTTAATTAACGCTTTGTCTTAACAATACAATATCTATGTAAATTATAAAAACAAAACTAACTCCATTTATTTCCTTTTAATATAGGACATGACCCATGAATTGTGTCATGGTTTATTTTTCCATCAAACATATTTAAATTATGCCAAACCAACGCAGATCCTTTTTCAGTAGGAGCAATAATATTTAGCTTAGGAAATGACGTATATCCTTCATTTTGAACATCAGTCAACTAATAAAATAAAAGATTAATTTTCACACTTTATATAGTTGAACAAAAATATAAAACTGACTAACATAAAATAATACGGTTACTAATCTGTTACCAAAATTTTCATTTTCCTAAAAAAAAAAAATCTATTTTAAGTTTCCAAATAAAAATACATAATGATTAATTAATAAAATAATTTAATCGTACAATATTTTATAAAGTACCAAGTTTAATGGAATATGATTATATACCCTTCATATCATATTACAGTTTCGTTCGATACTGAAAAAAAATATTATTAAGGTAAAGAAAATATTAGTATTGTGTTACGTACAGTGCCTTTTTGAAACGGATCATAATGTGGTAAATAATGACCACCTAAACCATAATTAACTATTTGATATAGTTCAGCTGTCTGTGAAGTAAATCCGGTAAAAGTTTCTATACGATTACTTAATGAATGAAAATATTCAACAGCATCGTTGTCATTTATCCAGTAGACTTGACCTAATCGACTTTTTTCTTCTACTATTTTAGCAGTGGCAGCTGATTGGATTTCTGCATCTATCATCTAATATAATATGATTAAAGATTTTTTAATTAATACATATTATATATTATAATAAATAATAATATCTCTATACTAGAGGTGTTGTACGAAATATTATGATTTTCGAACGGGTGTTGACCAGTTGCCCTCAACGGCTGTTATCGGGATTTTAAAAATATACCAGTTGCCCTCGACCAAATGTACCAGTTGCCCTCACATGATAATATATACACGATTACAATATATAACCCGTAAAATAGGGGAGGTAAATAGACAAACAATAAATAAAAATATTTATAAAAATAATGTAAAATAGTATAAAATGAAAGAAAAAAATTCATATGCTTGGAATTATGTATACCTCTACTTAATATTGTATTTTGTAATAATTACTAATAAAATAATATGAACACAATAGTCAATAAAATAATAAATATTTTAATTATGTGGCAGCCAATGTGATAATTTGTTAACAAAAAAATAGTATACAATTATAGAAAAAATACATATGCTAATATTAATTATAAAATGAAAAAGTCAATGAAACAATAAATATTTTAATTATGTAAATACGCCAAATCAGAGAAAAACCAAAATATAATTAACCTACAAGTGTTACGTAAATGTTAGAACTATAGACAACCAAATTTAACACGGATGCATTTCATACGGGCAACGAAATACACGGGGATAGCTAATGTAAAAATATAGTAAATATATCAGTAGATAATAACAGTAATTTATTCAAATTATATTATACTTACGTTTTCCGAAGCCATAGTTTTAATTCTCGAAATTTCGTTTTCATATAATACATCATGATATATTTTAATAAGTGGCTCGCTCCAAATATCTTCTTCTTTAAAAGGCATCAGCATTCGATAAAAGGAATTTTTTGTTTGGTATCTGCATTTTAAGTGTTTTGTTATTATTTGTGATACCCCATGTTTACACAAATGTCTAAATTCTTGACTAAATGATTGTGCTTCCAAATTCTTGAAATAAACAAATTAAATTTAAGTTCTTGATTTGTAAGTTTAATTATTATTCTTACATTATACACTTCAAATGCACCCAACGCTCTCTCCTTATTCAATTCAAATAATTCATTTTTTATAAGGTGATAATACCGCAAAAATTTGTCAGTGTCTTCTTGAAAATTGCTTGATTCATTTAATGGTATTAAATTCATGAAGTTAAATCCTATAAAATATTTTTAAATGTATTTATCCATAATTTTCATTATTATAATATATTAATATAATTTAAGTTTTTGAGCGGAGACCAGGAAAGTACTATTAGTATATATTTTATCTATTTTCCATGATCATCATAAATGTTGTTCTTATTATTGATGTTAATAAAAGCGTTGATTAATATATATATATTTGTTTTTAATTTTGAAGATAGAATTATGATATTACATTTTTCCAAACGTTTTTCACCTGTAAATACTGATGATGACATTATGTAGAAATTTAAAATTTCGGGATCAACACATTCTGGTTGACCATCACTCTTCCATTTATAATATGCTTCAACAGCCCAATCTATGACGCCATACATATCGTTTTCCTCTGAACAATACTTCGCCATGACGTAACATTCACATGCTAAATAATAAATACATTCAATGTTGAATAATTAATGAAAATATTGAATTTAAACAATTAAAAACGAAAAATATAACTTACCATCCATTTTATCACCGATAATTTTATTATTAAATCTACCTTCAGACATGTCTGATGTAGGAATCGCATAAAATTTTTGTAGTCTCTTTATTGCTCGATGCGCCAACAATACATGATTACCACTAAGATCTTTGTTCTCGTCGATTTCTCTTAACGCTATTTATTTTGTATATTTGTGAGATGTGATATGATATTTAATATAGGTAATTGTTTATATATTCAGGTGTTGAGGCGTCTTAAAAAGTACGCCAGATTTGAAACTGCTATAGATTAAATTTATGTATGTAAAAAAAAACAAAAAAAACATATCATTATCTTCATAAAAGGTTGAGGTTTAAACATCATAAAAAATAATATCGGTAATAACATGCCCTCCCTTCTAGCCGTACACACGATCAATCCATCCATGAAATTCTCCATCGCTCAATAATATATACCTGATAGGTACCTACTATTTTTCATGTTTATATCTCTATGACGAGAATGATGTTTTTTTTGTTGTTTTTTTTACATAAATATATTTGATCTATAGCTATAGCAGCTGCGTTCTTTTTGAGACACTATATAATATATATATTCAAGCATGTACATTTGGTTACCTTCAATAGATAGTTTATTTTTTATTAAATCTTTAGTTTTTAAAACATGTTGATGCATTTGTTTCATCAATTTAGTAACATCCAAATGATTGTGTAAAATGTTCCTGTTGGTTTTTTTATGATCACGCCATTCATATACCGCAGCTACATGACTTAATAATGTAGTTAAAATTAATATTTAAACGTAGATATCATTTAAAAACATAAATTATATTATATTATACTCTTGATAATGCATTAAACAATACAATTTTTTATATTAAGATAAACATTCAGTATTTTAATTTATTAATTAACTAGTGTATAATAATTATAAAAAAGAATTTCATAATTAGGCATAACTTGGTACGAAAAAGTACTTAAATACGAATATACTTAGACACGATTTATTTTAATTTATTTCGAATATTGGATTTCTTTACTATATATATTATAATATAATAAATAAATATCTAGCTAAGTGAGAATGTTGGAAAAATAATTTCTTTCTTAGTACATAATATATTTACTCTTTTAATTCTTCCAAACGTTTTATCTCCAAATCCAAGTATTTATTGAAGACATTAAAATGATCGTTTTGCAGATCATATAGTTTCGTTAATGCTATTTGCGATGTATGCCATCTTTGTTCAGCTTCTACAAACATCAATAACGAAAACACAATGGCTAAATATGTAAGCATATTGTTTAACATCTGTTCACAGTAATACTTGTATATTGCTACTGTAACAATTTTAAACTAGTGAATTTAGTATTTTTAATGTTACTAATGTTAGATAGTTATACAAATTACAAATAGTTCAAACATTTACATTTTTACATGTCAGATATGTATACCCATGTGCAGCAATACAAATATATGCTGTTCTGAATGAAGTTTAATTTGTTAGGTAATACTAATGCCTCAACAGGAGGCTAACAAAGAACAATTTGTAGCGTATGATCTGCACATCGATTATCATTATAACTGATAAATATAGTATATTTATACTTTAAAAAAATATAATTTAAATATTATAAGTTAAAATCCATTTTTTTGAGTCAACTTATACAACCATTCTATGGCCTCAACTTTTGCCAATAAAATATAAACAAAAAAGAATTCATTAATTTGCAAAAACTAAAAACTAGTTGTCAATTATTTGCAATATATAATAATAAGAAGAATTTTTATTTATCGATATTATAACCATAACTAAATTTAACACTTGGTTCTGAAATCTTAGGGATGATTTTGATAATTACTAATAGTTACAAACACATATTTTTAAATTAAAACTAAATAAACATAATCGTTATTCTTCGTTTAAATATCTAATTTCGTCCAAATATAAATCTAAAATATCTTTAAGAAAAAAACAATAATTATGTGTTTTTAAGATTTTTAATTACAGTATGAATTACTCATGGATGATTCTTATTTTTCAAACCTGAACTATTTAAATTAAATATATATTTTTTTTTTATTACAGATTTATTTGTAAAATGTTGTGATTTTGACGAATAATGTTAAAATTTAAATTCAAAACGTTTAAAAATAAAAATTGTGAATATGTACCTATTATTAATGTTTTAAAATAAATATTATAGCAAAATATGAGAAACCTTGTGTCAAACTTTCAAATTTTTTGACTTATTGAAACATTTTTATTGATATTTAAAGTAAATAAACTAAGAATTTCTGATAGTTAAAAAAAAATTTAAAAATGCCATGTCTTCAACTATTCATTTTTAAAATACAACAAAATTTCAAAAATTGTTTAAAATTAATAGTTATTTTACGAATGGATGTACAATATGTATGTATTCATATAGCATATATTACATAGTACATACATACTGTAACATTTTGTATACACTTTAATACTTTATATAGTTTAAAGTGTTTGTTTATTGTTATATATGTATATACAACAATAAACACACACACTATAGAATTGACCAATACAATAAAGTTACAATTAAAATTATTTAGGCGGAGACTGCGTTCTTATTTGATTTTTAAACCAAAAAGTTAGTAACAATATTAAGTTTATTATGATTAGTTATTGAAAAATTAGTTCGTGATAACTGATCAAATTTTAAAAATATGGACAAGTGATGGGTATTGCTCGACTGTATACAGTATACTATGTATTGAGTGCGTCAAGATAAATTATTTTTAATTTGTATTCATAAATGTCAAATAGTTATGATATAAGCATGGATTTTAGATTAGAAATTCAAGTGGATCCCATTTTTGTTATGAATACGTAGTACGACTATATAGTCTTATTATTATTATGTATACCTATCATTTATTTTAGCTGTTTCATCATAATATTCTTTATTTTTAATTATCCCATTTGTGTAAGGTCAATCTATGACTAATAAAAGTTAAAAGTTATGATCTTGTAGTTTTATTAATAAATAGTAATAATATTTGAACAAAAAATAAATAAATCTTGTGTTTACAACACATATTGATATAATGATATTAATAATAAATACATTCATCTATGGTTTATAATAATATTAATACTAATATACATTGTTATGTTAAATGTATGGATATCATAGTTGTTAACATAATTTTAGTCATAAAAAAGTTAATGTATAGTAAACAATTTAAAAACAAAGGTCATATAAGGCCATAGGTGATAAGTAGGTATTCCATAGCAATGTAAAAATTTGAAAAAAAAATTGAGAATAAAAAGTATGTTAAAAAAAAAATTTAGCTGCGGCACTATATGCACATAATATTATGTGCATGTATCAATAATATATTTAACTATAAATATTCTATTTATAATATTACATATTAGGATACAACTTTCAATTGTTATGCGGATATAAGTTATAACTTATGAGTATATGACATCAATGATGAGGACCTTTCGGTGAACAAAAGACACTCGTTAGCTTTACGTCGTGTATGCAGTCCAATTATATGATAAGTTAACTATTGAAAGTTTATATTATAATTACATTATACCGTATTAACTTAATCATAAAATCGTGTTATTTATCTACTTGAATACATGAATACTAAGTCTACTCAAGCTTAAATTTCAACAATAATAACTAATTTATACTGAAGTTTATTATTATATAATAATTTATGAAAAGTACAGCAATATATTATATTATATAAATATATAATCATATAATATTTAATACCTATTATATGGAGAGTACACACTACGCTAAAAATCAGTGTAAATACTAATTAAAATTAGGGGTATAATATTATATTGTTTCACATAATTCGCATTAAACTCTATATATTTATATATATATATATATATATAGAGAGAGAGAGAGAGAGTATTCGGCGTATAGTATAGTCAGTATAGTCAGTATAAACAATGCAGAACACATTACTGCAGTGTTCAATATTGTCTATGTTACATTTTAGCTCATCGCATCTCCGTTAGCCAAGAAACGTCATATCGTTTTAATATGCATAAAATATATATAAGTACGAGTATATTAGGGAGTCTAAGCCGCCTTGAAGCTGCATATCATAGACCACGTCGTAGCTGCAGCCTTAAGGCGAATAGAAACAAAAACGACTACACAACGAGCTGCGTTCGGTATACACGCAGCGACAGCATGTACGAGAAACGAAAAAAATATTCTTATTAACCTAATCCCGTAATAAAACAAAACACCAATCATGAATTCAGCGATATGGCCGACGTGCCACGACACACGCACAATGATAGTTAGGGCGACATGGAGCAACATATGAGTATATGACCACAAACAGACCTCGTCTCTAAATATTTCGTGTATGATTTAAAAAGGGGTATTAGGGGGTGTGGGGCATAGCCCCCGTGGCTCAATAACGTTAAATAAGTAATCGAGACGCTCTTATTTTAAAAGTAAACAGAGTCCCCCTACTTTAATGTTGACAAATCGATTACTGGCTATAACATAATAATATGGCTGTAGCCCATTTGCACCCTAAATTATGGGTTATGGACACTTGCGCCCAAAATTAAAAAAATTAACACCCTGATTTATAGCCCAAATACGCCCATTTTGCATGCAACGTCGCTGTCATTTATCGTTTAAGATCGTTTAAAAAAGTAAAATTGTACGTAAAATTAAAATTAATAATTATTAAAAGTAATCATTTTAAAAATAATGATGAATTCTACACGGTACACAGTATACATTACATATTATATATATAAATATTATTTATATTACATCAAATTATAAATTAAATTAGTAGTTTAAAATGTCTTCAGTTTTTGGATCATGGGTATGATTGTCTTTAATTTCGGCTCCGTTTTTTAATTATTAGTTTTGACGTATGCACTACAGGTTTTTTTTACACAACCCCAACTTATATCTCCAGAAACAAGGTTTCTACTCACGTGAATACTTGATATTTAAAATAACGAAAAACTAAACAAAGTTTTTGTTTACTTGAAATAGTTATATAAAATTCTATTATATTATAGTAGTACACACTATTCATGTACTGATGCAACTGACACATAAAATACAACTGATAAATGCATTTTTATATAATATAATCTTTATCGATTGGGATTTTACAATTTAGATTAGCACGACTAACGACAAAATATTATTATATTTATCGATTTGGATATTGTTTTCGATTAGCATAGGAAACGATCAAATATTGTTTTAGATTTTATAGTGACACGCCAATATAGTCAATAAATGGTCACATTATATATTATTATTTATTAACTATATTTCTTTAAATTACGTATATAGTTATACAAATGTGTAATATTCAAAATAGTAAAAATTGAAGCATTATTACAATAATATTAATTTTTTAAGAATTTTCAAATTGCATTTTATAGATATATAATTAATCAATATACCCGCCATCATAGATAGTAAATTTAATTTTTAATTATAAAACAATCATGATGTAGAGTATAAACATAAACTATATTTCTATATAAATATGTAAATACACATATAATATTATATGCATACCTACTAAAATATGCACAAAAGTAACATTATTGTTTTTGACGATACCGATTATATACAGCATTTAAAATTTAAATGAAACATCAAAACATTTAAATAAAGCCAATAAAGATCATAAACTATTGTATATCAATCTATTCAAATAGTTTTAAAAAACACTCGCTATAATCAAGCCAATCCTACTCTTATACATTTTTTTAACTCTCGCAATAAATTAACAAGTTTAAAAATGGAGGTATGTAAAAATCGGTAAAGCCAAAATCTAAAAACACCGTTACAATTAAAATAATAACCACAAAACGTTAATATACTAAATACAAGTAAAGTAAGAAATACAAAATACATGAATACTATAAATATATGTGTAACAAGCATAACATAATATCTGGTATATGTATATTTACGAGTAGGTATCTATGTTAGATGTACCATAACTCATACCATTTGAACACAATTTACTTTACTTAGCCGGTTGAAATTATAATAAAACTTAATTAAAAAGTGAGTAGAGATAATAATAGAAAACTATAAAAAATAGAGTAAAAATAGATTATTTAAGAAACATTTATTGATAAATCCACATGCAAATATTTGTTATTTCATCGTATATTATCTTACACGGCGTACACGCTTCCTCTATTTTTCCAATCATAAGGCAAATGCTGTCCTTCTTCGTACAGCCATCTAGTCATAACTAAGAAAATATAAAAATAGTTTATTAGATATTGCATTTCATGTATTAGTTTCGCATTAACACTATTCTTATTTTAATAATCACTCATATCTTACCCAATTTATATACATGTATAAAAAATACTTAACGAAGTAGTATACAATATACATTATTTTATTTCATTGAAAGTGTTTAAATAATTTGTAAGTTCATAAGCAATATAATAAATCTAATAATAATAATTAATTTATATAGAAATCTTGAAAACATTGAAATATAGTAGGTAATAATCTCAATGTTTGTTGTTTGTATGAATCATTCAAACTTAAGACGTCTACAGTTATAATGTAGATTTTTTTTAAATTAATTTTTGTCTTATCAATGCAATCGCAATGTGTATATATACATTATAAAAACAGAACTAACTCCATTTATTTCCTTTCAATAAAGGACATGACCCATGAAGTGTTGCCCAGTTTAATTTTCCATCAGACATATTTAAATTATACCAAACCAACGCAGATCCTTTTTCAACTGGAGCAACAATATTTAGCTTAGGAAATGATGTATATCCTTCATTTTGAACATCAGTCAACTAATAAAATAAAAGATTAATTTTCACACTTTATATAGTTGAACAAAAATATAAAACTGACTAACATAAAATAATACGGTTACTAATCTGTTACCAAAATTTTCATTTGCCTGAAAAAAAAAAACAAAAAATCTCCCATTTAAAGTATTCAGATAATAAAACATAATAATTTTAATAGTATAATGATTTCATAGTTCAATATTTTATAAATTATCAGGTTTATTTTCAAAGTAATAAATATATATATAATATTTCATATCGTATCATATTTTCGTTCGATACTGAAAAAAAATAGTATTAAGGTAAAGAAGATATTAATATTGTGTTACGTACAGTTCCTTTATGAAATGGATCATAATGTGGTAAATAATGACCACCTATACCATAATTAACTATTTGATATAGTTCAGCTGTCTGTGTAGAAAATCCGGTAAAAGTTTCTATACGATTATTTAATGAATCAAAATATTCAACAGCATCATTGTTATTTATCCAGGCGGCTTGACCTAAACGACTTTTTTCTTCTGAGATACCATTATTTTTATGAAGTTTTGCATCCGTCATCTAGAATAATGTGATTAAAGATTTTTTGTATATAATTAATATAGATAATAGATATGTTACAATAAATAATAATATCTCTATTATACTCTATATGTGTTGTACAATATATAAGGATTTTCAAACTGAACACTCCTGATTCAAATCTGATTTATGTTCCTCGTTCAGTTTGCAGAACAGCGTTTGAACCACATAAGAAGCCTAATTTTAGTTTACAATGAAATGCAAGATGATAGCTGCTGTGATGTTTGCTCCCGTATAAACTCAGAAAACAATTAATATGTCTATGCTCTTAATCGTAAAAACAAAAAAACAAAATTTACAGTTATATTTAAAATTGATAGAAAGTTTGAATAATAGAATCAATTATTAAGCCACCAAATTAGCTAATGTAATAATATAGTAAATACTAAATGTATAAATTTAATGTAGAGAATGGGTAGTCAAAACTCCAAAACAGAGGAACAACAGAATTCATACTGAACAAATAAATATTTAAGCTACTGCAATATAAATTATACCAACGAAAAATGACATTAATTAAATTATTATCTTTGATAACTACGTAAATACATTATATTATAAAAATGTATGTTTCTATCATTTTTTATCTCATCTATTGGTTAAATACTATAACAGTCATTAATTCAACCTAATTATACTTACGTCTTCCGAAACCATATATTTAATTTTCGAAATTTCGTTTTCATATAATACATCATGATATATTTTAATAAATGGGTCATTGTTAATATCTTCTTCTTTAAAGGGCATCAATATTCGGTAAAATGAATTTTTTGTTTGGTATCTACATTTAAAGTGTTTTGTTATTGTCCGTGATACCCCATATTTACACAAATGTTTAAATTCTTTTTCAAATTGTCTTGTTTTAAAACGCTTAAAATCAACAAATTCAATTTAAGTTCTTTGTTTGTAAGTTTAATTTTTATTCTTATATTATATACTTCAAATACGCCCAACGTTCTCGCCTTATTATTCATTTCAAATAATTCATTTTTTATAAGATGGTGATACCATAAAAATTTGTCAGTATCTTCTTGAAGATTGCTTGATCCATTTAATGGTAGTAAATTCATAAAGTTAAATCCTATAAAATATTTTTAAATGTATTTATCCATAATTTTCATTATTATAATATATTAATATAATTTAAGTTTTTGAGCGGAGACCAGGAAAGTACTATTAGTATATATTTTATCTATTTTCGATGACCATCATAAATGTTGTTCTTATTATTGATGTTAATAAAATCGTTGATTAATATATATATTTGTTTTTAATTTTGAAGATAGCATTATGATATTACATTTTTCCAAACGTTTTTCACCTGTAAATACTGATGATGACATTATGTAGAAATTTAAAATTTCGGGATCAACACATTCTGGTTGACCATCACTCTTCCATTTATAATATGCTTCAACAGCCCAATCTATGACGCCATACATATCGTTTTCCTCTGAACAATACTTCGCCATGACGTAACATTCACATGCTAAATAATAAATACATTCAATGTTGAATAATTAATGAAAATACTGAATTTAAACAATTAAAAACGAAAAATATAACTTACCATCCATTTTATCACCGATAATTTTATTATTAAATCTACCTTCAGACATGTCTGATGTAGGAATCGCATAAAATATTTGTAGTCTCCTCATTGCTTGATGCGCCAACAATATATGATTACCACTAAGATCTTTGTTCTCGTCGATTTCTCTTAACGCTATTTATTTTATGTATTTGTGAAATGTGATTTGATATTTAGTATAGGTAGTTTAGTTGTTTATATAATTTATATAATATTCAAGCATGTACATTTGGTTACCTTCTATAGATAGTTTATTTTTTATTAAATCTTTAGTTTTTAAAACATGTTGATGCATTTGTTTCATCAATTTAGTAACATCCAAATGATTGTGTAAAAAGTTCCTGTTGGTTTTTTTATGATCACGCCATTCATATACCGCAGCTACATGACTTAATAATGTAGTTAAAATTAATATTTAAACGTAGATATCATTTAAAAACATAAATTATATTATATTATACTCTTGATAATGCATTAAACAATACAATTTTTTATATTAAGATAAACATTCAGTATTTTAATTTATTAATTAACTAGTGTATAATAATTATAAAAAAGAATTTCATAATTAGGCATAACTTGGTACGAAAAAGTACTTAAATACGAATATACTTAGACACGATTTATTTTAATTTATTTCGAATATTGGATTTCTTTACTATATATATTATAATATAATAAATAAATATCTAGCTAAGTGAGAATGTTGGAAAAATAATTTCTTTCTTAGTACATAATATATTTACTCTTTTAATTCTTCCAAACGTTTTATCTCCAAATCCAAGTATTTATTGAAGACATTAAAATGATCGTTTTGCAGATCATATAGTTTCGTTAATGCTATTTGCGATGTATGCCATCTTTGTTCAGCTTCTACAAACATCAATAACGAAAACACAATGGCTAAATATGTAAGCATATTGTTTAACATCTGTTCACAGTAATACTTGTATATTGCTACTGTAACAATTTTAAACTAGTGAATTTAGTATTTTTAATGTTACTAATGTTAGATAGTTATACAAATTACCATTAGTTCAAACATTTACATTTTTACACGACTGTTATATATTATACCCATACGCAGCAATACAAATATATGCCAATTATTCTGTTCTGAATCAAGTTTATTTATTTATTTCATTTTTATTAGTATAACAATCCGTGACTGCTGTGGCCATATAGCGCAACAGTGTATTATTACAAATTACAATGCAATTTATATATTTATAAGACATATAAATTTAGTTAATAATGGTGAATAAACTTTTTTTTTTTTGGTTTATAAATTAGGCAAATCAAAATTTTTTTTAAAATACGAACTCATTCAAATTTAATATTATTATATGTATACCTATATATATTAACTACAATTACAATTAAAAGATTACTTTTTAAAGCTCATTTCCTATATTATAGGTATGTATTTATGATCAGGATTCTTTAATATTAAAATCTCGCTGATTTCATTTATTAATTATAAATGAAAATCGTTTAATATGTAAAAAAAGTTTAAATCTTCTTTCAATTAACAAATTATAACATAATAAAACATACACTTTTTTTTATGTTATTATTTCTAATAATTCAATAAAATACGATTTTTTTTTCCATTACATTTTTAAAATTAATTTCGTTAAAATATTTGGCGCCCCTGATACATGCTGCCCCCGGTCATGTGCCTTCCCGTGCCCCCCTAATTACTAAATACGGGCCTGACTGAGCCCCAGATGCTCGCACTCAGCTCAGAACGAAAACATGGATGCACAAAAGTTGTTACAAATGAAAATTCTCCCCAGGAAATCATCTCAACGATGTTATCGCAATTTATTTCCAATTTAAATTCTTTATTTAGTCCCCCAATTTCCCTCCTAACTAAGGTTTAACATAAACGCGTATCTTCTTAGCGATTTTTATCTCACTGATTAATTATTCTAATATTTTATTCTATTAATTATTATACTCATATCTATTATCCATAACAATTATAAATTTGTATTTTATATATTATTTTATTGTGCAAAAAATCTATTCTTATTGTTTATTTTAAATACTTGCTATCATGCAAGTTTATTTTTTAAGTTATCTGTAATATTATCTACAAATATGTACAATAAACTTTAATAGTTAATACTGATGGCTAATAAAAATTTAAAAAAAATTATAACTAAATTTGTAAGTTTGCAAAACGTGGAACACATATCACAACATTCACAACTACACAAAAACCGCTAAAAAATTCATTTAGGTTGACATTTTAAGAGCATAATGTGGTGGACACACTGTAAGAATTCCGGGCGTTTCCTTTTATCGATTTATGTTTCTTATCAGTCAAGCAGTACTTAACTACTCAAACTCAAGTAGTAAAGTACATTTCTATTTTCTAGTTTTTTTTTTAGTTAGTTACAATTTTCAAGGATGCTTTTTAATTTGTGAATAAGTTTAATTACCATTTTTATAAAAAAATGTCCTATTATCTTATTTTAATACTCGGGTGTTTAAGCGCACTTTCGCTATCCACCACCAATGAAGTGCCAACAATTGTTATTTCTTGTGGTAATACACAATTGGAGACCTTACCCAAATATCAACAATCTATGAACACTCTTGAATTTAAAAAACTGCTTTTATCTCTCTGGGATGAAGATACTAAAGTAGTAATGGTCTTAGAAAATGAACTAAGTCTTGAAGATTTCACAATGAAAGGTAACAAAATTACAAACACATTTTAGAAATTCGTTCGCCCAAACAGGTGTAAAAAAAATACACCAGGATGTTTTCAATATATCATTAATATAATAATATATATAGTGTTGGTTTGAACTAACAAATATCTATGTAGATTTAACAAGCAATAATACTTTCCAGGTTTAAAAATGTACTTTTCGCACAATTCATTAATCTTTATAAATTATAACTCTAAGTTTATCTAGCTTATCTTTATTTTAAAAATGTTTTCCAATAATTGGTTATTTGGTTTTTATTTTTTATTTTAGTTATTATTTTTATTGACTTCCATTACTAACCATTAAAAATAAATTAACAAAAATTCAATCTTTTTATCATCCTTATTTGTTTTATTTATAGCAGTTATATTTGTGCTTAATTGCTTTTAACTTTATTTCAATATCAGATCTAAAAAAAATATTATAATACCTAGTACCTACGTATAACTGTTTTTTTATTTTTTTATGTTTTTTTTTAAATAATAAAATAGGTATTGGGTGTGGCATATATTATTACAATTTAACTAATAATATGCTCCTATAATAATATACTATGTGCACTCTTTCTCTTAAATATTTTAAATTGCCATTAATAATTATACATACCTTGCTTTTTGTATTAGCCAGTCAAAATTATTTTCATAGGTTGTCAATGTATTTTATCAAAATAAATAAATATACATTAAATATTAAATTTAAAATATGATTACATAAATTAAATTTACAAACCAACAATTTACATGATATCATTATTTATTTTTACTAACTTTTATTGATAATATTCTTCCTCTTAAGTGTTTTTTACCACTTAACTATACAACAATACTAAGGTTTTCCATCATCGTTTTTTGTTTATCATCTATATAATTTATAATATTGTAATTTATACAGAGGTATAAAGTAGGTTATAATAATATTCTACATTATTAATTTATGTATTAAAATTTTAACTGAATACTGAATATTTATGATAAAAACAACTTTTAGCATAAGTCAGCTATAAAAACATTGATTATGAAATATTTAATAACAAATGTGCAATATTTAATTCATATTTTGTTTGTGTTATAGGTACTGATGGTCACAGCTTATTCCAATTATTTGAAAATGCTGAAGATCGTCGTTTTTTCCCATCGGTTTATCAACCAGTAAAAGCCCTTGAAATGTTATCAAAGAATGGGTTTACTGTAAAAGCTTATAACGCTGATACGTATACAAATAATTCTGGGAAAATTATAGCTTTTGCTGATCTTAATGACAATAACCATGATAGCATTGATGATAGTAGACAGTCAATATTGCTAAAACATAATAATGATGTTTCAAAAATATTTACTGCTCTTTGCACGCAGTACAAAAATGTAGTATTAGTGTTTTCTGGTAAAATAAATCCATGGATTGAAAAAAGCGAGGCATCAAATGCACATCATTTAGTAACTAGACACCTGATGGCTGTAGATGGTAAACCTGAAATATTTAAGATTGTTGACCCCAAAGGAAAATCACTTATATACTCGGCCAGCTATCCAACTGTATCTGTTAATAATGGGCCAGATACTCTACTTGAACCTTCAAATACTAATGTATGAAAGTTTGTGTAAATTTGTTAAATTTTAAAATGGAATATATATTATGATTTTTTTTTAGGTATACCTTGATGATTCGCGTGATTCATTACTTAAAGTTGGAACAACATTTTCAGTTAATAACACTAAAGTTACATTACGTTTTCGTTTTGAAAGAATAACATTCACGTGGGAATTGAAATCAATTGAGTATGAACATGATGACAATACTGTTCTACTTTCACCCAAACAGCAAATTGGGGCTCAAAAAGGCCTATCTTACTTTTCGGCAGGACCAGTAATCTTTTCAAATGATTCTATTGTATTGAAGTTTAACGACAAATTCCAGGTTAGTTATATTATATTAATGTATTTTTATTATCTTAAATAGCTACCAGGTATAATAACTTACGTTTACAACTAAAGAAGTTGTAATGTGTTTAGACTAATCACTTTTTCATCCGTTTAAAAATTGCAATGAATTTAAACAATATATAATATGTATTTGTAATGCTCATTAATTTAAAGTAAATGCTGGAAAATTACAACTTATGATAATAGTTTCAAAATAACATAGAATATTTGAAAAAAATATTAAAACCAGTTTTATATTCTAAAATGTTATTACAAAAATAATAATAAAAAGTGAAAAATAAAATTTAAAATTTTTGTTTTTGATGCACAGAGATGTGTAATTTTTGGTAATTATTAATTTTCACATTTTTTTGTTAATACATGTATTTTTAATCATACCTGTGATATTCATAGACAAACCCCACAATTCTATTTAAATGAGATAGAAAAATGAATTGTGTAAGATTTTACTTAAACGCAATATACCATATTAAAATTGTTTGTCGATACACATTATACTTATTGACCCCTAAATTCATTAAAAATTACATAAACGCTCCCAAAGGCTAACTTCTCATTAAGAAAGTATTTTAAATTGTATAAATTTATGAGTAAATAAATAGTACTGGTAAAAATATAATTTAATTTTGTCATTTTATTGTGTGATTTACCAAGCATGCTCAACTTTTATTCTTTAAAATGCATAATTATTTTAGTACTTTTAATTACACATATAAAAACCATATTTTTTTTTATATAATTTAAGGAGAATTGTGATTTTTGAGTTATTAAGCTTTGTATTCCAAAGATAAATAATAGTCTTTAACAATGATTTAACATAAAATATAAATTATATTATGTAATATTTAGTCTAATACTTAGTATACTCCGTCTCATTTATGTAAGAATAATTTTGGGCAAATTGGGTATAACCATTGATTTTAAAATACTAATGAGCGCCAAGTGTTATACTCTTGAGGACGTTACTTTATTATTTGAACAACCTCCTTGCTTGCATTATGTTAAAATTAACATAATACAGACATTTTTCTACAGTGGTCAATTGTTTTGAAGCAAAACAGATTTAATTGAAGGGTGTGGTCTCAGTCAAACCTACTAAATAAAAATCAATCAGCCACCTTAAGTTATTCTTATATGAGACATTGTACAGTTTTTAAATTTCATTAAAATATGTATATTATAATTTTCAAATTATCATAACCCCAAACTATATTTAAAGTGTATACTGGTTTTTAGATGCAAACTATAAATAACTGGTCTAATTTTAGAATAGTTAATAGTGTTAAATTAGTCTTACATAATTTACACTAAATTTGTTTTTAAATTATTTTTTTTAAATAATATGATCTTTATGTTTAAATTATTTTTAAAATTTATTTTATTCTAAAAAAACTGCCGTTAATGGATTAGTTTATGCAAAAATAGTGTATTAGATCATAAAATTAAAGTTTTAACTTTTAGTAGGCATTCTAAATGTGTAACAACTGACAATAAATACCAGCTATAGTGAAATCAGTATACACTGGTACAATGTTATTATTTTTATTATCAGAAAGAATATTTTTTGAATTAAAATGTATGCTAAAAATATGTTTTTATTCCTAGGTTCAACCATGGTTGACATCAGAAAGCCCAAAATTCAGTGACCCTCAAGAACAAAACTCTTTCTTTACGCCACCTATATTAGCTGGTTTATTTGTTACTGCCATTATGTTGTTTATTGTGACATGGGGTATCACAATGATAATGGACATCAAAACTATGGATAGATTTGATGATCCAAAAGGTAAAACTATTACCATCAATGTTGCTGAATAAATTTACATTCCACCAATGTTTTTAAGTAAATAATTTATTTGTTAAAACTTGTGTTAAAAATACTTTTATTTCCTTAAATTTAAATATTATTTTAGTTAATATTTAGGCTTATAAAAAACTCATTTTTTGTTTATAGTAAAATAGATAACTTGTACAATATTATTATGATGTTTATTCTATCCATTTAAAATGTGTTGTTCATTATCCTTCTTATGTAGTTTACTAATTTAAATTCCCTTGAAAAATAATGTTTCACAAATAAAATTTTATGTTTTTAACAATGGCAAACTAAATTAAAATAATTGCCCTGGTGAAGTAATTGTGCTAGATATGTTATTAATAATTATGATCAAAAACGTTTATAATTATTTTTAGGAATAGGCTTATGAATGTAATTATTAATTATTAAACGTTTTATTACTAAAATCATATCGACTTCTGATAGTTTAACCCTATTGGCCTGAAAACATGCTACCTACACTAGATTTAAAATTAATGTATTGTTGGACATTTATTACTCCTTGGATAAGAAATGGTAAAGATGATTTAGTTATTTATTTGTATAATATAGCCAACACATTCTATTATTTAAATAAATTTAAAAGTTTGTGCATTGAATGTTTGAAACGCGGCAGTACAACACACCAATAGTCGATAGTCGATACCGCTCTAAACATCATATTCATTAATGTGTTATAAAATATTTTATCATCGAAAATATTTAATTCGATCTACGTAGTCTTTGACGACCAACCTCGGTAAGTACCATTTATCTTAAACTATAATCAATAAGGTTATGTACAAAGTACCGTTATTTAACTCACATGTTTTCTCATTGGTTTAATAACCAAAACCCAAAATCTAGTTGATACATTTTTTGTTTTTTTTTTTATCGAAAAGTCCTTTACAACTTACACACATCACTAAGCCGCAGACATTGATTGTTTGTGTTATCGATCATCACATTTTAGTACTTGACAACCACAATGGCCCGCCAACCGTGCGTACTTGTTTTAGAAGATGGTACTGAATTTGCTGGTTATAATTTTGGCTCTAAGGCCTTACCTGTTGATGGCGAAGTTGGTACGTCACTTTTAAAAGTTGTTCCTAATATTCCAGTGCATGATTTTAATTTATAGTGCCTATAATTATATTTAGTATTTCAAACTGGTATTGTCGGTTATCCCGAGTCCCTGACCGATCCTTCGTACTATAAACAATTGCTGGTATTAACATATCCATTGGTGGGCAACTATGGAGTTCCAGGTGATGAAACTGATATTCACGGAATTAAACGGTAAATCTATATAAATAATATACTTATTGATTTAGTTTTGTTTTTATTTAAATAATTAAAACAAAAAACAACAAATTTTTACTGTAGGTAAGCTCAAAATGAAAATCACCAAAAAAGTAAATGGGTTATGTAGTCTATTGCAGTCTATGTCTATTGCATTTAATGTATATAAAATTATAATTTCCCTAAATTATTAATCCCATAATTTAAGTTATTTTCAATCTACAATTCAAAGGTTACCTAATTATCTAATTATAAAATATATACTAAATGTCAGTAGGTTTAATTGATTAATTAATAGCATTGTTTCAAAGTTAATGTAGTATTTCTTATTATTTTATGTAAAATGCTTTATTCTTTTCTTTTTTTTGTTAATTGATATCATTGTATACAATGTCTTGTTGTCTTGTCTCCTCAACATTTTTATTGTAATTTTAATTCCCTCTTTAATTTGTTTAAATTGTATTCTTATCAATTTTTCTGTATTGCAGCACTGATTTTAAAATTTTACAGGTCTTACTAAAAAAAAAAAAAAAAATCATGTTAAAAAAAATGAAAAATTATTATTATGGTCCAATAATAATAATAATAATAATAATTTAATGTTAAAATGGAATTACAATGAATAATATAATGGTCCCGAAAAAATGTAGGTATATTACTATTTTTTGATGTATTATAATTTACTTTATTGGGAGGCTTTCTGCAAAGTTTGAGAAACTATAACGAATAGCCACATTTATATATTTATTATTATTAAGTCTGCATAAATTTGTTCTCAAAAAAACCAAATTTATAAATGTAACCATATAATATTTATAGTTTATAGTAAGTACCAATTCAGGGACGCAAACTAATTGGAATTATGGTGGAGGGAAACTAATGTATTCAGTACCCACATATGAAAAAAATATATTTTAATAAGAACATTTTCATTATATTGTACCTCCTACCTAATACCATAAATTACATAATATAAGTATATTGATTTATGCTTATTGTTTTGTCTGAAATAATATATAAATTGCTCTTCTACTTACCAAATTATGGGGGGAAATTCTAACCCTGCTCCCTAGATAGGACCTCTGTGCCTACTAGTAAAAATGGTATTTGATCGAAAAACAATTGCTCGCAAAACTAAAAATTATATTATTATTTTTATTATTTATTTATAAAAACCTTAAATAATTAAAAAATAGAAGAAAAAAAATGGTATTATTATTTAAATTTCATATTATATTATTAATATATATATTATTCATTTATTTAAAAAAAATTAGCTTAAGGTATTAGTTTCCTAGTAAAGGTCCCCAGTTTACTAGGTATTAGTAAAAAAAATTTAATTTATTAATAACTTAAATTTATAGTATTATGTAAAAATATTTTTATAAGTAATAGAAGTTATTTTTTAGATGGTTTGAGTCTCATCGTATCTGGGTTTCCGCCCTGATTATTGATGAATTATGTGATCGTCCAAGTCATTGGCGTAGTGAAAAATTATTAGATGAATGGTTAGCTGAAAATGGCATTCCAGCTATTTGTGGTGTGGATACACGTACACTGACTAAACATATTAGAGAAAGTGGGACACTTCTAGGAAAAATAGTTAATCATACCGAAAAATTAGATAAAAGTTTTGATAATGTGATCGATCCAAACAAAATCAACTTAATCAAAGATGTCTCTATTTCAGTTAGTAAATTTCTGATTATTTTATGTTTATGTTTTTGTTAAAATAAATATATATTTATTTTTAAATTAAAATGTAAATTTTTAGAAGCCAATAACATACAATGAGCAAGGATCGCCTAGAATTCGATTTGTGGACTGTGGTTTAAAATACAATCAAATTAGATGCTTTATAAAGCGTGGTGCTAGAGTGGATATTGTACCATGGAATCATCCTTTAGATGATATTGATAATTATGATGGTTTGTTTCTTAGTAATGGCCCTGGAAATCCTGAGATGAATAAAGAAACAATTCTTAATATACAAAAAGTGTTAAATAATACATCAACCGTTAAACCAATATTTGGAATTTGTCTTGGTCATCAATTGCTTGCTACAGCAGCTGGTTGTAAGACTTATAAAATGAAGTTAGTAGTGATTTGTTTATTGAGCATAATATAATATGTTACGTTATTACTTTAATATGGAAAAAATGCAAATTAAATGAAAAATGAATATTCATACATAAGAAACTTAGTTCAGCCTAGCTAATTATCTACTATTTTTAATATTTTTAGATTTGGAAACCGAGGTCAAAATCAACCTTGTGTATTTGGACAAACAGGAAAATGTTATATGACATCACAAAATCATGGATTTGCTGTGAATCCTGAAATATCTGATTGGGCACCATTATTTACAAATGTTAATGATAAGTCTAATGAAGGAATTATTCATAATACATTACCATTTTTTAGGTATAAATTTATACTAATAATTAAAAAATAATAATATTAATAAAAAAAAATGTTATATTATAGTGTTCAATTTCATCCAGAAGGATGCCCTGGTCCTGAAGATTTAGAATGTCTATTTGATGTATATTTAGAAGCTGTTAAAAGGACTAAAAACAACAATGAATTTAAATTGATGGACTTGCTTCAAAAACGCTTAAATCCAGATATCCCTAAAACATCAATAGATGTTCAAAAAGTTTTAATTCTTGGTTCTGGTGGACTGTCTATTGGCCAAGCTGGTGAATTTGATTATTCAGGGTCTCAGGCAATCAAAGCTTTACGCGAAGAAAACATTGTTACTATACTAATTAATCCTAATATAGCAACAGTACAAACATCTCTTGGACTAGCTAACAAAGTATATTTTTTGCCTTTGGAACTTGATTTTGTTTCACAAGTAATTCAGTCTGAACGGCCAGATGGTATTTTACTGACTTTTGGTGGTCAAACTGCTCTAAACTGTGGAATAGAGTTGAAAAAATCTGGCATATTAGAAAAATATAACATTAAAGTATTAGGTACACCAATCCAAACAATTATAGCCACAGAGGATCGCAAAGAATTTTCAGATAGAGTTGTAGAAATTGGTGAACGTGTTGCTCCTAGTGCTGTTGTCACATCATATGAGGAGGTATTAATATTATGCATACTATCTCTCTATGAGATAAATTAACTCAATTTATTTTATAATCTTAGGCTTTGGAAGCAGTTAAAACTTTGGGATATCCACTTCTTGTGAGAAGTGCTTTCAGTTTAGGAGGTCTAGGATCTGGTTTTGCAAATAATGAGTCAGAATTAAATTTACTGGCAAAGCAATGCTTTACACATAGTAATCAAATGATTTTAGACAAATCGTTAAAAGGATGGAAAGAAGTAGAGTATGAAGTAGTGCGTGATGCATTTGATAATTGCATTACAGTAAGTTTTCTATATTATTTTTATGATTACATATACTTAGTTCTAAAAGAGAATATTCAGTTTTCATACATTTTCATTAATGGTCACTGGCCACCGTGATTTTTAATTCCAACTTACCCCCATCCTATATATAATACCTATGTATGATCTTAAGTCAATAGTGTCTGACAGTTTGGTTTTAATTTGTCCACCTACTAAATAAAAATTATTTTACTGACTTGATATTCTCTTTTGAAATAGAGTATAGTTTAAATTAGTATTAATTAATTACATTCAGATTTTATTGAAAGGTTTGTAACATGGAAAATGTAGACCCATTGGGGATCCACACAGGTGAGTCGATTGTTGTAGCTCCAAGTCAAACGCTGTCAAATAGTGAGTATAACAAATTAAGAACAACAGCAATTAAAGTTGTTCGTCATCTTGGAGTGGTTGGCGAATGTAATATACAATATGCACTAAGTACAACATCTGATGAATTTTTCATCATTGAAGTAAGTAAATTTATTTATATTATTTTATTATTTATGTTGTAAATTATTATTTATGCTTAGGTAAATGCTCGACTTTCAAGAAGTTCAGCTTTAGCCAGCAAAGCAACTGGATATCCATTGGCTTATGTAGCAGCTAAACTTTCACTTGGAATTGCTTTACCTGAAATAATTAATTCTGTAACATCAAGTACTACTGCATGTTTTGAACCTAGTTTAGATTATTGTGTTGTAAAAATGCCTCGTTGGGATCTCAGTAAATTTTTCCGGGCTAGTACCAAGGTAAATTATTAATGCAATGATAAGTGCCAATTATGAAGATAAATTAATGAATATATATTTTTTTCAAGATTGGTAGTTCTATGAAAAGTGTTGGTGAAGTTATGTCAGTTGGAAGACATTTTGAAGAAGCTTTTCAAAAAGCTTTTAGAATGGTGGATGAAAACTTTAATGGCTTTGATCCGTCATTGAAAGCTGTGAACGATGATGAATTAGAACAACCAACTGATAAACGAATATTTGTGTTAGCAGCTGCCTTAAAAAGTGGTTACACAGTGGATAAGCTATATGAACTAACAAAAATTGACCGTTGGTTCTTATACAAAATGCAAAATATCATAGAACACCAAATTGTATTAGAATCACACAATTACCCATCTGTTCCCTATGAAGAACTATTAAAGGCAAAACGACTTGGTTTTTCTGATAAACAAATTGCATCATTTGTACAAAGTACTGAATTGGTAATACGCAAACGACGTGAAGAACAAGGAATTACACCTTTCGTAAAACAAATAGATACAGTTTCTGCTGAATATCCAGCAGAAACAAACTATTTATATTTAACTTATAACGCTATTAGCAGTGACTTATACTTCCCATCAAATTACATCATGGTTATTGGTAATAAAATGTAAATAGTGTTTTAAATATATTTTATATAATAAATATTTATTATTGCTTTTAGGGTCGGGTGTGTATCGTATTGGTAGTTCTGTTGAATTTGATTGGTGTGCTGTTGGATGTCTTAGAGAACTGAGAAGACTTAATAAAAATACAATTATGGTCAATTGTAATCCAGAAACAGTTAGCACAGACTATGACATGTGTGATCGTTTATACTTTGAAGAAATTTCTTTTGAGGTATTGATTACATCTTCTACTTGATTGTTTATTATTAAAGTACTAATCATTTAATTATAATTTATTTTTAGGTAGTAATGGATATTTATAATTTGGAAAATCCCGATGGAGTAGTTTTATGTATGGGAGGACAATTGCCAAACAATATTGCTATGGATTTGCATAGACAAAATGCTCGTATCTTAGGAACTTCTCCAGAGAATGTAGATGGAGCAGAGAACCGATTTAAGTTTTCAAGGATGTTGGATAGGATTAAGATATCTCAACCTAGGTATTAAAATTATCCAAAAAATGCATTTAAATTATTTAGATAATAGAATATAATAATATATAATAATTTTGTTTATAATTTTAGGTGGAAAGAACTTACTGATCTTAAATCTGCTGTTGAATTTTGTCATGAAGTAGGATATCCATGTTTAGTTCGACCGTCATATGTTTTAAGTGGTGCTGCTATGAATGTTGCTCATAATGACGGTGATCTAGAAGCATATTTAAAATCAGCCAGCGATGTGTCTAGGGAACACCCTGTTGTTATATCCAAATTTTTGGAAGATGCCAAAGAAATAGATGTAGACGCTGTAGCTAAAGATGGTGAAATACTTTGCATGGCTGTTAGTGAACATGTTGAAAATGCAGGCGTACATTCGGGGGATGCAACATTGGTAACACCACCGCAAGACATAAATGAAGAAACATTGGAAAAAATTAAGTTTATATGTCGGGCTATAGCTTCATCATTAAATGTTAATGGACCTCTAAATATGCAACTTATTGCAAAGAACAATGAACTAAAAGTTATTGAATGTAATGTAAGAGTGTCCCGATCATTTCCGTTTGTTTCTAAAACATTAGGACATGATTTTGTCGCAATGGCTACAAGAGTGATTATTGGAGAAGAAGTAGAACCAATAGATGTATTGGGTGGAGTAGAAGGAAGAGTTGGAGTAAAAGTTGCTGTATTCTCATTTTCTCGGATAGCAGGTAGTGTTACAAATAATTGTAAGATAATTGTTCAATATATTTTAAAATTCTATTCTTTAATGTAGGAGCTGATGTCATGTTAGGAGTGGAAATGGCTTCAACTGGAGAAGTAGCATGTTTCGGTGAAAATCGTTATGAAGCATACTTAAAAGCAATGATAAGCTCTGGAATGCATCTACCTCAACCTGGAGCCAAGATATTCCTATCGATTGGAAAAATTAAAGTAAGTTAAATGAATAATTAATTTATATCCTTGTATCAGTGTTTTATTTAAAGACATGCAATTTCAGCATAAAGAAGAACTACTGGATAGTGTAAAAGCATTACAAGCCATGGGTTACAAACTGTACGGAAGCAGTGGGACAGCTGATTACTACAATTATAATACTAAAGGAATTACTGTAAGATTATAAACACATACTGTATTCAATCTCAGTCATAACTCATTATTTTTAGGTGACTCCTTGTGATTGGAGATTTGATAACATTGGAATAAATACAACCAGAGGTGACCTAATTAGTATGGCTGAATATTTAAGTAACAAAAATTTTGATTTTGTCATAAATGCACCTATGATGGTCAGTGGAGGGAGCAGAGTTGCTTCGTTCCTTACTCCGGGTTATCGAATGCGTAGATTAGCAGTTGAACATTCTGTTCCATTAGTGACTGATGTTAAATGTGCCAAACTGCTTATTGAGGTAAATTTTACATATTCAACACCAATAATATTGATGACTAGATTTAACATGATTATGTTTAGGCGATGGTTCGGAAAGGATGTAAACCACAAATGAAGACTCATATAGATTGTATTTCATCACAGAGATTATTAAAATTACCCGGGTTAATTGATATTCATGTTCATGCACGTGAACCAGGTGCTACACAAAAAGAAGACTTTGCGTCGTGTACAGCTGCAGCATTAGCCGGTGGTATTACATTAATAGGTGCTATGCCTAATACCAATCCTTCAATAATAGATCAAGAATCCTATGAAATAGCCAAAAAGGTAGTGAATATTATTATATTTATATTGATCTAAAATTGCTTATTTGATTATTTTTATTTACAGTGTGCCAAAAATGGAGCCAGGTGCGATTACGTTTTATTTGCTGGCGCATCTTCAACTAATAGTTTTGATATTGCCCAAAATGCTGGTCAATTTGCTGGTCTAAAAATGTATCTTAACCAAACTTTCAGTACTTTGCGGCTAATGAATCTTTCTTCATGGATATCAGTTAGTACCAAATTTACAATTTTAAACCAGTTGTTAATAATTTTGAATTTATTAGCATTTTGAAAATTGGCCAAAACATGCACCTCTGTGTATACACGCAGAAGATCAAACTTGTGCAGCAGTACTTATGTTAGCTTCCCTTTACAATCGTTCTGTGCATATTTGCCATGTTGCTCGTAAATCAGAGATAACCATTATAAAGGCCGCTAAAGAGAAGGTATGGTCTGTTTTACAATTTTATAGACATATTTTAATTTTTAAAAATATTAGGGTGTAATGGTTACGTGTGAAGTAGCTCCTCATCATTTATTTATGTGTGACGAAGACTTTGTGCATCTTGGTCCTAACAAATCTCAAGTACGACCTGTACTTTGTACCAAAGAGGATCAACAAGCTCTTTGGGATAATATGACTTACATCGATTGCATTGCTACTGATCACGGTAAAAATTATAATGAAATAAGATGAAGAATACCCATTTTTTGTAAATACAGTATACTCCAATTTGAATTTTAACTTTATTAGCACCTCATACTTTGGATGAGAAACTCAGTGATGCTGCACCACCTGGTTTTCCAGGTCTTGAAACAGTTCTACCATTGATGTTAAATGCCGTGAATGAAGGTCGATTAACTATTGAGGTATGTTGTGGTACATCTATTTCAAATTTTTTTTTACTGTATCAAATTTATATTTTAATATTTTACATTTTAAGTAAAACAATTAAATCTAGTATTACGGCTCACGAGAGACCGCTTCTGGGCGGCGACCAAAATTTGTCTGTTCTCGCGCATCCCCACCACTAAACCCTTCAAAACATTGGCCCCTGTCAACACGCGCCGCTTCCACCCGACTAGGCAACTAGGTGATAGAGTGGGAGAAATTTGGGTACGAAACCGCGAGGCTCAATCATTTGTATGAGCGAAGAAGTAGCCGCTCTCTCATGGGCCGGAGTATAGTTATTATCTTAAATTTAAATTTTATTCATTAATGTTTCTTTTTTAATTTTATACGAAATATACTAAATTGAAATAAAACAACTTAACTAATAACTAATTAAATTTATATAATAATTACAGGATATTGTTGAAAAAATGTACACAAATCCTATGCGAATTCTTGGATTACCAATTCAACCAGATACATATATTGAAGTAGATATGGATGCCGAATGGACAATACCATCATCTACAACTTATTCTAAAGCAAAGTGGACACCATTTGCTGGAAAACAAGTGAAAGGCGCCATACACAGAGTAGTATTACGTGGTCAAGTAGTTTGTATTGAAGGCAAAGTATTAGCTGAACCAGGATTTGGACACGATTTGCGTGATCCATTGATAGCTGGTAAAATACTTAGTACAGTTCACACTGGATCACAGGCTTCTTTAAATCTTATGGCTCCTCTTTCAATACAAACTGATGTTCATGGTAATCTATTTTTTTTCTTCATTTTTACATAAATTACAAATAAAGTTTAATTATTTTCAGAAATGTTCAATAATGTTCTGTCTGAAATCAAAGAGAAAGTAGTACAAGAAATTGAAAATGTTACCGGTGTAAAAGCCGAGTTCAGAAAACCTCGTTTGTTATCTGGTGGTGACTCCAGGGATACTACTAATTTATTAACCATAAATAAAGAAATGGTTAACTTGGCAAACAAACGTCAACATTTAGTATCGGACGATGTTATGAACTTAATGACACCTGTTCATATACATGGATTGGCACATAGTCACATTTTATCTGTTGATATGTTTTCTAAAGAACAATTAAATGAAATATTTAACTTAGCTCAAACACTTAGAGTTTATGTCCTGAAAGGACGACCTCTGGACAACATACTGAAAGTAAGTACATTAAATTCTTATTTTGCTAAACTAGGTCAAAAATATATTATCAACCACTTTAGTTCACATTTTCTTAAATTTGTTTAATTCTGATCGTTTTTCCCATTTTTAGCTCATGCTTAGTAAATTTCATTCTTATATATCATGATATTCGTAACCTAACTTTTTCAAATATAAACTATATATTACAAGTGCACAAACTTCTACAGTTCTACAATGATAGAATGACGGTAGTTGAAGTTTTAATTTATTTTCCCAAATCAATTTATGTTATTTTTGTGTATATTATTATTATATTGTGAATTAATAGTATTGTTTTGTATATCATAATATGTTGCATGTTTTATTTTTCTTTGCCCTTAATGTTATCGCCATCAAGGGTGAATTAATACATTTTTAAATTAAAACTTTGTTTCTGATCATATGTCTGTTATTGGAAAGTATTCTAAGGAAGTTAACTCTTAATTATTTATGTTGCAGGGCATGGTTATGGCTTTGATATTTTATGAAGTCAGTACTAGAACGAGTTGTAGTTTTTCAGTGGCTATGCAGAGATTAGGTGGAAGAGTTGTACATGTTGATGAAACTAGCAGCTCAGTCAAAAAGGGGGAAACATTACAAGGTAATTCACAATATAAAAAAAAAAATATCAATAATGCTCTACTGAATAATATTTTCTAGACACTGTGGAAGTAATGAGCGGTTATGTGGATGTAGTTGTCATGAGACACCCAGAGCCAGGTGCTGTTAGAGTAAGTATTATTACTATTTGTAATTATTACTTACACATAACCACAAGATAAACAAGTTTTGATCTAGGAAGCTGCAAGACACTGTCGTAAACCTATTTTGAATGCTGGAGATGGAACTGGTGAACATCCTACACAAGCATTATTAGATATATTTACAATAAGAGAGGAAATCGGTACTGTCAATGGCCTTACTATTACATTAGTTGGTGATTTGAAGAATGGCCGTACCGTTCATTCACTTGCCAGGTAAATATTGTGTTTCTTATTTATTTGTGATCACATTTAAATATTAAATTTTTCCTCTAGATTATTGACACTCTACAAAGTCAATCTACAATATGTGAGTCCACCAAATCTAGGTATGCCTACATCTGTATGTCAGTTTGTCACTTCCCGAGGTGTTCCCCAAGAAAACTTTTCTTCCCTGGAAGCAGCATTACCCAAGACTGATGTGTTATACATGACACGTATACAACGTGAACGATTCCCTGATGAGAATAGCTATAAACAAGCATGTGGTCTTTTTGTGGTTACACCTGAAGTGATGAATAAAGCCAAACGTAAGATGATAGTCATGCATCCATTACCCAGAGTGTTTGAAATCAGCCCAGAGTTTGATTCGGATCCAAGAGCTGCATACTTTAGGCAAGCAGAGTATGGTATGTATGTGAGAATGGCTTTGTTGGCTATGGTACTTGGAAAATGTTAAATTGTCCATTCATATTTATAGCATAAAATGAAATGATTTTCATTAAATTCTAAGTTAGATATGATCTTCAATTGTGATAAGTTATTATTAATTTTTTTTTTTTTTTGCAATACATTTTTAATGATATTAATTTTTTATGGATTATCTATATTCTACACTTTTATACAGAAAATTATTGACAATTAAATTATATAGGTATTAAGTACCTATGTATGTTAAAAACAAATAAATACAAAACATTTAATAATTATTGATGTTTGTGTTTAAATTAAAGAAATGTACCTTAATTGTTTTTTAAATCAGTGTACTCATCATTTCAAGTAAGTTTATCCTTGTACATATTATGTTTCTGTATTTCAAAATCTAAATTAATTTTTTTAAATCAATTGCATCATCAGTAGTAAGTATGTATTTTATAATTTATAATGTTCTAGTATAATATCTAACATTTTATGAAAGTATTCATACACAAGACATAAGTCTATAAGTGTCTGATAAAATTGTGACTGTAGAACAAGAAAAAAGAAATGTAAAATCTTTCAATTTTATTCGACTCAAGACAAAACAATGACATTCATAATTTGTTTTTTATACATAACAAAAAAAAAATAATAATAATTCCACAAATAATACACAAGATAAACAGATAAACAACTAAATTTATTTTTTTGTATTCTAAGTATATTATTAAAAATATTTCATTTTATATACACGAAAGTTCAAAAACAGAAAAAAAACACATTTCTATAGAGCATGCCTAAAAGAACATAAAATTTGCATTTATCATAATATTAATAATCGTATATTTTTCGTTTAACAGTTCTACACGCCTACTATAATACCTCTACCTATAATAATAATTAATAATAAACGTCAAATATAACAATAATGTATTATATAAAATATTTAGTGTCAAGCACTGCGGCGTTTTTCTGGGTACTAATAACCGATCAAAATGTTGTTATCATTGTTATTATTATTATTTGTATCGTACCTATATTATGAAAAAAGAAATTACTGCAAGTGATCAAACGGGGGTTGGATATGGGGAGGATAATTTGCACCGATTCTAATGTTGTTTATATATTGTGGTGGCATGCGCATTAGTGTAATACATAAAGTACTGGAGGGATAAAAAAATATAAAAAGCAACCGAAAAGAACAAACGTACCTAAAATGTTAAAGAAGTCCATTGCAGCAGTCTGATTATTTTTCAAGCGCCTAAACTTAAACCACTTCCCGTCTAGGTACGTTCGCATTTTTATAACGATATAATATACATCGTACACGATGAGAAATATAGTAACAATAATAATATATGTAACACTAAAGATTTATTATTATTTATAAATAATATTTTAATAATTTCAACTAAAGTTTGTACTTTATGTCTACTAAACCAAAACAGTCTAAACGCGTTAAAAACAAAATAATTCTTAAACATTTTTTTTTGTCCTACAATATTATAATCTTACCTAACACACACAATTGATGAGACATGATCTATTTATTGTATTGTCCGTGTACCGTATTTGAATATTAAATTATGGATTTTTTTTGGGTTTTTATTGTTTTTTTTTCGTGTTCTTGTCGAAAATGCGCTAAGTCGCCTACGATGGTTGGTCGCCTGCAGCCTCACTGGTGCGGTGTGGTGCAGTCCACGCGATGACCAGCGGCGGCTCACCATTTCTGTTCGATTGCCAGGGGCACTGGAAACAAACATATATCCGTCCACAGTTGTTTTACAAATATTGCTACTTTTTTTTCAAAACTACATCAATCATGTTTTACGTTTTATGTATCAGCTAAACTACAGTAGCGAAAAATCACACACACACAAAGAAACCGGCCTGTGTACAGCAAATTATTGTTAGTAACGCGCAACATACGAGGTAGGCAATGATGAGATTCCACCGTGTTATAAATAAAGACTTAAAAGTGTAAAAACAGACTCATAGAAATTTGTACCAATTCAATATTGATTACAATAAATACATCGTACTCGACACCACAAAATGATCGATTTTATTTGTGTACATACATGTAGGGCCCTGGTAAAAAGGCAAGTATGAGAGATCGCCAGTAATAGTTGTTTCGTTAAAACTTAAAAGCAGTCAATAGATACTTAAGTTGATTGAAATATTTTTACATTTACTACTTGAAAAAAAAAATATCGAGCGATAAAGGTTTTAACATAAAAATGTGTGCAATTTGATATATTTAGATATAATTATGTAGGTAACAACGCGTTGACGAACGATTTACCTTGACGTGAGTATTATGAATTACGACCGTCTTGTGGGAGAGAAAAATTTCGCTATTTTTAACACTGCGAGGGACTCGGCGATGAAACATCTTTTCCGCTCTGGTCACGAGAGGCCTGTACGCAAATATAAATTTTTATATTTTCATTTTTGACTCACAAAAACGTTGTGCCAATAACGTGTTTTTATTATTATCACCGATCAGCTGTACCTATATTGGCACAATGACGTTTGACGGCAGCGGGTCAGTGGCAGTCAAAAGTCGTGTAAAATTGAAATTTAATTTAAGCACACTACAGTGCCTATAAAAGTATAAATATAATGCCGTCGCAATGTGCTACGAACAAGGGAAAAAGGAGGGATTTAAAATCGAACACTTGCTATAGGTCTATAAGTCCACCGATCCGTTTAAAAATATAATTTAATGTATTCCGTTTTTGTTGTAAATCACAGTGGCCGATGATTGGGATTTTTAAAAATATTTACAGAAACTTATCACAAATATAATATAATGGTCAATGACAAGGGCCTCATGAAATAATTTCCAAGTCAGAAATTTCCATCGCGTGAAAATATGTGTACACATTTAACGTAGGTAGATAAGTACTCATATTATTATTTTAAAATTCTTAACACTTATAATAGTGCAATAGGTTTTATTTTTTACCGACATTTACCTAAATATTCGATAAAAAAAAAACCAAAAATTAAACTCATTTTCAGCTGTTTGATGTTTAGGGAATAGGGATCAACATTTGTTTGCTAGTTTTAATGTAAGTTTAATTAAAAAATATATACACCTGCACCCTTTTGTCAATCTAGTACTATTAATACTAATCATTTTCGGACCTTGTAAAATCCTCATTCCTTAATCGATGAGACTTGAATAATACGTTTTTTCCCGTCAAAAATGATTAATAATGTCTAATGATTGTTTTTAATGTTATATAACATAATATTATATTTATATACAATCGATTTGAAATTCGGGCGGGAATAAACATTATAGATGGTTTTTGATGTGTTGTTAGAAGTTTATCGAAATTGTCATTGGAACGTTAATTGCCGCGGCGCTACACGGGGGCAAAGGTGGGAAAATTTAACGTTAAAAATATGTAATTAAATAAATCAGTTCTAAATCATTATTAATATAAAAATATAGTATTAAATAATTTAATCAGTTTTTAGACTTAAGTTATATCGTTTTATGTTTGGCTGTTATATTCAAATTAAATATGTTTTTTTGCACATTTAGAAATAAAAATACTCAATAAAATTAATACTAACTGCAGACTTTCTAAAATCTCATACATTAAAAAATAAAAAGTAATGTATTGTTACATACAAATAAAAGAAAACGGAATGAATTTGAAGTTTTACTGTAGTATATTTGTGATAATAATATAGTAGGTATATTTTTTGATTATTTATTGAGAAATATAACATATTATAACAAAATCATTTTTAGCAATACTTTTCTGAAAATATGGTATAAACAAGTGATCGAGTAGCCATACATCCCCAGCTCCAGCTCCCCAGAAAATTTGGTCCGATATTACCCCCCCCCCCCCCACCATCAATTAAAGATATCTGGCGCTGCCACTAGACGTTATTGATGATTTTGTTTGAATAAATACCAACTAACTAGAATTCTCATGTTGATTATTTTCGTACCTATATTTTTTTATTTATATATTGATAAATTATAGGGTAGTGACTTAATGTGGGACGACAGTAACCATGCAACCAAAGTCCATACCTTCCCGTGGAGAAGCAATTTATTACTCACTTTAATTCCACTAGAAAATCAAGAAAAAATCAGCATGAAACAGTGAACTTCGATTTTCAAACTCCTCAATAATTGCACTCGGAAAACAACATGAAATAGGTATAATTTTACGGGGCTTTCAATAGGCAATTTCAATGATCAAAAGTAGATGGGAAAGTATTATACGGAGTATTTCGGTATTGCAAAAATGTCTCTAAAGCGCGACTTCTCTGTAGGTAGTGAGATCATTGTCCGAAGCCAACGACTTGTATTATAGATAAAATTGCGTAAGTAAGGACTAAGGAATATACCACTAACATACGTTACGGACAGACATTTTATAAACCTGCGTGGAAGGTGGGCGGCTAGTTCTTGCCAAGAAAAATCGCACGGAGCCAATTACGTTCAGCTCGAAAATAGACTGAATCGTTAACTCCATGTATAACTGTACAAGTCGAATAATTTCTAGGCTTTGAGGGCGATCCATGCAAACCCCGAAAACACGAAATTTGAGCCAAGTACATAAGCCAACTTGGTTTTTTAGTGACTTGTCTATGCCTTATTAATATTCCTAAATTAAAATATCAATAAATGTATCGATAACACTCAATAGCACCGTAGGCAATTTATAGTTAATGTATATTAGTAGTATGTAGTAATGTTTCGTTTCGTTCTTTTGATTTGAAAATGTTTAGACAAGTACGTATAGAATGTCTAATAAATATGGGCGATAAAATATTTAAACAAAATCGTATTTAATATTTTCATGTTTGCTAAATAAAGGAAATACATGATACATTGGTCCTTTAAATTTTCTAGGTAACAAGTGATACGTACATAAATCTTGGCAGTGATCGAGCCCCTCCCCCCACGATTTACGAAGAGGTACTTTACGATTTTCGAATATAAAGACTTAATTGCATTTGACGTGGTGGGCATTACATATAATATATTAATATACCACTGCTGGATATATTGAATTGTCCCACAAATATTTTTGGATTGTTTAAATTGAGTCTCTAAACTCCACTACTGTTTTCATTTTTGTTAAACTTTTCATAGTTGTGTTCACTGACAGCGCATTATATTATTGTTAATAACGCTAAATCATTTGCTTATTTTTAACGCATTCTATCCATGTTTTTATTTACCTATACGGGTATACGTTAAATTAATTATCGAGTACGTACCTGTTGTTTCTGCGTCACCCTGAAGTGGTAATTCAATCCTTAGCGGGCCACAGCTGTTTGCATCGGTGCTCGTGCGCAATATACATAATATATTATACCTGAAGTCGGCCGTTTTTCTCCAAGCAGTTTAGCAACGTCGTATATTAATCATTATAATATTAATATAATTTTGTTATGTATATACTACATCATATTATTACTAAGATATGCGCATTGGCTGCAGCGGTTAATCAATTTACTTATACATATACTGTTACGTAGATACTATATTATACATTACACAGAATGATTCTCTGAACGGTAACGCATCATGTATTATATTTTAGAAAAGCATCGACCTTTTTTTTGTTTTTATAAGTCACCATTTTCAGAAAAGTATTCTGCTTCAGTAGATTATCAAACCAAAAACACATTAATATTATTATACTAAATTAGCTGGTATACCAAAAGTCGATAGTAATGTCACCAGACATCATCAGACTTATAGGCTAGCAAGTGTCATATACTTTTTGAGTCGACGAATTTTCACTGTCAAGAAAATAATATTGTATGTATGTGCAACAGTATATGGAAAATGTTTTATTATTTTATTAGTAGACAAATAAAAAATATAATATAATATATATTTTGCGACGTGTTAGATGGGTAAACGCAGAAGACAATAAAATTTTTTTATTTTTTTTACTAATAGCTATTAATAATGTAAAATTACATTTCTGCATTTCACAGGTCACATCGTAGGTTGTCTGCTGCCGACTAATACAAAAAAAAAATTGGCAACTATAGCGTTAGCACTTGGCAATAATATATAGCTGGTAAGTATTATAATTTGATGGTAAAAAAAAATTCATAAAACTTTTAAACTTCCAAAGGAGCAGTCAGCAGCAGCGCATACTAACTACCAAGTTGACGGTTAATTTTTACGCTAAAAAATATCGAAACAATTACTATGTTCATAATTTGTCATTAACCATGGTACTTCCGCATTTAAACGGTTTATTTTAATTTATATATATGCTGTATAATAGAAAAAAAGATAATTATATTTTTACACTTTTACAGACATCGATGAGGAGTTTTAAATATGCTGCCAGGTAGATTTTAAAAACTATAAAATTTTAGGTATTTTAGTTTTCAGCCAAATGATTTTAATTTCAATTTATTAGAACAATATTATTAGGTTTTCTGTCATAATTTAATTTTAATTCACTAAAAAAATATCCAGCTAAATTCTAGATCCTATATTAATAAATACTCTTAATTAAGAAACTAAAATTAGAAATTTTATAACATTATATGAATTAATAATATAGGTATAATCATACATAATTGTTTTAAATTAAAATAGGTGATATAATAAGTTAATATTTAATTAATAATTAATAAATTCATGGTTATTTTTGTGCTTAAAGAAGTCCGATGAAATTTGTATTTGATTGTGAGTGGCTTTATTTTTCAAACAAGTTATTAAAGGTGGTGAGTTACGTTAAGTATTAAATTATAAAGGATTCATGGCATACGTATAGGTAATAACTTCTAAACCATGTTGATACGTAATATAATTATGTGTGTATCTACTGTATCTATTATTCAATGTTTTTTTTATCCTATCAGACTGTTTGGTCAAACGTATAATGAATACGATAAAAATATGGTTTTTCTACGAATTAATAATATTTATTTTATACGCAATCCGATGATATATAATGTGCAAATGTCCAAAACTGTAATAGTTCGGACATTGTAAACGAAAAATAAAAGTGTTAAAAGTAATGTATTTATAGATAGTTTTTACTAGGTTATAGAACCGAATGAAATGATGATGAAAAGGAATGTGTGAAATGTGACATGTGTCGATGAACAAGCCGCTGTAAGCACAATATTTACGTCTACAAAATACGTCAAAAGTAAATTAAATACTAAAAAAAAAAACAAATACAATAATAATGTCTAAATACATATAGTACTGATGTTATATAGATAAAACATAAAAATAAATAATTCGTCTAAACGCATAAACAGTACAGCCGCACAGAATTAAAAACATATCACGCAACTACATACAATGATTATGTGTTAAATAATTGTTATTATTATTTTTCTACGTACATATGATATTATATATGAATACGAGAAAACGGAACATAAAAAAAAAAAAAAAAAAGGAAAACAAAAATGTCTCTTAAAAAGTAACAGCGATCGGCGGCGCTTTTAATAATACAAATAATATCATGTATAGGTGGTACGCGCAACGATTATATCGAATAAAATGCGTAAAATTGGCGCTTGGAAATTTATTTTTAATCGGCGTGTGATTTGCACGATTTCGACGGCATTGCCGTGCCGTTGTCTCGTTCTACCATCTGACCATCGATTTCATAATAACGGCTTATACTCGATTGCGTACCTATACAAGTCATATCATTATATTTCATCACGCGGGCGCCATTTTTTTGCCGTCTTTCCCGAAAAATTAGCCGCAATTATAATATTATGATGTTGGATAAGCCGAAAGAAAATGTGCAGTTTCGTTCACTCCCTTTTTTACACCCCCAACCATAAAAATAAGCCAGCATTGTTTTATGCTGTGTTTTCATTATGACAAATCCACAATAAACAGATGACTAATGATTGCGTTCAAAAAAACAATTCTTAGCGAAGCAAAACTAGTCAAACAGTTTATTGTTTAGTTACATCCAATGATTGTACATGCAATGAAACTTGTGGTGTTACATGTTCAGTGGCGTATTGAATGTGAATTATTTTCACTATAAGCCAATTTCATATTTTAAGGGCACTGTTGGCTTCACTCATAATCTAAAATTAATTAAGCTTAAAAACAACAGTAACAATATGTTATGTGCACACAAGATAAATATTTTGTTTCAAGTGTTTCAAAATAAAGCAATTGGTGCAAATGTGCAATAGAATAGTTTGATACTCAGTTATAATAAATAATAACACAACATATTGATTAGAAATCACAAGTTAAGTTCCAGTTTCATGGAAAATAAGAGTGAAATGCTACGATCTTTATGTCTAAGCTATTCTTTAAATGCACCAATAAACATTTATAATTTTAAAAAGGTTAGGTTCTATTGATTTTAATTACTAGTATTACACATGTCATCAAGAGTTTTTTTTATTCAACAAAACAATAATTCAACTTCTCAAGTTAATAACTATTTTGAAATCAAAACAATAACTTAATGTTTTAATGTTAATTTTAATACTTAAACAATAATATTTACAAATATTTTTATTAACTAACTAGTAGAATATTAATATTTCAATAATAAAGGTATATGTATACAAATTGAATAGTTAAATTTACTTCATAATACAGAATGTGTGATGTCAAAAATAAAAATGACCAAATAAATGCTTTTTTATATCAATTATGTATAAAAAATAAGTTTGGGTTTAGATTTATATCAAAAACTGTAAATACCTTTGATTAATCACTAATTATTATTATATATTTTTTTGGAATTTATTTTTTAATAATTTGAGATGTTTTAATCTAATTTGTTTAGTTCACAATAAAAACATAACATATAAATATACTCAAAGTTATACTCATTGTGTTTATTTATGTTTGAAGCGCATAATTCTTCTTTTTAAAATATTAAAAAAATATATTGACTCGACAACTATTCTGTATTATATAAAATTTACCCACCCATTAAATTAAATAGTTTAAAAACAATGTAGGAAATATTCATAAATAAGCTATCAAATAAAAAAAAAAAATTAAGAAAAAGTTTATCTAAATATTGTAATACCATTCCAGTTTTTGATATTGGCTTATTCTTGTAATAAAGAAATTAATCTACTAGTTCAACACAAAATAAGCTTCTGTCCAAAAAATATTTAAAAAAATGTATTCGGATACAAAATTAATACATTCTTTAAATTTAAGCCTATAGTTTGGTGTTATTAAATTATTTTTAAATGCCCTAGTGTACGAATATGTAAAAATAATAATAATAATAATAATAATTGCAATGCATTAAACTCTTGACTAAAAAAAAACACCAATCAACACAAGTTTATTAGTAAATATATAAATATTTAATATGCGATTTATTATTATTTAGTTTTAACTCTTTCCAAGTAGATTGAATAATGTTTTTATGTTCAATTAGATTATGAATGGATTATATAGAATGTATGTTAAACAGAAAACTGATGTTCCTAAAGTATAAAAAGATGCATGAATATTATTGAATTAATGATAAACCGCACATTTTATTTATTCAATACACATAAAGTTTAATTATTTTAATAAATACAATTATATAGAACTAAAAAAATGTATATATATAATAGTAAAAAATTTAGACTGATATGTTCGCCCACACACTGCTTTATAGTATATTGTTTGTTGTATATCCAATAACTTCAGAAAATAATATTATGTGTACATTTATGTCAGGTCAAACGACATATGCATTTAAAGGTAATTTTAAGCATCTTACAACATTAAGTTAAATCACGCACCAGATGTTAATTATAAGTAAAAAAAAATTAAAAAAAAAATACAAGTAAAAAACAAAAAAATAAACATCTTATTGGCAGTGAAAAATCACAAACGTATATTGATTCGTCTGTTGTTCTAGACACACCTTACCATATGCATTAAAATCACAGGACCGAAGGCACGCAGAATACGTTATTTTAGAACTAATTCCTTACCCAACAATAAATGCCGAACATCTTAAAATTAAACATGGTTTTTTTTCTTCTGTTGAGGCTTACTACAAGCTTACAAAGAGTTAAATGTCTTTAACAAAACATTTCTAAAAATTAACTATGGTAAAAACAGAGTTAAGGGCAATGAAATTTCTATGTGTTTTTAAATGGGTTAGTTATTTTTCAGTCTTGATTTCGTGTCATAATACGAAAAAGCGAAGAAAAAAAATTATTTAAAAATTGTTTAATTGCCAGAGAAATTATTTTGTACATGTATCAGAATGTATTTTTAAATATAATTTTTTTTAGAGGGTGGGGGAAAAAGCGAAAAGGACGGTGGCCATCTTGTGTCCTTTACAAGGGTCCGTAAATGATGACGGCGAAAAACACGGACCACATGAGCACGATACCCCACACCGTTGCGATAACGCTCTTACCGTCAGTGAACCGTCGGGCAACAAATTTCAAAGTCTCGTCCAAAAGTACTACAGGTATAGAAAACTTCATTACTGTGATCCATTCATCAAAAGTGAGAGGAGTCACTTGGAACACGGTCTGTAAATTAAAATTGTTTAATTAATTTTAAGCTCATAAGTATTTAGGTTTTTAAAGTAGAGAACTATATTACAAACCGATAAGAAATCAATGTGTAGAATAACAAAATGAAGAGTGAAGGACAATAACATAGAACCAATAAGCCACAAGTTTGACCATGGTGGCATGCTAATCAAAGATTGATTTTCTGATAAACTGTAAAATATAAAAACCACATTATATTATATCTATATTTGTGTAACAATAAGAAAATTATAAAAATCTCATTTAACCTGTTCATTGCGTTCAACATTTCAATTGTAACTAATACAGAGAGAGCCATTGTCATTGGATGAGGATCATGGAAAACTGCACAGTCAAGACCTCTGAACTCACTTCCTCCGCTTATGCATGATAAATGGTGAGTCTAACATATAAAAAATACAATAATACAATAAATAAATATAAATCAAACAAGTAGTGTATAATTTACCAGTTGATAATACGATATTTGTGGACCATCTTCACAGTACATGAACCACCAAGCAGCAGCACCAACAGTAGCTGCACCAACATATCCTCCAATGGCCATATAACGGAAGAACAACCAGCCAGAAATCAAACCTTCATCACTTTTACGGGGGGGCTAACAATACATTATAATAATAAATACAAAATATTCAAACACATAAATATATTAAAAATATAGTTTTTTCATTACTTTATCCATAATGTCAAGATCAGGTGGATTGAAACCTAGAGCAGTAGCTGGTAAGCCATCAGTGACCAAGTTGACCCACAAAAGTTGTACAGGAATCAGAGCTTCTGGTAATCCAAGTGCAGCAGTCAGGAAAATACTAACAACTTCACCAATATTGGATGAAATCAAGTACCTAATAAATTGTTTCATGTTGTTATAAATAGCTCTGCCCTCTTCAACAGCTGCCACAATGGATGAAAAGTTGTCATCGGCTAACACCATTTCAGAAGCAGATTTGGCTACAGCAGTTCCAGAACCCATAGCAATACCAATTTCTGCTTTTTTCAATGCCGGAGCATCATTTACACCATCACCAGTCTAAAGAAAAATCAAGTAAAAGTTAGGAATAATAAACGTGTAATATGTACCATTAGCTAGTTTTCTACAAAAGATTTCAATAATGAAAGAAATTTTATGTTTTCTTACCATGGCAGAAATTTCGTTCATGCTTTGTAAATATTCAATAATTTTTGATTTATGGGATGGTTCCACTCGAGAGAACAGCCGAGCTCTAGCTACAGCAGATTTTTGTTCGGACAGAGATAAATCATCAAATTCTCGTCCTGAGTATGACTTTCCAGTTGTATCTTCTTCTTCAGTGAACACACCGATTCTACGACAAATAGCTTCAGCTGTGGCCTGAAAATTCAATTTAAATTAGAATATACAAGTTTTAAAGATTATCGACAAAATGCAAACCTTGTTGTCACCAGTGATAACAATAACTCTAATACCAGCTGCTCTGCACCTTTGGATTGAATCAAATACTTCTTTACGAGGAGGATCCAACATACCAACTACTCCCACAAATGTCAAATTTACTTCATAAGTATGGAACTTGGTAGAATCATTAAGATCCATTTGTTCTGGTTTGGTTGGTGAATCAGCAGTAGCAAGAGCTAAACAACGAAGAGTGTCACGTCCAGTACCATATTTACGGGTCAATTCTAGGATACGGTTTTTGAGTGCAGATGTCAAAGGAACCTAAAATCAATATATTGAGCAATAAATAAATGTTGTACTAGATTAATATCACAATATTACTTTTTGAGAGCCAACTCGGGCATGTGTACATCTTTCAAGAACACCTTCTGGAGCTCCCTTAACAAACAATTTGGGGCTATTACCCATTTTGGTAGTTTTGATGGGTGTACAGTAAGAAGACATAGATTTACGATCTCTAGAAAATTCAAGAGTAAATTCTTTCTTCCATTTGGTTTCAATATCTTGTTTCACAACAATAGCTGTTGTTCTGCGGTCCAAGCCAGATTTAGAAACATTATTTGGGTTCATTTTTTCTGCTAATACTATCAAGGCTGTTTCAGTGGCTTCACCAACCTAGTAAAATACAATTCAATGGTTAAAACATAAACAATGGTAGTTATTTTTATATAATATGATAAATATTAGAATTTACCTTTTCAAAAGCTTGTTTAAATTCATTAAAATCAATAGCTGAGTCATTACACATCACACAAATTGTTCCTAATTCATTTAATGCTTCATAATCTGAGGTTTTTATTCTTTGGCCATTAAGGAATACTTCACCAATTGGTTCATAAGTTGATCCTGTGATCTCAAATTCAGTGAATGAACTGTCATTTCCTTCGATGTTCTCAAAAATGAACATTCTATTTAAACAATTAAAATATCAAAATAAAAAGTGTATAAACTAAAAACATATATAACCAAATCTGTGATTTAAAATCTATTTTTATTTTTATTTACCTGCTAACAGACATTTGGTTGGTTGTAAGTGTACCAGTTTTGTCAGAACATATGACAGAAGTACAACCAAGAGTTTCAACTGAAGGCAGAGATCTAACAATTGCATTCTTTTTAGCCATACGGCGAGTACCTAAAGCCAAACAGGTAGTAATGACAGCTGGTAAACCTTCTGGAATGGCAGCTACAGCTAAAGCAACAGCAATTTTGAAGTAGTAAATGGCACCTTTCAGCCAAGAACCACCATGGGCAGGGTCGTTGAAGTGACCTAAAAAAAATAAAAATTAATATAGTACATATTTAATAATATTATATTATATTTGTTTGAAAAGTAAAAACATTAAATAACTAAATAATAAATAGTAAATACCAATATTGATGGCCCAGACAGCAACACAGATAACTGAAATAACTTTACTAAGTTGTTCACCAAATTCATCCAATTTTTGTTGCAGAGGAGTTTTGATTTCTTCAGTTTCACTCATTTCAGTACGGATTTTACCAATGGCAGTATTTAATCCGGTACCCATAACTATACCTCTGGCTTTACCAGCAGCAACATTTGTACCACTGAATAAAATATTTTTTTTGTCCTAAATAAAAATAGATTAAATTAGCATATATATTGCAATTGTTATTATTAAATATCCAACCTGGTTCACAGCCCTTGGGTCTGGAATGGCATCTGTATGTTTAATCACAGAGACTGATTCACCAGTCAAAATGGACTGGTCAATTCTCAATGTGGTTGAGTAGATTTTAATCAACCTAATATCAGCAGGGATTTTATCTCCTACTGATATTTCTACTATATCACCAGGTACAATTTCTTTCGCCCTGATTTTTTGTACACCAGATTTGTCGCCACGGACAACTTTACCCATTTCTGGTTCATATTCTTTAAGTGCCTCAATGGCCGACTCTGCATTTCGTTCCTAGAAAGATAATTATAATAAATATGAAAAATAAAATGTATAAAGTATTCAATCTATTTTATAAACTAGCAAAAAAGCTAGTTATTATAACCTTTCAGTTGTTTAGAAACTAATAACTATATTAAAATTTAAAATGAATTTAAAAAATAAAATAATAAACCAAATTACTAAAATATTTTTCAGACCTAACATATATATATAAAAAAGGGCTCATCATTATTATATTTTTTTAATATCAAAATCTACAAACTAAAATATGTAAAAAACTTATAGTATGCAAGAACATATAGTTCTAAATCTGTAGGCAGACATACACCTTAAGTTATAAAATACGTCACTAAGTGCTTGTTTAAAAAAATTCAGTAGGCGAGTTATACTCATGCCAATTATTTTTGTATAGAGCCAAAGTATATATCAATCATCAACTGGCAGGGCCACCATAGAAGTTCTTACAGCTACACGCAAACAAAAGAGATTCTAAAATTCCTTTTTTTATTTTGAACATTAAAATATCTAAATATAACAATCAATTGAATGGATTGTAATAATGTATTTTTTTTTATTACTATTACTATTATTTTTTTATGGTGCCTACCTAATAACATATTTTGCCAGCAGTTACATGGATGTACATTTATTACTTTGAACTGAAGCCAAAATAGCCAACTATTCATTTTGAAGATTGTATTTAACAATTCATATACCAATATAAAATTATATTGTGTATTAAAAATACATAGTATAAAAAGTAAAATTTCTCAAATAACTTATGGGCCACACAAATGTTAAAACAAATTGTACAAACAAATATTCTATAAAATAGTATAAATATAAAATTATAATTTAAGTCAAAATAATTTATTTCAGAATTACCTGCCACACTCCAACCACAGCATTTGCTATAAGAATAAGTAATATAACAAGTGGTTCCACAAAGGCAGTTAAAGTTTCATTAATGTCATTGTGTTCTTCAAATAATGCTAATACCTAAATAAAGAAAACAAATATTACGCATTGATAAATCTAAGCTCATATTATAATAATACTTACAAAAGATATAATAGCAGCTAATAGTAGAATTTTAACTAGTAGGTCATCGAACTGTTCAAGAACAAGCTGCCAAATTGATTTGCCTAGAAATTTGGTTAGACATCATAATTAAATTTTATTCTACAAAAATTATAACTATCAATATTATAGTATAATTTATTATACTTGAATGAAATAGCCAAATTAAAAATGACAATAAATAGAAAAAAAATTATAAATAAGAATATAAAATTATAAATACTAATAAACTAATTATATATATATATTATATGGTATGTGTATTCTCAGTTCTTACCTTCTTCGGCGGGCAATTCTGAAAAAGAAAAAAAATTCATATAAAAAATAATAATAAAAGATCATATAAATTTTAATTTTAAATTATTTAACTAAAATATATTGTTAAAATATAAATATATATTTGTAAATAAATTAATTTATAAAATAGTATGTAGGTACCAACCCAAACTATTAAAATACTATATTGTATTTACTTTTTTTTCTTATTTTACTTAGTCAGATTATTGAATAGTATATGGTGCTATTAAATTGTATCCCAGATATATTTAGACAACTGATAATAGTTTATAATACTACTAAAACTTGCATGTTTCAGTTTTCAAAAATGATACATGAATTTACACAATTAGTATCATTGAAAATAATTTTAAAATATTATTTCAAGGTTTTATTGTCATGTACTTAACAATACCATTAATGAAGTTATATTCAATGCCTATATAAATATTAAAACTTAACATAATTGGGTAAATGATCATGTATGCAGTATATATATTGTATAGCTAAAATATCACTTAATACCCAACAACAATTATCATGAAACCTTATACTTCTTTTAATGTTTTCAATTTTAAACAAAAATGTATAATGCAATTTTTAAATTAAAGACAATGCATTAATCTAACCTTTACAGTATACACATCAATAAGAACATTTGAGTAAATTTAAAAAGTGTCATTTAATAAATAATAAAACAATAGTCATATAAGTTAGTACTAAAGCAATTAGTTCAATGCTAATTAAGCAGGTTTCATTAATTTTTTTATACAAAAGAACATATGTTATAATACATTAATATAATATGTTTATTTCTAATGATTAGCTAAATATTATGAAACATGCAAATGTGCATACTCGTTATTTAGTTCCAACTTATGGATTATAATAATAATATGAAATGTTAAAGAAACCTATTGATATTTAAAATAAAATTAAATAGATAAATTATATACATTTTAACTCTTGTTATTTTTGAAACCTTAAAAGTAAATAGAAAAAAATTAATAAATACCATACTAAAAGAATAGTCTTAAGAAATTATAATATTGTATAAGTACATAATTAAATTCTCATTTAAAAATGGCTGTATTGCAATATAATTATTTAAGTACTTTGTTTAACTAGGTATTCATCATTTTACAAATTATTTGAAAATTAATATTATTTTTGAGCAAGTTTTACTTTTACAAAATGTATTAATTAATAATAAAATATATTAGTATCATAATTAATTAATTTAAATTAAATAACTATCTAAAGGTTAAATATTCAACTTTAATAAATAGTTTTAAATATGTTTAACACAGACATAGTTTGCTTATTTCCAAATATTTTTTTACAATAAAGTCCTTATAATAATGAGTCCTTATTTAATTTGAAACCCAAAATGCAAACGAGATCCAAAATAATATAAATTTACTGAAAACAAGTGAGCTCATTGAATGAATACTCTATAAAAGAAAATAAATAGCTTATAAAAATGTAATAACAAATCTATAAACTTATAAAAAATATAAGTTAACACACTTGTTAAATTTTAAGAAGATAAAAATATAATAAAATTAATTTAACTTTTAAGACATGTTATAATATTGGTCAAGGTTACAAAAACAGATTAATTTGTTTTAATTCAATGGTAATTTAAAATAAAACCAGTTAAGTAATAAAAAAACAATACCTATAAGTATTATTATATTTTGCTAATGAGTATAAGCAAATAAATTAACCAAATAATAATTTAAATTCAATAAATGATAACTTGAGTAAAAATATCAAATATAAATAATATTGCAAAATAAAATATTCTCGTTTATAGAAATTGAAATACTTGAATGTATGATTTAATATACTTAAATATGTAGATTGAATTAAATTGAAAAAAAATCAATACAAATTATTCTCATGAAAATAAATTTAATATAAATAATAAAAATATAACAATTAACAGACCATTATAAGTAAAATTAGCCTGAATTTATAAAATACTTTTATTAATATACCTATCATCAAGATTCATATTAACTATTATAAAAATAATATCAAACACAATATATGTAGATAAATATAATATTATTAGATACAATATTATATTTTAAACATTATAAGCAAAATAAATTTAATGTCAGTATATTAATTTAACACAAAAACAGCTAATATATTTTGTTTTCTTTTAAATAGCATAAATATTTATGCCTATCTAATTAATTTATCATATTTTATATAAAAATTATTTAATTAAAATTAAAAATCTTAGTAAAATTAAAATTTCAAATAGGTAGTAAAATTTATTTTACATATTACCTAAAAATGAAATGTTTATCAGTTTTAATTGTTTATAGTCTTATTTACTTATAATATAATTAACACAGTTTCATTATTTTAACATCAAAACAGTAAATAAAAGTTAATTAATTTGTAATTAAAATGTGGATACTATTGATTTTTAATACTGTTTGAAAACAACTTTAAGATAAAATATATGAGAATACAAAATAGTAAGATACCTTGTTTTATTTAATAATTATGAAACTTGAATCGAATTAACCCAATTTTAAACTTAATAATAGGCTCACAATTTATTTTTATATTTTAATAATTATACATACCATTAGGTCCATATTTAGCTTGATTTCTTTTTATTTGATCAAGTGATAAACCTTTTTCTGGGTCTACGTTGAAGAAGTTTTGTACCTCATCCACGGTTTTCGCGTGGGCGTCCTCCATTGTGGACGGCTTGGTGGTTTAAAACGGTGATCCTTTAATATAACATTCACAACGATCCTTAATATATGGCTTCTAAAAAATAAAAATAACAACTATTTAAGTAACTAATATAAGAAAAAATAAAAATACCTATTTTAAAATTAAAAATAAGCAGATTGATATTTTTATTGTAAATAGTCAATAGATACTATGAATAACAGGATAATAGGTATATGAGTTAACAACTAAGTTGATAAAACCATACTATTACCCATTGAACTGTAGTTATCAAAATGAAATAGTTGTTTGTGAATATAAAACATAAAAATATTCCTAAAATTAAATGTTATTTTGAAACGGCTTAAAAATCAAATACTTTTAATGCTTCAAAAAATCTAATAAAAATTGTTTTTTTATTATTTGGAAGTTGGGATATACTTACTAAAATTTTAATTCATATTAGGTAATATTATAATAAAATATTGATAAATTTGTTTTAGTTTTATATAAATATAATACCGTTCATATATTTAAAGTTAGTTTTTACCTCGTACCTACTTACTGGATATTTTACTAAAATTATACAATTGAGTGTTTGCAAGGAAAAGATTGAAAAAACTACTAAACAATTCACAATTAACACAATTGATAACATGAAACCCTTACATTTTTATAATATTTAAAAATTTAATTTACATTATAAAACTATATACCAGAAACAGATAAAAACGAATAGCCTTGATAAGCCAACAACTTACACAATGTATTAATCTCCATTATCATATTTACTGATATGCTTTTTATTCTAAAAATATTAAGTACACACCTAATTTATATTAGGTATTACCTAATATTTGTCAAGGGATTAATATTAAGAACACACATTTTTAAACTTCAGAACGTAATAAATATAATCTGAGCACGGCATTAACAAAGAATCTGGGCAGCATCTTTACAGTATATTATTGACCAAGACCATTTAGACCTTATCTAGGCTGCAACAATGTGGGTTATCGAAAGTATATAATATTTATAGTCACACATACGTTGTCCGGAGTGTGACATTGATACGATTATTGTCATTGAAACTGTGTTCCCGGAGGAGTAAAACCACAAAAACGCGTTAATACATTACACGAGGTATTTGGACAAGACAAACTTAACCACCTGTGCATTGTGCAATGACGACATAACACCAAAGAGGAAAGATGGTGTCTCGTTCTAACATCAGTCAGACAGTGACTGTCGAGGGTATATGGAGTGTTAATGTACACTGTCTGTCGACTGCCGTGGTACCCACCTAATATGGTTTTTGCACACTAACCTTTGAACACCACAGCGTTACGACATAATAACAAATCCGTGGTGTGCGTGACGACGGCAGTTGATAAAATGTGTAGCAATAGTCGTCGGCTTTTGTGGCGCGTACGGTTTTCTTTCGACGTTATATGAATAATAAATAACGAACGAACGAACGAACGAACGAACGGATTGTACTTAAACAATATTTTAATTACCGTGTAGGTACGTTGTTTGCACCCGCCGAATTATATTATTAAAACGTCACCGGACGAACGCGATTTATGTGGGGCAAAACGAACGAGGGGGGAACGACAAAAACGAAAAAGCTGCGTGCCGGGTGTACGACGAACTCGCGAGTTAAAATGTATTACTGTATTAGGTAATATTATTACCGTCGACCGTAATAATAATGCGACGTTTCAATAATAATTAATATAATACGAACTGTCGTATTAGTAAATGGCGTATAATGAACCATAAAGGTGGCGGCGACTCTATCGGGAGGTCGCGCGGCGGCGACGTGCACGGGAAAGAGGAGGAAAAAAAAACGCGAATAGATAAAGACAGAAGAAGGAAATAGCCGTCGAAACTTACACGTTGCGGGCCGTGCGACAGAGACGGAACGCACTTCGGTTTGGCGGCCAATCGGAACGTCGTACGTAAAATACACGGCGCTCGTTATCAACGAAGCCGGTTTGTTACCACCTTCCCACCACGTCCGGCCGGCCGTCAGAAGACGGTGTGACGCACATAACATCAACGACGTCAGTTGTGTTATGGCATCGATTGTTCGCAAAAACGTCGGTATCGATGCCAAACAGCGGGCGGGCGACGACAACGATTTTTATTTTTCACGCCCCGCGATGATTTCGCGGAACACAGACAACGATTATTTCGAATCGATGTCAACAGTTTAGTTGAAAATATAGTTGTCCGTCTTACCCAAGTCCGGACCAACGCCGTACTACGCGCATCTACCCAATGAGATTTCGATATTTTTCCGATAATTACAGTCATTACTCATTAGCCTGATAAATGATTTCCGCGGTATGGAATTAATAGTGATAATTTATTTTCATGACGTACGTTTTCATCTGTTATCTCCTATTATGTTTTTTATATCGATATTCCCGTTATCTCGCCTGTTGGATGTTTTTTTACCGTTTTATCTGCAATCGATCTTCGCAGTAATTATTAGCGTAACGTTTAAAATATGTTTTTCCCATCATCCGACATTCATATAACACATTATGCAAGGTGTTCTAGGTATGATCATCGTAAGCAGACCAACTTCTTTTCATTGTACCGCTATGTTCGTTGATATTTTAAATATCTTTCTAAGTTAGGTATATCTATTTAGGTATCGACATTTTGTACACAGTAATTCACATAATATTATTAGAAATGTATAATATTGTCGTTTAAAAATTATAAATATTATTTTTCAAATACATTTTGCCATAATATATCAAATTGTGTGAAAAATATTAAAACTTCAAAATAATGTGTAAAGATATTTTTTGAAAATGTTTATACAATTCTTCTTGCTTATTTATTTTTTATTTTGAAAACAACTGAAATATTATACAGGAATCGATTTATTAAATAGACACTCTAACTAGTCCAACTAATAACTATACGTAGGTAAAATTGAAATAGTATAGTTGCGTATTATGTCATCGCTGATAATAATGCTAACCAATTATATAACATTATGATGGAATAGTGTAAAACAAAACGTTATCTTAATTATTGTGATTTGAGTCATTTCTTTAATCAAAAAAATGTATCTTTTTAATTTAATCAAAATTGGAAACTAATTTTATATGAATGAAACGTTTACTTAACTAATACATTAAGGGTCGCTTTAATAGTTTAAACAATAGTATGAGTTAATCATATATAACGTTGATTAATCACCACATGCTTGACTAATTAAATTATTAGGTATTAGTAGTATTAGCTTTTGAAATAATTAACTATTATATAAAAAATAAATATATAACGATACCTATTCATCTTCATTCAATTAATTAACAAATATAAAAAATATTTCATGAGAACACGGGAGCAGCAAAATAAACATTTGAATGCACCTCTAGTTTAAATACCATTAAATTTTTATGGAACACATGTTATTGGAAAGTTGCCATGGAAGATTTTTGGTGAAAAAAAATATTCTAGGTTTTAGTATTTTTAAAGTCTGCTGTTTGTAAAATGATATTTTCTACATGACCTGTGCCAATTGTTTTCGGCACGTGAAATTATTTAATAGTAGTAATAGTACATTCGTCGTACACATTTTTAACTTTAGGTCAAACGTTAAAATTTTTTTTTAATGAACGTTTACGGTGTATATACATAACATAAGCCATAAGGTTAGTTATATCCACTTTAAAAAGTTAATTTGAGTAACTTTATAGCCTTATAGGTACTTCTATAAGCTTAATTCTTTTAACTATACAATAGCTTAAACAATTACTTATTCAATTTGCACAAGTACATAATCTAGTTTGGTCAAAAATATTATCCTTGAAATTGAACTATTAAATATTTATCTCAAATTCTTTGACGCTAAAATATTAAACTGTTGTTTTGTACTCAAATAAAGTTAAGATATTACATTTGCAAATAATAAAATATGTATAACTTTTACAGTTTTATTACTTATATTTATTAAATTGTTTAATTAATAATCGTCTAATACTTACTGATTATTTGAAATAAAATAAATACCATGAACTCATTATACTGTTTACTGTATACATAGGTACGATAATCAAAATGTTTAGGTAAGTTTACTGTATAGTGTATACCAACAAGAGAATTGATCGGAAATATCATAATATATATAATATATATTACATATTACATTGTATTGCTGTATGGGTAATATATAGCAATAATTTATTAATTATTGTTTAATATAAAATATGATGGAATAGTTAAAATTAATTATAAACGTTTGTAAAAGTTTATAGAAGTAATATTATATATTATACATAAACATAACTAAAATATATTGAAATATAAGATATCAATAATAAATATTTTTGTGGAATAAATTTTATACAATTTCTATACACAAAAATAAGTATTGTTAATTAATATTTATAAATATTAGATCCATTTAAGAAATTATAAATTGTAAAAATTATTATATAATCAATTTGCAACAAATAAACATATATTTTTATTTTTATTTGAAAATATTTACAATATTTACCTAAAATTGAATAGCGTTTAACTAAATGAAACAATCTAAGAATAACAAAGGTAAGTGAGTAATAACTTAAAATTTAAAAAAAAAAAGTAAAAACTCACATTTATTTTATTTTCGTCCAATCTTCGGACGATTTTTGTATCCCAGTTCACAGCCACTTGAAAAAATAAAAATTCTGTTAAACACTGAACACTATTTAAAAATATATCACCGAGAGTTAAGAAGAAAAAAAAGAAGAAATTACAGAGTACAATTATCTCGTCCGCGGCACTTCTAAGTATGAAATGTTTGAGCAGCGACGAATGCGAGATACGAGGGACTAACGCGGTGATCAAAAATAGTCGCCCTCGTCGCTGCTAGCCGCCGTGGATTAAAAATATTTTTTTCCCCGACAATTTTTAATGCCAATTTTTCGTATACTATATAGAAACACCAACTACCCCCACTCCTTAGAAAAACCCCTCTGAGCAATATTGCACCAGAATTATAGCGACTATTATGCTTTTTACTGGGCAAACAGCACACGAAATACAATTTTACATGATTTCGTATTTTTGCAAATATTATTTTTAATATTATTATTTTAAACTTCACAAAAAGTCAAATTAATTTTTGTTATTGACATTTTGTCATACGACACAAATAATACACATAATACGATTACAATACATTCAATCAAACAAAGTTTTAAATAAAACAATAATTAGGCACTCATAGAAATTTTTTTTACTCGATATAATTTTGAATTAAAACAAGTTAAAAATTTGAATATAAGTTCATTAAGTATAATAAATAAGTATAATTAAATATAATATATATATTATATATAGTGAAGTACTAATAAATAATAATAGTGTTTTTTTCATTAAGTTTTTATTTAAGGAAATATGTATTTATATTATTATAATAATTAATAAAAATTAAATTCAAATTCAAAGTTAATTTTAAAAAAAGTGCAAAAATTCTTGGAGATGCCGGGGATCGAACCCGGGGCCTTTCACATGCAAAGCGAACGCTCTACCACTGAGCTACATCCCCGATGTTAAAGTGAGGAATTATTTATATAAGATAAATAAAATATTTAAACTTTTATTATTTTTTTTTATAAGTAAGTATTTTTTAAAAGTAAAATATGAACATTTTAAAATTGTTAGTTATTGGAAAAAAATATTTTTCTACAAAAAAATCCTACAAGTATACAAGAGTATACTCTGTTTTGCTCACGTAAAAAAATGAGTTTACGGATGTCTCATATTATATTATATTTAGATTGATATTAATTAATCACTAAGGTCTATTTCTTTCTTGATTTTTAAAATTGTTTTTTTTGATTCTGTGATGAATGTATTGATTTTACAATGATGTATGTTTTTTTTTGTGTCTGCCATCACGTTTTGGAGTAGTATTAATAGTATAATACTAGTAATAGTGCTTTGATTTTTAACTTCAGCCCCTCTTCAAATCTATTTGGTACATATGAGGGGGGGGGGGCAAAAGTAAAAAGTTTCCAGTAGTTTTCAAAAGTGTCAGATAAATCCTTAAAATAATAACGGAAAAAACAGGAATTTTTATGCATAACCAGTTTTTGACAAAATCAATTTTTTTTTTTTACTGTTACTAAAAAACGAATCATTGTAAATACTTGAAATTTTCACCAAATATTATATATTAGCGTTATCTATAAACGATTAAAATTTCAAAATATTTTGACTTTATTAAAGCTATTTATAGGCAATTGAAATTTTCGATTTATTTAAGTTTTATTTTTGAAATTCCGATAAAAAAATTTGACATTCCAAAATATCTTTAAAATTTAATACTTGGTTTATTATAAGTTGTACTAATCGTAGCAAAAAAAAAAAAATCAAAAATCGTTACTCACAATTTTTGTTTATAAGCATTTAAAGTTCTTCCGAGAATCATTGTATACCACGTTTTTATAACTTAGTTATTTTAATTAAAAATAAGTATTAACTATTAAGTTATAAAAATATAATAACATCATATCATAACATTATATATGTAAAATAAATATTATATAAAATTAATATTATATTAAAATTGTTTAATGCATTTTAAGTCGTACTCTTCACTTTCTATGTATTATAGTAATCGATTTCTACTACCGATTTCTACAAAGTAGGACCAACCTGCACGACCTAGCCTTTACTTACGTTAATAATTTATCCGTTACGCCACAACAATTTTTGTTATAACTTATTATATCAATAATTTTACTCGTAATATAGACATATTATTGTCATTTTCATTGGCGATTTGTAACATTAAATTTAAATATAATTTTTTGCTTTATAAGAGTATGTCATCGTAGTGCTGACTTACTGATGACTGATCTGAATTAATAATTCTGAATACAGTTACAGAAACTGCAGCAGTATTCAGTATATGCTGACCAATGACTGCGAGCTCGATATTTCAGTTTCGTAAACATATATTATAGAATGTACTAAAACTTAAAACTGGTATAGTTACCAGTTACCGACTGAGTATATAGTGAGTACTGGAATCCGTACTCCGTCGTCTGGACAGGCACGTATAATTTAGGAGGGAGGCGATAAGAGTGATCGCCCCCCTCCCCCAAAAGCATATAAATTTACGTACCTGCATCTGGAGGAGTGTTATTAAAATTAATTTAGGTAAAATAAAATATGGTAACCCAATATTGTGGTCCCTAATATTATTTTTACATTTACATTTGAGCAAGTATACATAATTTTACTCTTATGTTTAAAAATACTAAATAGTAAATAACAGCCAGAGGTAGATTTATTCTGAACGTAAAATTAGGTAGGTATGGTATGTTATACTAACACGGAGACAACAATCGCCCATTACTAATAGGATATCTTATGGCCTACCATAATGGTTATATAGGCTATTTTGTGGTTATATATTTAGTATTTATTATTTGACTGATTGTCTAACAATGTCAAACAATTATTTGCATGGCAAAATTTAAGATCTACGTTTTAAACTGTTAACGTTTTTTTTTATAATCTATTATTTAAAATGATTACAGGTTATATATATATATATAGTTTTGATTAATTTATTTTATAATAGATAATTTTATTACTTGTAATTTGCACTAAAATATATCATGTATTTGTATTTTGTGCCACATTTAAAAATTAATATTTGAAATTTGTGCTACGACAGAAAACGAAATGGAATGCATATACTTATATAGTTATATACCTAGGCACATTTATTATTATAATTATAATATGACTGATTTTTATGTTTTTTAATAACCTGCAGAATTATATTTATTTAATATATTTTTTTAAATTACTTTTAATAATTTTCTAAAAATGTAATTATTAAAATAAACTCGATTAATGAACGATTAAAAATACAATATGTTAAAGTGAAAAAAAAATTGTTTAGTTATTTAAAAATTGCGCGAATTAAAATTTTTGTAGGTTCAATATGACGCAGATTATATATAATGCCCTTTTATTTAGTTTTATGTGGCGCAAACTATACAATCTTAAAAAGTAGCGCAAACTACATAAATTAATTTTTAAATGTGGTGCAAATTACATGAGCCCAATAAAATCAATAGTACATATATATAGTTATTTATATAGGTAATTTTATATATATAACTATTATGACTTATGAGTCGTATTATATCATGATGGTAACTGAACAAATTATATGGTTATTTATTTATAATATTATTGCTTAAAATATTATCTTATCCCAAATATACAACAGAATTAATTTGAGTATGTGCAAATTATATATAGGTAATAATATACAGATGCCGCATATATTTTATAATATTAAAAGAGATGTTTTATTATTTCACTATAATAACACTAATTCGATTTGATGGTTCTAATGTGGCGTAATGTGTGTAATGTAATAATTATATATACATAAAAGTTTAAGTTCCCATGAATAACTTTTTTTAAATTATAACAAAATAACTATATAACATATCGTTATTTATCATTTAAAAAAGTAATTTATTTTTCCAAAATGGAACTTAAAATGCATATCAAAAAATTGTCTATATATTTTTAGTATTTTTTATACAGATATAAGAATAACTTTTTTAGGATCTTGAATTAAATTTTCAAGAATTTTGATGCAACAAATTATTTTTATTCATTCGAAATTTGTAAAAAAAAATGTAATTGTATAAATATAAAAAACGTTAATATGAAATAAAATTTTATGAAAATTTCAAGTATCTACGGTTATTCAATAAGTTACATAAAAAAGGAATTCCTTTATATTCCTTTAATTTCTTAAGATTTTATCGAAAATTGGATTTGTGTAAAAATTTACTTTTTTCCAAAGTATTATTTAGAATTCGTTTTATTATTTAAAAAGATATTGAATTGAAAATCTATATGGCTAATTTAGTTAAATTATAAGTAAAAAAAATTAAAAAAATTCTTGGAGATGCCGGGGATCGAACCCGGGGCCTTTCACATGCAAAGCGAACGCTCTACCACTGAGCTACATCCCCTGATGTTCTAATCTTGAGAAAGTTGGTTATTTAAAAAGTTATTAGTTAAATATTTGTTTTAATAAATTATTTAAAAAATTTATAAATTAATTTTGAATACATTAAATGAGAAATTTTAAATTAATATAATACAACAAAATAACATTAAAAAATTTGTTGGAGATGCCGGGGATCGAACCCGGGGCCTTTCACATGCAAAGCGAACGCTCTACCACTGAGCTACATCCCCATGTGAAAGTATCAAGTTAAAACGAAATGATTTAACAAATTTGTAATTTTTATTGATACATTTGATAATATAATATTATTGAATTATGATTATTTAATTTAATTTAAGAAATCTATTACCTAGCCAGTAGCCACCTAACCTATATAAACTATATACAAGAATTAGTTCAAATTACATAGGTACCTAAGTAATTATAATTTATAGTAGGTAGGTAAATAAAATATTTAAAAAAAATCAAACCTAGACACCTAATGCCTAGTAACCTACTTAAAATACCTAGGTAGGTTACGTTGTGTTGGTAACAATTATTTGTATTTGATATATATTCAATATTATATATTATCAAGTACTGAGTGATTTTTTTTTTATACACTAGTGGCGTAACCAAAAAATTTGGGGCCCCCGCAAAAATAAAAAATGGGCCCTTAAAATATTGATTATTGTTTAGGTAGGTAATAGGTCGTAGGTATATTAGTTTAAAAATATTAATCAGATATAGGTAAAGCACTCATTTTAATTAAAATGTTGTTATGATATGATGAAAAATAACAATATTTATATGATATTACACAATTATTACTTAATATTGTATAAATAATTAAATTTTACTGAATTATTTTACTTAAATTTCTGCGATCTTCAAGCATTGTTTTGGGCAAACTTGTCAACTAACATGTTTATATCTAAACTGCGCATAAATTAACATTAATTTAATTTGAAAAAAAGCAATTATTCAATTTTTTTTTTTCACAGGAATTTAATTTACTTTAAACAAAGGCCTCAAATTACCTTGGCCCATATTGTCTATACTATAAAAATACCAATACAATATTATTTTTTTACAAAACATGGTATTATGACAAACTCTATAATAATATTATATTGTTTCATCTAGAGAAATAATTAATAACAATAAAAAGGTTAACATTTGAAAGTAAATAGATAATTAAATTTTGATTTAAAAAGAATAGATATTTTGGTAAATTTATAATATTTCTTTCTCTGTAGAAAACGTTATTAGTATACATTTCTCAACACGTTTATTGTAACTTGAAAGTTACCAAGTAGGAATACGTTTCGCTGCTATTAATGCATTAACAAGAGATGTGTATTTTCATCATCACTTAACGTCATAAAACCGATAATTTCTGTTAAAGATCGGTTGATTCTTAGTTTTTTGGTCATTAAATACAATTTCAATAATATAAAACAGCTATCTCAAACAGGCCAAACGTCAATAGCTTAATAAATCAAAATTGACCAACACAATATGTTAATAATAAACTATTACACATCTACATTTTACAGTCATATTTTAAACAATATTTAATTATGCGTATGAGTGGAAAGTATAGGTAATTTTCTGTTGTACACGCAGTAGTTGTCGTGTATATTTTCTCATTATTAAGTAAGTCACTGTAATGTATATGTTAAATTCTTTGTGTTATTCTTCGTTTAAATATCTAATTCATCCAATTGTTTACTTAAAATGTACCTATTATTACTGCATGTATTACATTTTCAATCGTTTTGACTGAGCTTAAAACTTTTTGATTCTATTGTATATACTATACTTATGAAGAATTTTGTAATAATTATTTTTAAGACTTAGGTATAAAAATTAAACATTTTATATATTTTAAAAAATAATTATTTAGCAGATGTTTGTGATATATATAAATTAATAATTATATAGAAATTTGAAATTTAAATTCTTATATAAGAAAAAATCGTGCCTGTTTAATGTCAATTTTTTTTTAAGTAACTATGATAACAATTTGAAAGAAACTTTAAATTTAATTTAATAAATTTAAAATATTGTATACATTTTTAAGTTTTTAAATATAAAATAATTTGCAAATTTTCGTGATATTGACGACCGAGATTTCAACTTCTAACACTTATCAAAAATTATTCCTAACCGGATTAACGTTCAATTTTTTTTATATTTAATTAATAATAAGTTTAATAACTAATGAGACATCTGGAATTTAATTTTAATGTTTTTTTGATAAAACAAATTGTTTTAAATCATTGAAATAACTAAAAAAAAATAAAATCAATAAGGTTACATGTCTATAAATAGTTCATAAAGAGACAAAATATTTTAAAAAATATACACCATTATTTATGAAAATGCTAATTTCAAATTACAACAAGATTGGAAAATTAGTATTATTAAAAACAGGTTTTGACTACCTATTTTGTATTATATATATAATTCCTGGGCGTTATAACCTAATTTATTTTTTGTATTTCCAATTATAAAAGTATTAAAAATGTTTACTTTTTACCCCTAACGTCCATCTAGATTCACTTTCTTAATTCCTATTAGAAAATATGATGAAGTAGAAAATCTAAGTATTCGTTGATGACACACAAAAAAACACATATCATTGTTAAGTTCATATATTCATTGCTCTGCAAAGCAGAATCTAAAATAATAATAATATTTTATTAACGGAATTAACAATTTGAAATTGTCTGTAAATATAGGACATAATAATATTATTCAATTGTTTTATATTGTTATAAATAATATGATTAGGTATAGGTGTATTAGGTAATAATATCTTATTATGTAAAGTTTGTTTATGTATAAAATCCTCATTATGATGGATAATAAAGAAAGATATATGACAGGGAATTTGGGATAATATTTTGTAATTAAGTTAGTCACGGCATGTATCACGCTTATCAGATAAAAATGCTTATTTCTGGTAGTATTATTGTAGTAACGTAATGTTGACTTTGCCACATCATTGCAGCATACTTAGAGATAATTATGAGTAAAATAATGAAAGCACTATTTTGTTTAAAATATTATTTTTGTAATTGAGTATCAATTTTATATTATGTCAATAATCGGTAGGTATTCAGTAATACTACAATGTTTAGAAAATATAGCTACGTCGGCACGTCGCATGTCTCAAAAAATTGTTTAAATCCTAACATCAAAAAATTAAAACTATTAAGATCACAAGTTTGAGTTGTATTATAATATTTTATTTTATGAACAGTATAATTATATTTTGATTATACATAAGTTAGCATGAAACAAATGTGAGAAGTACAAGTATTCATTTTTATTTTGTAAAAGTGCAATAGATAGACCTCTAGATAATTATAATAGTAGGTGCATATGTAATATATAATATTAATATATTGTCCGCTTACTATATGATTTTCAATTTTGAATATGTTAATCATGACAGGTGTGTGGTGAACAAATGGTTCGACTAAGGTTTTTTAAACGAGATTTTCTAAATTTGAACACCATTGGCCAACGGCTATTTATATAATTTTCCACGGCTCCATAGACGAAGTGCACAACTAATGCCAAAGTCTCCGGAACGTCTCTATGCCACCGCACCTGCTCCCTTCTTTTCACGTAACATTTCCACTCAGCCGCGCAAAACAAATTAGGTTAAACAGTTTCAGGGAGACCACATCATCCAGACCAATAAACGTTTTTAAATTACCATTAACTTATAATAATAATAAACATTTAAATAATTATAATAATTAATAATTTAAATATTTAATAAATTTAGTAATAAATATTATAATCACAATAATCACATTATAGAATATTAGAATTTAACCTGTTTCTAAAAATTCACATGTTTCTATATCTTATCCATTATCATACAGTAATATCAGTTTAAAGTTTTTAATTATATATATATTTTTAATACTTTTCTTTTTAAACCTTTGAAAACAATAATCTTTAGTGTTGAAGTAAAATTGATTCCATTTTCTATAATTTAAAATTTCAATATTATTTAAATCTGAAAAACAAAAATTTATTTTGTCTACCTACTTTGCTTTTTAAGAAGCCTTTGAAGTTAAGATATATTTTATTTATACTTTTGAAGACCTACAAGTGAATTTGTTGGATTATTTACTCATTAATTTTAAATAGTAGGCAATACCAATATAATATGTAAAATAGATAATCGAATAATTTATTGTAATTTAATTTATATATAATAAATGGTAATAATAAAATACTAATTATAATTTATTATAAACATTATATAATATGTATTATTGTACTATGTATATAAGTATATTGTATAAGCACTACTAGAAATCATATATTTTCGATAGGTTATTGTGTTTCAATGGTTATTGGTAACATATTATTTTGTATAATTCATTGTGATGTTATTGTATATTATAGTATATTACTATTATGATAGTCAATTAATTAGAATCTATTAAGTATTGAACTGTGCACGAGATTTTTATAAAGCCACAAATATTTAAGTTTCTATTAGACAATAGTATTTATTATTTATATACCTATACTACCTATAACCTACCTAAAACAATAATATAATGTATCGATTTATGAGGCACAATTTAATGAGTTCTAACCTAAGTAACTAACCTACTTCTTTAACTCACGGAAATTGCATAGTCATAACTCCTTAAGATATATCATTATAATGATTATCAAGTTATATTTGTATAAAATTATTTAACCTATTTGTACAGTCTAAGATATCTAGTTATTCCAATAAAAATGTAGATCATTCAACTTGAAATATTGCCAAAGTATATTAGAAAATACTATTTTCTTCGGTTCCAAACGTAAATACCCACTAATTCTGTATACACGTAATATAAAATCAATAGTTATTATGTATAGGTTCTTAAAAGCTAGTATTTGGATATTTAAGAACAAATGATTTTTTATTATTATTTATTTACAGCCAATTATATTTTTGCTTAACCTAATATTTGGAAACAAACTTTTTTATAGTTTACTTGATATATTCTTTGCCAGTAAAAATTTAAAAATACTATTTATATAACAAATAGAGATACTTAAGTAGATATTTTAATTACAATGAATATATTTTGTTGTATTATGTATTTTGATATAGATAAATTATAATTATAATTTCTAATACTTAACTATAATACTATAGGTACCCTTCGAGATTTTGAACCATTATAATTAAATATTTTATATAATAGATATGTTTCTACTTTTATTTATTACGTATTTTATATGATGTGTTATATATTTGTAGTATAGTATATATTTTATATTTATTTAGTGAAAATACATTTTTTTTTATTTATTTAATGCATCAACTGCGTAGTTATTAGCTAGTGATTACGTTATTTACATTACAGCTACAATAATGCATTTACATTACATTTTTATTACATTACGTTTATCTATTTATATTTTTACATTGACTTACTTAGGTTATATTATTAATTTAGGTATCGGATGAGTAGATTCATTTATTTAATTGTCTTTTTTTGTAAAGAACGGTGTTCTATTAAAATGTCCATTTTTAGTTTTGTAATAAATTAGTCTCACAATATAATATGGTTCATATACATAGGTAGTAGGTAGTATATATATATATTATATAAAATATTATTCGTATTAATAGATATTTTTCGGAAATTCGTTGTAAGTATACAAAAGGTTCGTGTTTTCACAATAATTTATGGCCAGTGTTGACCTTGGAGATGTGAAATATCCTTATAGTCTTGTCAAAACATGAAGGTCAAACGCGTGGGCGCACGGAACGTTGTAGTCGTCGTCTCTCGTTTCTGCACATATAGCATAGTGCGGTATAATATATACTATAGTATAATATGTGTCTATTTTTGTGTGTGTCACCACCGTAGTATAGTGTAGATAGGTTATCCGATGAAGACCCGCTATAGTTACCGCACTCCATTTGGTTTTGCCCGAGGTCAACGTAGCGTATACCCAACCTAACATTGTTGTCCGTCACAGGTTTAAAAAGTATACTATTATAATAGGGGTAATCGACGAGTCTACCGAATCGCATACAACTATCGCGCTTTTCGGAGGCGTGAAAATATGAACACAACATTAGGATCAAAATTCTGGGCAGGGGTAGGAAAAGGAGTTAATATATGTCTACAAAAAAAAAAATAATCAATACAACCAGCGTATAGTATATAAACTGTGTACTTTATGTAAACTGTAAACAATTTGGAGTGGCTAAATCTATATGTTTGTATTTGAGTGGGGTTAGCCTCTTATAGCCTTAGTCTACCCATATAGTTACACAAATGGCCATCAGTCTTGTAGTTTCTCCGTACCTATATTTGGTTTTATTTAACTCGATGGGGCTGCGGTACCAGTCCAAAGATTCAAGGGCTGATGAAAAAACACCCACAGTATGGCGGTACGATAATAATATTATAATATTAAGCGCTTAAGGTTTTGGCCGACAAACGAATTTGTTTGATTTTATAAATAACCTTGCCACGGGATGCCGCGCTAATTCAAAGCTACGCAAATTATAATATATATAATGTTATATAGCTTGCAATAAACAATTTCCCGGCCGCCGCGTCGTTTTTTACCTTGGCCAACGAATGTTAATAATAATATATTAATATATACATAATAACGGTCCCTATAGAATATAGATGGTGCGAAATTCATTGAGCGAAATTTGCAGCGCGTTGCAGGCTCATCTAATATTTAAATGCTTATTAATTAAAAATAATTGATTCAATATTGTTTGTTACATCTATATTTTTTGAAAATTCAGACTTAAAAATCCAAAAAATGTTTATTTTACACACGTGTGATATAGTTGTTTAACCTTTCTTCTTATTTCGTACATTGTCATTACAAAGTTATTAATAATAAAACTGTAAATACCTAAAAAATTAATAAAGAAAAAAATGTTAACTGTAAACTGAAAGATGAAAAAATAAATGCAATTTATAATTTAATATTTAGCCAAAACCTATATGAAATATGAACAAAAAAAAAAAATTACACAAAATGTTTAGTTTTTGCCAGTGAAAAGATTCTCCAAAAGATTATATTATTTATTATACTGTAGTTACTAGTTTTACATAACCGCGAGCGTATAGGTGTACTATTATGGGATTCATGGTGCTAGCTCTAAATTTCTGCACCCCTAAGATCTGCACCTATATTATCATATCTATATTATTACATACACCGATGTCTATACCATTAGGTACCACTATAATTACTGGCACTTACGACTATAATAATATACAATTATATGTAATTTTCATTGTGATGTATAAGTTATGAGGTTATGACATAGCGCATATTATACACGCTCGAGGAGGCGGTGTTTTTTTTTTTGGCCGCAAATTTCGTACTAACATACCTACTATGCGACATACGCGCGCGAGTCGTTTTTTTTCCCCGTGTCCCTTTTGTTATCTCGTTCGTGTAATCGAATTTTGGCGTTATTATATGCGCGGTGTATTTTTAAGTTGTCAGCCAGTAAAAGTTGTAGGACGGCCAGCCAGAAATACAGAGCTGTCGCGCGGGGTTACGCTCGAAATAGATCGGAGCCCTGATGCTCGTGCATATATGTGTACGTACGTAGAGACGTAGGCGCTGCCGTTTTCTACAGCTCCTGGCCGGCCGGATCGTCCAAAGGTGCGCGCTGTTATGTATAGTGCTTCGTCATTATATAGTCAAATACGGTACTCTAGAAATGTTAATAATATACTATAATTATATTGTAATAGATAAGTAGGTATTTACTACGCATTCCACGGACGAATCAGGTACAAGGTATAAGTACAACGAAAAACAATTTCGAACGAAAATAAAAATAATGACAAAAAATATTCTCGGCTGGCGATGTGATAAAACATTATGAATATATTAATAGTGGTTTGGCTCAACTACATGAGTACATTACGTTATTGAAGTCGATTTCGTAATATTTTCTTGCCAAACTTAATAAAATAAAATAATAGCGATTTATTGCACGGCAAGTATAGGTACCAGCAGTGGCGTATTTAGAAATGTCTTAGGGGGGGGGGGCACAAACAAAAAGTTCAAATTTGCGTACATGAGGTGTAGAGTTGTAAAATATTTCATATAATAAAAATAAGTATAAACTACGGTGGATTGGGGGGGGGGGCACGGGCTTCATCATGGGCCCCTCTCTTAAATACGCCCCTGGGTACCTGCAGATGCTGCAATTTTACATGAACGCGGTGGACAATAAATAATAATACAATATTGTTATGTTTTGTTCTGAGCCCAAAATTGACCAAATTCCTGTAGGTAATTGTAAATGGATAATATATTATGTTTATCTATATTCTATACATTATATAGGTGAAATAAGCGCGAGAAGTTTAAACTATAAAGTTATTTTTGTATCGCTTTTATTAGCAAATCTATACTGCAGTTATGCACTTATCATTACACAAATAAAAAAATATAAAATAGTAGCAGTAAACATTAGTCATTAATATTACAATAATGAAACTGAACATATATAGGTACCTATTATATTAATGTATGCAATTCAATAATAATATCTAATGTCACCTTTTGGTCGCTAATGCTCTTACAGAAATTAAAAGGTAAATATTTAATAGTTATTTCAATCAAAATGATATAATATTTATTATTGAATTGAAAACTTGAAAATATGTACTTTCATAATACAAAACTATTGATGTATTCATGTATAATTCAGTAGTGACGTATAATACGTATACGAGTATATGTGAGTACAACAAACAATATTATTCGAATCACCATAACTTATCCTAACCACTCACCCATTTATTGATATAAAAACCATCACCTTTCATACATATTACACATTTACACTGCTATTATTATTTATAAATCAAGCTAATGTAATGCCTTTTGCTAAATCATTTAAGTTTAAGCCGATAAAATCTAATTAAATTATGCACCTATTAAAAAATTCAGACTCGCAGAACTACCCTTGTGACACCACTGTCACCACTGCAGGTACCTATAGAAATTGATAGAACTATAATGCCATAATAATATTTGTTATTTGTTTCATAGGCTCTCTATAATATAAAAAAGTTATGAATGATAGTTTTTTAAAATTACAACCAATATAAGAGTTTTGTTACCTATTACTGTATAAACAAAATAATTAATTTTAAATTTTTTTATTTTAAGAAATAGAAAATTATGTCAAAAGTAATAGGAACAAAATAATTGTTCTGGACATGTAATATAGACTATGGTAAAATACTCATACAAGTAAATTACGATATTTATTTTGGTGCCAAAGTATAATGTATATACAGGTATAGGTAATTGGATAGTTGAGTATTTAAAAAAAAAGCTCGTTGCCAGACGCCAATGTTAAACCGTAAAAAAAAATATTTTAAAACTGAAGTAAAATTGATCTGTTTTAACATTTATGTAGATATCAAATATCTCAATTCTGCGAACGTTGGACGTTATTATATATATTTATAAACTCTAAGGACTTTTAGAACAATATAAGAAAAATAAACTAAGTTTTAAATAATATTTAAGATCTAAAAGTGTAGGACGACCTTAGGACTCAAAGTAAATTGCAGGCGTTAAGATACGCAAAATATAAATATAAATTATTGTTGACATTTTTAAAAATATTGCATATTTATTACAAAACCAATGAAATGTACAAAATTAAACATCGATTTTTAATTCATCTATCATAGTTATTACCTACCGATGTGAAAATAATTCGTAATAAACCTAGTAAATATTATGTTGTTTTGATTTATTTTAAATCTGCTGCAAAATACAAAAGGAATTCCGTATCCCCTTCTTTCAATATAGGTTTGTATACAGTGCAACAAGATTGCGCACATTTTATCTTTTTACCTAAAAAAAACGCAACACCTTTTACTTTTTTTCTTTGAGCAAACACAAATATTTAAATAAATATCGATTCAAAAAAATTATCAACATTAATAATAACGTAATACGTAGGTAGTCAAAAAAATATAAATAAAAATAATACTTACATGTAGGTACATCACAGTAATTTATTATATACGCAATACGCCACTGTAAATTAGTTTCGTTATTTTGTGGTGATAGTTTTGGTAGGTTACATACTAAACCCGTTAATACAGGTAGGTCACATACTAAACTCGATTTTCGATCGGTAGGTCACATACTATACGAATACCTATAACAAAAAACAAGTTCTTTAACCTTTTTAGCACAAAAAATGTCAGCAAATCATTATTTAAATATATCTCATTGTTTTTATATTTTTTTCCGAGTATTTATTATAAATGCAATATTTTCTTCTTGCTATTTACAAGGCTTTTTAAAAATGTTGTTGTTTTATATTATATATTTTTAAATAAAATTCGCTTTGAATATCCAATAAAATATGCTTAACTTGGTAAATAGATGGATGAAATGTATAAAACTGAGCGTTATAGTGGCTATATGGAAAGATTCTGGCCCATTGGTCGTTCTTGTTTCTGTTAAATGTTCAGTTGTCCATAAAATCGGTATAAAAGCAGCATCAGATGATATATAATTGTAACCTAAGACCTAATGTAGGACTACGTTCAACGTTTTTGTGCTAAAAAGTTAGAAGAACTTGTTTTTTGATATTTTTATATATTTTTTTTTTTTACTATACATATTATGTTATTATTATGATTTAATTAACATGTTAATTACCTATATCATGGTTATTATCAATATTGGTAAATTTTTCGAATTTATATTTATTTAAATATTTGTGTTTACTCAAAGTAAAAAGGTAAAAAGTGCGCAATCGTGTTACACCCTTTGTATAATACTTAAATCGAATAAACAATATTGTAATATTCAGGGGCGCAATTTCAATGAAAAAACTGAGCTGAGGGTGCTGAAGCTCCTCCATCTTTTTTTATAATGTTATTTTGAGGTTATGGATACCTGTTACTATTAAAATCTAAATTAACATAAAACAATTTGCTGGTGCTAATTTTAAAATTGGGGGTGCTAAGCACACCCAAGCCCCCCCTCAAATCGCGCCTATGACTATACCTTGATGGTTGATATACTTAAAAAACAATAGGATATTTCAAAATTGTTTTTTTTTTTATCCGTGTATAACACCATCTAATATATATATATGATTATCTGAACACTGTATCTGTTTTCAAATGTCCCGAACTCCCGAAAATATTATTTTTCATTTAGGTATTTAATTTAAGTTTTTATCATAGTTACTTTTAAAAAAATAATATTATATTTAAATTTATTTGATTTTGTTTAGATTATCTATTTTATAAACTTATATTTTTCAAACAATTGAGAAATAACGATTTTTTAGCCAAATAGTTCGATCTGACGATTGTCTCCTTTTTTAGCCTACAGAAACTACTCGATATCTACTGTTCACAAGATTGACATTTTAATTTGACAAAAATAGTAAACACTATATAGTTGTTATTTTGCCAACAAAAGCAGCCAATCCGGGGCTAAAAATGATTAGGAATTAGGTAAATGAGGCCATCGCTTAGTACAATTATAAATAAATTATCCAGATTCATATTTTTCTTAGTCTACAATAAAATAATACTTGTAAAAGTAATAAACATTTAAATAATATAATCTATATGACTGTATTCTTTAAGATTGTTATAAGAGTTATGAAAAGTTTTTCTTTTTATCATTTTTGTGTTCTTAACATAAATAAGTAAAAGTTTTGTTTGGTAGGTACTTTATTTATATAGATATAATATATTATTTTTATACATTTAATGTATGAGGTTCCTATATCACTTATTTTATGTTTAAAAAATAGGTTTATATATTATAGGTTATAGGACCTATGGTATAGGTAGTTTTATCATTGACTAAGAAATAAATCTGTGTGTGTAAAAAATTTTTAAGTAAGTGTTAATATTATGTAATTTATTTTTAAATATAATTTACAGTGTAGGTACCTATATATATGATGAGTTTAATATGTTGTATATATAATGTATACCTATATCGTTATGAGCTAGTAAAATTAATATTGATCAAAAATTGTTCCCTTATTAATATGGATTGTCGGCTAAATTATATGCTAAACATATTTATAATATAATAGGTAGGTATTATGTTATAAAATCAATGCTATACGCCCTATATGTTAATACAGTAAAACCTTTCTATAATTGGCCCTCTATACAAGACTGAATCTTCCTGTTATCATAAAATGTTAATTTTATCCATCTAATACAGTAATTTTTTCAACCTCTCTATAACGGAAAATGTGTTAGTCCCAAGCGATTCCGTTATAGAGATTATACTGTACAAAAGCATTGTTTTCTGTTTTTAGGCTTATTAGTAGCAATGATAAATATATTAATAATCATTTTACAAGCAATTTTCTAATCTATTACGTGTTATTTTAAAAAGATTTACTGTAGAAGATACAAATATAGTCAGTGGCGTAGCCAGGATATTTTTCGGAGGGAGGGAGGGTCTTTAGTATTGTAAAATACAATTTAAGATTTTTGTATTGGTTTTCATAGACCATAAAAAATTAAAATAATTTTTAAATTTTCTTAATATTCCTGGGGGGGGGCTGCAGCTCCCTCAGCCCTCCCCCTAGCTACACTACTACTATTTATACATACAATTAAAATATTATTTCAAATATAATCAACAAGCTAATGAGATTAAAATAATTTAGGTTATTTATTCACAAATTATTAGCTCCTTTACAAATATTGAGACTACCAAGCCTGGTATAAGATAATTTTGGGCCCGGGACCAAACGAATTTAGGGGCCCATAGCCATAATCAAAATATTAATGACCCACAAATAAAAATATTTCGGAAAAAATAAGTTATATTTATAAATTTATTTCTCACTTTTTTAAATAGAAAAATAAAAATATTATTTGTATAAATAATTGTATGTTTCTTTTGATATACGAAATATATTATTATTAATTATTATTATATCCAAATACTTCTGATTTAATAAAAAAAAAAAAAACGCACTATTCGCCAGGGGCCCACTATTGTTTGATTTCAGTTATGGAGCCGGGGTCATGCCCCCTCCCCTTAATCCGGGCTCGGATACTACCCAAAGATTTCCAAATTTTTAAATCTACTTTGAAGATGAAATAAAAGATGGCTTTAATAGATCATATTATTAGAGGACCAGAAGTTGAAATTGAGTGAAGAAAACAATTATTTTAAATTTAGTTTAATATAGGAAAGAGAAGGACAATTTATTTTATTTAGTACCTAGCTAAATGATGTCACATAAATAAAGCGTGGATTTCTATGCAATTGCATATTTTTACGAAATTCAAATTGCATCGAATTAAAGCAATTTTTTTTTTTTAAAAAAGGTATAAAATGTTATCAAATAGAAAAATTAAAAAAGTTCTAGATATAATTTGAAGATGGTAATATTGTCAATGCATTAATATTTTATATACACTCATTTCCAATTTTTAGTGATAGCAATAAAAAAACTAAAAACTTAAAATATGACATTATACGAAAGCATTTTAATAATAGATGAAATAAAAGAAAAAGTTCGTGCTATTACTACTTAACTATATAAATAATTGCTTCAAATATGCCCTAACCACTTTAGTCGAAGTCAAACGATCGTTCTCTGTATTTAAAAATATATTGACAGAAAACGTCACAGCTTCACTGAATAAAATTTAGAAATGCATACTGAAATAATAAATATATAAAAAATAAATAAATTTATAATATCTTTTTACAATATTTAAATATAACTTATATAAGTACCAATATTAATATTGTAAACATTTGTCATATAAATAATTAAAATCTTGTATGGCATATTATGATACTATTTAGTGCATAAAAATCTGCGCTCTATACAAAAAGCACTTGTTTACCACCATAGTTGCCACTTGGGAAGCAATTGTAGGAACTATGATTGAGTTCCAATTTGAATAAATGATTGGGTAGAAGATTATGACTAATACATAGCTTGGTATATACTGTATACTACAATTCCTGTATGACTTACCTGATAATGAAATTAATGAAGAATTAAATTTTGGTTCAAAATCACTAAATAACACTATTCTATTTGAAAAAAAAAAATTGAAAATAATAAATACACAAAATGTATAGAACCTATGTTCCAGAATTCAAAACCCATTTTTAATTGTAAATTGGAAAATCAATATTTTAGATTCTGAATGGAGTGATGAATTTATTGATTTTACAATGATGTGTCGATATGTGTTTTTTTGTTTTTTATTTTTGTGTCTGTTGACTGTCATCACATAAAACTTTAAATTTAAAAAATATAAAGTTTTTAGTTATAAAAATTGACTTAAAATTGTTTTAATAATAATTTTGTAATCTTAAAATAAACTTAATATTTATTTACTTAGAATAGCAATAATATGGATTTTATTAAGTTAAAAATAACTTTTAAATTTTTTATATACCTTATTTAATTAAAATATTAATATAACAGTATGTACAATTTAATAAATATTTAATTTTTTAGGTATTTGGCCGAGAAAATGGTTCTAATGATCCAGGTTGTACCCAAGATAAATGTTGAGTCTTGTTGTCATTTTCCTAAAAAATACAAATAATTTTATTATATTATAATTATTTATTTTGATTAAAAATAAGTCAATTACTGGTATACTATAAATGACATATTATTAGGTGGTATATTCATAAATAGTTTAGACATTAAATTATTAAACATTTGTAGTTAGGTTCTGGTAGGCACAGACTGGTTTTATTTATTTAAGGTCTACATGCACTTTTCATACTTTGCTCTTATACCTAAATACTTGCCCTCTAATATCTATGAATCAAAGTTAGTAGGTAGAATTATGCCATAGGTTGTTAGTACAACTTTCTAAAATTTGAAGTTCTAACTAGTGAAAAGTGTCCATAAAATTATTAATGTATGCTTTTAATAAATTATTTCTTTTAAAACTTTTATATTCCAGTCCATGCTTGAATTGTGGACATAAGTTAATTGTATTATTAACTTTTGTAAGTTGAAACATTTGAAACCATTAAGCCATTAAGCATTTAATATTTATTTAATACATTACAAACTTTTTGTTGAAGCCATGAACGTCTTATAGCTCCATGAATTTCTTCGTCATAAACATCAAACAGCAAATAATTTGGATCAATATTCTCTGAATGCATTGGTTGCTTATATATATCAACTTGACTTTGTCTTACACAGTCTTCACATTTTTTCATATAATTTTCATTATCTGTTTTCAATCTAAAAATAAATAGTCAATAAATTATTGACCAAAAATATGTAGTACAAAATTTACAATTCTGCAGCTTCTGAATTTTCAGGAGTTTTAGTTCTGGGTATATCATAAAATGATTTTGATACATGATTTATTACATGCCAAATACGACTAACTCCTTTTTTCCACTCTGGGAAATGATATTGAATACTCATTTCTCCAGTGATTGGATTGACCAATGGATGAAATAGTGGTGTCTCAAATATTACTTTGGGACAATCGCAGTTTGGCCAATTACTATCTATAAGTAATCGAAAACGGAAAACTCCATTTTTATAAAGCCCATACCTCGGGAAAATCACTCCAAACCATACTGAAACACAATATAAAATTAATATTTTGGTCAATATTGATTGTATAACTTTTGCTTACTGAATGGAGTTTTATCTGCTGGTATAACATATACTCCTGGTATTAATTTTTTGCTTAAAATATTACTGAAATTAAATAAATGATAATCATTAATTAATTTAACATCTATATATTTATTGGTATGTACTAACAGAGGTTCTTAAGAGGACGTCGCACCCGCATGTGTTGTCTCCGTTTTACTTACGTACAACATAGTATACTATTTTCGTTCACCAGTTTCAAAAGTGTGTTTTTAGTTTTGATATTAGAGTGAATTGACCTATTTTCAAACTTTTAGGTAAGAAAATTATCTGTGTTTTCTTGTTGGTTTTTTTACGATATTTTAATTTTTAAGTGAGTTTTGAGTATGAAAAATATAAATATTTGAAAATGCTCATAATTCACTTAAAAATTAAAATATTGTAAAAACCAAAGAGAGAACACAGATAATGTTCTTATCTAAAAGTTTGATAATAGGTCAATTCACTCTAATATCAAAACTAAAAGCATATTATTGAAAATGGTGAACGAAAATAATATACTATGTTGTACGTATGTAAGACGGAGACAACACATGCGGGTGCGACGTCCTCTTAAGTAATTTTAAACATATAAAGAAGATAATATTTACCACCTATCACCACTTTACCATACTACTATAGTTTGTTGTATATAATATACGGTACTTCTAATTCACACTATTTAACTATAGAATAACTTAAGCTAGGGGTGTGCCAAAGTAGGCTTAACTAGGATTTAGAGCAATACAAAGTTTTTAGCAATAATATTTATACTATTAAGTAAAAAAAACAAAATGTAGATTAAAAGCTGTGGGTGTGTGGGTAGTCAAATGGTAGTTTGTATCAGGGCTGAAAATTGTTCAGCACGCTACTTAACTTAACCAATGCCCAATGGAATACGCCATAATGCCATATGTATAAACTAATTTTGGGATTTTGTTTACTAATACATGAAATTTATATAGAATTGGTTCAAAAAATGTATAAATGTATTATTAATTAACTTCTAATTACTTACAATTCAGACATGAGGGTATACTCAAGGAAAAACGGAATATAATTTGCATTAATATAGGAGTTATTGGTATTTGTAGATTTTACTGCTATACCACTTATACCAGTTGTATCATTTCCTGGAGGTAAGACACGACGAAATGATCCAGTTCGATGAAATGCATCATCATTGTTTCCAGACTAATTAAGAATAAAATAAATGTTAGTAGTGAAAATAACAATAAATTAAACTTTAATATGTTATAAAGGTTGTAAAATATTAATCACCATTTCAAATTAATTATAATCAACTTGTATTTATGACTATTATTTTAAAATTTAATTAAATATATTATATTAAAATTGATGAAAAAATAGTTAAAATGTCATTGAATGTAATTGAAAATGTATTTTATATATTCAACAAGTGAATTACAAAAACAGAAATTTAAAAATAATTATTAGATATTTATTAACACTACAAAATAATTTTATAGGTATGTAATATTATTTTATTATAATAAATAATAATTAATAAACATATCATTGAATGTGTCTATGTAGTTCTTTATCTTTAATAGGTACTTTATCAATATAAACTTGTTATCACTATTAACGTATGATTACTTTAGTGGTCGTAGTTATTTACCGACGACACTAGTTCCCCAGACGTTATCAGAAGGTTTAAGTTTTGGTTTTAAATAAATAACTTGTAAACCGTTTTAAGTGGAATAATTTTATTATTCGGTTTTGGATCGAATTCGGGCGCGTCGTAGACAGAGTCGCGGCCGTTTGCGTATACTTAAAGATGTTGTCGAGACGACGGGCGACGCAAAACAGAAAGACTCGAAGTCGGTGACGACTCGAGCGGGTACGCGGCGGTGTAGGCCGATAAGGGCGAGTTATTAATATTACACCTATACATTTAATAGGGAAATGAGTAGGGAAGTACAATTCAAAAATACGCACCAACAACTCGATAATAAGGAACATATAAACGTATAGGTATTTGGTACAATAATTAGTGCCTATATGTATACAAAAAAAAATATATTTTTACATTATACATATGGTGACCAGATATAATAGTTTAAAAAAAAGTACATTTTAAAACTTAGCTCCTTCTCTGTCGTAATTGCCCAATGCGTATACTATTCTGCCCATTTTACCCATATTTCCATAGGTCATCGGTCATCTCCTTCTATAAAAATTGTTTTTTTTCCATCTGATTACTCTATTTATTTTATTATTATTATTAATTATAAAAACCAATTATTTGAAATTATAATGTCAACTCATTTAGTGTGTGTCTTTACTATCAAAAAAATCAAATGGAATTATTACGCTATATTATACTTGTAATTTGTATAATATCGACTAAATTAATTTATTAATATTTAATTTAGTTTTTACTCAAAAATGCTGACAATAGAATGTTGAAAAAGTTAGCAATTATCTACATTATGATTTCTCTATAGGCAAATTGTATAATTTTAAAAGAATTTTCACTATTTAATATTTTAAAACAATTAAAATTTTTATTTTTTTTTATATCAAGCCAAAAAAAATTATAGATAGGCAAATATGATTTCAAATTTAGTACAGGGTTCTTCATCAATCGTTCACTAATTTACTGTAATCAAAAATGTATAGTCACGGTATATTTTTATAAACGTTTAAAATTAAAATTTCGATTAAATTCGGCTAAATCTATAAGATGTTCAAATTATTTTTATCGTTAGATATTCATATAAATATTTTCTTTTTATATCTACAATTTAAAAATATTATACAGGAATTCTCATTAGTTTTTTTTAACCTAAAATAAAAATAATAAGTTTACTGGAAACTGGAAAGTCACATTATTTTTTATGACTGTTTGAAGTTCAGTCATATTATACCTTTATTTATGTATAAATTATACATCCTAAAAATAAATATTTGTTCTCAAACAATTTTTATATTTTGTTATAGTTAAAAAACGAATAATCTTAGATACTCAAAACTTGAATCAGATTCTTATAAGAGTATTTCTTACTCATAGACACATAGTATCTTTTCAAAATATTTTGAAATTATGTGTATTTAAGATATTATATATTTAGTCATTATTTAAAACATTATTTGTAGGGACATAAAAGTTTTATGTTTATGTTATACTATACGCAATGACGTTTTCGACATACGTAGATTAAACTTATGATATTATTTATTTACATTATTTTACGGAAGGGTTGTACCTATTGACTCAAAAGTATATAACACGAATACGATATAAATTATATTTATTATTTACCTATACAATATTATAATAATAATAAAAATGGTACTGAAAATTGAATCCCCCAAAGCACTGACTAGGTACTATTTGTTACATGAAACATTGAAACCACAATAAAAGAAATGTATGAATTTGTTTCTATTATGATATAGCTAGGTGTTTTCAGACATAAAATCTACACAGAGGCAATTGCATCTAATGTGATAATATATTAATATGTAAGGTACTAAGGTTAAGTTAAAACACTGCGTACCTAATTAGAATCAAAATAATGCAGAAATCAAAAACATAACGATATTAATCATAATTATTTTTTTTTAAATATTTAATAATATAATTATTTTTATTTAGTTTATCATTTTCATAGATTAAATTAAATGATTAATTGTAGTCATCTACATTTGAATAAAAGCATAGCTAAAATAGAAAAATACATCCTATAATATCACAAAGAGTTCTATAAAAAAAAAAAAACCATATGATTTATTATATTATATTATAATATTCATCATCCGTGGCAAACGACAATTAATGACATTCGTCGGAGACGATTAACAATTCTATAATAGTCTTCAGTACATGACGAGTACTCTCATTTTCATTTCGTGCACTTTATTTTCATAAAATATCTTTATACTCCCATTTAGAATCACGATGAAGATCGATATGACGAAAATTTGCAGTTTCTTCGGCGGCGGTGCATCACTACGTATAAGACTGTAGATTGACACAACTCAGTTTCACGGGAATAGTCGACGATTACGTAAGTTTTTTTTCTTATTCTTTTATTAGGATTAATTTTCCATTTTAAACTTAAAATAAAATATATTAATTTATATGAAAAATCTACTAAGATGTAATCGACGTAAACACATCAATTATTCTCTTGGGGGCTGGGACCAATGAAAAAATAGTACAGTATGCCAGCTTATTTTACCCATTAACTATAATAGACAAAAAATTTACGAGTTAACAACGATGTATTCATATCATTCGCGATTATATTGTTTAAAAATATAATATTATTGGCTACTATTAATACAGTCTTATACTCTTATCCTTATGAGTACATTGTATATTGTTGACTATCCGTAAAAATCCATAAAATTCGTTAAAAATCCTTAAAAGTCATAATACTCCATAAATTTCATAATAATTCCTAAAAAATCGTAAAAATCCTTAATATTATTTATAATTCCATAAAAAAAGCAGTAAAAATCCTAAAACTCTGTAAAAGCCTCAAACTTCGTTAAAATCCACGAAACTCCTGCATAGCAATAATGTTTTAATATTATTTTAATACCTAATGTATTAATACTCTAATTTTAAAACTCCTCTATATTTCAATTAAAAAGCTGTAAAAATCAATAATATTCTCTATAAATCCATAAAACCCGTCATTAACTCCATAAAAAACGGTAAAAAACCATAAAAATCGTCAATAACTCCATTAAGAGCGATAAATATCCATTATATTCTTTAAAAATCCTTAAAACTCCTCAATAACTCAATTTTTAATAACGTTTTTATAATGTTATAATAACGTTTTAATAATGTTTAAAATGTTCCAATACTCAAATTTTAAAACTTCTATATATATATATATATATATATCAATGAAAAAGCAGTAAAAATCGTGACAGCTGTTTAAAAGGATTATTGAGGAATATTAAGGATTTTCAAGGTATATAAACCTTATCCATAAAATTTCGATGGTCTATAAATAATTTTAAAAATTTTTAAATATTTTAAAAATTTAATCGTATATAAATAATATAAACATTTTGTGAATATTTCAAGGATTCACAATGATTCATTTTTGAATTACTTTAAAATCAAAAAATCGATTTTGTCCAAAAGTGGTTATGCGTAAAAATTCCCGTTTTCCGTTACTTTTTCAGGGTTTTTCATGACGCTTTGAAAAATATTGGACATTTTTTACTTTTGAACCCCCCAAAGTATCAACTAGATGAATTTTCCTTTTCAAAGAGGGGCTGAAATCAAAAATCAAAGCTTCTATTACTACTCCAAAACGTGATGACACAGACACAAAAATAAAAAAAAACACACACAATTGTAAAATCAATACATTCATCACTCCGTTCAGAATCTAAAATTCCATGACAATAAATTGTATTAGTGTAGGTCGGTCGCATGGTAAGTATAGGTTTTAAAGATTCTGGATTTCATTTATAGAAGTATATAAAATGAAAAAATACATAGATAATATTTAATATTTTGTGGTCATAGAGTATATAGCCACGTAGTAAAGCTTTTAAAATTATACATATACATTTTCATACATATTATATAGTATATTATATTGTATAGTATACTGTTATACCAACTGCATATATATCTTTAAGTTTCAAGTATATCACAATAATAAAATATGAGTGATTTTAATAACTAAAAAACACTAATAAGTAATATTATTGAATAAGTCCAATATAATTGTTCATTTAACATGGACAAAGACGATTAATACAGCTACTATTATAATGTAATATGAATTTGATATAATATTCGAGTATAGGCACATAATATTATACATATATAATTCAATATCGATCGTATTATTTATTTTATATCGCACAACAGGGCAACGCCTCTCAATGTCCAGTGTCTCGGATTGTTGTCTGTCTCAAAATCTATTGAACCTACATACTTGAGGTCCGTCCGCTGTGGTTTCCTATAAATCGGACACTCGTATAGCTTCGGATCTTTTCCTGCGGTGGTGTTGATAGCAAATACATAGATCACTGGCATTTGTTCGTACAGCACCTTTGGCTTACTTTCCACCAGTTTACCCGTCTTCCGGTCCAGGCTAGCGCCCTCCAAGAACATGCCACACACATACACACCCTCCGGCGGCGAGTCACTCAGTTCCTCCTTGTTATGGCGCGTTATCAGATTCTGAAGCACCACTGAATCCAACGCCCAGCCCCGATGTGCCCTCGTCACTTCCTACAAAACGTGAAGAATTCAATGCGGATTAAAACATAGGTAATTACATTTGAATGCAATAAGTGCACATGTACTAGGCACAGGCAGGCAAATAAATAAAAATAATTAACATCAGTTTATTAAAAAAAAATGTGAAGCATATTTTACTTAACATCTGAGTCAAAGATAAAATTATTGTGCATTAGTAATGATTTAAATTTTTGATATAATAAGTACTAGTTGATAGCTGAATTATTTATCGCTACCGGGTTATAGTAAAAAAAAAATAAAAAAAAAATATCTATAAATAAATATAAAAATGAATAATTTTAATAATATAACATTCACTTTTAGAGCTTACATAAAATGTAAAGTGATTTGACTTTTATAATTTTTATAATATCTATATACATAATATCAGAAACTGCAAATATTTCATCAAAAAATGCTAATAAACAAATTAAAAATTCAATTTATTTAGGTATTAATAATAGACTCATGTTGATGAAGTGATGACAACGATGTACCATAAAACGTAAAGGGAACTATGAGCATGTCGAAGGGTGGACTAACAAAGTCAGCTAGTCGGTGTACGCGGATTAGCCTGTCACCTGTATTATATATTATATATTATTTGGTTCAACATTATTTTTAAGAATAAATGAAAACAGACAAAAATGCATCTTATAATATAATGTACCTACTGTAAACATTGAATAATACAAAATGTTTATCCCTAAAATTATGAATGTAGAAATATGTACATTTATGTAATATATTGTTACATTCTCATTTTATTATTGTTATCACTTTATCAGCTTATTTTATTTTCATTACGATTGTTTTCCTATATGGCTATACCCAGCCTCACTCTAACATAGTTAATAAGAACATAAAACATCTTGGCTAGACCAAACCAATTGCTTATTTCTATTTTTAATATAATTATGAAATGTTATTTAATTTAAATTAAAAATAAGGCAACAGTTTTGAGCGGCGCTTATTTATCCATCTGATAGTTAGAACAATTATGTATTTTTAAACGATTAGATAAGAATAATAACATCCTTGTAATTGTAAGTATATTACAACTTAAAGTATAGGTACCTAACTATGGTGTAGTTAATATGTATATAAAATAAATTATTAATTTTAATATTATAATTTTCATAGATATCTAAAAAAGAAGTAATCTTAAGGTATGTTTTTATGTTAACTCGATAAGTTAAAAGTTATTATTATACAATGGACTAAAATATTAAATTATAATTAAGTTAATTAGAAATTAAAAAGTTTAGCTTTTTAATAATATATCATTTATTTTTATGTGCTCACAGAAACACAATTATCATAGTATCGTAAATAACATATTACTTGTCTCATAGCCGTTAAAAATCCTTGTGGATTGAAAAAACCAGTCATCCAGAACACATTTGGTCGACCACTGTTTATCCATTTTCTAAACTGATTATCACGTTCCAGTAACTCAGTAAACCAAAACCCGAGAGTAGCGGATTCCCAAGATACCTAATATATAGATCATAATATATACAAAATAAATATAAAATATATTTCATTGGATATTATAGTACTCATAATTTCTAAACCTATTACAGACTGTTTCTATTTCATTCTGAACTAGATGATATTTCGAGAAGTTGGGAATATATGAGATTTTTTTTATCATTTATAAGAACATACTTTTACGTTTTAAGATTTTGAGCAACTTGATGAATGTATTAGTTTTACAATGATGTGTATGTTTTATGATAAATATTTATTTTAAAAATGTAAGCAAATTTAAAAACGTCTTATATTTCTCTATAGATATATTAGCGTACTTCCTGGTTCACAATAAAATAATCAACACGTATATAAAACGTGGTTATAGGATTAATATACTCAAGTAAGTTTCTATATTTAATATCATATTATTATTAGCACTATTCTTCAGATTACTTTTTGCCATTTCTGTGGTATTCTGGCGTCATACATGGCATCCAAACTTTCTCTTAGTCCTTGGCTCATAACAATTGTACCGTCGATGGCCAATTTCAAATCGCATAGTGTCTTTTGTACAATTCCAATAACTTTTTTTATACGGTCGATTTCTTGTCGTAAGAATATGTTCATGGGTAATAAAGCACCCATCCTCTGCAGCGATTCTTTTACCTGCAGACAAAAAACAATGATCAAAAATACTATAACATTTACGTTGTCAAATAAAATGTTAATAATATATTATATTAGTCACCTCAAAATCTTTATACTGTTTTGGTAATTTTTTTAACATGTCGTCAGCTAAATGATAGACGACACTTTCTCTAGTCTCTCCTCCTTGGCTTCCACCCTGTTTCGGCTGAACGCTTAAAATCGTATCTAGTATTCCTTTTGCGGTATTTATTTGATGCCTAAAACAATTATATTATAATAATAAAACACTATATTTTTTTTTCATTGCATTAAAAAATTATTTACGTGATATCAGCATTTGAGTGAAGTCCGAACACTTCTGGAGAATCCGTTACCGGTAAACTGTTAATGTAATCAATACAACCCTAAAAAATAATAATAATAATAAAAAAAAATACCCAACAATTTGAAAAAACAAATCGACTTTTTACGAACTTGTATATTGCGATTCATAGGAACTTTATAGCTTTTGTAAAACTCGAAACCAGGTCTTAATAATACATCACAAAACCATACCTATGGATTATTGATAAATAATTAGAATTCGTATCAATGAATGTGAATTAAAATTTACTTGAGTGAACGTTATTAAAAGTCTTTTATCGAAGTCGTCAGTAACTCTGCCACCGTATTGTACTTCACCCAACATGTAACAAATAGTTGGCCAAGACACACCCTGTAAATAAGCATTAATAATAATTATTATATCATATTATATGTAATTGAAACTACCATCTCTATTCTTTATATACATCTTCGAAATATTATCATAAAATGAATTACTTTTTTTGGATCCATATCGTCCAAATGATTCTGAACGAATTGAACGCTCGCAGCAAAATCGGCTTGATTGAACTCGTAAGGTATATTCCAACCCAACGGTCCGAATTTTCGTCTCTCTTGTACGATCGTGTGAATAAATGCTACGGCGTAAAGTAAAATAGGCCATTGCGGTTGAGCCGAATAATCAAGCATGTCCTATTATATAAAAATGTTGAAATTAATAATATTTTTAATAAGTGCTGCAGTCTAAAAATAACGTTTAAATAATGATATTACTACTCTTTTAAATTTGTATGAACCTACCTGACTTATATTCTGATAAGTTCTTTTCATACTCGCTCTAATACCTTGTGGAGGTTCATTTGTGAACTTGATTGCCATCTGTAAGTAAAAAATATATCATGATATATTTTAATTTTATAGTTAGTAATTAAGTTTAGAGGCTTATCTGCATTTAACTTTCTAATGTGATAAAATTTAGTGGCATGTATGCTGTTTATTGGGAGATTTCGGTGTTTTACCTACCACTATTCTATCACTATCATAAACCTTTTAAATTAGGCACTATATGTTGGTAAGAACTATAATATATTATGAAATTTTTTGGTCCACTAGCGTTCACATATATAAATATAATACATATTATATGCATTAAATTATTCATGTTTGTAATAATTACTAATGAACAAGAAATAATGAGTCAAATTATAAGGAAAAAAATATTATTTTGATGTGGCTACTAAAATAGACATAAAAAGATCATAAAAACACTACAAAACAACGTATCCACCGATAATAATAAAATATACGAATACTTTTACTAAAATAGTTTTTATGACAAATAATAAATGATTATTATTATTAATATACCTATTTCAGATAGAAAATCAAATAATTATAGACAGATACCTACCAAATATTAAACATCCCTTATTTCATGACTGTTTTTTTCTTGAGGAGAGATTAATGTTGAAATTATCACATATTTATACATCATTAATTACGTTACAGATTACTTTTTATTTTTCATTGAAATTTCTACAAAAGACAACGTTCAAAAACGGTTGTAAGGTACCTGAAGTAGTGCAATAGGAAACTGAGGATGTACTTCTGTAGTTATCCACATTCTAAATGTACTGTGTATTTCTTCCGAATCCGACAAAGCGTCCATAGCTTCTGTACAAAATGGCAAAGACAAATGCATGTTTTGTAAAAGTACCCAACCACCGTTTGCTATGCAATCGGATATCATGTTTCTAGCATGAATTTCTTGACCTTGACCCATAGAAACAGATCGTATTTCTAAAACGAAAGTAAATTTGTTAATGATGTATAAATAGTTAATTTTTGTAATATAAATTGCATTTGCATACGAATATCTTTAGATTTAGCCAGAGCGGTGATTTGCGGTGATGGATCAGAGCCGATGGATAAGATACAAACGAGTGGTGTCTGTGGCTCCGATTCTTCCCAAGTTTTTTCCAAATCTAAGATGCATGCTTCGCCATACTCGGGTCCTAAAGAATCTATAAACACAGTGGCAAAATCGTTTTTTCTATGTACAGTTATCATATTTTTAATACTTAAATATGTTAATTTAAATTATAATGTACTAATTGAAGATAATATGTAGTTATAAATTATAATATATAATTATTATGCACTGTTTGTCTAATATTAATGAGAAAATAATTTCATAGTAACATATTTCCTTTAAAATAAAATTATAAAAAATTAATCCAATAAATTTACAGTATTGCATACCCATGATATATTTTCGAGACTGTGATAACGTTCTATCTGGACTCCATGACCTGACCAGCAAAAGTTTTCGAAACACATCAAGAGATTTATTATATCCACAAGGTATATCTTCCTCTTCCGGTTTTTCTTTTTCATACCAAATGCGCCATTCTTTCTCATTTTGTTTTATCTTAATAACTCAAGATTATATAATTAATAAATAATAACTAATAAAATTCATACTTACTTTACTTAAAAGATTTGAAAATACTGATAACTTGTTAAGTTCAACCAAATTTAACCAAGTTATATCCAATACCCATCGGAAAGGTTTTGGAGCAACTGCGTTTAAATCTAATGATGCACCACCTTAATACATAAATTATTATTATTTGTCATCTATATAATATATATATATATATATATATAAATATAAACATATATAAGTTAATGTTCGTATATTTGTCCATTAAAAACATGAATGCATTCGTAATTTAAATTATTCATCTGATCATTCTGATCACCATGAAACTCTGGGGAGTTTTGAGTGCACTACCGCGAAAGATTTTGGCATATTATTTATTTTCGTACGTAAATATACGCTAATGCATTTATTTTGTAAAAGTAGTTTTCTATTTATATAAAACTATTAGATTATTGATTTTAAAAACAATTCAATAATACAATTTGGGAAAATCTGAGTGTCTTTTTTCATGGAATTTTTATATGAACTCACGACCATATACGGGTATTTGTTAAAATTTGGGTAAAATAATGTTGACCGGACCAACTAGGGTCTTTACTAACCTTTCTGCTACGACTTTTTTAGGCCGCGAAAAAAACTAAAAACCAAAATAAACGTTAAGCGAAAAAAGCGCGGGCGCGTGATTGGATGCGGTGGGTTAGGAGCCGACAACGTCCAAAATATCAGTTAATGATGAAATAAGTTTAAAAAGTTTTATAAATGAGGTGTTATTTTTTATAGACAGTGAAGTGCACGGGGACAGATAGTTTGATTATAAAATATGGATTTTTATTTAAGCAGATAGTAATGTTTTAAGTTCACAATATTGGTTTTAAATTATTACCTTTTATAAATGTCATAAACTCTTCGTGTGTAATTTGATTTTTATGGCAATCAATTTTCATAGCCAACATCAACGTGAATAATGGCTTATGGCGTTCATACAGACTTCTCATCGTGAACATCCATACTTCATAAGTTAAATATTGTAAAATGTTTATAATGCGTTCTTCGGTTATGGAACTTTTTATTGATTTGTTTATAGAGTTATCAAATATCATTAAAAATTGTTTTAATGAATTTTGATACATAACGTTTACGTTGCTCATTTCAACTATCAAAAAGTACAATATTGACCCACGAGCAGCCACTGCTCTAAACTCTTCTCTGGCCTTCATGATTTTTATTTCAGTTTGTTCGGAAACTTGAAGTTTTGCATTTACAGCTTCGGCAGTGGCTTTGGTCTCTTGGAGTACACTAATTAAATCTTCATCATCTACCAATGAACCCTTAGTAAAAACGATAACTTTAATATTGTTACAGATTTATTTTTAAATTCCATAGTATATTACTTGAATTGAAGATAATTTATGCAGTAAATTGCTTTCAAATTCTTTCATTGAACGTTGATTTTGTATAACTGACTCAAATAGTGCCACACGTTCAGCTTCTAAATCTGATTTTTCCATTAGTATAACTCGACCTAAATAAATGTACATACATGATATAAAAATATGTCTTATTATTTACCTTTTATTTTTACCTAAAAGTTGATCTTCAAGACCTTGCATTGTGACTGTGAAATCTATAATTGAAGTTTTAGCACTAATTTCAGGTGAATATGCGGGATTGGGTAATTTGGTCGTTATATATAAAACAAATCCAGGCATTACATCTGTTTCTTTATCACCGACAACCACCTAATACATATTGTACATTTATACATAAAACACGGGTATGCGCGGTATGAGTATATATTTATTTTACTCGCCTTTTCAATTGAACCCGATTTAATGAAATTCTTTTCTAATACATTATCAATTACTGGATCAAGCTCTTCACTGACATCTTCTATTAATAATGGTCTTCCGAGAGATAAGCAATCCTCTAAATGTGTTCTAAAGTATTTATGATTCAATGAAGTGATTTGAAGTTCATTAGACGATTCTTTATTTTTAATCCACATTTTTCCTTGGTTTTGAGGATCAATGAGAAGTGGGTATGAACTAGATTTGGTTACAATAAGTGCATTTTGCACCGATAACTCATCATTAGGAAGACCTTGCAATGTCCACTCAGATACCTTAAACATTTATTATTTTTAATTTAGTAATATAACTTCTATACACATAAATAATATGTATTCGTACCATAGAATTGTCAATAAGCATATTTATTATATTGAGTTTTACTGTGAATGGTACTTTTTGTGTTGTTAAAATTTTCATCCAACTTTGTACTAAATTAGATCTAAATTCTTGATTATATGGCCCACAGTATGATAAAAATCCTGTTGCCAATAAAACGTCACCAACAAGTCTATATTAAAAAAAAAATAATAATATAAGAATTCAGAGTATTAAGAAGATTCATTAGATAAAATTAATATATTTGAAAGTAGTACCGTCCAAGTTGTTTCTTGAATTCTTTACTCTGCTGAGTCCATCTTATTTTTTCACCACCTAACCCATTAATTAAAGCAGTTGCTGAAGTCATTTTTCTCAGACAAACATTTGCTGCATCAGTAAGTCTTTGTTTTTCTTGAACAGCAGCATCATATTGACTTTTAACTTCATTTAACGCTACTTCTCTTTCATAAAGTTGAAGTTCAGCTCTAGACAAATCATCCATTGCAATAGTCAATCTAGCTTCTTGTAAAGTTAAATTGGCCTAAATAAACATTATACAATTTAAATGTACTTATAATATGCTTATATGTATAATAAGTTTAATACAAACCTTAAGAGGCAAAACTTCTTTATTTATACTGTGAAAGAATGCCATTGCTTTAGTCCATGATAACAATCCAGCAACATCACCACAGACCCTTTTTGCTGTATCCATATTGTAATCCTCCATATTAAAATACAGTTGCAATAGTTCTACCATTTCATTCGTGATTGTATCTTTTGGATAGTTTTGTAGTTGGAGTAAAAATGTTGTACTCGCCATCATCTATGAAATATAATATTAATAGAACCCATTAAAAATGAGTGGAAAGAATCTTTAAAAAAACCGAACAACTTAACATATATATAGGAAATAAAGAGATTCCAACATAAAATAATGAACTATTAAAGTATTAACTAACAACGGTTTAGATATTCTAAATAAAAGTGCTATACGAGATGATATTAATTATTGAGTTATCCTGTGAGGTTGATAATAGTGATTAATATTAAATGTCCTATTATATATTATAACTTATAAGTATTTTGTACCTCACTCTACTCAATATAACATTTAGAGGTACGCCTAATAAATTATTTCAATCAAATCTATCTTTCCAACTATATTTCAGTTATTATTTTATAATAGAACATTATTTTTCGTCGTATATTTAATAATCTAATAAAAACATTATTGTAGTTATGCAATATAAGACTAATTGATAAGCGTATTGTTTAATTATATTTTAAATACTAGATTCTATTAAAATAAATCTCCACGAGGCTAAATATTATTTAATATTAACAGATTACATTCCACATGTAAATAAACCAGAAAAAAATGTATTTTATTCTTTTTTTTATTAAGAAGGTCAGAAATATTATAGTTATAAAAGGGTTTTGAACCCCTTATATACGGGCTTGTACCATGTAGTTATTACTCATTACATTTAGTTGTTCCTGATAATCTATCATATTCTAAAAAATTAATTAATTAATTTTTTTTAATTCAATGCGTATACGTCTTATTTTTTATTTTTCTGCATACCGCCAAGAGATCATTACAAAAGTTATCAGTATTTTTTATTAAACCAACATATACAACTTGTCGAGAGAGCCGCGTTATAGTGTCTTTAAAGTAATGTGTTATAAGACAAGTCGTATAGTTAAAACACTTATAGAAATTCATTAAATGCTGAAATTGGTTTATGTCATGATATGTGTACACATTTATGTAAGGAATGACGTAATTTTTCTGTAAATTTTAAATAAGCCAATCTCTTTTTTTTTAAATAGTTTAGTGTGTTATGTAAATATAATCAAATTATTAAATATTATCAATAAGATTTTATATTTTATAAAATTAATCTAGAATTTTAGATTCATCTTCAGAAACGTTTGATCAATAAGAAATTATACAATTGTATTTTATTTTTATTTATTTTTCAAAACATTTACTTTTAAGGATTCTGGCCAAGATGGTTTAGGACATCTAACTGTTGTATCACTTATGACTGGATGCAGTTTGCGTTTGAATAATATTAAAACACAATCCATTATACGCATGATGAGATGTGGAGGTCTTCCAAGTTTACGAACGGTGGCTATATGTGCAGGCTTTATAGTGTTTAACGCTGATTCTGCTTCTTCAAGTGCTGGTCTAGCCGCTTCTAGTTTTTCTTCAGCAATAGCTTTTTCTTTTGCAATTGACTCTACTAAAGCTTCTGCTTTAACTTTTACTTTCATCACTTGATTTTTCACAATTTCTGCTTGTCTTGCACGATCCGTAACTTCAACTAACACCTATGAATAATTTTTATAAAAATATTGTTTTGAATTAATACCAAATATTATTTTGTAGTATATATTTATTTTCTCACAGTTTCTGCTTTCTGAGAAGCATTTGCTAATTCTTGTTCCATATCATCCAAGTCTTTTTTCAGCAATTCTACGGAAATAGAAGCCTCTTCTAGTTTTGCCAAACCTGTGTCCATGCGGTGAGCTCCTTCTCCTAATTCTTTTTGTTTTTGATGATAAATACTTTTGTATCCTCCAATAAAGTTTAAGTATGATTTTGGTGTGACATGAGTAGCTCTGCGAAATCGTTGATAATAATCACTTGAAGTATGATCAACTATATCTTGAATTGTGCCCATTGCACCAACTAATTCTTTTTTAACTTCAGCTGTACACTCAATATCAAAATCTACCAAAAAATGTTCCGCTACTTGGACGAGAGCATCTTTGGGCCATGGTTGGAACCAGTCTATGGTACATCCAGATACTAATGCTGGGAACCTAAGGGCTCGATTTCGGAACTTTTCTCCTACCTAATGCATAATATATGTATAATTAAAATTTATAATATGATATAGATTATACAAAAAATTACAGGTGAAAAACAAAACACAACATGAAGATTTTGACAAGTTCTTGTTAAAAAATAATCCATTATAATTTCATGGTTCAAAGTTCTTTTGGAGTTTTCCCGTTTCATAATAGGAGTTAATTCTGATATAATTTCAGATTGTTCATCTTTTGTAAATAAATTGGTAATTCCACCTAAAAATAAACATCATGTGTATATTTAAATGAGAAATTAAATTTTATTTATTGATAGTATTACCAGAAGATAGAATGTTATTTAAATACTCCAAGAAACCTTCTTCTTTAATATCCAAATCAGTAAAAATAAACGTTGTACCCTTTGCTTGAACACCACATGTTCTGTACAGCAGTTTGAGATCTTCCAAAAAATTTGTTATATTATAAGATCTATAAACAACAATTCATTAATACTTTTAATTTTAATATATTCTAACTAAAATTCAAATAACACATTTAATAATAGAATCATACCTAGTTAAAGCTATTTGAAATGTCTTATAACCAGCTATAAAAGAAGCCAGCCTTGTTAAAGATTGTTTACCAGAACCACCAACGCCTACTAACATTACATTTCCACGTGGGTGTCGTATAACTCTTGATATCTACGAAAAAAAATTAGATTTAGTAATTTTTATTTTAAAACAATTAAATACAACTGACTTTAACTAAATGAAGGATAGCATCAGGAAAAAATACTAAGTCCATTCCAATACCTCGAACCATTTCATTAAATTGAGATAAAAACATTTCTAATCGTTCTCTCAGTTGAGCTTCTTCCATAACAGGCTCGTATACCTTAGGAAGTTCCATGTCAGCTTCTTCACCTTCTTCTCCAGTCGGCTCTGGAGCATCTCTTAAACATTATTATACAATTATATGACTCCTCATGCTGTGTAAAAAAAAAGAATTTACCTCATGAAATCTACAAACGGGGGATCTGTATTCAGCATGGTTATATATTGAGTGCCCAAGCTAGATTCTACAACTTTGTTCAACTCTTGATCAAACCAACTTTTGTCAGACAACGATGTAAATCTATAACAATTTAATATTATAAAATCACGCAGTAAATTTTATAGTTGTCATTATCGTTTATTCCTTCAACGGTTGAAAAATTACTATAACTTCAAACAAACCTATCAGAGAATACTCTAGTAGTTTCATGCCTCCATAACATTATTAATATTTTTGCAGAATCTATAACAGTGCTTAACGTTCCAACCATTCCTTGCCAAATCCTTGACAAATCTCTTAAGCTAAAGACATAGTGAAATTTAGCTGGTGTTGGCAACAGAGTCATCTATAATGAAAAATTATTTTATTTTGTTGTTATTATCAAGAAAAAATAGTATAATTTTAATTCAAAATGTATTTATGTTCTAAAATTCTAATTCTGTTTTAAATCTCAAAAGTAAAATACATATACTGTTGTGTTTACCAATTTAGGGAACACTGATTTCTTGGCTGTAGTATAATGGAATAAAAAGATTTTTTACGAGCTAATGGTATATAAATACACATTTTCAGATAAATTTCAAATTTTTAACCCCAGTACTCGCATACACAATACGACTGCATTTTTTAAAATGGAAACCGGTGTTTTTGATACCAAATTCGGATAGAATGAATTTCTAATTCAAAAGTTATTTTGATTTATTAACCATGGGCCATGGCTCTAAAACCAAAATTGACTGAATAAAAGCTATTTAAATTTTAATAAATAATACATTTTTACGATTTTCTTAATAGAATATAATTATATACCCATATTATGTTAATCTTGTTTATAACACATGAAAGAAAAAATACGTAAAAACATTCAAAAAGTAACCAATAATAAATAATTATAAATGGTTTTATGCATTTTAATGAATTAAAAATTTGAAATTTATCTGAAAATGTATATTTATATACCACTAGCTCCTAAAAAACTTCGATTTATTCCAATATTATTCGGCCGAGAAGTTCAGTGTGTTTCGTGTGTAATTTGATGAATAGATGGTATAATGTACAATCCAATTATTAGACATTAGCACATGTTTTAAATTGATTTGCAATACTTGATCGAAAATAAAATTAACAAACTATTATGAAATTTCCAAAATTTGGAACTATGGGTAATTAAAAAAATTACCCTTGTGCTATGCCAAAGTTCTCTTGTTATAGGTGTTAGTTTTTTAACCAAATTTCGTATTTCTACTGAAAATCCTCGTTTTGCATTATAGTGCGTTTCACCAACTACTCGAAAAATCTTATCAATCGAAGCATCTGATGGCATAGTACAGTTGAATATACAAAATTGGCGTTTCAATCTAGATGGTATATCATTTCGTCCTCCGCCTGATGCCATAAAGTATAATACATAATTTAAAAATTTGTTGAGAAATAATTTACCAATTACTTTGTTATCTCACCAGGATGTACCATTGCACCGACAAATAGAATATCATTCAAAGTGTAGAATTCACCCGGTTTTTCTAAACTATAAAATCCTTTCATGTCCATGGTCTGTCGGACAATCTCGTTTGTAATTTGATCACCCCATTCGTTAACTTCTGGCAAATTTATGTCATCTATGAACACTGTCATTTTAAGACCCCCAGGTGGCCCAAATGTGTTTCCTAATCTTTTTTCTACATAACTTTCAATAGTTTTCTAAAATAATAAAATAAATTATTAATCACATTAAGTTGTATAATAACCATTTATAAATTTAAATTTAATTTACTTGAAACTGAAAGGGGCTAGTTGCAGATGAAAAATTAAAAGATCTATTTAAATAAAGCTCTGGTTTAGCAGATCTCATGTACGATTTCATCATAACAGTTTTGCCTGATCCCTGTTCTCCGATTAATAAAACTGGATGTTCTTGTGTAGCTATGATATTTATCAAATATGTGATACGAACACTTTCTAAAATAGGAACCAATACTTGACTGTAATCAGAACTTGATGATTCTGCTGGAGTTGCTGAAGACATAGCAACATTCCAGTGTTCCCACCCTCCTAATTTAACATGTATAAAATAGGTTTAAATTTAAGTTGAAAACATACAATATTACTATACCTTCTTCGGTTACAAAAAAATCAAATATTGTAGCATCAGGTTGATCATCTATTTTAGGAAGATCAAGGCTATGATTAAAATTTTCATTTAAATAACTATTGAATTTATGCCTATCTGATGTTTCCAATAAAGCTCCTAGTCCCCATACCAATGAAAAAGTATACAGACGTTGTAAATGTATTTTACTTGGCCTTAAAAAAAATAAAAATAAAAATATTACTTAATACAATTATCTATTAATGAAAGGTATTATACAGTAAATTGTCAGGTTTGAGATAGTGATTTTCCATTCCATCCACGCCATCACCTTCTTCCGAAGAATTAGTACCATCATCTTCGATTTCTTCGTCTTCTTCTTCATCTTCTCCTTTTCCTTCTTCTTCATCTGGTTTTTTAGGTATTAAACCTTGTAATAGCAGTAGCATCTAAATTTATATTTGACACTCTTATAAGCTATAATAAAAAAAAATCTAGAATGTTGTTAAAAAATACTTGTTGAATGGTATTGCACTGTAAGACTTTCATAGTCATGTTCAAATTTTGCGATGCCCATGTATATATATTTGAAAAAGTATTTTCAAACAATCGCCGAAATAGTTTTGATTCCCTTTTATTTCTTTTTTTAAGCCAAGCTGCCAGAACTGGATTCCAATCTAATCCGGATGAACTCATGTAAACCATACCATTACGTGATACGGTAGCTGGTGAAGCGTTGTCAATGTTATGGGGCTCAAATATGATTTTACAGCAAGGGGCCATGGGAAGCCTATCTCCATTAGCTAATGTCAATGTTTTATTATCGTCCAATACTGAATTCAAATTTTCGATCCATATACTGTCCACTGGTCCGTCAAGCACTAACCATACATGTTCTCCTTTTTTTAATTTCAGCGTTTTTCTCCATAGTGCAGAAAATATACCATCAGTCCAATCATTAGTGGCTACATCTAGACGTCCAAACATTTGTGCTGCAGTAATTGCTTTGGGGTTCATTCTCATTTCTCTAGATTTTGAAACAGTTTAATAAATATATAGACCATAGATATTATGTTTTACATTTTTTACCTATGATTTTCCCCACAAATTGTTAAAGATTTCATTAAAATCTGAATACAACAGGTTTTCCCAGATCCAGTAGGGCCAAGGGTCATTATTCCATGTCTAACTCTTTGTGTTTCGTACAACTAAAGATAAAAACAGATGGATATTAGATTTATATATATTTTTTTTTATTATTATTTTTTCAGCGTCAAAAACTTGGGTTATTACTTATTAACTTAATAACTAGGAAAAATAATTACATTACATTTTTATATTGAATTGTTTATATGACTTTTTTTTTAATGTATGTTATAATGAAAATTATAATAATTATATGATTATTACTTGTATCAATTTTAAAACCCAAGGTGAATGATATATTAAACCATCCGCTTCCACTTGGCTTTCAATTGCTTCTTCTAATTCGGGATATGCCGTTTTTTCTAATATCTGATTCGGAAATAAATCAGTGACTAATGACAAGAAAAGTGGTTCATCTTCATCTATTGAATTCACAAATTGGAAGGTTTTAAAAACCGCGAACAACAATCGAATATACATTAAAATAATAATAAATTACCTATTAGTTTTGATAAATTCATATCACGCAATACTCTCATAACAATCGTACTTTCTGAATCTTTACTATTTACTCGCTTCGCAGCACCCAGAGTTCTTAATACTGACAAAATATTTCGCAGCCCAAAATCGTAATGGACTTGTTTTGTTAATTGTTCTTCGCACAGTTTGTATAATGTATAAAATTTACGAGCAAGCGTAATGTTTTCTAAAAATCCACAGCTGGCTAATTTAACCCTGATAATGATTTGTCTATCTGGAACCATCATAGCCACTGTGCGGAACTGAATTTTTAAATTTTCTGGCAGTTCTTTGCGGCCAGCATAACCGGGATTCTAAAAAATAAAATAAATATAAATATAAATAAAGTATAAACTACACTAGTTATGTTAAAAACATACCATCGTAATAAATATGCCAAATTCAGGACAAAGGTCTATCAGATCTCCATCAGTAAATGTAAACTGTTTTTTCTTTTCTTTTTTTGCTGACAACACAACTGCTATTTGTTGTGCTGCTACTGACAAAACAGGAAGTTCAATACGGTTAAACTCATCAAAACACCCCCATGTTCCCGATTGTGCTAAGCCTTTATAAATTCTACCCAAGCCTCGATAGTCCATTTGATCAGAGCAATTAAAAACCACCACATATTTTGCCAAAGTTTTTGCCATGTCTTTAACTGTTTCTGTTTTTCCAGTACCAGCTGGTCCACATGGTGAACTGCCCATACTCATCGCTAATGCTTGAGCAAGTGTAATATAACACCTACGTATAGAATTATAAAAATAATTAATTAGATAATTTACATCTGTACATGTATTAATAACATATAATACTTACCTATCTGTAAGCGGGGTGATTACTAAACGTTCTGTACATCCTAAATACTCATTTTGATAATTAAAATTGACATCAGTTATAGAAATCCAAGTCTTATCCAAATCCTCTTTAAAATAGAATCGGCATTGTTTCAACCACTCAAAGTCGTTAACAGAACGTACATTGAGACGACACTAGGTGACAACACAAATTATTATTAAGAGTTATAAATCTTCAATAATTATAGCACACAAGAAATTGTTTAAGATCTTTTTTGAAATAACGATGGTTCTAAATATAGTTATGATTTGTTGCAATTTAAGTATATCAAAAATACCTACCTTTTCTACTTAGATTTTTAGATTTCGAGTTGAACAATTTTTTTCGAAAAAATGTTCAACATTGAGTATGGTAAATCATTGTTTTTTAGAAAAATGAATCATGTTAGCGGGTAAGGGTAAACGGGATTATATAAATAATAGGTACCAATTTTTAGGAAAATTGTTTTTTTAATAGGTAATTCAAAAATGAATAGTCGTTTAAATTATCTGAAAATTTCACCAAATATTATATAATAATTAGCACATTAATTTAAACAGAATATAATTTTCAAAATATTTTGGCTCTTTTTAAGCAATTTATAGACTTTTTTAGTTTTCAACTTTGATTTACTCCGATAAATTTTTTTTTTACTAGAACTTAAAAATGTTATCATGAATCATCAGAAGTTCTTATTACATTAAAAAAAAAATATAGAAATCATATGGTTAAATGTCAACAGTAATATAAGGTATGTGATGGTTTCTTCTAAAATTACTAATATCCTTAGAAATAGAGGCTGTATATTTAAAGGGGCTTGGGAACAATATATATATTATATATATCAAATATAATATGGATAAGCATTATCATAGTATTATTATATACCAAAATATCGAAAATATCTCTCTGATGAACGTGTATAGTAATTAATGTTTCAAACTTGATTCTTTCAATACGCGTCAAATCTCTAGTCGTTTGATCGATCAACGTATTAAGTAATTCTAAAAATCGATTATTGGTGTCGTGCATCTGCTTTCTATCCGTCCTTGCGTGTATTAATGCTACCTCGGAATCTCGGGTCCAAATCATTTGAATTCCCAATATTCCAATCTGTTACACAGTGTATTAAAAATGTATAAAAACAAAGACATTAACGGTTGTCGTTTTAATTCAATTAAAATTCATATAATTAAATTTATATAGTTTATATTACCTGAGCCGGCATTTTTTCCAAGAATGCTAATAAAATAAAATTATTATCGTTTATCTGATGATTTGATGATCGAATAATTGAATGAATTGTTTGCTGAGATGTCTGCAATAAGCTAGTTAACCAAGTCTCTACACTGCCTTCGGCTCTAACAGCTCTCTCAAGTGGTATAGTTTCTCCTTCTGTTGAAATTATGGCTGTCATTTTATTATATTCAATTTCATGGAATTTTACAGCTTTAGTGTTATCGAATATCGATAATAAATGATTTTGAATTGTATGTGAATCAGAAGCTTGTCCTAAGATCTCTAATAAAGCAGGATCCGAAACAAAAAAGAATCTAGGAAACATTGTTCGTTTTCTTTCTAAATAACTGTAATAATCAATAAAATATAATTTTAATATTTTCGCTATTTAATTACTATACAATTTTAAAAGTTTACCCGCTCAAAGATTTTTGACACAACTCTAGTTGTTCTTGTAAATGAGGGAGAAGTTGTTTTAACATGTCATCTCCGACACAACAAATAACTACACTTGGTGTTTCATGTGCACGTTGCATAATTTTTTGCCATGACTTGTCAATTTTACTAAATCTAATCCAAAAATACATCATAAATGTCATAAGTTATTATATTTTGAATAATGACATTTTTTTTAAATATTATATAACCTCTTTGCTTCTTTTGGAAGTTGTTTGGCTATATCACCACCAACAAATACTGCTTCCAAGTACACCCACATATTTTGAACTAATAGCCAACGCTCCAAAATTTCATTTGTATTGGATAAATCATATACCCATTGTTGTATTTGTTTTCGGAATGGTGCGTTATACCTAAATTGTTGAATTATAATAAAACACGATTCGTAAAGAAAAATGTTGTTTTTACCTATTTGACATTAATGACCCTAAAATCATTAAGCTATCTTCCAATTGACCAATAGTTTCTGCTGTCGTGTCGCCCCGAAGTAATAATTCTCCTCGATTATTAAATGTCAAAAAAGTTAACTCTTGTACAGACCATTCGTTAGTGACTTGTCTGAGTTTCGCTTCGATATCTTTCTCTTTCATGGCTGATATACATATGTCTTCTATATCCTCTTTATGTTTTAATAAAGGTGCTTCTAGAATATTTTTTAAACAAAATCCTTCACTTTCTAATTCAAAATTGTAACCAGTGATTTGCATTATTCTCTGCCAATGTCTTTGCTTCATAGCTTTATTTGCCATAAGTTCTAACAAGGGACACATATCATTAAAATCGTCAATTGTTCTTTTTAATGCATGAAAAGCAGGCCATTCTTTTAACCCTTTGGGTAATTTACGACATCTGTTTTGGAATTCCATTAATTCATTATTTATCTGCTCTATATTGACATCTCCCCAAGGAATATCATAGTAACTGCTAACTCGGTCTATCACATCGTTATAGAGTTTGTACAGTTTTTGTAGAAGATTCAGTTCTTTGCGTATTTGAACTAGCTCGGGATATTCTGTAGTTTCTAAACCAAACAATTCTTCCCCGCTTTGATAAGATTGTAGGCGACGCCACATACCGTCAAAACGATTCTATAAGATTAATTGTCATTATGTTAATATTTTAAAATAAACTATTAACTCATAATAATAATAATAATTTGCAAATAAACAAATATATTTACTTGAAACATGATTAGTCTATCTGAAGCTTCTCTTGGTGAAAGACCCGGCATCATTGGTCCTAGTGTTCTGTATTCGTGACAATACTGTACACAGTCTAATTTAAAATGTTTTAGATTCTCAGCTAATTCTGTTTGAAGTTGAGGTTGGGAATCTAATAAATATATATTCATATCCATAGCACGTGTTAACACTCTTTGCCAACAATACCTAACGTTATCAACCAACTCTAAATCTTCTCTATCTACCGGTAAATCATAACGTGTTAATACATTAAATGCTTCCTCGATCGGTTCTATTTTAAGGTCCATGTCAACTTCATTTTCTCTTATTTTTTTTAATGTTTCTATGACCATTCTAATATCATCTAAATCTCTAATTGGTCGTTCTAACTTTCTTTCCATTTCATTCATCACGGCATATACGTAATCCATTTCACGGTGGTATTTTTTGCGTAGCAACTGACCGATTCGACGATTGCATGATTTAACTTCAATGGTTAGGCCATATTTTAATTTTTCTGAAACATTATTATTATAACTTGAACAATTAATACAATACTGTTAAATTTATACTCACCAACAGATACTAAGACACAAGATCCAAATTCATAAGTATCTGGCTTTATATTTAAACGTTCTAAGAGTTCATGATGTTTTTGAAGGTATGCTTCCGAATCCAAAAGTGAAACCGTTGATAAGTCTCGTCTCTCTGATAAGTCATTATTCCACAAAATCTTATATGGCACCCAAAGTTTCAAAAATTCGAATAGCATCTAAAAATATGAATTAAAATTTGTAATGAAATAATACGGCCAATATGAAATATAAATCAATGTTACTGGTTTTAACGGTTGCACGCATGTAGAAAGTAACGAAAGTGCCTTGACGATTTCTTTGTTTTCAGTAACGTGTGAATAGAAATTTCTATGCATTACTGGGAATGGCGGTTTTCTCTCGGATGCTAATTTATATAACCTTCGACGTTTGGCTCTTGCATCTTCTATAGTGGGCACGGTTGCTGGTACACTCTGTTCCATATCAGAAATAACAACTTTAGAAAAAAATTTTTCTCTACGCTCGCTGCAGTCTTTCTTTAACTGATTCCAGTGTTTTCCTGCTAACACCTGCCGGAATAAAAACAAACGAGACGCGCACACGAAGACAAACACGTGGACAACACAAAACAATACCAAATATTTTACCCCAAGTAAATTACATGTCTTCGTTGTGATGCTCGTGTTTTATTATTTTCTATACAATCCTTATTACCTTTGTTTTTTTATTACCAGACCACTGTCCGACTCCTTTGGATACTCCTACCATAATTTTTCCCGCTTGGATCATCAACTCTTGTAATTCATTTATACTTGGTCTAATCACAATCGAAGGAATCATTAGTATTGCGTGCACTTCAAAAATAGGATTTTCATCTGGATAAAATATTATTCTTTAGATTAATAAATCGTTATCTGTATAAATAAAATAGAACATCGTTATTTCATAGGCTTACTAGATTCTTGAGAAAACTTTTTTCTTAATGCATCAATCGACTGCCTTGTTATTTTAATAAGCACATCTATAACTTTGCGACTATAATATCGTCTCATTTCTCTAACAGCACTATTTGCAAGGGTATAAATAGTTGGAGGCAACTCATACGCTGCCAAGACAAATGGATTATTAAAAAATTCACATACAGTACTCCAGTCTGTTTGAGTTTCATTTGACTTTCCTTCTTGCTTAACAATTTCTACATCTACTTTATCTATAATAATCATACACAATCAATACCATTTAAATACCTATATTATTATTTTTTACCTGTCTTAACTTTAAGACTTGGTTCTTGTTCTAATTTAGGAATAGTAACGCTTTCATTAGCCTTTTGAACAAGATATAATATTTCTTCAACTGCTTCTTCTACTAGAATACTTTTTCGATTCAGTTCCTATTAGGTTATACCGTTATAGTTGAATAAATTCATTTTTCTATAAAAACACACTTATCACAAACCAAAGATGCTTGACGACACGTTTCGTCTATTTTATCTAAGAATTCATCAGCGGTCCAAGTAGATCCATCTTCGGGAAAAGTATGAAGTGTAATTGACTGCATTGAAGAGAGTACCTGGAGTATTCTATTATTATAAACATCATGGATTCTAAAATGAAGATTTAAAAGAAATAATTTAAACATAATTTAATACAATCCACATTTTCTTTAAACTACCTGGTTACTAAAACTTGAAATTTATCTATGGCGGAGTTGGTTTTTTCAACAAAATGTCTCCATTCAGGATCTGTCCAATCAATTTTTTGCAAGCCAGGCGTTAAAAGGTCCAAAAGCCATACAAGCTGAGTGACAAAAAGAGGTCTTACATCAAGGTTAATGCTGCTTGCAACTTTTCTCATTTTATTCAACATACACTGTTTAGTATAATAAAACAATATCAATTAGTATAATATAAAACAATTGTTACTCTACTTTTCTTTGTTATATGTACTTGTAATGTGTCACAAACTAGTGTAAAGTGATCTTTTCTAAAAAATAAAGCCTTGGTGACTATAGGAACTTTTAGTTCCATTTTTAACATACAACTTGACTCTAGTATAAGTAGATTCAATCTTGGATCGAAGTTAACATAAACCATATTATTAGTATTCTTAAACTTTAATAGTGGTTGAACTAAACAGTATTCTATAACTTTAACCTACAAATAGATTTAAGATAATAAGAATATGAGAAGTGTTAGTAAATGATATAATGTAATATTTACATTATGGTTCATCCAAATATTTTTAATTTCTTCTTCGTAGTTAAACAAAGCTACACACATAGTGGCAAATTTTTTTTGTACTTCTGTCATTTCTGGCATTACTTTTAACACTGGATGATCGGTTGCTTCATCCATTAAATAACTTAAACGTTGTCGTAAAGACCTGACCCAGACAATACGACCTAATACAAATCCGTATAATGATATATGTATAACTTTATATTTATTTTTGAATATTACATTGTTTAGTAACATATAAAATGTTACCTGATAGTGGTGGAAAATTCTTAGGAACAGGAGGATTGTTCCTTCGTTTTTTAAATAATTTTAATGTCCTATCTATTTGACTTTCACAATATTTCAGTACTCTACTATATTTTATATCCATTCGTGTCACTGGTATTTTTGTAGCGATCTATTTTAACCAGATGATTAATTATTACTTTTCAAACCAATAAATAATATTAAGTATCTACTTTTTCAAATTTATCAAGGAATTTTATTCCTTGACCTGTTTCCCAGACAGAATTAAAATTAGTTTCTATCGTGAATGCTAATTCATCTTTCAAAGTTTGGACCATAACGAATAATGTTGTATAATCGTGATCAAATTCTTTATTTTTTTGATCTAAATAATCATAACTTTTGTTCATCACTACTAATTTGGCTTCTTCAAAAGTCCGCACTGCATTGTCTAACGCTATAATTAAATTATTTATAATTAGCTTGTTATTTATAATGGTTAAAGTAATATTATCATCATTCGTCATACCATCCCCGAACATCAAACCCTCCATTCTTCGTTCAAACAGTCCATTATAATCGTCAATTGTATCGAAAACTGTTAAAATTTTGATTAATCTATCACAAAACGCATCGAATTTGCCAAATACGTAATTTTCAGAAAAACTAAATTGTCTCCCTGCTCCGTGGTGATGTTTCACTCTTTCGTAAGTGTTATGGTATAATTTGTTTAATGTAATGCATTCATTCAACTTAGTCGTCAGAGTCGCTCTATCTTGAGACCATATAGTGTCTTTATTTCTATTGGTAATGTGAAGTTTACAGCTTTCTATCATTTGGTTTGTAATCTAGGTTTGGTAAATAAAACATGTATTTATACTAAACTTTTATTTTATGGATTAGAAGACATTTACTTTAACCATAAGAGATGATATCTTTTCTGTAGTATTATAGAACATTGACACATCGTGAATAAGACGTACTGTTTGAAGCATACGAACTAATGAGTTTCTCATTTTAACTGGATTATCAAGGTACAGCGAATGACAGCATTTTTCCAATGCTTGGATGTATTTTGAGTTATCTTTCGCTTCATTATAGCACAGTGTCAAATGATTATCTGTACGTCTCCATCGGTCAACCATTCGAGAACGCGAGAGTTGTAAGCAACAAATGGTCATGATTACCTAAATAAAAATATTTACTAATAAAACTTAGTGGTTAGGGTAGTAATTTTGATAATAATATGGAATAAATAAATAAATGCAATTAATAATTGCATACCTCTTCCCAACTGAGATTAGCAGCAATTTGTGAAAATTGTGCTCCGCGTTTTTTCCAAAACTCCAATTCATCTTGCGGGCCACTAGTATCACTTTCGTACTTCAACTTCTCATCTTCTAACAATATCTAATGCCAAATTACAATTAATATCATTTTTTAAATACTCGTATAAATTTACTTCTCGTATTTTTCGTATCCAATTTGTTACACGTTTCTCTAAAATCAGTATTTCATCCCTATTTGTGGCAAGATGTTTGGCCTCCCTGTAGGAAGGCACTTTTGATATTAAACTCATACTATCAGCAAAGATATTTGGCTGATCGCAAACTTCTTCACATACTAAAAATCAAAAAAAATATGAAGTCAAATGAAAAATATTAAATGAAGTAATATCTTAAGGATTTAAAATTAATAAAAAAAAAATTTACTAGTATAAAAATACTTAATTCATTTAAATAATGATTTATAAAATCAAGTAAATAATATAATATATATATATTTATATAAACATAATATATAAATGTATATAAAAATGTTCACTTAATAGTATAAATGTAATTAATTTGGTATCATTATAGATATGATGAGTCATACAATTATTTAAACAATATTATTATAATGTAATAAACTACTTAAAATATTATATTAGACTATTTTATTATCATCCTATAGAAAATTTAATTGATTAAAAATTAAAAATAGTCATGCTTAAAAATATTGAAAATTTTAATAAATAATAAAAACGATCATATAAATATTTAGTAAAAATTTCATGTATGTTAACAACTCTTTTTTTTTTAATAACAAAATATCAAAAACTGTTTATAAAGAAATAATTATTTTAAGGGCGAATATCCAATGTTGTAAAAATTAATAATATTAAATTATTAACAAATATAAACATTTAAACAAATATTGTGACTATTAATTTTCAATATTTTTCAACTAAGAAATTAACAACCTACAAACTTCGTATTAAATTTTCATTCAGTAAATAATTTTTAATCAACATTTATACACACACGAAAACAGTAATAAGTAATAACTAACATTTAAATTTTGTATAACAAATTGGTTTTAATTACAAAAATTATATTCGTGCCCATTTCCTATAAAAATAAATTTTTATTTAATGTACATAACGGATCACTACTAATAAGTTGTGTCTCAAGCATGGAATAAATGTGTCTATCATTTATGTTCAGATTGCACGAACTGTATCTGATAGAATTTTTTGTGTTATACAAATTGTGTCCTGATGAAAAAAAAAGTAAGCAAACTTACACAACTTGTGTACCAATAAACTCAAATCGCGAAAATTCTTCATTATAATATTATATGTCATACATTTTATTTATTGTTTAAAAATGAATGTTATTTTGTAATATTTGTAATAAACATAAATTAAAAATAAAAATAATTACACAATAACGCACAAGACAACAATTAAAATTAAATTGTTTTTATTAATTCAAATCATAATATTATAGATTCACATATAATATTTCACACAGAAATAAAATATTATGTGGTTTCGTTATATTTAAAAATTATTATGATTAATATAAATTAAGGGTGAAAAAATATAAATAAATACGTAATGGCAACAATTGAAAAATTATATAAATTAAAATATTTTTAATAATTGAATTTTTATCAAAACACAATTTGTGTGCCTTTTGACATATTGCAATTTGAGACATAATTCGTACCTATACTAATATCAAATATGCAGTTATAATATATCTATTTAAAAATATTAATTTAATATCGTATATTGATCTCAATATGCATACATGTTTTTGTGCTGTTTTACTTTTTCCGGAAAAAATTAAAATGTTTATTATTAAAATATCATTATAAATTATACCTTTCAAACAGCTGCAGAACGATCTTAGCTCAGGGAGCAATTGGCTTTTGATCAACGGGCAGTCTGGTTGATCGTCAGAAGGTTCGTCGGCTGTTTGTGGTATGGCTAATGCTGGTATGAACACATATTCAATGATTTTGGCAATGCTCTTGACCAATCCTTTTTTTTCCGCGTCCAGAGTTCCACAGATCAAATCTTTGTGAAAACCTTCTTCTGGCAACTGTTTGGTGGTATTAAGACGGATGATGTAAATGCAAATTCCTGTCAACCCGACTTCCCAACCATCTGTGAGGAAGAGTTTCTTTTTTTTGGGCTTTGACATTATGCTGAGTCTTCGTTGAAGGTTTCTGCTGCTATTATTGGGCTTTAACTGAACCTGAATATGACAGCAAAACTAGTATCAGGTTAATAGTGAAGTTTTAACCTATGTTGTAATTGTAAAAAAAAAAAAATCATGAATATATGAAAAATAATACGTAAATATACGTTAGTGATGGACAAACTCTCACCAGGAATGTTTTACATAAAACTGAATACTTTGTAAAACTCTTTATTTTAACCTCGATTTTTATTACAAAATTTACACGCTATTTACAATTAATAAATTAATTATTATATATATATAAAACAATTAAATATTTTGTATTTCTTAAAATCATGAAAATGTACAAATTATCTTTAGTTAAAAATTCATAACATTTTTTAATATTTATATTTTAAATTTTAAAATTGAATGGAAGGATATAATATAGAACATATTACTTACAAGAATTTCAAAAAAATATGGAGTATAATTTCACAAATATTTTTATGAACGTTTCAAGTTAAAATATTGATGAAATTGGATAGGTATTCTCGCGTACAACAATGATTCCAATAATTTTAATTTGACGTTCAAAAACTTAAAACATTCTACTATTACCTTTATAAATTATGATTTATTACTCAATGAAATTTTCTATATTTTTAAACTAAATTAACTATTTATTATAGTAAATTTGATATTTTCAGCATATTTAATTTAATCTACTGTATTACTATTAGGAAAATAAATTATTCTAATATAAAATATATCATAAAAACATAAAATGTACTTCTAGTTATATTAGTTATACCTTATACACGCTGATAAACCTCTGCTTAGAACCGTCTTTCGTATTCAATTGGCGAATTATAATTTAACAAATCCATTAATCCATTACAGTGACCAACTCAATGATAAGTTACAACTCAACATGTAGTCCTATACTCCTATTGTGTATTTATCGGATTTCCTAGTTGCCGTTTTATTTTTAGTTTATGATGATTATTACTTATTAGTAATAAATTTTATTACGCAGGTAATGTATAATGTCAAATGTTTTTGAAAATCATATTTTGTTTTGCTTTCTTTAAATGCTTTGGATGTATACATATACAAAATTTACATCATCGTACTTTTCAGACACATTTTTTTTAGGTTAATTATTTTTTGATATGTCAAAAAATATTCCTTAGCTGGAAATATTATTTCAGTCAATAATATTTATTTATTTATTTGTTCATTTTGACGAGCAAGATGATCAATAAAAAGTGAATATAGTTTATTTTCGTAGGTATTTGTATAGTAAATACGTATTTTTGTAGACATTCCTAGGAAAAATAAGTTATAAGATTTTTGTATGCGTTAATGAAAAAATAGAGCACCTATATATAATCGTTATACCTACGTGATGAATATACCCTAAAGCCTACACTTCACAATTTTAACTGTGAAGTTGCTGCACTTAGGTATTATTTCAAATTGTCTATACTCTATATAGTCTATTATACGCCTTCATAAATATAATTAAATTAATTGATAAATTTAGTATGTACGAGTATTCTGTACAAATTAAAAAAAAATCCGGCATTTTTTTTAGTTTTTAAAATTATGCAAATTGGTTTTTAAATAAATATTATGTGATGAATAAATTAATATTAAATTGCGATTCGTGATATTTAATCATTATGCGTATTATATTACCGCCATTTCGAACGATTCGGTATCTTCGACTTCAACATCTTGATAGAACCACATTAGTTTAGATCTACCGTGTGGCAGGAATAACTCGTTGATCTGATCCAACTTAAATATAAGTTTAAAGAAAAATTGTTAAACGAATTTAATTTGTTGACAGTTGCACGCAGTCTGTATTTAAATAACATATTTATATACCATGTTGGATTCGAACACATAATCCATGACGGAATTTCTCGGTAGACCAGTGTGGTCAATGAGTAATTGGAACGTGAACTCCAGACGAGGGTCCATTTCCCCCCGTCTGGCTTTTCGCTCGCATTCTTCTCGGCGTCTCTAAAAAATACAAAAATCGGAGAATTTTATATTTGATAGGAATAAATTGCTGTAATTGTGTTTATCGATACCAATGAATGATTAATATAAATTAATTCATAGTTTGCTTCAAATTTAACTCTAAAGACTTTTACATAAGTACCTATAATAAATACGCGCTGAATAAATTTAATAATAGTACATTTTTTTTTAAAATTATTTCTGTTAAATACCCCCAACATGATCTCACTGGATTCTAATAAATTGGTATCAACATTTCGCAAATTTTATGTAACTCGTTAACAAGTAAAATAATTCGTTTTCTAATTTGTCCCTAAGTCTAAATGTTTATACATACGATTGTCTAAGTTTCATTAAGTAACAATATATTGGAATTAAAATTTTATTAAGACTCACTTGCAGCGCTTCGTTTAATGGCAATGACGTAAAGTCTATGTCTTGTTCTTTTGATTCGGGATCGTCCTCGGGATTCGGTAAAAGCATTTCAAATGATAATTTTTAACCTCACTAATATTATACAATAAATATTATTTTTGTCGTATATAATATGTAACTGCAGGTATATCTATGTTAATATATTGTATTCGCGTACAGAAACTATCGGAATCGGACGTACAGTGGCACGGAGTCGTAAGTAAATACTAAACATGATATATTGTATGCAGCTATGTAGGCGTATAACAGAGCGCGTATCGTGACGAAAAACCGAGAATAAATAATATGATATCGATGATAAATGATGCATATACGATAATATATGTATCATTGCACGCTTGATATCCATCGGATAACTGAACAACTTCTTGTTCCAAAAATAATATGACGTGTGTGGTTTATATTAAATGCATATATATGCATATCAATAGGTATAGTATTTAGGTTTGCCAGTTATAATACATACTTATATAAAAACTAGACTATTAAATTATGTATATACAGTTTTCGTATTGTTTATATCGTAAATGCAGTGACTTAAATGAAAAAAAAATTCCCATAATTTATTTTCCTAACCGGCACGCGAATTTCCGTGTGTGCACACTTGGAATATCTGTGTGACGTTTTACGACGACGACAGTGAATAATTTGCTTGCCGTTGTAAAAATGGCTACATACAGGGTGATTCACCAAACATATACACCTCCAGTTTTTTTCTGCAATAACAAACTTATTCAAAATATAACTTTTGTAATATTTTTAATACCTATAAACATCATATTTTCAAATTATTGAGGTTTTCTATACTAAACTTAAGGAAAGTGCTTAATATTGATGATACAAACTTCTGTTTTTCAAAAGAGAACCCCCTCTTTTCTACTGTAAATGATAAAGAGAATAATTTTCTATACATTTCATTGTACCTTATTCAAAATTCAAACGAATAGTTTCGCATTTGTTAAAATGTGTATAACAAAGACAATAGTTTTTAAAAATGGTTTTACAAAAATATAAATTTAATTTAATAATCTTTATCCAGTATAAAATAATCCACTTCAGTGTTTCACTCAATCTACCACCTCTTTGTGTCCCTCATGTCGACACAAACTATTAAAATATTTAGCTAACAATAAACCCCGCTGTCGAACGCCAATACATATTTTAGTTAAACATTTTTTTTCCTATTTAATTGTTGTATAATTTACTTAATTATACATGTGTCTACTTAGTTAACTTTATAATTTGCTATCAAACCACATCATTAAAAAAAAAAAGCCTAGCCCGTTAAATAAATAAATTTTTACCACCTGACCTAACCTAACCTAACCCTCACATCACCCTAATCTATCATCAATCATCCTATATCAGTTTACAAAAATAAATAACCCGAAAACTACTCATTTGAATTTGGATTTTGAATTTTGATACATCAACATTTTCAGAAATATTATGTGCTAGACAATGTACAGTAGAAAGGTAGGTTTCCATTTGATAAATAAAAGTTTATAATTTATATCATCATAGAACCCTTCTTAAGTATTACAAAAAAAGATTGCATTATTTAATATAAAAACGAGCGAACATGGTTGGTGAATTACCTTATTGTATATATAAATTCATATAGATACAACCGATACCGAATACAATAATATACGGGTTTATTGCACGTATATTATAGATAACCTAAATATAATATAAGTAATAGATATCAAACTTTATAAACGTAAATCATCATCTTATAGGTACAATATACGCGTATATCGTGTATACGTAAAACAGTCAAACAGATTTATTTTATGTATCATGAGTATTATATATCGTCGTTATTATTACTATTATGTCAATACACATTTATATTACAATAACATAATATAGATATTTTATTATAGTTACAGCAAGTAAAACGGTATAAGACCGAAACCGAAGTTTGGAGTCATATATTATTATTGTGTTGAAATAATATTGTACGATCGATGTATACGCGCAGTGCGGCATCAATTCGTTTTTAAATGGCTTGAGTTAAACAAGTTGTATGCTCCCATAATCACCTACTCTAAAAATATGTTACCATGTATTATAAAAGCATACATAATAAGATAATACGAATTTGACTTTTTTTTAAAAATTAAATTATAGAAAACGCAGATCACTCAGTTTGAATATAAGGTAATTGCACTGCTATACAGGACACTATACACTTATTATTCGATAAAAATACTCTGGTGTATTTACCGCACATGGTGTTCGAAATCAACGGATTTAGATATACGTGTGTAGTGTGGACGTGTATATAGTACTGACCTGTGCGTCGGAGTTTAACCTTTTGACTTTTATTCGACGCCTTTTAACGCGGTTGAAAGGCGCTGCCATTGACGCCATTGACGTGTGTGTGTGAAATCGAACAAAATCCGTATTATATACTACTATACAGTATTATTTTATTATGGGTTATAACTTATAACATTCGTCAACCGTACACAATACGTATACGGTATACAGTTTAAACGCAGATCCATTACCTATATTACGCGCGGTAAGATCGGAAGAATGATTAACGATTTATATAACTGTATAACAATAGGTAGCTGAGTATACACGATGCGCTATATTGTATGAACACCTGAAAAATAGTGGTTCACCTTTCACCCCGTCCTGCTGTTGCGAAGGTGTTTTACCGATCACTCTTACTTCATGGTATCATCTAGTTCCCATGACGACATTCACGCAACGAATTAAAGTGTTAATCTATTATATTATTGACTTTTATCACTGGAACACGAATTAAAAGGTTTTTGGTTTACATAAAACTATATTGTTTATCGTAATATCTATTATTAATTATTATATTATAGTATTATACCTATTATATTAGAATATAAGTACAGATAAACTTTCTGAATTTTTTTTTGTTTCAAATTCTTTTGAAACAATGCGTTGCCAGTTTGTCACACGTGATTATTATGTTTTATATACTACCTTATTTCTTTTGCCATTTCTTGAAAGTTTGATGTGACTTAAACGTTACTCGTTATTCGTGCAGTTACTCAATAAAAGCCAAAAGAGAATAATATATATAAGTATATAACCAGATAACCTACACACATAATATAAACAATAATAGTACCTATATATAGAGAGATATTTAATTGTTTGAGTGTCAACTAAAAAGATATTAGCTTAATTTTGGATTAATTATATTTAAATTAAGTTAATTTGTACATTTATTTTTAAGTGATAATTTTTTTTTTTTGAAAATTTCAAATCATCTGATTATTATTTATTTCTTACACATTTTTTAAAATGTGGAATTTGTTTCACCATAGTGACCTCTGTCAGTACAATTTTTACGTTTCTCATTTGAAAAAAAAATATAAAGAATTTGAAAATATGGTCTTTTAATTTTTAAATACAATATTTAAAAATTCTAAAAATCCTATATTTAGAATAAATGCATTATTGAAAATAAAAGGGTTGCGTAGTGGAACATTCTCATTGAATCAACTTGTATTGTTTCATATACATATACAACATACTCAGTCAACAACTGTAAAAACTTAAAATCGGTTGGTCACCCGAGACTTTTATTCAAGTGGCGCATGATAATGGAGACTGTCACATTATTGTCACTTTTAATATTATCTTAAAATTAGTACATTTTTAAGAATTGAAATACTATGGTATACGAGATATTTTCAACTTGGCCTAAAGCTATGGATTACTTAATAGCTTAATGTTTATTTAAATCTACTCATTTACTATTATTATGATTCACTAGTCACTTGAATTTTAATTAAATATGATCATAACATGAGTTCATCTCGCAAAAAAGGTAATATAAATATTTACGTGTAAAAAAAATATTGAAAAATTCGAAATTTTTTTCGAAAACAATTTCTAAAAAATATCCGTCAGTGTTACCTACCTATTTTATTTACAGGACGGGTGTCAAGACACGACTAGACACCGTAATTGGTTTGACGAAAAGAGCTAATGAAAGTATCGTGTTAGCGGAAAAAAATGAAGAACACGACATTAGCGATGATTTTCAATGGAAAAAAGATAGGTAACATTATAGTTGTAATATATTAACATTTTATAAAACGGTATTGATGATTAAGTTAAAACATTATTATGTGTTTATTGACGATAACGATGATGTTGTTTGCACATAGTTATGAAAAGAAAAAAGATTTTATTGTCACGCCTGCACCGAAAGTTTAATTTTCCATGGCGGTCGAAGCATTATTGGAAAATTACTTTTTTCCGTCTGATGGGTAGACATATTATTATTTTTATCAGATTTAAATGATACGTATCGATACATTTTGTTTATACTTTATAGTCTATCAAAACAAATACTGACCGCTGGTTACTTCCGTGCTGTTCAAATAGTTTGTGTAGATACCGAGAACAGTATTCATTATGGATTATAATAATTTATAGTATTATCGATAAAGAAGGTTTCAGAAAGCGGCTTATAGCCGCAATTTCAATAACTCACTTCACTTCTCATCATAATTGCCACAATACTGTTATTATTTTTTTGTTTAAAGTTTCGATGAGTTGAGTGGCGCATTGAACGGTTATAGCTCACTAGAAAGCTATCAAATAAATTTTGGTTTACTATAATATTACACCACTTACCTAGTTACCTATATTTTAAATATGTACTTATAATTATAAGTTATAATAATATTTAATAACATTTATATCTAATTGACTGACTGCTCGATTAAAATTCGAATTTTTTTTGTGTGTATGAGTATACGATAACATGCTTCAATATTCAAAAAGGGCGTGGTTTGGGATATATTAAAATATTAAATTGGATTTAGTTTGTACTTTAGAGAAGACAAACTTAAAAATGTAAGGAAAAATAAAGTTTTTACGTAAATTTGATATAATTCAAAACAAATAACCGTATAGATACTTGATTTTTTCACAAAATGTTTATACCTATTATCAGTTTACATTTACTATAAAATGTTCAAAATATTTGAATAATTGTTGAGATATTTATATTTTGTATTTTATATTTTATAGTAAGTATAAGAAATTTTCTTAGTTTTTTTTGTTTAAACATAAATGTCGATTAAAATTATTTTCTGAATAGAAATGCTAGAAAATTCAATATAAAGTTCCTTATAAGTTGTTAATTTATAAATTAAAAAATAACGAAAATCTGTAGTCACAATTCTTAATAAGCACTTTAAGTTATAATGTTGACATAATTAATAAAAATTGCGGAAATTAGCAAATTATTTTGTGGTTAGAAATTCATAATTTTTTTTGTTTTACCTAAGATTTTAATATTTCATACAAAGATCTTTATTAGTTTTTCAATTCATAAATCAAATAAAAATTCTATACCAAAAACTCAAATTAATTTTTTATGAGCATTTCAAGCTCAAATGTTTTTGACATTACATGATATTCAAATTTTATCTCCTTTTTAAAATTGTTTAATTCTTTTTGAGTTAATTATAAGCATGAGCTATTTAAATTTTTTTTTCGAAAAATGTCAATAAAAAATTATTCACTTTTTTCATTGGGTCAACTTTTTCAAGAATTTAATATAAGATCCCGTAAAAGTTATTCTTTAATTTGTAGAAAAATATTATAAATACCTAGGCACAAATTTTTTATATGCATTTGAAGTTAAAATTATGAAGAAATTCGTCAACATTGTAAAAAATTGCAAATTATTTTGTAGTTAAAAATGTATTTTATTTTGTATTTAAAAGTTTTGAAAATTTAATGTAAGATTCTTCATAAGTAGTTCAAACTAAAACCATAAAATCTAAAACATGTATTTAAACAATTACTTTTTATAGAGATTTTAAGTTCCAATTTGTATTAAATTACTTATTTAAACAATAAATAACGATATATTGTGTTATCTTCGTCTTACAAATGTAAAACACAGCAAAAACTGTTTTGCGCGTGAAAGAACCGAGAAGGCTACAGTAATAACAAAAATAAACGAAATTTTTACCACATAAAAAAGAGATCATTGGCTGGAAATGTCGTTTTTATTGTTTAGATATCGTAACTAAAAAAAAAGTTATTAAAGTTCAAAATTAATGTATTTTGAAACAATAAGACAATTTTTCCTAGGTACTAATGATATCAAAAAAATAAAAACGATATTTCACAGATAATGTTCTTAAGTATATTATATATATATATATATCAATTTGAAGTCTTAACTATCACTACAGCTTGAGTGGTTCTATCCCGCACAAAACAGCTTTTGCTATGTTTTACATTTGTAAGACGGAGACAACACATGCGGGTGTAGTACTGTAGTGTCTTCTTATAATTATTTTGTTATTATTTAAAAATATTATTAATAAATAATATGAACTTAAACTTTTATGTATTTTATATTATTATGAATTTACTCTAGGCAATAATATTTTTGATTTTTTTTAAAATATTATGTATTTATATAGATTCTATAAATCTATGTATATCCAGTGTTTTACGGTATACATTTTTATGTATTGAATTTATTATATTATATTATATTATTTTTTATATTTATATTCAGGTTTGAATTATTAAATTAAAAACGTATTTTTGTAAAATTTAACGTAGTATATTTAAAAAAAAATTAAAAAATGATAACGATAAAAAATTTCAAATTAAAAAAATGCATAAACCCTAAATATATAGTAACTATGGAGAAAAATAAATAATGTATGTAATAAAATAATTAATGATAACCGCTTAGATCATTACACACTTCATTTTTAGGTTGATAAGAATAAATTTGACGTTTTATGCTATTAAATAATGTTATACTCGTAAATATATTTATTCGAAAAGTTTTTTTATTAATAAATTGATTCAAAAATGATTTTTTGTTATGTAATTTAGGTATTTACCTACATTTTTTCCATAGTAATATTATGTATAATTACATAATATTTAAAAATTTACAAGTATAATTTAATAATAGTATTTTTTAAAACAAACATCATTTTAAATACATACATTTTAATTAGTTTGTTTTGCATAATTTCGCATATTTTGTAATATATTCGTATTTTCGTTATTTTTCGTATTATAGTCGTAGGTATTTTCTGTTTTTTTGTGTATTAAATCCACAGCCCTGATTAGTGGTTTTGATAATTATTTATAATTTATATTAGCGTAATAATGGACCAAATCATTTTAAACGTACTTCTGTTGCACTCTAAAAGGTTATACTAAAGACGATAAAAGTTAACAAAAACATACGCTCAACAAACAAGTATTTATTTTTTGTGTTTTTATAATAAATTCAAATTATTATTATTATTATTATTTATTTATTTATTTTTCCATAACCATCACTAGTCACTACTCACTACACTATACATTTTGTATATACGATATCGATTATTATTATGTTTACAAATATTTTATTATCATAGACATATACACATGTGTACATAACAACATAATAATACAACATGACGTGTGTACAGAGTACACATCAATGTACTTACGTTAACGTCTTAACGACTATCATATATAACAATAATATTATATCACATGGTTATTATAATATTATACCTGCAACTACGAGTATAAAGATAAAAATAATTTAACGATATTATTTATACCTACCTATAATTAATATCAACTACAATTTTAAATCGTATTTTTATGTTGAAAAATCCGAATAATAAAAGATACCATTTAGAATACAAGAACATACATAGTAGAATATCTAAAAAAATAATAACTTTAAGACTTATACAAAAACTGCATTCTACGCGACAATGAACATTTTCGACAACTTACTTGATCTTGTTCAGCCATGATTTTTTAATTACGACTCGTCCGGCAGAATTCACTCACTTATATATATATTATATATATTTATATGATATATCAATTATTCGTAAAATGTGTAAAATCGTATGTAGAACGATGACGGGCGGTCAGCCGCGATAATTCGGTGGTTGTTTATAACTTATATAAATATATAGCTTCTGTATAACATGCATAGTTTTTTTCGGATATTTTTTTTACACAGTTACCACGTCAAAGTCTTTTAGCGCCGCACGGGTTAACCATCGTCGTCGTCGCATTACTGCGCTATATATTATTATGCAATCTAAACGCCTACCCTCCGCCATCGTATACCGTTAATGTGTCTGTACAGTATTATTGCGTACATGGAAAAAGATAGAGAGAAAAAAAAGAGGGGAAAAACGACCGAAAAGTCCCGAAAAGTCCCGTTAAAAATATATTCATGTCTTATTATTACTATCATCATTATTATTGTTATTATTATATTGTTTATTCCGTTTTCAAATCGCGTGTAAACAACGTCGCGGAAAACTAAATACATACACAATACACGATGATATGTACTACTGCACGCTCTTTTACTCATAACCTTTTTCAACTGCCATGCTCGTTTTCAGAAACATAAAAACCAAGATACTAAACGTCTATACAGCACGAATTTCTTATTAAGAAAATAGTCTTACCTTTAGCTATAGTAATTGTATTATTTTCGTTATTAATTATTATACTCATTTATTCAATAAATATACAATACAATTTGAGAAGAAATTCTAGACATTTCATGTAAAATTATTATACATTTATTTAGATAGTCATAATTGTTGTCTTAATTGGAAGTTAGATATCAATTTTGAATTGATAAATTAAATTATTGCACTACCAGTGGCGAGGCGAACTGAACATTTTCTAGAGGCAAAGAAAAATATGCCAATGACCCACTCACTACAAAGGATGCAAAAACAAACATGGGGGTTGGATAACATAAATTAATATAATTTATACATACAATTATAATACAACTAACTTTATTTCCTATCAGTATTGATTACCTATTGAGTATCATTTTACATTTACAATTAGAACTCTTTATAATCTCAGTAGCAATTACCTTTGAAATTTATTACCGACTGCACCACTGTTCACAATACTACAGACATGGTCCAACTGCAGATTCGGCCACGGAAGCAAATAAGCGATGGTTGATCGGCATGCAGCTAGGGTGCAATGTGGTATCCGACAACGACTCTAGCTACCGAATATAAAAACCAAAACAAATAAACAACACGGGTCGGACGAATAATTAATATCAAACTGAGCCACAACGAAGCGCATTCAAACTAACAAAAAAGAATTTATCAAATTACAAAGTTATTTACTGCACAATTGTATTATATAATATATAACTATTAGATTTATTTCGACTTTTTATCATTTAAATTAATCATCTTCCTTAAATAATTGATAGATTTATATAAAATAAACGTGGTTAAAGCTATAATTGCACCAATAAAAATCACTATGTCGATAACAAAATATTGATACCAACTTAAGCTCGTAGACACGGGTAAATTGTGGTTAATACCGTTTCTGATTAAGTATTCAACGGAAAACACTGCGGCATCCATCGCGGAAACTGATAGGTCTAAGAAGATATTGGAAACTCTTTGGGCGTTGTTCTTATAACTGAAATAAAACGTACTATTAATACACAGATATAACCACATAAAAAAGGTGTAAAAGCTTAATGACTTACAATTATTTCTTAAATTAGGTTAAATTGGTTTTGAAAATAAATATCTTAAAAAATGATTGCAAAAAGAGGAGATCTTGGTTTTTCCATGTTTGATTGGGTTTGACATTAATTTAAATTAATTTGTGAAAATACAGATTTCTATAAATTATAATAATTTTTTTTTTATTTGTGGTGATAAAAAATGTTGATTATCCGGTAAACAAAAAATTCATCATAAATTGTTGTCACTAAAATTTTAACAACTAATTAAGCTTAAAGATGAATTAATTTTTTTTTTTTTCGGTGTTCGTGTTCAAATTTGGTGAATAATAAGTATTTAAATTTAAAAAAACGATTAACCCCCACACAATTTTAGTTATTTTTGTGTAATTAAAAAATATTTATCACTGGAACTTGAAAATGTTTACCAACAAGTACATAATATTATGTTATTATTTTTATACAAATTTAAATTTCCAAAATATTTAAACTCAATTTAAGCTATTTATATCACGACTGTATTCAAACCGTTGCACGCTGTATAAGATAGTTTTATATTGACTTATTAATTAATAACAGTAATATATGATTTAATAGTTATAATACAATTGTAATATAATATTAGCGATAACTTCGGTAAAAAATCGTTGAACATATTGTAATACTAATAATCATAATAATTTAAATACGTAAATTTTAAAATTTTCCTTGGAAATTGAAGCTGACAAGCCCTTTACTGGCTTTAATACTAAAAATTATTTTAACTGCAATGATTTATTATTGAATTCGAATGTAACAAATCCATTATTCTGAATTATATACAATGACGAATTAAGTACCCAATAATATAATATTACACAGCTAAAATGATTTTATAGGAATTTGATTAAAATACCTTCAGATATCAATTTAATTCAAATGTTGTAACTTATTTTCAACTTTATTTCAAAGTCTGGATAAAAACGTATTCACGTAGGCATTTATAATATTATTATATTATATTTTTGTATATTAACCTAAATATTATCTTACCTAATATTAAACAAAATGTTTTCTATTGCATCGTCGATAACTTTGAGGTTCAGATTTTCCATTGCAATTTCGATTCCGAAACCGTTTTCAGTGACAAACCTCATATTGTAATACTGGTCGGTAAAAAATGGAAATCCAATCAATGGCAAACCATTATGTAGGGCTTCCACAAGACTATGATATCCACCGTGAGTGATGAATAGCTTACAGTTCTTATGACCTTTGAATAGAAACAATTAGAATACTAAATTATAGTTATAATCGACCAACAAATATAATTGTAGCTAATCTAATAAAAGTCATAAATTATATAAATTATAATAAAGTTTAGTTGAAACAATATTTCAGGACAATAATACATTAATATACAATGTTTTTATAACTGTATTAATAAAAAATATCATAAATAATAAATAATATTATGTAAACCAACATACATGCAGTGTATAATATGTAAGTATCAATATTAGGTATACTTCCGCAGCTTTGAGATTTAATGTTGGTTTCTAATTCTGATATTTCCGTTGATTTTAAAAACATAAAATTTGCATAATGCAATTTACAACAAATACTATTATTTGACTTTTACACATACCTACATTTAAAGAATATTACTTAAAGTTACTCTTTATTTGTAGAAATATGTTGTACATTTATAACTATATATTATGTGTTATAATTAACATAATTTAATATAACTGATAATAGAAATAAACATTTTTAAATATTTCCATAAAAGTCCTTACCTATTTTTTTGATTACTAAGAAAAGCAAATTTTGCCTATAACTTATTTGTTTTAATAACAGAAAAACAAAATATTAAATATATTGAAAAATAAGATACTAAACTGATTAAATTCTAATATTTTTTGTAAATAATATCAGTTCAGACAAGGAACAAAAAAATCAAAAATAATTTATTATAATGAGTAATATTATTTTAAAACATTTTTAATTTAAAATAAACAACTTGAAAAAAATTGTAGTATACTGATTCTACGGCCATTATTGATTTAATTATTTAAATCAAACACTAATTTATGCATCATCGTTTGAAAATAAATATTCGTCGTATAACTAATCCGGTTTGTACTTACAGTTAATGAAATAATATCAATTGTACGAATTTGTGTAACACTCGTTTAATCGATATTTATTTTATGTTATAAACTCATATCATATATATTATAATAGTATATAGACTACAATACGGTCAAACATAATTTTTTTTTTTTTTGTTAATGAACTAAATAAGATTTTTATAATTTGCATTTGATTTAATGATTTTGCCTTTACTTTCTTTAGATAAATATATAATATAATCTTCCGCGATGTTACCGAAAACTTTTTGAACCACTAAAGTGAGTCTCAAAAAATTTTAATTGGTGCCTGTCATGTTGTATAATTCTTATGTAAAAGTACTGCTTGGTTGTGTCTGGGAACCTGCAGTATATTTTCGAATGTTTGATATTTATTTATAGTATTTATGCACTTACTTAAGATGTATTGTTGTGGAAACCACTTGTCGATGTACACGTTGTCGGGTAGGTTGTCGATGGTCCCGTTTTCCCACTTCCACAACACGATTTGTTTGAGCTTTCTAAACGATTCGACAAACACCTCTACGTTGCGTTTCGCCAGGTCTGACATCTTTATGTTCGATCCGAAACTGAAATAGATTACCCCATGAATCGCACCATCGAGGAGTGCTTTAAATTTCTGTCGAACGTTATAAAAATGAAGATTTAAAATCTGGTTCAAAATTAACTATTTAAAAAACTGTGTATTTGCTATTTAATTCAGTGTTCAATCAATGAAGTAGTATCTACATTATCATTTTTTATAGAATAAAAATAAATTATTTTATTCCCCCCCCCCAAAAAAAAAAAAAATCAGTATTCATTGTACATTATAATAATATGTATAATATTATACATTTTTCCAAGAACTAAATCGTTCAATACATTTATAGAATTGCATAAGTACTATTTATATGGTAATTAGTAATTACTAATATTATAATAATAATGTATGATGTATAAGTGTAGTATTTTTAATCGTAAAATTAACTGAGAAAAGGCAACTATATATGTTGTATTTTCTTAAGTTAATACCTAATAAGTTTTATTTGTCAAAATACATAAAATATATTGAATAGTTATTAGCTATATAAATTATCTACTAATAAATACATTAAGTATATATCAATATTTAAAATTAAATTAATATAATATGATATATTATATAACATTAAAAAGGTCGATTATTATTTATTACTAGGCAGTTGTTTGCTTAGGTAATGTAGATATGCGTAATTATTTCGGTGCATACTACTTGCGTCCGAAATTAGGTATTATCAGTAGGTGAATTGCGTCCCGCAAAAAAGGATTCAAAAGGGGTCATGCCCTATTTGTGTCCCAGTATACCCTTTTTTATAACCAAATTGTATCCCGAAAATATAATCGATATCAATATGTTAAAAAAAACACATTTATGTTTATTTTAATTTATAATATAAAAAATAGTTTCATAAAATCATATTGTCATCATATCATTCAAATCAATATATAAAATTCATATGTTTTACATTTTGCCATGATAATAATAATTATAGTTCATTTCAAATATAGTATAAATTAAACGTTTATTATAAAGTTTAATGGAGAAATTTCATTTTTTTAAACTTTCGATTTGTTTTTTTTAAGTATTCTAATTTTAAATATATTTTTTCTGTAATCTTTTTTTTGTAGTATTAATGCTTTAATGGTTATTAATACAACACATCATAATTTACCTAATTATTATTATATACCACGATTAGTATAGATAAATTATATCTACAAACTGAACTGTTCCCATCACACAAATAATGTTTATTATACAATATAGCAGGGGTCACTAACTGGCGGACCGCGGTTCGCATCCGAACCACGAACACTTTTTTACAGACCCTTATCCACGGAGTAGATTTTAAAATTTTTATAATACCTATATAAACAAATAAAAATTAAAAGTGTGTCATTTAAAATTTATATTACAACACATAAATTTAATTAATCTGTATTGAACAAATACATAAATAGATCAATATAAATACAAATTTAAAAAAAAATGTATTTATTAACGTGTGTAAATTATTAAAACTGTTAGGGACCGCGGCCATTATGGTAAATTTCAAAATGGGCCTCCATAAAAATTAGTTGGTGACCCTTGCAGTATAGTTTATGAACTATTGATTTTAGTATAATATAGAATATATAGATAATATCGATAATAATTATACAGCCAACTTATGCGTCCTCAAAACGGTACGCAAGTTACCGGTAAAATTTACTACCTAAAAAATATACCTTTTTTGGGACGCAATAAGTAACCTACTAACATGCAGCCAATTTTTTTAATTATTTTTTTTAATTATTTTTCTTTGAAGAACCGAAGTTTTTACTATTTTAATTTTTTTTACCATTTTAATTGTACCTTCCAAAGACTTAAGATAATGTAAAAAAAAAAAAACAGTTGTCTTTATAAGTTAGGCCTCGTGCAGCTTACCTGATTGACCGAGACAGACGTCTTCGGCCGCATGTGCATACCGGCTGCTTGTACCACATTTGGCGGATATGGTCTGGGGTATGACACGGAATAGTGACTGTTTACCAACGTGAGTTGGACGGCGCGGCGGAGCTCGTCCAGCGGCGGGCAGTTCTGGTGCCCGGGGTACGTATATAGGTTGGCTAGCATTTGCTCATCTGCGTTCCAGAACGCAACCTTGGCCACAAACAGCTCAGCAGCAACGATCGCCGTGTTGTACAAGCGCTCGCTGAACGACATGGAATCTGAATACCGAAGCCAAAACGATGGCACGTACGCAGGATGGTCCGGCAAGCCCAGTGATTGGCTGAGCGTTACTGACGATGACATCGGAGTCAAGCACACTATCGGAGCGTTATATCTGCACAGTCATCACAAAATATTATGATACAGGATAATTAAAAAAATAACCTTTGATCGAGTCATCCTGTGAATGCATAGGTGCAAATAGGTGGTGGAAACCATACGCTATACATATTAAATAATATTTCACAGAAAATGTTTTATCGACAAGGTAAAACATTAGCTATAAGAACGAGTATGTTAAAGTAACGGATTTTCAAATTGAATTATTCTTAAAGCTTCTGAGATTACTTTGATTCCTAGATAATAATCTTATGTTTAAATTTTATAAAAGGTAAATTATTCAGTCTTATTTTAAAACTAAAACTCAGAATACTGCAATTTGTTATTCTTATTATGAATGTAAAATTTGATATGTTATACACATTTGTAAGAACTATCGTGTGGGTGTTACGTCCTCTTAAATACTTATCCCTATGGTAGGCCACTTTATATTATGCCTCGTCAAGTTATATTAATTAATTATTATGATAGCATAATTCAAATTCCTAACTAATAAATAAGTATGACGCAATATCACAGCGACTGCACGGACATACAACTGTTCATATTACATTATGGACCGAGTATGGGCATTTGCCATTTCAGGTTATTATTAGAAAAGACTACTTTAGTGGTATTATTAATTATTAAATAATTTTAAATTTAAGTCATTAATTTGAAATACAGTAGAGTTCCCTAATCAGAAAAAAATGTATGATAACGTGTTGCATCAGCTGTCAAACTTTCACTAAAATTATTGCCTGCTTAATTTTTTCTCAAATTAGGCCTATTTATTACTTTTGATTATTTGAGCAAAATATTCAACCTATAATAATATTCAAAATTATTATAATTTGCTATTCAATAGTTTTGACTACTCTGTTTGATGTCTTTATTTATATAAATACTTTTTAGTAAAAAAAGTCTGGCGATTAAAAGAATATTTAAAATAATTAAAAATCTTGAAATATATCAAAACTTTATTGTGATAAGATTGAATTTTACCCGAACACCAAAAAGTGAAAGATCAACGCTGATTTATTACGTTATTCCATTTAAATTTCCTATTTAATAGTTAATACAACTGCAAAACAATTATAAATATTATTAGTTATTACCTATGACCCAACGCCAGGTAAACGTCTGAGTACCAACATTCAACCAACACCAGATCAAAGGAATTCCGAGTGTTGTTGAGAAACGAACGAGTCTCATTCAGCACCAGAGTTCTCTCGACCATTTTCATCAAGGATCGCTGAACGTTAATCATATTGCTCACCCGATATGCATTGCGGATATCCATTGGATTGCTGATTCTATGGATTTTCACTATGCCACATAAAATAATTATATATTTTAAATCCGTTACTAAATAAATCCCATTCTATATTAACCATCCTCTATATCAGGGTTCTCCAACTTTTTTTTTAAGGCGGACCAAATTTGAGATACGTTTTTTCATCGTGGGCCAACGCGCAACTGCGTGAGTAGTGAGTACGCTGCATGTCAGATAAATCATAAATGTGATCGATAGGTTTTTCTATTATTAGCTAGTATTGCCAGCATTGGTATATAAGTATGACTACATATATAATAACTAATAAGTTTTTATGAATAACACCAAATGAAAAAATTAATAAATTAATAATTATTTTCAAAACAAAATTTAGTTTGACGGACTGGTTCAAAAACGCGAGCTGTAGGCGGGAGACTTCTGCTCTGTATAACTGATTTTAATATAATTTTAGTTTATTGATATTTTTTCCACACAAGTCCACATTATTAGGATAGCTGGCTACACATTATCATCGGGAAATAATGGAAAATATTAAATCTTGTACTGTATTCTGTATAATATTATTTTTGATTAAAAATGTGAATGCTGGATGGGTCAAAACCAGTGATAACGATTTTGTACCTTTGTTTCATTTAGTAGCACGATTGCGTACGATTTTTCTACCTGACAATTAAACACATTACGATTGCATAAGAAAATGAGTGCAACGTTGTCAACACTCAACATATATACTTAGTATTATTTATAACAATACTAATATTTCAAATAAACATAGTAAATTAATTGAAAAGCCGTTATATAAAAAGAATATTTTTATTGTTTTTATTATTCAATTAGGTTTATGTTATATATATAAAAAATAATAATATTATTTGAAATGCAACTATTGAAATAAAACTAATATAGAATAATTTAGGTAGGAAAATGTACGCAATTGTAATACTGAAAAGGGTAATACGCAATCGTATAAAACACTTGTCATAACGAGTAATTAATTATGCATAATATTATCCACAATATATATATTGCATACCGTTAGGAATGGGTACGTGTCGGTAAGTGGCCGGGACGTCATCCTTTGGATAAAACGGAGTGACTACGGTCACGCGGTGACCACGGTTCGCCAATTCCAAGAATAGTGGATTGAAACCGGAAAAATGGCTGGAAATTGGCAGCGGGAAGAACGCTAATATATTCGCACTAGCAGTGATCGAGTTTACTAAGTTACTGGTGGCGATAATAAAAATCCCGATTATTATTGAAACCTGCGAAAAAAATAAAAAATATATATCATATAATATGAAGCCAGTAAACCAAAAAATATAAAAGGTTCATTGATTATCATCTATGACATTTTCGATTCTTCTAGTACGCCAAGGATCCAAGAAAAAAATATACAGCCCCAACGCCCGCAACAATATTATGTTTATTACCTTTTAACATAAAAAATAATTTATTGAAAAACAATTTATTGCACGATTCCTGAGGATTGTCAAAAATATATTATTTATATTTAAAGTACCTACATTAAAGGGGTGTAACACGATTGCGCTCGCCCTACTATATAACTATATAAATATCATTCCAAGCGTGTTTTATTTTTTGTTCCCATCTATCTGATCAAAGAAATTAAAATAATAATACACAATGTAGGTATAGTATACAAATACAAATATTACAAAATACATTTGATATAAACTATATGACGTTATAATATAATTACGCTAAGTGATAATAAAAATTTGAAAATTGATTTACATTATTGTTATTGAATACAATGATACAATAATTAATGTTAGATAAAGGATTCAAAAATTAACTCCCGACAATACATTCATATTTATTGGTAGATATGATGAATACCTACCCATTTATATTTTAAAATTCCTGAAAAGAAGTTCTAAATGAAATTTTACGGTGAGTTGTTGATTATTGTCACTATTAATATACAAAATTAAATAAATTTACTTATAAGTTATAAATTTATAATCTAGGTTTAATAAAATATTTTTATTTAAGAACGAAAATATCTAATAGGTAGGTATTTAAAGGTTGCTTAGGTCGCTATTATCACTTGTTGAATTTTATTTTTATCGAAAAATTTGAATTTAAATAATGTAATAATATTAGTTTATAGACACATTTAAAAACCAATAATTAAAAAAAAATTTAAATTAACATTTAACATTTACATCTTATTGAGACCGAGTAAAAGTGTATGTATGGGGGTTAACAATAAATTTACAAGGACGGAATAGCCAAGAGCACTAGTAGGCCTCACTACAGCTCTTCTTGTAACAGTAACTCGTAAAAGTCAAATCTATAAAATGGTATATTATATTAAGCAATAGTCTTCCGTACGTATATGTATTTGTGTATGTGTAACGTGTGTGCACTTACTTGAAAAAACATTTTCAAAAAAGAAAGTGACCTTTAAAATATAACCATGTATAATATTTTATAATTTATAATGGTCTGTTTGAGATTGCGATGATGTTTTAGTAATATTATTTATTGTAACTTCAGAGAATAGACAAAAACCGTTACTGCGAGTTCGCAACGAAATGAAAAACTGATTATCGCTTGACCGAAAGTACGCCTATAATAACTAAAACGATCGTTATCGATAGAGTGATGTACACCTGTATTAGATTTACATAATATATGAATTTACCAATATACAGTATACAGGATCGTTCAAATGGTACCGGCTATTGAAATAAGTTTTTACGTACCTATATTTTCTGCATTATACTATTATATTATATTGTGTTACACTATACGACGGAGACGATGACTTTTATGTCAAATGATGTGAATAATAATATTTTACTAATTCCCTGCAATAACGAACTATATGGTAGCAGATAGCTGAATAGCTGATGATTTGTAGATGTGACTTATATTTTTACAAATTATCGCTCAACTGAAAAAATATTTTTATCGTGCATTTTCTAAGCCACATAAACATGATTCATAATCATATTATTATTATAATATCTTACAGACACATTATTTTAACTAAATTATCATTATTTCTGTATGCCCTGTTCATTCGTGAAAATTGGAAACGTTCTACGATGTACGAATACCTACCCCATACGATTATTAAACGCATTAGTATTTAGATAATGTTTTCTCTGAGATGGCCGTTGACTTTTTATTTAGACCAATATTAATAATATAATATATTATTAAAAATAAAAATAAACATAGAACATATTTGAGATAAGAAAACTTAGAGAATAATAATTTAATTTAATTTTAGTGTCTATATAGTTAATGTTTGTATTTGGTCTGTGCCATTCATTGTTTGCTTTTCCAGGGTATACAAGTATAAGCAATTTAAGTAAGTTATTTAGAAGTAACATGTGTTTATTAAGGGTATGTCATAACGTTTACCGTAGACTATCTGAATGTACACTTGGTAAAAGTTAGGTACGTATACTGCACTCGACATTTATTGTGATTACAAAATATTATGGTATCATAAATAGCTAAAAATACGGGAATATTTATCAACAAACAACGCATGAAACCCGATTACCCTAATTTGTATTTTAAAACATAACATGTAATAGCATATAGGGTATTTTGTACATTTCATGTCATTTAAATTAAACACAATCAGTCACATCTCATCATGTTGTAAATGAGACTCGTTATCTATATTTTAAAACAATAATATTAATGATTTCATAAATAGATACCTAAATTTATGATATACACATTATTCATTTTAAAATTCAATCAAATTAAGTTCTGTAGTTATAGTATAGATTAGAGTTATACTGAGTATAGATGATTACCTTAAAAAAAAATTGACCCAATCGATATCCGACAATAGATGAAGGATCAAATTTCCGAAATTAAACACCTATACCTACCTCCCTTATTATTTGCCACATTACTGACGTCAGATGTGGGCCACGTAGTTAACAATCATAATAAATCAGAATACGAAAATAATGAATAACATTATAGAAGGCATAATATTATAGACTTTTATTCTCTCATATACTCTACTCATATTCTCAATTAGTATTGAGTATATAATATATATATTATATGTTCTTGAAAATATTTTTATTCATAAAAACTATGTATTATACATATATTTTGGGTAAATAAAAAAATTATGTTGTCATTAAGGAACATTAAAATGTATTCTTAAAACACATAACCTTACCAAGACGACAACTATTAAATGATAAATGAACACTCTGTATGGGTGCATCGTGTGATGCGCGTGATTTTTTTTTTTTAATTTCATATGTTATGTCTTTGTAGTTAATGCAATGATAAAGAAATGTGTGATAAATGATAATTAACCATTACATAAATAATTCTAAACATAATTTTCTTTTTATACAGTTTTATTATCAATTAGATGGATTTTTTTAGTATTATTTAGGTATTTAAAATTATTTTTATGCTTTAAATTTAAATTTGCATTGGATGATAGAATATGTATCTATTTATCGACATCGAGATTTGTATTTTTAGTTAATTATCAATGGTAATTTATTATACATTAATCATAATGTTTTAACTATCTACTAGGCAGTACTAGCTATACATTTGCATTTAACTATTGTAAATAAATAATAATATACAAGTCTGTTGGTTCTTTATTAGTTATTATGGTCTTAGAGTAGCCTAATACGATATTGAATACAGCCTTTCTTTTCTATTAACACTTCAAAATACAAAATACAAAAAGAGTCGTACTACTTAGACAAGGTCTATTCGCCAATGATTTTTGCTAAAAATAATATGAGGTTTGACAACCGTGACCGAGTCCTAAAATTATGTTTTGAAAATTTGAATGTTGATCTATTACGAATAAATAAAATAATATCGAGTTTAAATCATTTAACATTTTATAAGTATAGGTACATATAAAAAATTAAGTCGATAAAAATTAATTTGTGACATACATATGTATATACCTGTTCTATCGTAGTATAATTTGTTGCTAGTAAAACAAAATACGTTATGTAACATTTTTTTATGCCATGATAAAAAATATTGTAAAATACATTTATTGAAAATACATACACAGCAATCGAATGTTAAATTCAATAAACACGCAGAACAGTAAATAGATATAATACCAAATACCAATATACAACTATATAATATAACGTTATTTTGGAGATCTGTATATACAATTATATATTATTATATTAGTTACATTATTTGAATCATTTTTATGAGAAATCGTTTAGTTAATTTTTACCATTATCATTCTATAAATCATATTCTCTGTGACTTGTGTGAGATTTCCACATAAAATATAGTAGAAAAATCTGAGCTTTTGACGTACAGAAATGAGTTTGGTTAGAAGTTAGATCGTTTATTTTTTTTTTTTTTTAAGGAAATGCTAATCTATACTCTAAATGTAAATTTTAAACTAAAACTATTTATATATTATATGACATTTGAGGGGCATTTATCTTAATAATTTAACTAATTAAGGATGATTTTTGATAGCAAATTATGGACTAAAACTAATAAATCGCTCTGCTATAATAGGTACAGTAGGCATCGAGTGAATCTCGGTATGAGTTGCATACACGAAAAATTATATTATGTTTTATTTATTATTTCTATTAAGTAATTAATTATTTTACTATTAGTAGTACGAATTAGTTGAATTATTTTGTGCCGATAATGTTGCCAAAAAGAAACAAAAAAAAATTTAAGTTGAAAATCAAAGAATTTTTCTACTATAAATCCAGCACACGCACATACACTAAAACATTATTGTAAAATCAATACATTCATTTTTCCGCTTAGAATCTAAAATCAAAACAACTTCAACATTTAAATATTTAGGCACCTATAAATCGGTATTGACTTACAGTTATGAGTTAATAATAATAATAAATGTGATGCTTTTATAATAATACATTAATTATTATTATTATATTATTATGTTAGATCCCTAGCAGAGAAATGAATGTACCTATTGATTTATCAATGATATGTTTTTTTTGATTAAAATATAAAGTTGATTACTCCATGATTGCTAATTTTAAAATATAAATATTCATTTATTTTGAAGGCAAGAATTCTATTTAAGCCCGTTATAATTCCAGCTCAGGAAGTCTATGGTTTCAAGTTTGCTAGTTTTGTTTATTCATTAATTTTTATCTTAAGGAATTTATTAAAAATATACAAGTTAACTTTTAATGAACTCAACTTAATTTTGTCTTTATTAAATTAATTTAATGAGTTACACAAGTTCATTAATTTGTCCTAATTTATACATCCTCGTCTAGGAGAAAAAAAGTTATAATATTGTGTTCAATGCTAAAAAAATAATGTGTCCGATTGTTTGCCCGATACCTCAATTATCCAACACTACTTTTACCCGACAATACATTTTATGTATTTTAACAATGCGTAATACTATTATAGAATATTTTATTATTATTTATTAATACGTAATAATAATATACACTAATTAAAAAAAAACACCAAAATCAGACAAATATTTTATTATCGATAATATCGTTCTATGTTATAAAAGACACTGAGTATTAAGTAAAATTCTACATAAAGTAATGAAGTAGATAAATAAAATTCCATTGTGTTGTCGGTCACGAACTAAACTGTTATTTTCGATAAGATTTTCAATATCGCGTAGAAGATTGACACAAGTGTTTTGAAATTGGTAAATGTTATGTTGGTTTTTACACAATTATCGAATAAATTGAAAAACAGCAAATTCAAACGAAACGTAGAACCGAAGATATAGATATAATTCGTGGAAGAGCACACATACTCCAACTCGCAATGAATATGCTGAACGAGAAAAACGTATTGGTGTAATTATAAATGACAGGGAAAATCGTTCAAATTTATGATTTCTAAGAGGAATTGCTCATAACATTAAACTGTAAATATAGTGAACTATTTTATTCATAATTTTTTTTATTATTATTAATTTTTGAGACAAATTTTATAATAAATTGTCTAAAAAATTGATTTTGAACGCAACATTAAATAGTAAATAATATAATATTTTATTGAATTTTTGATTTATTCATAATAAAACTTGATATTGTCGGAAAATTAAATGTTGGGAAAGTGTATGCTCCCAAAAATAATACATCAGAATTCTAAAGGTTATAATCCATATAAAATACATATTATCGTGAGATATAATGGGAAAGGGCCTAAGTCATAAAATAAGTTTTAATCTTTTAAAAAGTAGTTGGTATTTTTAAGTCTCAATCTTTTATCTATAAAAACCGTCCATTTATAAGTTCGTTAATTTGATTCAGTAAAATACAATTAATAAATAGCGACTAGAAATGTTTTGAAATAATATCAGATAGAAAAATCTTTATACCTAATACAGTAGATATATAATAAAAATGACGTATTAGTAATATTTTCTAGCATTACCTCTAAACAGCTATCCTCTTGCCGCTACAATTACTGTATTATTACCGTTATCATATCACAGTATTACTATAACAAAATAAATAAATAGTAATGATTAATATTACAAAAGATTTCAAAGTAAAATAAAAACAACAGGCTTAAAAAAAAACAACAATTTTTGTTTTATTATTGTTCTTCAATATTATATATACAAACATAATGTCATCATAACTTACAATCAACAGTTTGTGCATTAAATTTTGGCAAACAAAAATATAATAATTATAATTATAATAATATTAATGAAATTAAAATAATAAAAAAAAATATTACACAAAATCGAACATACACAACCTTAGTTTTTAATAAGAGTACGGCAATGACATATCATCTACCGGAGACCCATTCACTCACATTATTCGTGTTTTAAATGTATACATATTTAATAAATATAATAATTTAATATTAATTATCTGGTGTCTGTTAGATATTGGTTTTGATACAATAACAATAGAATCTTATAATATAAGGCATCGATATGATAATCGTTAATATTGGACCATCACTATTGAATATTAAGAGTACACTAGTAATCTTTCTTTTTTTTTAACTAAATATTATTAGACATTATAATAATGTTTATATTATACAAGTACTGTCTATAATATTAAATATATAAATATTTTATGTTTTAATAATAATAATAATAATATTGTACGAGACTGCACGGGATTTATAAACAATAAGAATTATTACAGTAAAAAAAAAGTTATAAAATATAAATTAGTCTAAATAAACATTTGACTAGACCCTTAAAAAAAAAAAAGAACCTCAAGATGTTTATATGGAACATTAAACAAATTACTTGTATGTAATCGTTGTCTATACTGAGATTTCTTTCTTGAAAATCGATGTTTTCATAGAAAATATTAAAATAATACATAAATATATATATCCTCTAGAAAGCTCTAAAGTTAAGTCAATCTCAAGTGATGATTATATTTAATCGATGGTATCTTAAATGTAAAAACAAATAGTGTTATTTTCTTCGATTATGTTTAAAAACTACTTAGATAAAAATTTAAAAGATAATGTAAAATAGGAATGTCGTCTTGATAATTATAATATAATAATAATTATAATAATATTTAATCTGCTTGGGGACATGATCAGACTTAAATTGTCAATGTGCCGAACACAATCGTACTAAATCATCACAATCGACGATATAGTAGAATAGTAATTTAATATTTTTCATTTTATTTATTCGTCGTGACATACTTTGCCAACTAACTGGCCTCCTTCGTCTGTTCTTTTTGATACGCTATGGGCGATTGTATGGCTTTCAGGAAGTCTTGTTGAGTCTGTAGTATTTGCCTGAGGTTTTGCAACCATTCAGCACGCGATTCGGCACTATGCGCATGACACACAAACCACAGCGGCGGCCTCTTGGGGTCGGTGGATTTGATAATAAACGACCCATCTGATGAGTCGTCGGATGAGTTACTACTGGACGAACCGTGCCTCTCATCCAGAGTCATTTTGTTCACCTGAAACGCATCAATATAGGTTAGATCAGAACACATACGACATACGTAGCGCAGCCGAATTCATCAAGTTGGTTAATGAAAAGTTGACTATATTTATCAGGATATGGATAGCTTATTTTCATACTACATAAAATATGAAAACAATTCATTAAGTATGAATATATTTTTTCAAGATGTGATATGAAATAAGCGTTAAAATTTTGCATCACACTATATCTATGTGTAATGCTACAATTTAAATATTGTTCTACTATAATATAGCATACATTATTATTATGTTATTATACTGCTGGCAGATCTTGAGAAATTATAACCTCCTAATATAATATAACTGGTATTTTTTCACTTGAAGTGTTGATTTAATACTACCTTACAATAAGTTTTCATTTCTATAAGCCTAATAAAAAGTTAAAAATAATATACATTTTTTTAAATGTTGAGCGGAGCGGATAAATGTATTGATTTTACAATGATGTGTGTTTTTATCTGTCTGTTATCACCTTTTGGAATATTAAAAATATTTCGGAAACAAAAAAAAAAAAGATATAATTTATTTATACTATGAACCTATTTTAAATCTTTTACGTTATTTACAGGAATATTATGTTATTAAATGTTGAATTATTTAAGTTGATATAATATGAAATAAATATACGAGTATATTATGATAATAATTAAATACTAATAATATATTGAATGCAATATTTTGGAAAAAAATTATATCAATTTACCGTAATGCTGAAAGTAAAATAAATGACTAAAGGATGAATAAATAAAAAAAAACATATGATGAAATATACTTGGTGATATAGAACCATCCGCTTAGAATTGTTTTTTATACACAATGATAAATCATTTAATTCAAATTTAACACATCCATTACAGTGACCTATTTGAAATCTAATGTAGAACAAAGTAGTATCCACTTGCCTATCTCTTTTTTTAAATTAATTTTATGAAATTATAAAGTTTTATAAATTTAAATAGAAGTTAGTATGATAATAAAACAATATGTAATCTAATCACACATAATGTAACTCATACATTATAATAAAAACATTTACAAACTAATATTATTTTCGTTATAAATTGTTAAGACTGTTTCATTTATTTAAATGTGTATATAAATTAACAAATACAAGTTTTTCTAAGTTGGTCTTGGTAATATAAAATATAACAAAATTTTAATAAAAGTAATTTATTGTATCTAAATAGAGACAAAAATATTACACATTGCATGAAATATGAGCTGAAAAAATTCACAAAAAGTGTCCAATAGATGAATTTTTTAAAATTTATTTTATAAAGTGTAAAAAAAAATAGTTTCCATATCATGAAATAGTATCTTTTTTGTAAAAAGAAAAATGTATTCAATTTTTATATGTGAAAAAATATCCTAGACGATTGTGTACCTGTATGTGCGCCTTGTAAACATACACCGGGCTGCTAAACTGCGCCTTCTTGCGCATTTCTTCGCTGAGTATTATGCTCTGTTCAAACAGGAATACGTGCAGGTCCCTGTGTGGTGGTACTCGGTTCGGGTTGCAGCTGGGGCCCTCGGCGCACGTCAACATGCCGTGCAACAGCAGCTTACCCTGAGCGGTAATTTTGCCCTATAACAAAGCGGTAATTGGGAGTCTACTATACAGTCTTGTTTTTATTGTATTATGGCCAAACACGTAAATCATTATAGGTGGGTAAACCACTATAAAACATTTTGTACACCAGATTGCAGAGTTTCAATGATTTCCATTGATTTGTAGACCGATTTTCTATAGTGGTTTATTCCTATATCATTATTTAAAAGGATAGGAAAAATAAAAGCAGAATAAAATATAAGAATTGTACGTGACTTACATTTTTCAAAAGAATTAATTTGTTGAGAAAGTATTATTACCCCTGAAATTTGGGTTTAAGTCATGAAACCGTTGTACAAAGCGGTTATTGTATCATTAAAAAATAATTCTGATATGTAATTAGAGGTGAGGATCTTACTATATAACTTATATTATATAACCCCATAAATTGTTTTCCTGTAATATTGCCATTTTCTCAAAAAACGTGTGTTGATTTAAAATAATATATTTTCACATATAGTTTTAATTCATTGCAACAACTTTTTTTTTAAAAAGTTATTGTTTCACTATTTTTTGTCATTATTATTTTTTCAAGATATTTATATTTTTTTAAATAACAATAAAATATAATTTTAAAAACAAAATATTTTTATTAAATTATCGAATTTCAAACCGGTACTCAGCAATATAGGGTTAGGTTAGTTAACTAGTTAGTTAAGGTAACGACAAAATAAAATATTTTTTTTTTTTTAAATACTCTTAATAAATTAAAGTTAAGTGAAAAAGTCTATTAAGAAAAATATATATTTGCCAAGAATGAGATTAAAGAGCAGTGTTAAAATAACCATCTTGTATTTTGGAATGTGGGTTTTACCAGGTATTTGGCGGTATTAATATTGTGTACTCACGTCGAAACCTTGCAACCGACCAACATCCATCATGTCGTTGGCTGCTTTGGGAACTACTTGCATGACGTGCATAGCCTGCCGTAGGGCTTCCATCTCGTCTGCCAGTTTGGCCCGCTCTGTATACTTGAACATGTCTCGCAACAACAGTTGGTATTTCATAATCCTCTGCACAGGTTTGATGAGAATGTCACTTAGCTGGAGCTTGTGACCTAGGAACTGACGCATTTCCTACAAGAAACGATAAAGCAAAGGTTAGATTATAGACAAAAATATATGGTTATAAATTAAAACATATGATTTAGACTGTCTTATTTTTGGTTTAACCATTGACAACATTACGATTAATTAAATAATTTATTGTTATATAGTCATTGTCCCGCTTTCAAATGACCTAACGGTTCTCATACAAATAAAGTACTCTCTCGTTGCTAGCAGAAATAAAAATATGAAAAATAAAATTAATATTTTTAATAAAAAAATATATTTGGTCGGTTTTGCACATATGAGGCTATTGGAAAGCCATTTGATCATGAATGTTTCTTTAAAATAGCAAAGAAATAATTATAATTATATATTATTTACAACGTAATGCGTTGATTATAGTAACAAATGCTATAAAAAAGCATTTTTCAAGTTTCAGTTAGACTATGACCAATTACATATTCATGTCTAAACAGTTTCATTTATATTGCATTATTATTATAGATATTATTACAATAGAAAACTCCAGTATAACTTGAATTCATTTTCAAAAAAACTAATAGTTGAACAGGAATAATATTTCAAAATTGTATAGTGTTTTATTTAAAACCGAACTAATTTAAAGATTGTTCAGAATTATGTCATTAATCGGGAAATCGTAAATATTTAATTTAGAATTTAAAAGTTTTGCACACTGCTGCAATGTACCTATACGCACTTACGACTGTCTTTACAATTTATGGATACCCAACTACGATATAACATATAACCAAAGAAGTGAGGACCCGGGCGTGGGAACGAGGCGATTAGGACAAGAGATGACTTTGTATCTAAAATTAACATTTATCTCGAACGTAAATACGTTAAAATTTATTTATGAAAAGTTTTACCTCAAAATAGTCATTGTGATCAGAAACGAGATACTCGGAAACTGGCTTGTTTTGACAGTAAACCACGTACATTAAAAGCTTGCGTTCGTATTTTTTGAACAGTTTGCCGAGCTCGTGCGGTCGGGTGAGACATCGCTCAACAGCCGCCAAAAATACGCTGTAAAAAAAGTAAAAATTATACAATGAAAGTACCGAAAAAATCAAATTCACTACAATCTGAAAATGTATTTAATTAACAACTAAATGATAAAATTAAGAATTAAAGACATTTTACAATAAATAATATTAACATCTTAACAATTATTTGTTGAATTTAAAATTATAATATGGTTAGTCATAATCAGTACATAGAAATAATACTTATAAAAGACATAAATGAATAAGAACGATAAAAAAAACAATTTAAATAATATATAATTAAAAAAATAAATTGTTTACTATGATAATAATAATATATATTATATATTTTAATCTACTACATGATACTCAAATACATTAAAATTACTCACTCTCTGTGCCATTCGTAAATAAGTTCGATGTTACCGAAGATCATTTTATCTTTGCCAGACCTCAAGTCGTCAGGCATGGGGATGTCACAGCCGGCTGCTTCGGGATCTCTCATCACAGTCATGTAGCCTTCAACCACTAACGACAGGTCTCTGACATAATCCCGTTCGGTCTCGACTAGCTCTCTCATAACGTATTCCCGTTTATGTAGCGCCTCTTCACACTCAACATCGTCGTTTTTCAGTCTCGACTCACCAGTCATCTTGTCGGAGGGGAAGATGGTAGGAGTGGCGATAGAAACGGACGAAGAAGCGGAGGAGGAGGCGGCGGCGGCGGCAGCTGCGGCGGTGGTAGTGTGTTGTTCCTGTAAAATGATCAAGAATTCAGACACGAATACAAAACAACAAAAACGAAGAAATTAAAACATAAAAATATAAGCCGTGCGTAATTAAATTACTATATTACTGTGATTGCACACACAAACTCAACATTAAACACTAAGAAATATTTCTATTTATTTATTTATATAATCTATAACGACTGCAGTCTACACAACAATTTTCACTCTCAAAATTCACCATTCTATCTTTGACGATTTGTTCGATTTCAGCTAAGTCGGCCGAAGAAGAGGCTGTCACTTCCGCCGACAGTCCCGAGGTCTGGAGAACAACAAACACAATGTGATTTTTTGTTAATTAATAATTTTATTTAATACAATACAATATTATAATTTATAGGACGAGACACGAGTATAATACATAAATGTGTAACATACATAAACATAATACGTCTTGATCACAGGCCAATTACACATGTGAAACTTGTTTGGTACCCCCTACCACCATATATAGAAGAAATCAAGAGGGCTTATAAGAACTTATAATCACTTACAAAAATGTTAAAGAGTTAGCTTAGTCTCATCACAACTAAAATATACGATGATCATTAATTAATCAAAATATTTACTTACAGTTATAATACGTAATAATAAAAATTTATTTTTGAAAAGTTTTCTTTTAAATTCCCTATGGCTATACCTAGAGTGAATCTTTGGTATAACTATAAAATAGTTTGATAGTCAAATTTCTTAGAATATTTATCTATGTTAAAAAAAATAATTAAAATGCAATAGGACTTCATTATTCGAACATTTTCAAACATTCGAATGGAAATTTATGCTTGCACAGAATAAATGCTCGCTAAATAAATACATTAAAAACAAAAGAAGTGTGCTTTAATTTAATTTTCTTAGCATTTATTTATAATATCATATCTTTCAAATGATTACAAATCTTATACTTTTTTATATATTTTTTTACCTTTAAAAAAAAAATTCAACAAAGTTGTTGTTGTGATATCACCAAGTTTTATGGTACCTAATTACATTTTTATGTATTTTTATTAGTTTTGTCTCTCAAAGATTATAATACTACTAACATATTTTCCACCACGAAGTCATCTTTCATTATGATTAGTTAAGTTATTACATATTTACATCTAAACCCTAGATTTGATTTTTTATTATGCTTGTGTATAACCATGATGACAAAAGACAGAACATAAAATATAAGTTTTCCAATCATCTTTTAAATTGTTACTGATAGAGGTATTAAAGTCAGATTATGATTTTTTTTCTTGTGAATCATTCTATACTATACAAATATTAGATAGTATTAAATAAATTAAATACTTGAGAGCGATTTCCTAATTTCCTATTACACTACAGTTAATGCAATTAATTTCAGGAAATATTATTTCTCATTTTTTTTGGCGTACCTACTACGTACGCATGCGCACAAAGACAAATAAACTTTCTTATAAGCAAACAAGAAACCAAGAACAATGTGTTCGAGTAGAAATGCAACGATAAAATAATACGCGGGCACGCGGCGATGCAAGTCAACAGCTGTCGTTTTATCACACCTAGTACACTAACAAAATTGAATGAGAGATCGGTCCACACAACAACGCCAAAAGTAACAGTAATGATTCCAGATTTCAATTTGTAATTTTTCATTAAAAAGTTTGCAAGATTCATTAAATAACTTAATTTCTAGTAGAACGATTTAGATGATTTTTTTTTTTTTTTTGTAAAAATAACTGCATAGTATTTTTGATGCTTTGCCGATTTGCCATTTACGATACACTAAGCATAAATTAGATTCAGTAAATAATTAGTATTACCTCGTTTGAATAAAAACAATAGATAGAAAACTTCTACTTTGTTATAAATGTTATAATATACACTATATCATGTCAACACTATTAAACATATGTATTTACTTAGTTCGCAAAACGACCGTTGGATTTACCTAATGTTATAATACCTAGGTATACAAATTATGGAAACTGATTTACATTATTATCGATAACATAATATATTATTTCACTATTCGTAGATTCAAAAATAAACCTATCCATTAAATATAAAATAATAATCGTACTCACTCTTTGTGAGACGACTGTGGTCGAGTCAGAAGTATTCACCAAAATTGACTCGGAAATGGGTTTCATGGGCGGTGGTAATTCAAGTTCGTCATCAGGTTCTTCACCGTTCTGTTCATCTTCGTTCGGTAACGATTTGGTGGCTTCGCTGACGGGTGACTATAGAAACAAAACAACGCACGTATTAATATATTTAATATATATATGTGTATATATAAATATATATATAAACGCGCATCAACAGAAGACTAAAAATTAATAATATGGGAACTTGTTAGTTTATATTAATTCCTACTAAAATAATAATCATAGTTCGAGACCTGCAGCACGTATAAACGTAAGAAATATATATGCAAGCAAAAAACTATGGGAAAAAAAATTAAATTATTATTACTTTTGAACATACCTATTAATTTTATATATTATAATGTATAAGTATGTATAAGTATTTACTTGGTTATATTTTATTATACATGTGATACAGTCATCGATATAGGCATACGCCATGAATATAGCAGGTAATAATATGGTGATAATATGGTGACTATAGCTAAGTAGGTATAAATTTAGGTTTACTTTGAATTTTTTGTCCGATCCCTTTTTGGTCGACGACTGCATGTGGGTTTTGTCGACTTTGCTACCGTTGCTGAACTTCCTCAACGGTTGTGGGATCCACATCCTCCTGCGAACAAAATACGATCCACGTAATGAGTATACAACATAATTAATAATTAAATTATAATATATACCATTGTGAACGCGGCTGTAGTCAGAGACTATAATAATTATATATATATATATATATATTATATACAACCACATATGGTCATAGACCGTAAAACGTGTATTATTATTATAATATATATGGTAATGGGCTGGAGGTTGGGAAATCTTCATATAACCCTATAAGGAAACCCAACGGACGAAATATCATCATTGCAATGGCGCCGCAGCAAATCACTTTTATCAAAAAAATATAGCGTTACCGATGAGTTCGTTATAATAATATACGCCTTTATGAGTATATGTTACGGGCAAAGTATTTAATTTAGGCGTTTTCTATAATGCCCGGGCGTTATATAAAACGGCCTTCGTATATTTGGAAATACAAGTACCTATAGATAAAATAATATTTAATCGTAAAGTAAGTATAGTCAAAATACCATGGTCAAATTAAGCACTGATCATTTATTGTAAATTTGGATTAGTTAGCGTGTTTTCTCATTTGTTCTTATCGGCTTTCTTTTAATGGGGCAGCCCACATATTAAATGTGACATATATGATTGTATAATTTTTATCGTATAATACCATAATCGTTAAGACTTTTTACCTACACGGGTTAATTTTCATAAAATTAACTATTCAGTAACCGTGAATTGTATATTTAATGTAGTTTAATTGCGTACTAACTTATTCTTATGATTCAAACATGTTTGCATATGGAAAGGTTTAATGTAGATATAATTGTAAATAAAAGTTCAAATACTTCATTTTTTAGTTAAAATATGATCAATTAATTGTACATATAATTCAACTAAAGAATAATTTTTAAAAAAGGATTCGAATGATTATAAACTTTTATATTAAATATAAATTTTTTAATTTGGATAGTCAGGGCTAACAACCAATGTACCTACGTGTGTACAAAAATTTAAGACACGGAAGCAATATATGTAACAATAAGTGTTTTTATAAAAATAAAAAATTAATATTATATTTTTGAATAATATAAATATATATAATTCATTATATTTTACAATTAAATAATACATTATCTATATTGTCCAATATACGAAGGCCATTTGATATAACGTCCGGGCGTTGTAGAAAACGCCTAAATTCTATAATTTGCTCGTAACATATACACAGACAGGTATTTTGTGCAGGTAATATATTTATATATCACGAATACCAAATGTTAGTGCGTGTTGTGATGTTCCGCGATGAAAAAATAATCACCCAAAGATAATTCAAGTGTAAAAATACTGCAAAGAAGAGCTCACACACCTATAATATTATAATAAATATTACACCATTAAAACACATCGATATAGAATTTATATACTTAGAGTCATGGAATAGTATATACTGTGCAAATACATAAATTACATTTTGAAAGTTTTTTAATTGAGACGAGTTTAACTTTCAGTCAATATAATAATACAAGACTTGTCGCGTGAGTTTCTTTTTTATTTTTCTCAACCTCGGAATAACATGGCAAAAACGGTATAAGAATCAAAGTTTGTTCCACGTTGCCATAACGTATATACATCATATATTAATATATCGTACTCATACACTGTTAATGAGTCATAACACTCATAACTTATGACCTAAGGCGACCGTCATAATGTTTATTTAATACAAAAATATACAAACGTATAGGTATAGTTTAATTTATTAATTGATCTTTTAAATAGTTATTAAAACGAATTTATAAAGAAAAAGTAATAATATTAAAATTAATAATAATAATAATAATACCATACTTAAGTTCAATTAAAATGCACTTATATTCCAAAATACAATAATACTAAATCCTAAAATATCTTATCGTTTTAGATATTTAAATACTTCCCATGAACAATACGTTTGATTTAATCAATTAATCAATATGTTTGATTATGAATCTGTTCTCTGTAGATTTTATGATATATTTACATGATTATAAACATAGATAAGGTATCTATATATATTTCGTTTTCTCAATATGATAAAATGTAGTTAATTATGAATAAAAAAACGGTAAAATTCAACATAAATATATTAATTAGAACAATATATAGAAGTTATTAACTTATACAGAGAAAATATTAATAGCAAAGACGCGTTAAACCCACTTATCATTCGAACTTCATAAAATATACAAGATGAAACGAAGTGTAAATCGATAAAATGTATCAGTTTAAAATAATGCGGAAATGCATCAATAATAATTGACAGATATTATAATTATTGTAATTAAAACATTTTTTAAAACAATTGATTTATACGATGGTATGTATGCGACATAATTTAAATGAATTATTTATCAAATTAATGATAACACATCGCAAACATTAGAATATAATAATATAATATGTTATGTGACAATCAGTAAACCGGAAAATGTGTATATTTTCAAAACACTCAAAATGAATTAAATAGTATGCATACTGCAAATGTACTCGTATAAACACTATAAACGTACTCATTGTTATTTCTATACACTAATGTTACTTTATATTGTTTATTTTTAAAACCTATTGATTTAGGTTGAAATTATTTTATTTATGTTTTTATTATTTATTATAAAGAAATAGTATCCATGTTTATTTCAACCGATTTATTAGTTGTCTGATTAAAATAATTTACTAGGTATAAGAGAGGTATGAGAGCATTTATCATTTAAACATAAATATCATTTACATTAAATTGTTTTAATCTACCAATGTATGGAAGGAGAAAAGAGTAATTTGAGTTAGAATACTAGTTTCAAATTTCGAATTTTGAAATTCAATTTAATATTGAAAATGATACAACACTGGTTTCATACCTGTTTGTGTGTATCCTCAGCTCTATAATTATGTTTTTAAGTAGAACGAATAGCACTCAAACTTTATATTGAAATTTGAATGTTAAGAAAAAAAATATAAACAACTTAGTCTTATGGACAAGATAATAGTGTGTGGTATTATATATATATATGTATATATATATATAATTTTCCAGTAGAATCAATTATGTACACAAAAGTTGGTCACAAAAATTCATTATGTATATATATACTAATTATTATTAACAAAAAATAATTCAAACATTTAAGGGTTTCTAGTAAATTTCATATACAGTTTAGGAAGGATAATTGTATAATTAATTTTTATAGTAGATACCTATTATACTGTAAATTAAGTCACCTTTTCTAATTTGAGAGGTTAGTGAGGGGAAATGGAGCTAGAACTAGCCATTGGATAAGAAATTTGAATCCCTACTTACACGTTACCAAAAAAAATCGGCGTCCATTTAATATATACGATTAATATTTGTTTTAATTACAGAGAAAAAAACTTGTTTAATGATAAACCGTTATTTTAAACCTAATAAATATCCAATTTCGTCAAAATTTAGACTTAAAAAAGTTCAAACAAGTATAAGAATTTTTAATTATAAAATCTGTCAACATTTTTAGATGATTGCTTACACATATAAATAATACTATACGGGGTCCGGCAGAATTCATGACACGAAAGTAGATGGCTTTTGTCTTAGCTGTGATGAAAGAAGAGGATGAGTGGGGTTGCATAGATTGTGTAGCTTTGATGTTGCCATTTTAGTATCTAACAAAGTATCAACATACCGTAAACGTCATGCGCTTGTTGTTAAGTTTTTTATTTAAATGGAGTCACATATCAGAGCTCAGTGGGCTCTACGCACAACGCTAGGCCTCGATCGACACGACTCTGTCCCCAGCCGCAAAACAATTAAACATTGAGTGGATAATTTTAATAAAACTGGATTTACTAAAGACAAAGAGAATTATCAGACCCCTAACAGCCAAGACGAGCTGGGTGAGGTTAGGCGAGGTATGCAAAGTTTTCATTTGCGACTTGATGCCTGCATTGTATCTCCAACGTACTAACGAAGGTCGTCATATGCTAGAAGTGGTTTATCTCATATAAATCATATATATCATAGAATATATTAAATATAAAAACATTGAATTTAAGTAATATTCTTGTTTTATTCAACTTTACTTTTATGTTCTCTAACTTCTGCCGGACTTATATCCAGTAACATAATAAATTACTATAGTGCCAAGAAACAATCATTATGATATTTTTAACGACTCGTAGTCGATACATCAATTATAAAATTATCTCGTTCAACAGAAAGTATAAGAATCAACAATTCAAAAAATCAACGTAATATAGATGACAGTTAACTAGTTAACAAAAACCATACAATGTTACTAAGGCGAACATACGACTAGCGTTTCGACAGCCAATAACACGAAATAGGGAGTTGTACTATTTAACATGAGTTGTGTAGCTAAATTCATTGATATATAATAATATGGTCACAATTCGCGGCACACTAATAGCTATTATACAATTAATAAGCGATGACAAATATGGATGCCTGGCGGCCTATATACGATGTGGTATAGACGAATGGATGAATAATACATAAATTGATATTAAATATGACGGATTAAATAATCTTAGCAATTGTGAAAAATAAAAAAATGATTACGTACCCGCTGAAAACACGTCTTTTGGTCACTGGTGAATTGTTGCAAACTAAAGATGTTGCAACGGTGGTTGCAGCATTATCCGCACATTCTCCTGAAGTAGTTTCTGGAAGAAGAAAAATAAATTGCAATTAGTACAAATTTTTATCATCACAATCACAAATCAACTGAACTGGTCCAGAATTAATGAGCAATAAATTATTAGTATATACATCCATCTAATCAATCCTCCATAGAGCAAAAAGACACCGAAAACGTAAAAATATTCGCTGTGTGTAGCTCAGTTATGATTTCGACCAGTTAATTAAAAAAAAAAACTGACGGCGATTAAAGTATTTTTTTTATATAAAAACGAAAGCTTAACATATTTATGTTGATCATTGTAAGATATAATAATGGTGTATATATTTCAAAAACTGATGGCAGTACACGTTAAAATTTATTTATCACTGAGACTGAAACTATTGCGCAAAAGGTTAAGTTAATGGGGACGGCTGGCATCATTTCCTATCTAGACAGGATATATTCAAGTGACGAGTGACGTGAGTGTGACGACGACTGTACTAGCCACAATACGACTACTTCCGGAGCCAATAATAATAATACAAACAAATCAACCCGAGTCAAATAACAATTATTATAAAATTATTGTACTAGGATTAAAAAAAATAACTGCTATCGGCACACAAACTAAAATAACATTCAATTTAACGAATAATTATATAATATTATAAATTATTTATAACCACCCAATCATCGATGAATCGCCATTGGATGTTCAAATATAAGCTGGTATATAACAGTTGAAAAACGATTCTGTGGCGGTATCTTCAGAAATTCAACACTCAATATTTCACAGTCCATACTAGCGCTCACAGTGGACATTTTTATGTACGGTAAATGCGTGTTGAAAAATGAATACATTTTATTTTATAAAAAAAATACTATTACGACTTTTATAATACTATATAATATTATTATAGTAGAAAAATATATCATAACAAAATGTTGAAATAACCCGGTAGGCGTGCGTTTATATTTTAAGTTTACATATATATTATATATCTTAAATAACGATCACAATTTAAATTATTGCTTATCTATGTAAGCATACAGTACGCAGAAAACATTTAAAATGTAAACAGAATATACAATAATAGAAATAATAAAAATATATATGCCCTTTTGATCAGCTTTAATTATATCTTTCGATATAACAGTCGAGGTTCAAGAATCAATCCAAGTGAAATTCAAATATTATGCTTTTCTAACCAACTAGGATAAATACTTCCAGAAATACTAAAAACTGTCAAAAAATACAATTTTTATTATCTCAATAATTATTTTTAATATAGTCAGTGACGTCTTTTGATTTATGTATTTTCTTACATACGTTTAGCTATACTATTCCATATACTTTAATAATTTCAAAATTTAGATTAGTATATAATACTTTCATGATTCAAAATTATATGTAACTACTAACTAGAGTTAATAATTGTAGCAAAACTATTTTTTTTTTAAATATATAAAGAACAGTTTTCAAAAAACTTGAATATTAAATGGGATACACCATTATTAGTCTTATGATTCATTATCTATAATTAATTTTCACAATTTTTGTATGATTCCTGATAATACTCTTATAGCCGTGTTATTGGAAATTTCCTATCCTTCTATACCCATGTACAATTATTTGGACGTTATCTTTACTTTATTCAACCAATATGCGATTGGACTAAAAAGAGTGGAAAATCACGTAATTAATAATAATATGATCCGTAACACGCGCCTTTTTTGCCAAAATCTATATAGTACCTACCTACTTATGTATGATGTAATAATAAATTCGATTTTATTGCAATAATAATAATAATTAGTTTAATGTGTAACAACAGCGGGTGATGAATCCAGGCGATTATCAACTTAAAATTTACGAGGTATTCTTATTAATTTTATTACAACTTAACATGGGCGCCCGCAGGAAATTTTATCAGGGAGGGGCATAATGAATTCAAACACCAAAAAATACACTAAAAAAAGTTTATTCCTTGTAAACTACAAAATGTGTTAGAATTATATGAAATCAAATACTATAATGTATTTTATGAAATAATTCATATACATAATCGATATAGTAAAATTACTTATTGCATTATTATTAAGCAACAGGTACAATCTATTCGACAATAGAATTTTTAATCGGTATGAAACCTATATAAATATATAATATGAACATAACAAAACCTTGAACTGTAATATGTATATATTAAGTCATTTTCAATTAAAAAATTGGAGAATTTCTATAAAATTAAATATATTCCGTATACGATGAAGGCGAAACGTTAACATGAAAAATGCACTTAAGACTTTCTTCTTCATGCATTAGGTTAATTTTTTTGTTTTGTTTTGTTTTGTTTCTTTAAGTTATATATTGCCAATGTGGTAATGTAGAATTCAGTAATAAATAATAATAATAATAATAAAATAACAATTAATAACCGCTAAACAACAGAGACACCAAAGAGCGAATGTAACTGAAATATTATTCGATAAAATTTAATATGTACCAGGTACCTACATAATCACAGTAGTAGTTCGTAATTATAATCTATATCGATTAAAAATACTGTTTAAATATTAGGTACCTTACTAAATAATACAACAGCAGTAAAGGTACATTAAAATATACTTTGGCAGTATATTATTTAGCCCATGATAGGTGTAATTCTTCTGTACACCTATCTATACAATAGCTATTATTCTATATATTATAGAATTAATGATACAAACATATATATATACATAAACGTACTATCCAAAACCCTATATAATGTTATTATGTAAATGCGTAAGTGGAACGACGAGGGCGAGCATCAATAGATGGAATTAACAAGGTATCAGTCTATTACAAAAATGAAACCACCAAACTAATTAATATACGTATATATTATAGTAAATATTATAACGGTATATGTATATATAAATAAAATATACAATGGAATAAGTGTGAGCTATTTTTGAAGGCGAATGTGTTAAAAACAACAACACATCGCCCCCATACAACTTGTAAATAATTAAAAAATATATATATAAATATAAAAGTATTCAGTATGCATTACATATTTTTCATTTATAGTGCATAGTTTATTTTAATTTTTTATTTAAAATTTTTATCATGAAAATTGTTAAATTATTTAAGCGGTATATAAGACACGACATTTAGCTATACCTATCACTATAAAGCTTATATAAATTGTGGTCATACTACAGTACCAGCATTTTTATCAATATATTATATTGACAACAGATAGTTATATAATATATTTGTTTTTTTTTTACATTTAATAAAATTTTAAAAATAGCTCATGTCTATAATGAAAATAGATCGAACTTAACTCTCATTTGTACAAATTTCGTGTGCCGAGACACAATCGAGACGACTTGGATAAGATTTATATCATAAATACGTGGGTTTTATAAGTCCTACGTTTAACAAAAAAAATTAGCTCTAATAGGTCTTTGCCTATAATAATTGTGGATGGATATTAGTGATGATACAATTAACAAATAGTATATATATATTAGCTTTTTTTTTTAGCTTTTACGCTCATTGCTTCTAATCAATTTATTCCATATCTCTCGTGCGTAAGTCACAACATTTTGGGTAGTATTTTCACACGTTTTGATTAAACTTAAACAAATTTTCCAGGAATTCCAAACTTTGTGATTAACAGATAGTATTATATGATGCAAATAATATTTAGAATGAGAGTTAAACAGATATCGGAAATATTAAAGAATGCGCCGACATCGAAAATATATATATTATACTTTTGCGATATGCGAAACTCGAGAGTCAACACTATCAATAAAAAAGAAATTATAAAAAAAAAATAATGGCTAATGAGAAATCGAGTTTTGCAGCAGTAACGTGATCAATCGTATCAAACGGCCCACCCCACAGTAATTTCAATAACGATGATGATGAATGAATGATAACTTATACTATCAACTATATGAGATGATGATTGGCGCTTAACTTAACGCATTACCTGCATGTGTTGTCACCAGCCTACGACTTTACAACATAGTGTAAAAACAGTTTCACACACGGGTAAGGACCGCTCAGGCTGTAGTTCAAGTTAAGCAACCAAATTTTCACATTAAAAGAGAAAATTTTATACTGTGCAATATTGTTATACGTGTGTTTTCAATATCAGAATGACAAAAAAAAGTTATTCAAGTTTGAAAAACACAAAAATAATTGGATTTTGGAACAATAAGAACTTTATTCATATTAGTGATATTAAAAAATTAAAAACGATGTTACACAAGCCATGTTCTCCTTTTTATAGTGTGAAAATTGGGTTGTTAAAATTCAATTACAGCCCTAATGGTTCTTATTCACGTGAAATGGTTTTCACTTTGTTATAAGCTTATACGTTTTCAGCCTTGCAGAACGAAAACAACACATGCGGATGAAGCGTCCTAAGAATCTGCAGTGCAGAGGAAGCGAATGAGGTTATCTGATGGCAACAATGGGTAATTATAACATTACATGTATGCACATTTCGTTTCTGTATAAAACGTAATGGCCCGTTTTTCGACATTGAAATACTTCTCAGGAGAACGACGTAATCGATGTTGGTTGGATTCGCGGAGAATATCGAACAATATCTTAAACTGTGTATACAATGGCATTGCGTGCATTATTTTGAAGAATCTAAGAACCTAACCTAACCTTGTATGACACAAAAAATGTATATCACACATATTTTCGACATTCTCTACTTGGCCGTCTTCGACAGAAGGATAATTAAGTGATTTTTTATCAATAACATTTTATAAAAATGTTGACCTTGAAGATGGCAGTCATATAAATACAATATAATTGTGTTTACTTTTATCCAGCGGCAGCAGTGACCAAAAAATCCACAAAAAGAATCTAAGTGAACTACGCAATTTTCTGCAGTAACCCTCAATCCATTTTTAGAATGCAAAAATAAAATTATTAACGTTAAACCTGTTCTTTTCGAGGCTGATCGTATTGCAAACGCGTGTTATGGTATTTGAAAAATTAACCGCTTGTTAGTTTGTTACATTTTCTGGAAATGACGCTATTGTGTATATGACACGAGACAATGCAGTATAAATCGTTATGCTATTTATTAAATATTTAAGTATACATCAACGTTCGTCTTGGTATTTAAGCATGAAGCACAGGTGGTAGATGACGTGAAAGCTCGTTCACGACACGCAAAAGTCGATCCATTAATTGTATTATGATAAATAGTATTTATATAAAAGAGGAGATTATTTATCTAAAACCACAAAATTGACTTTAGAAAACTATTTTTTCAGATAACTAATAGGCAAATATGTATAATAAATAGTTGCTTTGCGTGTTAATGTATTCCACAGCCCGCTTCTCACGAAGAATTTTACAATAAAGAATTCAAGAAAATACTACAAACCAAAGTATAGTTGTAAGTTTATTCAGCAATTATACACACGTAACTGCCACACATGCAGTTAAGACAAAGGCATATTATATTTATCTCCAAAACAGTAATAAAAAAATAATCATTCATGGAAAATCACCTTCGTATTATTACTATTACAATAAAATATGCATATATGAATTTATTTTTCATCTAATAAACACAAAATTATAAAAATATATGTTGTGTGTGGATACTGTGCCAAACGGTCGACAAAATATTTATATAGTTGTAGTGTGTTTGCGGAATATTTTAGAGTAATGTGTTAGGCCTTTATCTAACTATAATTATATATAATAGGTTTCAAATGGTAATTGCGTATGTACACTGTACATGCAGAGTATAAGTATAATGCAGTATTATTAATCTAGTTAGTAAACGATGTTGAACCATACTACAAATAATATATAAGATTTTATGCAGCTAGAATAAATTGTGTACAAATATTTAAGTATTTTCAGCTAAATCGTTGTTTCATGCATGGTATGTTTTTTTCTGTACTATCATCAATCATTATTCAAACATTGTAAATATTATATCATTATATTCCATAACATTAAAATATGCGCACAACTACGTATATAGATTTCTCGACGTTCTAATCCACTATTGTTCGTTCTTAAAAGTATAAATTATAGCACATATAATGAGGATTCACCTGCACTATTTATTATATATTTGATGATGAATATTATTTGCGAGAATATAATACGGTTTAAGCGCACAAAGTCCTATATTTAGTCGGGAACTAATTTATATAATATCATTGTAAGTACAATGTACATGAATATGTTTTACTGCAGTCCTATGCAATAGGAACGTGATTACAAATTAAATCATTGTTCACACATAAATTTTTTATCGTAACAAATAGAAGTCACATTTTAATTTCATTTTACTGGGATGACGATAATGCATTTTAATTTGTAATAGGTGCACCCCGGTTCATCTAACTTTTAGTACACTATATATATATATATATATATTCTTGTGTGTGTGTGTGTGTGCTTTGAATGAAACGTTTTTATCAATTATGAAAGTATTAATAATACTAAATGTTTACAATTTTTTTTTTATTATTATTATAATGGTTTTTTGGTTATTTTTAATTTCACGATCGGAAGCAGAACACTTTTCTAAAAATATTGATGTATAAATATAGTATAGTGAACAAATAGTATTATATAAATAAGCATTTAAAGTTTAGGCGAGGAGAGTAAAATAGCAAGTGATATAAGAGTTATGGTCCATAACTTCTGCGCTCATCTATTTAAACTTTAATAATGCATATTTAACTATAATCAAAAACAGTATTTAATATTTTTCACGACATTTTTAGAAAATATACTGTTTTGATATAGAATATATATTTTCGTTAAAAAAATTTTTTTTAAAAAAACTAGATTTTAAACTTAATATTTCAAATCTTAATCTAAACGTTTTTATTTCAAAAATATATAAATTGATTACGCAATAAACATATAGTTAGCGTGTCAATAAGATGATATTGTGCCTAAAAAAAAGCATAAAATTTTGAATAGAGTATAAAACCACCACTGGACGAAAAACGTTTTATCTTCCTTGGAGTCAAGCATGTATTGCTCATAGTATCGTCACTATACTATAGTATATGTGAGATACACTTTTTTCTCGATTATAAAATACAAGTACATAAATAATAAATCATAACATAATACATGTGTTTAAATCGTCGTCAACACTGCTGCGAAAACAACAATAAAACTTCTTATTCATATTTATAATATTTCGTTTTTACTTCTTTAGTTCAGCAACTACGATTCACAAAACCGACGATTTAAATTGAAATACGTAGATGAACATTGGGGAAGGGAAGGAGGAATAGTCGATTATTGGATAATTTGTCGAAATTTGTTTTTAAATGTATATTTATAATGTATTAGTGTGCCAGTTATACATCTCCAGTTATATACCTCCAAGATTCACACATCGTCGCTTAAAAAATAATAGTATAAATCATTTAAATACACTGATTAATGTAATAACGACATATTAAACAAACATTGTTTAGTAACAAAGATGGACAGTCAATGTCTAAAAACGGACAATAAATAAATGTATAAATAAAAGAACTATTTATAAAAATTATTACACGAAAACGTAACAATAAAAACAATCATAATTAGACGTTAAATTAAATTTAGTACGTAAATCACAAACGATGAGATTATTATGGGAAAATGTTAGGCCGAACCGTAATAACGCTGGTGAGATTTCTGAAGGTCCGACCATTGCTGCAACAGCCAATGCTAAACTAAAAGAGAGACTGCTCTGTCTTTGTAAGTACTACGTCGGTATTTATCAGGCAGAAAAAGCTTTTTGACTGGATCATTGTCTGATAGTTCCATTGTGGGTCAGCAAAATTGCGGGAACGCGCTTTGATTGGCCGTCAAAACTCACAATATAATATATATATATATAGCTTGCGTTCGCGTGGTATTATTAGACTTATACGAATTATTAATTTTTTACCTGCCTACAGATACACGCCAGGAGACAGGTGCTGTGGCCACTTCCTGAAATAAGCCCCATACCTTGGATCATATATTATACATACCGTACAAACACGCAACACATCTCGAACCGATTGTATACATTATATTTATTATACAAACAAGACGATGAAACACGATCCCCTGACATACATAGGTTTATCGTTTATAATGTCACTACTACGTTTCCAAACGAGTTATGTCATCGTCGATTCGAGTATACATCTGTGGCGTATATTATTATTTTAATACTATAATATATTTGCGTACCTATTTAAAAATATTTTATTATGAGTACATTACTAAGAGAGCAAATGTTTGTACAACAATATAACACAAGAAAGATGAAAAATAAGACAATAAATTAATTTATAACTATTTTTTTTGTCTATAAAATACGATCATTATAAATATTGTTATATCGTGTAAACGAGCGGTGCTATTTTCAAGCGAAAACTTGGTGCAATAATAATAAAATAAATGAAAACAACAACGAATCATATATACAGAGTACCATCGAAATTCTATACGATTGTAGTTTTCACTACTAATATTTAAATTAGAAAAAATGACCTATGAGATAAAACAATTTTAAATCATATAATTGAGATCAATTGTATAATAAATATTTTTTTTTTATTAATTAAAAAAAGAAATTTAAGGCTTAACTTTTAAAACTCAATTATGAACCTATATTTTTAAACATTTTAATGCATTTTGGAAGCTCGTTTGTATGGATGTGTTACATGTCTAAACCAGCTTTAGATAAAATGTATTTCTTTATTTTATTATAATTCAAAAACGAATAACTCTAGACATTTGAAATTTTCTTCAAATGTTAATATTATCATTTTATATAGATGGTAACATTTTTTTTACTGATAAAATGAATATATTTTAAATACCAGATAATTATGTTTCATATAACGATTTGCGCTTTGATGTTGTTAGGTATAAATAAATTACAACATTTATAAAATATAATCTATAAGTACTTATCGTTACATCTGTTTCAATAATAAATATCAAAATTTTGTTGTTTTTAACAATTACCAATTACTTATTATGATTAGGTATTACTATTGTTATTCGACCTAAGTAATATAACATTCAATTCAAAAAATGCAAGGATTTTAATACTAAAATAAATTGATCATCAGATATAGCTCACAGATTATTAAAGATGTACCACAATGCGTCAACATACGTATAATAGAAGTACAGACCACAAACATAAATAAAAATTCATTAAATTTTCCCTTTTTAATTAATATAACATTAATCTAAATTATATGATTTGAAGCTATTTTCACGTGAGACATTTTTTCCTAATTTAAATAAATTATAATGAAATCTACTAATAGATACATACATTTTGACGTGTTAGCCTAACGTGTAAGTTTTAATCACGTGACGCTTACGTGTCTGAAGAATATACCTATATATAGACATGCGATACGACATTTAACTTTTATACGGACCTCACTCGCGTATCTCGTAATATATAAGGTATAATAATATACACACTCTGTATATGAAATGGCACTCCGATGGATTAACTGGACTACTGCGCCGTAGTATATATAATATGTATCATACCGGGCCGAAAAAATGTGGTCCTAATCAAATATTGTCATTGAGACTTAGGGTGCGGAACAATATACACATGTCATAATGATTAGAGCTGATGGGTATTTTACTATATGTTTTATTACGATTTTAGACTAAAAAAAATAATAATCCTATGAGAAATGGCAATTATATTGTTGAAAACGAAACATATTGCTATGGACAATGTGTGTCCAAAAACGATCGGAAATCAAATAATAATTTCCATAAACACAATTTAGTTTATCATTTTTCTTATGTAGTTATGTCATAAAACAAATGATGTTATTTGATAGGTACTATGCGGAAACTATACTGCGCAACTCTAAATGCCGATAATAGTAATAACTGTATAAAAAAATCATAATAGCAAACTTTAGATTACTCGCATAGATTTCCGGAAAACAATAGTCAATAAATATATACATAGCCAAGTACCGAAACAAGTCATAATCACAAGGGTTGGACATAATAGTAAATTTATAAATCTTAATTTTAAATTCACAAACTATATTTTATTGATACCTACGTGAATATATTTCAAAAAAAAAGCTAACAAATTGAAATTACGATTTATTAAAAAAAATTAATTGAACATATTTTTTTTACTTCCTTAGTTCAAACAAATAACGTTCACAAAGATGGTATTCGTTTGTATATTAAATAGATTATTTGAGAGTAGAAAAATAACATATTATCATAATTTTAGATGTGTAATCAGTTAACAGTCGCGTTCGATATTATAATATACCTAATCATATTAACCTAACTAAAATAACGATAATAATTTAATATATTATGTATATGCGTACCTACCTAACAAAACTATCCATTGTAATGTTAGTAAATTACTACAAACGATCACCAAACAAGTAAATATAGGCGATAATTATACTGTCGAAAACGTATCTAATAATGTAATATATAACTGTAGACAATATTTACATATATATACATACATAATTAATACATAATCAAGTAGCGATGAGGTGGTGAGGGATAATGAACAATTGGCGTATTATATTATTATATAACATATATATATATTAGCGATTCGGTTGAAGTGGGCAAGTTTAAATAATTGTCGATCGTGTACCCATTCATGTATAGTGTTGTTATATACTGTTGAGTTCCGAATATGGACTGAAATACGAACATTGTCACCTAGAAACGTAATACACGAACGCGAATGCAGTGTTATAGTAACAACTCTAATAAAAGTAAATGCAGTTTGGTTAAATATAATGAAATTCAATTATTCGGTTTCAAATAGCTGATAGTAGGGTTCCGGCGATAGGTATACTGCTTAAAAGTAATGTATACTATCGTAAACAATTCATAGTAATAAAAACCATCCAACACATTTTTGATTTTAAACTTTTCACAGCATACACACATAAATAACAAATACACGCGAGTTCGGAATTCCTGAGCGTTCACAAATTCACTACATAACGTAAACTATTATTTTTAGTGTCTCTGAAGGACAGACAGGCGCGTATATACGTTCTCAATGAAACCGAGCGCGAATCAGATGACTTTTATTATGAGTGAACAGTGAACACATGAGACAAGTGAAAACGGGATGAGTACCAATAATAAACAAAGATTATAATGTACTATCCTCCCTCCATCCCTCTCACTCTCTCTCTCTCATTCTCATTCTAACTCACTCTTTTTTTACGCATTCTTACGCGCTCACAAATAAAAAATAACACGACGATAAATCGATTATTTGCAGCAAAATAATAATATAATATAGTGAGTACTCGCGGCAGCAACAAGCGTTCGATAGCGATGGAAAAAATAGTTTGTTTGCCGACCCTTCTCTTAACACAGCACCGTCATCGTCAGAAAATGCGGTTACCGAATTTTCTCGATAAAATATAAATAAGAATGACGAAAACGACTATCAACCAGACAATGAGGTATCGAACACCAAGGGTGGTGGGTAGGAAGCATTGCGCATTTTTAGAATAAATACTATTTTACGCCCTATTATATTACGCCGTATATTAGTACCTAGTTAAATACCTAACCATTTTATATCTAACAATTTTTCTGTTTCAATAAACTTGCTCGAAAACATCGATACAAAAACAATAGTTGCCATTATTTTATAGTGAATTAGAAATAAAATTGGAAATGGCCCAATTTATACACGATCGGGTCTATCTAACTTTTGACTATTCTACCTGTTGCATGATTAGAAGATAATGGGGTAGGAGTGCTACCTCCGTTGCACTGCGGACACGACGACGACCCGGCGGTTGCGTTTACCACGGTCGAGTGTCTGCGATGATGGTGGCGGTGATTATGGGGATGTCGGTGATGACGGCTGTGGTGATGGTTGTGGGGGTCATATTTGACAGCCACCACTGCCACCGAAGTTGACTTTTTATGCCGAAAAGACCGTATCTTTCGGCTCCACCGGCTCAACCGGCCCGGCGACGAAGATTCCGAAGACCCGTCCGAGTCAGCCCCCCCACCGCAGATCGTGCTGCAAGACGCGTCGTCGGCCGGCGACGAATCAGACGAATCACTGTTGTTACCGGTACTGCTGCTGCTGCTGCTGCCGGAGCTACTGCTACTACTGCTGCTCGACCAAAAACCCATTGTGTCGTCCGACTGTTAAAGTTAAATGTCGTTTTTCACGCACTATACTCCCGTTATACGGACACCCGCCTTTACGGGAAGAGGCGGTTTTAAAAATACCAATATCGAGACCCGCGATTATATACTGTACGATAACGGGGATAAGATATAATAATATTAATATTAATATAAAGACACGTAAAGCGATGACGGTGTATAGAAATTAAGCGCGATATGCTGAAAAATACTCGCGCGATAACCGTCGTCGTTTCACCAACAGTCGTGTCGCGCGTCTAACGGGAAAAAAAAAACGTCGTTGGCGTCGCGCTTGCACGTCGCTGCACCAGTTCTTCTCACGCTCTCTCACTTCTGGGACGCGCGTCAGTGACAAACTGTGAACGCGCGCATACTCACACACGGACGCGACAAAACTTGGTGACCGGCCAAACGTGCGCGCGACACCCGTCCGAACTGGTGTCGCCTCCTAAGAGAATGAGTGCGAACGCATTCACACACACAAATTGCACTGTACAGCGGCCACATTATTATAATATTATGCGTATACCTATTACCATAATATATAATTATACAATTCTGCGACAGTTATTACCGTTTATTAAATACATAACTATGATAAGATTTTTCTGAATTCTTATTCCTACAATCCATCCGTCTAATTATAAGCTATTAAATATAATATAATATAGGTTTTTAGGAACAAAATTTCAACAGATCCTTTATCGTCATAAAATTATTTTAAATTGAAATCACTAGCTAACATCAACACGTTATTATATCTAATCTGGGAAAAATATATAACAAACAGACGGTAACGACGGTAAGTTAAAGATATAAAGTTTACCCAAAAAATCTAAATAACCCACAAGAAAAGTGGACACATAAATATTCCATGAACAAAACACACACAAATATCAATCCTATACTTTAACAAAAATCTAACATAACACATTTAAAAATTCAAGACAAAGCAAATAATATATGAACATTATAAAAATACTTTCAAACACGAAATGGTTGCTTACAAAAATACCCTGATAAAAAAATACAAATCATTAATTAGATCGATTTTGAATTACGGATCACTTGTATGTTGTATGAGGACTATAGATATATATCAGAAAAATATCATTATTAAAATTACTTGATGATATTTATATTGCATGTTTAAGAATTACATTAAGTGACTTCAAAAGCAGTCTCATAAACAGTATTATCGGAAAACACCTACTAGACACTAAGTATACAAAATACAAATGTTTCAATTAATTCTACAACAATTAAACAACAACGACCTTAACAAACCAATTTATGCACAGTTTTCAATAATCAATTTGAAAACACTTAGTAACGAATAATAATAATTAGTAAAGTTTATACACAAAATAATTAATAAAAAATAATGCACAAACTAAAAATAAAAATAAATAAACGAAACAACAAAGATGCAATTCAAAGCCACAATGGACAACAACAAGATACTTCTTTTACATACCAATTACGCCTAACAATAGAAATAAAACTCCAAATTATGTAAATAAAAATCTATAGGTACTATGAATAGACAAAATATCGGTTTACATGTACATATACACGGATGTTTCAAAAACAACTAAAAGAGTGTAGACATTGCAACAATTATTTAACAAACCGAAATATTAGAAAACTGTTATATATATACACAGCTGAAGCACTCACAATATATAAAGCTGCTATAATAACATAAAATACAGTAAGTATTATATTATATAATATTTACCATAACTTGAAAAATAAAAATTACTTAATTTTAACAAACCCCATTTTTAGTAAAATCAATATTATATTACACTGTATTGTTATGGATGTATAAAATGATAATTTGTGTCGGATCCATATTTTATACATTTTTAGAAACAAATTAAAAGTAATTTTCATTAAAATATTTTTAAAAGGCCCCTTCTTTAATAACTGCATTCGAGCCCTGTGACCTTAAGTTCAGCACTTAGAACACAACACCATTCTAGTCTCTGGATCAGTGTTTCCCAAAAGGTGTGCCATGAAATTTGAAAGGTATGCCGCGATAACTTGAACTTTTTTTTAAAAAAAAAACATATAATAATTTGTTTCAAAATACTTCAATATAATTAATATAAAAATGAACTTTAAAATTACAAAAAAAGGGATATAATAATAAATTTTAGTGTAAAACGTGTGCTTGATGTTGTTTGCATAATAGTTCAATTCTAGGAGGGATCGACAATTAACACACCAGCATTTCTTGTTCAACTGATAAAAGTAGTTCACGTTTTTTATTTCTAATATTTGTTAGTGCGGAAAACCTAAGTTCACAGAGGTATGTTGTAGAAAATGGTAATAATATATTTATTAAAATTTCTGTAATTATCGGATACTATGTTTTAATAAGACTCCAAAACTGGAACAGTTTAAGTTCATTAAATACATTTTGATCAGATTGAAGTTCTAAAAGTTGTTCTTGTTCAACTAATCCTGTAGATGTGATATTACATCTGGTGTTACTGCAAAAGGATTGCGCACCTAATCATATTCGTTAATAGGCAAAGATGGGAAGTAGGTACTTTTTCATTTTTTTTTAAAATTATGAGATGATTAATTATCAAATCAGATGTTACCTACGTATTATTTGATAAGTAGATAATATTTATTCAAAGTGTGCTGTGACTTATAATAACTAATAATAATGTGCCGCGATAGGAAAAAGTTTGGGAACCACTGCTCTAGATACCTTTGAAATACATTAAATAAGATATAAAGTTATAAAAAATGTATCAACGATCGACTAGAAATAAATGGCAAAACCAAAATCAAATATAAGCAATAAATTAAGTGAAATAAAAATGAAACAAACAGAAGACACGATATATAAATTGCATTAAACTATCTGAGAATTAATTGGTAATACACATATCTTATAAAAAAAAAATATCTACTAAGAATATGTCAAAAATAATATTCAGATACTACCTACATCGATCAAACATATATTCATGCAATGTAAACACAATGAGCTCATTAAAAATGTAATATATAATTCACCAAACAAATTAATTTCAACAAATTACTGTAAGTTTACTGTATGTATATAACTACAATTTATAAAAAAATCTACAAGCCAATGTAAACCACGACCGAGGCTCGATAATGATGAAATAAATATAAATGGGTAAGTACCATAGCATTTCACGATTTTCAAAAATCGGTAATAAAATAGAATAAGGATATTATTAAAATAATGAGTAATGACTCTCACAATATACATATATATAAATACTTCCACAAATCGTACTTAATACGTTTATTTTATATTTCTATAATCTATCTATCCATGTAAATATTATGTACATGATCAATAATAACATTGAATATTACTCACATAAGTTTGAGATTATATATCTGATTAATGAACAACATTTGAATGTTTACAAATGATTTTTCGACGTGATTTAAAACAAATTAATGGACTGCGTGATATCGAGAACAATGAAGAAATATGCACATGATAAAAGATACACAACATTCGAGAATGGGTTTTTTATTTCTTTAGTTTTATTCAATTTATCAAAATTGTGTTGCGGTATAAATAATATGTAAGTATAAGCGTAACGCGTAAGCACGTGTTTACTTAACTGCTGAAGACAATAAACCTATTAAATAAACATAAAAATATAACTTTGATTCGACGTATACATTAATTTTGAATATCACAAAATAAAAATGTAATTTAACGCTGTACTTTAAAGTAGTATTTTACATAATATATAAGTACACCTGTTGTCATCACCAGCTAATTAATAAAACATACGCGCGTTTTTGGCATACGTATGTTAATAATTAAATTATTTTCTACACAAGAGTTATAATTGTAAACATCAATAAATACTTGTATAATACTTCACCGCTTTTTATGCGGGATGTTCATACTTATTTGATTTCCGAGAATAATAAATATAACGCTAATTTATGTTTATTATATTATATGAAACGAAAAAAAACTGCGCATACCTATTATTGTTTATACTAAACGATTTAGATGCCGATTATGTCGAGGCGGAGGTTTTCACAATGTACGTATATATATAATAAAATGGCGCCGACTGCCGGGATGACGGTTTAAAAAAAAAAATAATAATAATAACACCTTAACAATGTCACACAGTATTGCAGTGGGCGACCTTGGTCAAGTGTCATCTATATATAATACAATATAAAATGATGGAATACTGCAGTAGGAGGATGTGCCTAATTTGAATTTGATTCCGTGTGCCGCAAATTCAGATCAAGGCCGCGAAGGACCCTAATGACATTTTCAAACGCTAATAATGACTGCGAAGTATTAACAAGAGAGAAAGAGAGAGAGAAAGCATAGAAGCGACAAACTCGTTCAAAAAGCGATAACCGTGACTGGTACACAATGTATTATGACATTCGAACAATTATAAAGATAATATTATAATACTTTATAATATTTGAAGCCACGCGAAAATAACGATAATTATCATTGGTTCTGGGAGTAATAACACGTGCAATAATACAATAATAATAAATAATAATAACAATATTACTGCAGTATGGTCATAAAATAAATCAGCGCTAGCAGGTAAATTTTAATATACGCATATTCGTATAAAATTAACTACAACTCGTATACATATTATATGCATTTACTCGTGTAAAAAGTACAGCGGTAAGTCTTTTATTATATCTCACCAAAAATGGCTATACAAATGCAGACTGTCATGATTTACACATACATAAAGAAAGGCATATGAGTTTATGTATGTATAAGCGGAACATGTAATTATAGTTAATTATATTAATAAGCTGATATTATAATAACATAATTTGTTTAGAACTGTTTGATATATAGAACCAAGTTATATAGAAAAATGGCTGTATTATATATCATGAATACATAAGTTATATTCGGTTTTGAGAGTTAAAATATATATCCGAAGAACGTAAGACTTTAACTGAGTAGAAAGCTTCACAGTTACTAAAGTAAATATACTAACTATGATAAAATTAATTTAATTTAAAAACAAACTTTGATTATATAAAGTATAAGAAGTATGGATAGTTATCTTTTAATGGTTAATTCGACACAGTATCGATATTTGAAAATATGTAGTTGGCCATCACTATTTACTACTAATATGCGCATAATCTGCACACACATACATAGGATTACGCAAATTACGACATATCGATTTGGCGCGAGAATATAACAAAAATAATATAGAACGATATATGCCAAACGTCAATGAAAGGAATTATTTTTAAAAAAAAACGTGCACGCCAACGTATACAATATACACACACTTATACATATATATACAAATATAAATTAGGGTCATCGTTAAATTTGTGGATATTCAGAATTTTGTAGTACATTTTTTGGGGCAATAAAAAAAAAAACTAATAAATGTCTTGTGGAAAAAGCAAAAAAGGTTGTGTCAGTCTGAAACACACGGTCGTATTGCAGAAATAGAATTTGGACAATGGCCAGAAATGTAGGTGTGTTGTGTGTGTTTGTGTGTGTGTAAGAAATAACACAGAGATAGAAAAGGAGAAAAAAAGACAACAGACGCGTGTGTATTACCGCATAATACCATTATTATATTGTTCGAGTGTGTGCCGTGATGACCCAGTTGGGATTTATTGAAGTAGTATATCGAAACTCGCGATGAATCTCAAGAACAAATTTATTGACCCATCATAACATTATCAAAATACATATACATGGGCCGAATTAAAGTCATATAACCATTTTATATAGTTTATTTATTCCTCATGATCATGATAATCCAACATAATATGCCCCCAAATATTGATTATCTCCAATTCAGTCCCGTTCAGTTCAGTGTTAGGTATAGATCAAAAAAAGTACAAGTATTATGTATATGTATTCTTATAGACTTCTTAAAACGCTCAGGCAAATTAAATAGTTTTAAGTACTTGTACATCAACATAACTTAAAGAATGCAATATTAATTCCAGAGGAATTTTGCCACAATTATGGATATTTATAATTTAATAACATCTCTTAAATGTACTATATGCATAAGAATTTAAACAACAAGTATAAACCAAGACTATGTCTATGTTTATATAATATATTCAATGACCAATATTCAAAAAAAGCTTCTTTATACTATCAAGTCCCTATACTATACTACTGTAATAACTAAAACTTTATTATCTGCTTTACAGTAGATACATGCTGTTATAGTATACAAAATTATAAATACTGTACAAGGCATAATTATAATAAGCACATATAATAAAAATAATATGCAGCGTTCATTAAATTATAATAAAATTTAAGTCGCGTTTATTAATATAAAAGTTAATTTAGTGTTTTTCGCGTCATTAATATAATGTTACGGCATAATTAATACCGCGTGCCATATATTATATAGTATTTTAATAACTGCGACTAGATAATATAATGTCGTCGAGTTTTAATGAAGTATTTTTAAACCGATTTGTTCAGACGAGTTCAAATTATGTAATAAAATCATATGTTTTCCTGTTATAAACGCTAAAGAATTTTACTTCCAAATGAAAATACGTTCTGAAAACGAAAAACCAACAAAACACATAAAATGACCACGAAACAACATCCATCATCCATTACATTTCACGATTTTAAGCTTTTTTAAGCAAAAGGCATACTTTACAAAAAGTCAAAAACTATCCATCTTACGTACAATTTTATGAGTGATGCTTTTCTTCGACCCGCCACAAACACAGTTAAGATGATTCAAGCTTTGGGTCAAGTCAAAATGTTCTCTGTATTTTGAGGTTTATAATATGCGCGAATACGAGATAAAAATATATTATACATGTAGTCTATGTATATATTGTACGCCATCATGTTCAATCAATTTGTAGGAATTAGGTACCAGTAAATAATAAATAATATGCACTTTAAACTAGAAGTTCCCGCGTACCAAATTATTAGTATTTTCGCTAATTTTATTTATTTTTTAACACTAACAAAAAAGGTCAAACGCAATAGTTATGTTAACTATTGAGAAGTTTTCTTCTACAGAAAATTAAAAAACGTCCGCGAAAAATATAATATATTTTACACATCTGCCCGTTTTTAAGAAATCGTAGGTATATATACGTGATTCCCCGATTAGTATGTATTATCCCGGCAAATATAAATTTAAGGTGCGATTTTAACTCATTTGTAAAAATTAAAATATCACATTAAATATTTGTTTTATGTACGAGTTTATATTGAGGAGTATCACAAGCTTAGTCAACTGCAGAAGTTGTTATACTCATCGTGTGATTAACTTCAATTCGGCATAAAGATTGTTTTGAAAAAAAAATTGGAGGGCTAAATTTTAATAAGGGGATTACACAGGTGAAAAATATGGATATTAAAACATGTTAACACATATAATATTTAGATCTCACATAACACCACGAAAACCAATAGATAGATCGCATATAATAATGAAATCTAATAAAATATCAAATTTAGTGTAATAGAATCATCGTTACGCAGCCTTTCAAGCTATCCTTACTTATGATTTTATAATATTAATATAAACACGATATTTGCAGGTTACTTACATGCAAACAACTTAAGATTCTCAATGCGTTTAAATTGTTCTTGATTTTTTTTTAGTATATAATTTATATTTTCTTATATATAATGTATTTACCTACATATTTGCAATACGAAATAAGCGATTTAACCATGATATTACAGTGAAACCTGTATATAACGGACAGCCACGAGACCAAAATAATTGTCCATTATAGACAGGTGTCCGTTTTAGACAGGTTTCAGTGTTTTATAAGTAAAATTAAAAACATATTTGTTTAAGGGAAAATGAAAATTTTGTACGTAGGTATATTATATTATTATCACATTATTATAATCTTTATCATTATTATTATATTATTATATTTTACATATACGTTATAAATCTAATTTTAATATTTATCAGCATGTTTACGAATAGACAAACCGCTAGAATCTTTACAACGAATAATATTCACCTTTTGTTTTAACTTAAAGGATTTACGCGGTACGGTAAGTGCTATTGCTAAGAAAAATATGTAAAATTTGACTGCGAACCGATAGAAACTGAATAAAATATTAGAATTACTTATGTTTTCTTTTATACGTATTATTACAATTTATTTTTGATTTATTTATATTTAATATTGTATCTCAACTTCATAAATTCAATAGGTACTCGCAATTAACGTTATCGAAATCAGGGATAATGCGAACGGTCATAATCTGTGTTTTAGTATTCGTGTACTTAATTGCGCTCTGTATTAAAGCTGTTTCGTAGTTTGTATATTATACAATATACATAATTTGATATTACATTTAGATTTGAACTAGAATTGTTGTCCGTTATAGACAGGTCGAAATACATTGGAATACCTATCTTTTTGCCGGAACCCGGTCATTTTGTCCGTTAAGTCAGGTTTCACTGTATAATATATTTTAAACAATAAAATAGCATGTATTGTCATCAATACGATTACCTCAACGTACGTTATAGAAAACCACAAAACCACGCATATACTATCATAGAGAACACGAATGTTAAAGTAACAAATATATACGCGTTTTACTTGAGAATACCATAGTATGCGCACTAACTATTATCTTCTACATAAATAGGTAACATAATACGTAATAGTACAGTGGTCGTTTGCATAATATATAAATTATATATATACATATCAACGAGTAGGTATTGGACGGGCGAAAATTGCGACGTTAAAGCGATAAAACGTTTTTCTTTATACTTATACTACGTCGTACACATTTGCACACGGACTTGAGTTATATATTATGTATTTGTGTACATCGTTTCGCTCGTATATATAAATATTTTCTTTTTGTCGTTATTTATATGTTACCATGTTACCCCTTTCCAAATTATATGACTGTCTAGTGTCTTAAAACAAAAGAAATGTAGAGACTTTTTTATATTTAAAAAATTATTATCGTTTTACATCTATGATGAGAATACTATCCATTTATCGATCGCCTCGTATATAAATATATATTTAGGTAATTATATCTATACTCTGTCCAGCAAGAAAACGCACCACAAATGGACCAAAATCAGTTTTTCTGCGCATTTCCCAGTGGTACACAACCATAAGCCAACCAGTTTTGATAGCATGGTTACGTGAGGAGTTGCGCAGAATCGGCACGCTCTCGTTGGACAGACTATATATTTTTATACAGATTATCTATATAATAATAAAGATAGGTATATAACGTTGCACTGTCGCCTTTATGCGAAATGTGTGCATAGGGGAGGGCATTATTTTGAACCAGAAATATATTACTAATAAATTAGTTATAATTGTATTATTTATTTTAAAAACACATACATTAATCGATAAAATTACAGTTTAAAGATGAATAATCACTATATAGATAAGAGGAGATGGCGTTTACACCTGTCACCGATATATAGACATAAATACCTACTTATAAACGACCGCAAGGGGTGAGTGTGTGCATGTGCTTGCAAAATAATAATGTAATCACATGGCGATGGCAACGGCTCAATAATATCGTTATTGTAACCGGCTGAAAACGACGATTCGCGATGTCGTTACGGCCAACCGTCTCGGGAACGTCACGCCATCAGTAACGGCGCCGGAAGCGATACACGTCGCGCCACCGAAAGCACGCTGCGCGCAGCCGTGTGGCGTTTCGTCGACGCGATTGTTCCATCGATTTGACTACGGCTGCAGTGCAGCCTCCATCACCCCCCAACGCTTTCTCCTCAACCACCCACCGCATTGACCCTGACCTTCGGTCACATTTGATCTCACATCTCTCTATATCCCTTTGCCAACACGTCCAAAAACCGATTTGATTGTAAATCAATAAAACAAAATCATCGTTTAACGGTGTCAAGTAGTTATAGAGAATATAATAAGGACATCATCGTTAATCGTACTATCATCTGTTACGATTACATAGGTTAATTCAGGCGCAAAATTCGCAAATGCACGCTACTTTCTGGCAGGCGTGACGTACGATGTGCAAGTCACATTATATACTATGGAATAACCAAATGATGTCCGAAACACCCACACATGATAGACAGTCATATTTTTTGTTGCGAATCAAACAACAATATCTAAGATAAAATTATTTTTTTATATATATATTTATATTTATTATTTCCTTTGATATTGTCTGGTAGCTATAGTATACTAAGTAAATATCGCCCTACGTATAGTTGTAAAATAACGTTAACAGTCCTAAATCAATCCATCGCGCGTATCGTAGGAAATGAGGCTGTGAAAAGTTTACATTTCAAACACTAGTCAACAAAAACTTCAACGACGACGACAACGACATTTATAGCAACATCACAACTAAAACGATTTCAAGTCCATGATAAATTTCTTTGTTTAATCAACGATTGTATGTAAGACTAAGAATATAAATTCATTATGCATAAAGAAAATATGTAATAGATGTTTACGTATTAATATTTTTATTTTTGCGACGTTTATGGTTTATATAATGTACATTAAAAAAAAATTATTATATATAGGTATTTATTTATATCATTATAATTTATAAATAATAATCAATTAATTTAATCCCTAAATACTTAGTAGTATTTATTCGGTAAACTTAGCAGCTATATCAGTTATACATCATATTAAAGCTATATGTAACGATAAGTTACAACAATTCGTAAGCAATGATCAAGCGTTGTGCTGAAAGCGCGAAGCCCTGAACAAGTATATGCGAGCTTAACAAATCCATAGAATCTAATTGTAATTTAAAATAAATCCACTTCATCTCTTTAATTTTATTATCTCATTCAAATACTGTATAAATATAATAATATGTATAGTTATTACTGCTATTTACATTTACTACCACTACTATATAGTCTCAGCTATAGACTTAAAACTCATGATCTCTGTAAATATAGGTACTGAAATCAAAAGTATATTCCATTTATATTTGTTTTAATTATAAAATAAGCCACCAAAGTTCCAAAATTGTTTAAAAAATATTATATAAATAACTTTCTACGCCTACGCGGTGGGTAAATAAATCATGGACAAAAGAAAACAAAAAAAATATGCGTTACCCTTAAAAATCTGTTATTCAATAACTTATGTATTTATAACCACGACACAACGAAAATCTGAATATCTATCCTCCAGAGGCCCAATATGTATTTAAATTGTGTAGCACCACAAGTCCGGTGTCTATTTCAATGGATATATCAAACACATGTTTATCCTTCAAAGTTATCACTATTTTAAGGTTATATTTACATAAGTATAATATAAGCAAAAACAATAGGCGGGCTTTTGTGGGGATAAGAGAAAATGTCCACTTTAGTGGACAACGGGTTCATAAAAATACAAAAATTAAATTAAGCTTGGGCGCTAGAGCAGTTATAATAATTGGCAATTATAATGGACATTGGGCCTCAGGAGGCTATAGATATTTTATATTTTAACAATTATTTTGTTACATTTTTTATGGATCTCCATTTTAGAATATTTTAAAAACTTAAGATAATTATAATTATGTTTCAGGAATAAAACCATAATGATTCGGAAATATCAATTATTGCATACTCTAATTAGATTTCATATTTTCATACAACATAGCAGAGATAATTATTATTAGTAAATAAAATAGGTATATACATAGAAATTCTAAATTATATTGTACATGTACTCAAGATTTTGCTTAGTTAATAAGAAAATATATTCAACGGCTGTTTCTTTTTATTTTATAAATAAATCGGCAAGAATAAAAAAATGTAAGCTTTCATCAACTGATTAAAATTGTAAACAGATTAACTTAGGTACTATCAAACAACAATACATCAATATTATTATAATTAGATTTAAACGTATAGAAAATATATTTGTTAACATTTTTTGGAAATATCAGTCATAATATAAAGTTATATAAATAAATAAAAAAAGATACTTAAAAATAGAGGCTGATATTCTCCATACAGAATTGTTTTTTATATGCAGTGATTTATTATAAATTTAAAATTTAACACATCCTAAAAAAAATACACTCCAAATCTACTACATACAGCAAAGCGACTTCCTTGGATTTGGATTTGACATTTAATTAAAAATTTAAAACAAAGAGTTTTGCATTTTAAAGTGGTATTAAAGCTACTATTAGTTAAGAACTCAAATAATTACACACTAATTGTGTTATCTTTGTGACCCACAGGCAATATAATATAGTATAATAATTACGTTCAGCAGAACTAATCTAATGTTGTTAAATTTAATATTATTCAATTTACCTATTATCATATTTAAAGGTATATCTATAATCTATATAATTTTATCTGGGGCATCTTATAGGCTTTAATTGGTATTTTAAGTTTTAAGTTATAGTTATCAAAATATTAAAACTTTAAAATGCTCGTAATTCGCTTAAAAATTAAAATATCAATAAAAGCTAATGAGATGATCTAGATAATATTACGTTTGATAATAGATAAATTGACTATTAATATTAAAGCTAACAGCATACAATAGATTCCACTGAACGCAAATTTGCTGTTTTATGTTCATATATAAGACGGTGACAACACATGCGGATATGACATATATTCTTCTTAAATGAGTTATTAATATGTAAAATATTACAATTTAAATATGCTTATTAGTTATCAGTTATCACACTAAAAAAATCTTTTAAAAAGGGGGAGGGGGTAGTAGCAGGGGATGTATATCAACTCTTACATTTGTCACAAATCACAATCTTTTATTCAGCAATTTACCCCCTCGTCCTTTCTTCACCTGTTCACATCTTTACCAAAATCGGTAAGTCAGCCCTAATTACAAAAGTAACGACAACGACTACTATATTATAATGTAGTGAGTTTAAGTACCATAACACAATGGTACTTATAAGATCTTCCCCCGTATAAATTTCCATACAAGTTACAACGATGTCACATCCCCATAGTTTAAAATATCGAATATTATAAACAAAATAAAAGAATAAATTTCGTGTTAAATTCCGAGTACAAAAGTGAAGATTTAAGATTGAACTTTTCGTCTTTATTAGTTTTACTACGACAATATCATATAATATTGGCAGTGATGCAACTGATGCAAGTCAAATGGTTTGATCTAGAAATGTTAAAAATTCGAGTTAAACTTTTTATCCGTCTTATCGTCATGATTGTATATTTACCAAATTATTTTCCGATCATTCGCCCACTCCTACCGATACTCAATAACTACTAACTGTTCACCGCTATTATATTTAATATTATCGTTGTAAGTGAAATGTATACGTATAATGTATATATATGCACTGTGCAGGCAGCAGTGATAGAGTATAATTTTAATAATAGGTTAATTGTATTTATATAACATGCAGTAGCAGCACGACTGAAATTCTTAGCCAAAACAATCGTAAATAGCAAGAGGGGGAGGGGGGGTTATAACTAAAATATAAATTTGGTTCTGCAATGAGTGGGTGGAGTCGACTGGGGACGCACGCGTATTTTTCTACCCAACATGTCATATCAGTGATAATGCCGATGCCCGATACCGATAGTGATCAATGTCATCAAAATAATTACAATCACTTATATCAGTATATGCGACTGAAAATTTATTTATAACCGTGACACTTTGAGATTTGTTTCTTGACAGTTTATATAGATTGCACGGTTAATATACGAGATATATACATATATGAAATATTATATAAGTTACTAGCGGTTATGACGGATCTTCCATACGCCATTATACATGCGCTTGAAAAACGAGATCGATAACGAAAAAAATATCAGGTTAGCTCTACACTTTTAATTCGGATTCTAAATAATAAACTTTAATATTTCTACAGATATAATCTATATGTTGTAACTTGAAAAGCTTGAGCTTGAGTTCATGGAGGTTTTTAAATATTTTAAAATATTCAATTAAGTATAGAAATAAAATAATTTATGATAAAAATAAAAATAATATTTACGAAATTTAAATCAACGAAACCTTTTAAAAATATATATATATATTATTATTATTATTTATTATGCTAACGCGTTCTTAACGTGTATAATAACACGCGAAAGCTAAAAAAAAATCGAACACTCACCTACATGTAGTTGAGAAAAAAAATAATAAAACGATATAATAACTTCATTATTTGAAATTCAATTTACCTTTTACACGATACACCTGGCTAACATTGAAATCGTTTTGTATGCGATTATTCACTTTTTTATGGGTAAAATATTTAAAACTGACATTACAATTTATACACGAAAATCTAACACGTTTTCGACCTTTGTTCGATCGATTTACAACGTAAACGTAAACTATTGAATACATTTGATACTGAAGTTACCGCACTCGAACACTGCTCAACGGACAATCGTTGTTATCAATTTTCATGTGAAGTTATAATTGGAAACATAGTTTGGAATTTTAATTCACACATACTGTTTATATACAAATATAAACTATTAGGTAAACGTCATTGAAAAATTCCATTCTATGTAATCTGGTTTTAAAGTCTGAACAATCTAACGGCGCCGGCGTATATGCGGCGACGACATTTAGCATAGCATTATTACAGTAAATAAAATAACCGAATACCACAGAATACGATCAAATTAGTCATTAGATAATAAACTAAAATTATAAAAAAATATATTCAACCGTATTTGTTTGAGAATCAGAATTAAAAAACTTGGCAGATTATACACATTACGGCGTGTTTTTCTAAATTATTTTACTTAGTACTCGGTTAAAATCAAAACGTGGGAACAGTTTATTTTTAAAACTGTCTAATAATAAATATTTTTAATGTCAAAAAATGTAAAAAATAATGAACGTTTAAGGTTTAAAAAATAATATAAAACGTACAAACTTTGTACTCATCTGCAATTATTTATATATTTTCGAGGGTACTCGAATAATTTATTATAGATTTTCTATTCTCATGGTTTCAAAATATTATTGTTTAATTTTTGAAATACAACCTATGTAAGTAAATGTATAATTATTAATTCCGAAATCGTGATACGATATTGCAAAAATATAACAAATTACAAAATATAAGCAATAAATCATTTTTAATAATAATTATTAATTCTCATTGGATATCTACACAAATAACAATGATGAAATCGATAGGATAAAAGAAAATAGGGTCGCACTGGGTCGGGATTAATTTTAAAATTCAGCGTAAAAACTTTTTATGTTTGTTTTCTTTTTTTACAACAATGACCATACGTGGTTGCTAATTTATAATACCGTTTCACACTAATACACTAGAACATTGATTATTCATAAAAAAAAGACAAACAGTTTTCCGTGGTATGCAAACATACATTTAATGTATCAATATTAGATTGATAATAAGAACTGAAAAATTAGTTGATATTATAATTAGTATAAAGGATAAATTACGAAATGTATAAATTAAATTTAAGTTCGTTTAAAATCAATCATACGGATACGTAGTTAAAACTTAAAACCCTAATCAAACACTAATTCTAATTTACAAATATAACACATATTAATACGAAGCAACTCAAAAATATAGTTAACGTTCTAAATCATAAATTATTAACAAAATAATTTACGTATTCGCTTTAACAATAATTACTAAATAGCAGGTAACATATAAATATAACCATCGTCTATTTTTCCGGATTTATTTGACAATTGTTTCAAACACATTAATATTTTCAGTACTTATATCGTAGGAGTAGCAGTAATAATAATTATAGTATATAAAATATATTTATTATAATAATTGCAATAATTGTATGTCGTGAATAAATTGTATAAGCTAACAGCGAACTTGTTTTATTATTATACATTAAAATCATAAGCAATAACTGTTTAAATTTTGTACAACACACGCCTGTGTAGCAGAAACAAATGCTATTATCTATTGCTTACATAAATAAGTCATTAACTCAATTCTTATACACCATTGCGTATAATATGTGGTTCGAACGTCCCGGTAGATGACGATGTCCTCGTCATATAAAGCGACCAAGAAAAAGCATTAACCGAATTTTACAAGGTATATAAATATTGTGTTACTTACAAAGCCTATACTAACAATATAAATATTATAACGTATAATTTGCTGCATCAGGAAATTAATATTATAAGAATTACTAAGTAGAGTGCTTAACACAACATACCTATGTATCGAAAAATCATATACACATTCAAAATAATATTATAGGTATATCGTGAAAAATATGTATAGAGCAAAAATATTTAAATTATTGTAGGTATGTATATTACTACTTTAAAGTCTTTAAATATATTATGCCTACATTAACTATAATATGCGATAAAAAAATATCATTGTTTAATTGAAATAATATAGCGGGGGATCCTGATCACGACCTTACAAATTGTAAATACATATTTATATGATATTTATTATAATACGAATGGTGTTTTTTCTTACCTGTGGCCTGCGGTGACTTAAGTGACGGCGGTTGCTTAAGTACGATATGTGGCACCATTCCTTCGGTACAGTCCGACGGTACACGCACTAAAACCATTTCACTCGTACCACCGCAGCAGTCTAGGAGCTCTACCTGCTGACCTTTGGAAACGGTTACTTGGCCGGCGGCCGTTGCTGTGAAGTCCGCGATCACCCAAGTCATCTCCACGCCAGAGTTCTGCAAACAAAAACCATATACCAAAATCAATAGTCATAACAAAATTAAAAAACAGCGGATACCTAAATTTAATTACACGATATTATTATGATAATTATTCAAGTAGTATAGGTATTCAAATTCATTTAAATACGTACCTACGTTTTAAAATACCATACGTTTTATTCGTATACTATATTAATATTGATATACAATTATTTTTTTATACCATCAGATATCATATTATATTCATACACTATTACTATTATATCACCCAGTCACCAGTACCCAATGAGTAAACCAAGATTAAAAAACAAAAAAAAATCAAATAAATTAATTAACTTAGAATAACTTTAAATAGATATTATATTAATTAATTAAGTTAACAAACTTTAATAAGTAGATGCTGTAAATGCATGTTCAAAAATATTTAGCATCGTGATTACTATATATACATGAGTAATTTATTTGACGCTATAGGTTCTAATATTTTACAACAAGAAAGTTCTAGAAATAGCGAATTCGTCAGATACCTCTTTATGTATTTAAGAGTGCCAAAAGTCAATAAAATAATTTATCATTTTATACATATTAATACATACTATTAGTAAATAGGTACCACGATTATGATTTAATTATTCTTAGCGTATACTAAAAAAAACCGATTTGCAGAACAGTTTGATATTATAGATAAGCATATTATTTATGCATGTACAATGCAATTTTTATATATTATGAATTTAAATTATATAGCAGAGATATATTAGTTTTTGGTTATTTTGAATACATTTATGGTTTGACAAATAATTCTCCAGTAGTTTTCCAATAAATAACCGAATAACATAACATAGATAATTACCTACATTAATTGTGTCTCTACTACTGATAACTCTTCACAAAACTAAAGGTTTGAGAAAACGGAGAAATTATTCTCCTTCTTTAATACGCTATTGTGGCTAGAGAAAAGATTTTATAAATATAAATTTAGCTATACCACAAAAAATTGTTGATTGAAAAGGGTAACACTGCTATAATATAATACATATAATTACCGTTTTCAACATTAACAGTACTAGGGGCTTACAGTACACGCAATAGCATCATTTGTAGGGGATAAACAGAACATTCAAAAAATTCCAATCTAATTATTAAAGGCCTAATGGCCGATGGTTATGATCTTTAAGAGGACGTTATACCCGCATGTGTTGTCTCTGTCTTACAATAATGTAGATCATACCAAATTTTCGTTCAGCAGAATACATTTTGTAATGTTAGCTTTAATATTACAGTAAATTTACCTATTATCAAATTTAAAGGTAAGAATATTATCTAGGGCATCTCATAGGCTTTTATTGATATCTTAATTTTTAAGTAAGTTATGATTATGTAAAATATTAAAACTTTAAAATGCTCGTAACTCGTTTAAAAATTAAAATACAAATAAAAGCCTATGAGATGCTCTAGATAACATTATTACCTTTAAGTTTTATAATAGGTAAATTGACTCCAATATTAAAGCTAACATCACAAAATATGTTCTGCAAAACGAAAATTTGCTATGATCTACATTAGTAAGACAGAGACAACACATGCGGGTATAACGTCCTCTTAAGATTGACTAGTAATCAAACTGTATCTTCAAAAAAGACAAACAAGAAAAAAATTTAAATAAAAATATATTACACCATAAACATTTTTTTTTGTCTACATAAAAACATCATTCTATAATTTTTAGTATACTTAACCCTTGTTATAACTTTATAAGCATTGCAGTATTTATACATTATGGATTGTAGATTGTTAATTTAACATAATACGAAAGTATACTACATCTATATAAACGAGAAATATCAAATAATAATAATAAACACCAGTTCAATAGCCATCATGGAGGAATTATAAATATACATATTGTAAAAATCAAAAACCATAATAAACATTGATCATTTATAAAAGTGCCGGTCAATATTTTATCCGCCGTCTATAGTAAAACCTGAAAAGCCACTGGAGGCTTATAAATTATAATACACATAACTGAAATAGTATACATAAACATTATTGGTATACGGCCTTTTAGATCGCGGATGACATTAATTAATATGCCACAAGCACCAGTTGAAATTATGTGCAGTACATGTAACGAAGAGAAATAATATGAGTACCTATGTATATATTAATAATAATATAATAATGGCAATGTTCAGCAGGTCGAAACGAATACGGTTTTATGCGGTCAAAGGGATTTTGAAACGGGTCAAGTGCATAAATATATACACATCATGTAGAACCTATGTATAGATAGAAACTATGAGCTTCACACTGAACACCTGTGTAGCGAAATCAGGAATGTTTGTGGCGATAGTATCCTATACAATAATACACAAATCCTCACGTAACATATATATTATTTTATCATGTATGTAGACCAACATAAAACTGGATAAAAAATGATATCGTATTAAATTAAATAAATTACTACATGACGAGAAGATATAGAACAGGGGTGGCCAAACCACGGCTCGCGTCTTGTAACATTTTTACAAAAAAAAAATTTTTATATGAATTTATGTATATTTATGTATGACTTTTTTTTTTACATTTTGGCTCTTCCATATTTATCAATATATTTGGTGACTCGCGAGTCTCTTTTCGCTGGCCACCCCTGATATAGAACCCTGGGGTGCGTTTTATTTTATACCACCTATATACCTATACATACTATCATTTAATATATAATGTATAATAAATGCTAGCTACTGGTACACGGATATCTAATGCATGCAAATGCCAGGCTATGCAGCATTATATTCATTGGAATTTTCATCTATTTTAATGCAAGCTGATCCAACTGCGCAAGTGTATATATATTGTTACACATACAAGCACTGAAAATCTTGTAAGATCCGATTGGTATAGAAAAATTATATAATATATTACATACTTAAAATAGAATAAGACTAAAACCAATTAAATAATATATCGTCTTCGTATATAACAATATTGCAGTTAAATCCATACCTGAAAATGATGTCAGTATAAATAAACGCATTTTATTAATTCGCTAAATTATTATCCATTCCAAACGCGTTTACGTTATTTTAAAATGTAAAAATATAAAAATTATTATATAAACTTTATGCATGCAACGCGATGGCACTTCAATGGTATTAAACGGTTAAATTAAATGGTATATGTAATTTTACAATTTACATTCCTAAATATATACAAGAACAATTAAAATAGAGCATACGTATATACATATAATATTGGCGACACAATAATAACCATTATTAGAATCGATAAAATATCCATTTGATAAAAATAAAAATTAAAGGCATAATTAATTAATACTATGCAATTAACAGCAATAAATACGAATTAAATTGTCACACGCGTATGCTTACCAACAACTTTACAGTAACTATAGTACGCGAGGCGAAAAGTGAGCCGCGATCGTCGCGCGCCAAGCGGTCATTTTTTCTGGTTTCAGGGGTTCTACGTTTGTGTGCAATGGAAACAGCTGCCGCGCATTTTAAAAACGGCAGGTGGTAATTTATTGTATAATTCATTGTATTTTGGAGACCAATTTATTTTCCTTTAGCAGTAGGCGCCAGTAGCTGCTGTTGCATACCACAATATTTTGTTAACGTTTGGTTAGTCATTCGACATTCGAGATACGAGTTTACACGTGTTTTTATTCGCTTATTATCTACGTTTGTAATCATATTTCCCGCGTTCTTACGTGGTTGGTTTTTAAAGTGCGCGCTTTTAAAGTTTGAATGTTTGTAATATTTTAATTATTTCTTTAATAATTACTCGTATACAAAAATAGTTTTAAAATGGCATATCAAGACACACATTCTCAAACGAAGAAAGTTATTTTTCATGTTTATAATTATTTCAAAACATTGGCTGGTGACAAAGGTAAGCCAGAAATTAGTAATTTTTTTCGTCAAACTCGTGAAATGACTGCTGAAGCGTGTGGCGTAAGTCTTGCTTGTGTTAAACGAGTTTGTGCTGAAGGGAAAAAATTATCTGTGGGTGAAAATCAACTAGCTGCCGAACCTTCTTCATTTAAGTCTCCAAGGAAAACTTATAAACGTGCCAAACCTATGACCAACTTGGACGATTTTGACAATGAAGTTGTCAGAAGAACAGTTCATAGTTTTTATGATAATGGTCAGTATCCAACTAGTGCAAAAATATTGGGAGCGTTGCATGAAAAAATTAATTATTCGGGTTCACAATGGTCCGTGCGACATATTTTGCGTAGTTTGAATTTCAAATACAAAAAATGTAATGATGGGCGTAAATTTCTAATGGAAAGAAATGATATTGTTTGTTCTCGGGTTAAGTTTTTGAGAAAAATGAACGAGTTTAGACGTAATAACGATACAAGGCCAATTGTTTACTTAGACGAAACATGGGTAAACCAAAATCATACGCGAGGACACATATGGCAAAACTCCGACAACACCGAAGGATTAAAAGTACCTATTGGTAAGGGCGGTCGGCTTATTGTGTGTCATGCTGGGTCACCTTCATTTGGTTTTGTCAAAAATTCAAAACTGGTTTTTCGTTGCAAGTCGGGATCGCAGGCTGACTATCATTCTCAAATGAACGCCACCGTTTTTCAAAAATGGTTTATAGATATGTTGGGCAATTTAGAAGAACCTTGTATAATTGTAATGGACAATGCCACATACCATTCTACCTTAACAGAAGAATATCCTAAGGCAAATACTCGAAAGGCAGATGTACAAAAATGGTTACAAGACAAATCTGTAGACTTTTCTCCAGTAGAGACATTAAGCGAACTACGGGAAAAAGTCAAATTGACGATGCCAAAAGAAAAAAAATATAAATTGGACGAAATTGCACTACAAATGGGCCATGAAGTGGTAAGACTTCCTCCTTACCACTGCCAATATAACCCAATCGAATTAATCTGGGCGCAAGTTAAGGGTAAAGTCGCGGAAAAAAATAACACCTTCAAAATGGCAGATATAGAAGTGTTAGTAAATAGTGCTTTAGATGCAGTCACAACAGAAGATTGGGCAAAATGTGGCGATCACTGCGATAAAATTCAAGAAGACGATTTGGTAAAAGAAGGATTAAGAGATGAAATTTTGGAGCCTATTATAATGACAATTAATCCCGACGACAGTTCTACTGACGAAGACGATGATGAAGACGATATGATTAATTAAAAAAAATGTATTATATGTATTACTTGTGTTATTTGTATTTTATTATGTTTTTTTTTATTATAATTTATTAAAAACATCTACATTACGTCGTTTGAAATTACTTTATAGGCGGGAAAACAGTAGGAATAGGCGGAGTAACCCTGACGAAAAACAGCCGCTTGGCGCGCGACGATCGCGGCTCACTTTTCGCCTCGCGTACTATAACTACTTTTTATCTAATAATAAGATGAAATTTGATCCTACTAGACAAACTATACATAATACTAAGGCTATATTATACAATATTATAATCAGGCTTGTGAAATAAAATTTAAAGTGCAGCAAATTTTTTAAGCTTTTTTATTTAAAAAGTAATAAAATATTCACGAAGAATTATTCAAGTGCACGAGGTACTATACAGATCATTTAACAACTATTAACAGTCAATTCTCAAGGGGTAAACTTTTGTTTCAAAAGTAGAAACGCTGCAAATAAAATTACGAATATTCTTATATATTATATTACACAGTTTCACAACAACGTTAAATTTTCTACTAAAATACAAAATGATATCATTTATGTATCGTGCAAACATAACTACTCATAAATGTTTATTTTAATAATATATATTTTTTTTAAATGAAAAATATTTTGTTTGTAAATTATGTAAATATATAATAAATAACAATGAATAACATTTCAGTTGATCTTTGTAAATATATATAAATGTATATTATATTTTATGTATAATATAACATATACTTTTTTTGGTTAGTAAAAATGTATGTTTTAAATACATTTTTAATTACAATTTACAGTGTATCATATTATATAATGTAAAGATGATATAAGATTATAAACAAAAAATAATATAATTGACAATAACATTAAAATAATAATTATACAAGTTTCTTTTACATAGTAAAGCATTTTTTTTGTTTAATATATTTGAATAATTAATAAATTATTACTAATTACTATCGAGGAAAGCGATAATTGTTGTTGTAGTTAAAGAACGAAAAATAATATAAAATATTATATGACATTGATATAGAAAACCGTCAAGGAGGAAATAGGACAGTTAAATTTCAACTTATGCCGTGGGAGTTGTAAACTAATTACGAGTTCTTCAACAGTAATAAATATTTCAAAAGTTTGATCCGATTGTTTGCCAAACATAACAAAAATACAGTCTGTTTAGTTAAACGTTATATAAACTAAATATTAAAATAATAACGGATAGTATACGAAGGAATTATTATTATTATTATTATTAACAATTTTTTTTTTATAAATAAAATAATAAATTATATATAATTCTCACAACCATTATACAGATAACAAAACGTACGTAACGATCTTTAAACATTACCCCTTTAATTTCAGATGGCTGAAACGAAGGGATGTATTGAGTTTATAATTATGTGTGTGTGCTTGTGTGTTTTTTTAATGTTTTTTGATCACCTATCATCACCTTTTAAGGAAGCCAAAATTTTCTAATTTTCAAATTTAATAATGGTTTTTGGTAACAAATTTGATCTAGTTGGTACTTTGTTTAAATATATTCATTATTTTGTTATAATTCAAAAACATTGTTCGAGAGGAAATAAAACTTTTACGTAAATTATAAATTTTACTATACAAAATGAAATTTAAAAAATATAAAGATTATTTATAAAATTATAAACAATACATATTAATACCATGAATATTGAATATATTATGATAATGAATTAAATGCTGAATGTTTTCAGCAACAATTAAATTAAGTTACCGTAATACTAAAAGTAAAATAAAAAAAGGCATGGCGAGTGGGTATCACTCTGTTGTACATTAGATGTCAAGAGGGTCACTGTAATGGATTTGTCAAATTTGAATTTAATGATTCGTTGTACAAAAAAAAAAAAACGAGCGGAGACGGTCTCTCAACCAATATCACTATATTTACTAAGTAAATTTCATAAGTTTTTTAATATAGTTTATTAACTATTAATAATAGTTTATAATATAGTAGAGGAATTTAAATTTCAACTATTTATAAAAAAATAATTATGTTGATATAATATTTAGATATTTAGTTCTAATATGAACTATTTATGAGTTATGAAGAACATTTTTACTGCAAGGTATTTATGATTTGTAATTTTAATGATTTTGACAAATTTGTAAAAATTGGTCTTCAAATGTATAAAAAAAATTGTGCACATATATTAAAAAACTTAGATAAGATCTCGTGTACAATGTTAACCCAGCATATAACTTTTTTATCGACATTTATAGCTCAAAAATAGTCAAAATATTTGCAATTAAAATTAAACCATCTATAGAAAAATAATAACATAAATACTTAATGAAAATTTTAAGTTCCTACGGTATTTTGTTTATTAATTATAACAAAACAAATAAATAAATTTGTCAAAAACTAATTTAGCGTAAAATTCTTGTTTTTCCTTGATTCGTATTTTATGTTTTTTTTTTTTTTTATTAAGAAAATTATTAGTGATTTTTTACTTTTTATCGTTAAAGTACCAACTAAATCAAATTTGCTTCCAGAAACCACCAAAAAATTTGAAAATCAAATCATTTTGAAAAACAGAAAAAATACACTATCATTGTAAAATCAATACATTCATCGCCCCGCTCACAACCATAAATTTTAATAGCAATATTCCAAAAAAAAAAATTAATTATGAAATATACCAAGTTATCTGCAGTGTCCGCTCAGAATTATTTTATGTCATTGAAATATAATATATGGTATAAATACAATATCATTGAATCTAAATGTAATACAACTATTAAAGTAATTTGCTTCACTTAATGTACGACATAGCAGTACTGCCCAGTTGCCCCAACGACTTTCTTTTTTTTTTAATATATATAATATTTTTAAAAATTTAAAATTAGTTTTAACTTTTCATAGCATCGTAATTTCAGTGAAAAATAAAACAATATACTATTTCTAAAATTTCCTAATTTTAGTACTAGACTCTGAGTCAATACCTGGAAATTCCCAAAGGAGGCTTAAAAAAAGATGGTGTCGTGACTTAAACACTTAATCTTTTATTAAAAATCCCCCAAAAATATATATGTACAACAAATTAAAAAAAAAATCAAATATAAAGTGTAACAACTTGGTTATTTTTTTTTTCATATAAAACATGACTCATGTCATGTTTATCTTAACACATATTCTTATCGTAAATAAAGTTTTAAAAATTGTATTTATTAAAAATAAAAATATAAAATTTGGAACTTAGTAAATAATTAATTTACCGAATAATATTTAAACTTATAAATAAATATAAATTCATAATAAAATAAAACTTTTAATTTGGTATCAATTAACAGAATAAAAATAGAAATTGCTGTTAAATTTATAAATTAAAAAAAAAATCTGGAGTGCCATAACAGGATGATTTTACCTCGATCTTAAATTATCTTTCTTTTAGGCTCATTGTGTATACTACAATGTAGTAACTATAGTCTGGCAAGCGAGAAAACGCGCCGGTTCTGTGGGAGGCATTGCCACGCTATCAAAACTGATTCACTTATGGCTGGGTATCATTGGGGAATGCACAGAAAAACTGATTTTGGTCGGTCTGCGACGCGTTCTCTCGCTGGAGTAAAATGTATACATGTATATTATATATGCTTATATAAAATAAATATTAAAAACAAGAATTTATAAAAAATTTTTAATTAAAATAAATTTATTAAAGAATTTAATATACTTAAAAAAAATTACAACTTATGTTTATTACACAAGCTCCCAAAAGTATATGTTATATACAGTCCCAAAATCTAACTGACAGACCTATACACACATTTATAAATTTATTGTAAGAAAATCCAATATTGTTCGATAATTTATCGATGTACATTATAATGGATTACTTACGATCGACAGTAGATATTTTTACAGACGTAAAATCTACGAATTGTATAGAATATGCAACATTTATGCAACTATAAAGAAACATGCAATAAATATGCATTTTCGTTCAAATATGCAAAAAAACTAGCCATAGAATCTACACATTACGAAACGTTAACATTTATAATCAAAATTATTCTAGATGAATTATGCATTTGCATATAAATCCGGGCCATATAACAATGATTAGTATTTTTTAGTTATATGGTGATAACGCGGGGGCTCGCAAATAATATTAACCAGCTCTCATCAATCATTCTTCCTTGCTAATATCTATAAATTCACTTGATCATTTAATATTAAAATAACTGTACATGCATAAATTAAAATTGAGGGATGTTTTCAATTTTAGAGGACGTAATTTTAACTTTATGTGTTATTTTTTTAACTTTCATACATGTATGAATGTATGATACAGCAATTCACAAACTTTATAAAAATTAAATATTAAATTCAATAAAACAAGATTCTCTTAGATTCATATAAAATATATATATATAATTATCATACACGTTTATTAATTACTTCATAAAATAAGTTACTGAAAAGTTTAAAACTTATCGATTAAATATTATATATTATATATTTTACAACGTCATTCATCAATACTCCTACATAATACAACATATAGTTTATACAATTCATAAAAAAAATATAATGTTTCGAGGTAAATAAATATCCGTAAGTAAACAATTATTTTTTTGTTATCTTTAGGTGCCTGAATAAAAAACTTTCATGGATAACTCACATTCTGAAATTATAGTGCGATAAGGTTACAACTTTTCACTATCGAGGCTTGAACATACACAATACTTAATATTGTTATTTAATTTTGTGTATTTCATAAAACATTATCATTATACAGGCTAGTTCACTATGCACGCTTATCCCCATTTTTTAATTTAATAATTAATTTATTCAAATCCTATCTTTTGGAATACCATATAATATACTTTTTTTTTAAATTTTTATACTACCTAAGAAGTATCCTATAGCGATACAAACTTCGGTTTTTTAAATGAGAACTCTTTTTTTATTGTAATTTATTTAATAGATATTTAAAAAAAAAAAATTCTATGTATACATACTTCAAAATTTGAATAGTATATTCATACTGAATATAAAATCCTATACAAATTAATGTTGATTAATATAAATTATTAAAATAAATATACAGTGTGATCACGGTTTAAGGTATCACTAAATATCTTAGCGGGATGAGGTTGTATTGAAGTGAATGTTTTGGAGGGTCTAGGCCTCTAGGGAGAACTTAATTATACATTTATTTATAATTTTCATATTTTTAACACTTTTGGTGTGCGCATGCGCAATACAGCTTACCTTTTTTTAAATGGAAACACTATTTTTTTTTCTATATATTCAGGTAGGTTTTTTTTAATGTTTTTTGTATAAAAAGTTTTTTTCTATTTACAAAACTTACCAAGTTAGAGAAGTCAACATTTAAGTTAATAATTCGCGTTTAACGAAATTTTTACTTGTAATAACCACTGGAAATAGTAAAATAAATGTTTAATTTACCTTATTTGTTTACAAATAATAATTTAATAATATCGTAATTGGAGTTTCATATGATAATGTCCAAAAAATTCTAAAAAAAAAACAAAATGCATAAAATCGATTTTGTTTAACATTTGAGTGCAGGAGATTCTACTCGTAAGTTGGAATATCTTGGTTCAATATTCAATTTCACGATAATCCTTTAATTATCTTATCGTTATTAGAACTATTGAAAAATAATATAAAATTCACTAAAAAAAATGGTTAAAATTTTAATCGTATTATAGCATTCAACTAAACAAAAATTATCACATATTCAAGATATCCATTCAGACTTACGTACGATTATTATAAAATTATTATTCATAAACAGATAAGGTAAATCAAATATTTATTTGGCATTTATTTCATTATTTCCAGTGGTTATAAGTGAAAATGTTGAACCTTATAGGAACACTTTGGGAAACGCTAGTTTAGTGTAATTTACCCATTAATTAAAGAAGATATGTGAAAGTTATATGAAATTCAAAAATACTTTAAAATTATGTAATTTATCATTAATAATATGAATTTGATGAAAATTAAGTAGTTAAACAAGATAATTTCATAACTTAGAAACAGATATAATAATAATAATATCATATTTAATTAAAATAAATAAAAACTATTGCGATAATCTTAAATTCCACATTTTGTATTGTATTTATATTATTTAATAGTAACTTATACCGAATGCAGGTACAATTTACGGTTAACTACAATTAATTCAGAACTTTGAATTAATTTAAAATTTAATACAATTTATTGCTGTCGACGTTTATTCATATTGGCTATTAAACCAAATAAATTAGATTAACGTAAAAATTGTTTATGCACCTATCCCAAGTTGTAATATTATTTAAAAATCTAATATTTCAGTAGGAATAAGACACCTATTAATTTCTACTTAAATTGAACAATCAATCAAATAACTGTTACTAAAATTAACTTCAGAAAAATTACAAAATTAGTTTTACGAAAAATTAATCAACGATTAATATCATACGTTCATACGTGTTTGAAATAACTTATTTGAATATATTTAGTTTCATTAACGTAGGCCAACAAAAAGTAATTACAATAATAATTATAATGAAAATTATTGCAATCGGTGATTAAAATAAGAAAGGTACACTATAAATGTTTTGATAAAAAAAATAATGTAACATTAAAAAAATGAACATAAAGCACGCGATTATTATATGTTGGCCACATATACATTTGCGCGTGTAGAACACGCCCAATCCATAAACTTTTTATTAAAAATATTAATTTTTACTCGTCATCGAAGTCATGCACAGATTTATACATATTACATACATGAAGATGTTGGAGTGATTAGTCCATTTAAGATCTTGCAAACCGAAATTACGAAAACACACGATAAATTGATATCGTAATAGAAAAATTACAAGATTGGGAAAAACAGGATAACGATATAACTGCATAAAAAAAAAATATATTAATTAAATATAGAATTAAAATACATGTGTTAAAAATATATACGTATATAACATTATAATACATTTAATGAAATGAGATTTAAGATTAAAATTTCATCAAATAAATAATATTTAGTAGATTTTTTTTTTAACACCTTCAAAATATGTACAATATTAATTTGATCGATTTTTATAACTTCTCGTGATCGATTGTATAATAAATATAATAAGATATCTATACACAAAAGTACAACAATGATAAAAAAAAAACTTAGGTAGGTAATATATAACCGCACTGCGATATCTATCGAATGGTCGAATCATTGACATTCGACGTAAACGTACGTCGGTATGGACTATTTCATTATGTACTATACTATGAAATACCTGCACGGCCGTGGTGGCAGCAGAGGATCGCGAGGCTATCGAACGATGTCTGTACGAGCCCGGTGTATCAATGGTGTGTTGCCGAGCGAGCGCGGCAGCTGCGGTAGACGTGCTCGTTTGTCTAAACCACGGCAACGATATCTTACGCCGATGCGACTTGTCCGCAGCCGCCACCTGAGTGTCCGCCAGACGCGGTCCGCTGGCTGGACGCTGCAGCGGCGGCATTTTTGACGGATTATTAGTCGTCGTCGGTGCGGCGGCGGCGGCTAGTGGGACAACCGCGGTCGACACGTCGTCGGCGCGGCGGCCACCACCACCGGAGCTCGGTGCTGCCATCGACCAGAGCGGCTCGCCATCGACTGGCGGCACTCGCCGGCCGCCTCTGCTCAATTGCTCGCTCGCTCGCTGCCACTGCCGCCACCACCGTCGAGTCTTATGCGTTGTGTGTGTGTACACAATATGTACGTGCGTGATGAGTGTATGCGCAACGCGCGATACGTCGGTGCGTGCGCGAGTGTGGTATGGACCAGGTAGATGGTGGAGACGGTGGTGGATGGGTGGAATGGTATGTGTGGAGTGCCGAGGGGACGGTGGAGCGTCGAACGGCGCTCCGGTCGCTCGCGTTTCACAGACAGCATGGAGGGGAGTAGAATCCGTCGAGGATGGCGGTAAGTTTTAAGGGGCGCGTGTTATGGTAGGGGGATTTGCATGCGGGGGCTGGTCGAGGAAAAACCACCCCACATGACCTACCTACCAACGAAGCGGATTATCCTTATCTAAAAACCGTTCACCGCCACTGACCCCACCCATACCGACCAACATTATCCCATATATCGTTCGCGCGCGGCACAACACCACTTTCTTCAACGCGCAAATAAAATTATATTGTGCGATCTAGGCGAGAATAAAGGCATAGAAGAGAAAAACCTCTCGTCGGCCGATTTAAATTTTTGTTTATATTATGTTTTATAAACTACAACCATAAAAGCATCAAATATTTAAATATGTATAATATATGATCGAGCTGCTGTAAGTATTCGAAGAGGCATTCGCCGAGAATGTAAAAATAACGATGATACCAACGTATTTTTAATTGCAATAACTACAAAAAAAAATTATTTTCGATTTAAAAAAAAATGTGCTATAGGAAATTGAAGATTATTATGGTGATAAATGATAATACACGTCAATACATCTATAATTGCTGCTCCTTTATAATTGTCATAAATCGATAAATCATAATATATTATGTTTAATTTCCTATTTGATTTCCGTCATGATAACTAAAACTACGAGTTGATAAAATCAGTCATCGCACTACTTAGTTGTATATATAGTTATTTATTAGCGGAACGAGTGATATGAAAAAACTTCATAACGTAGTCAACTATCCATAAAATGTTACAACAATGTGTTATTTTTCCTAGGGGGGATGTAGCGTCAAAATAATAGGTATATATTATGTCGCGGATCATACTCGTATAAATATATTATTATTATCAATATACGAGGGTACATACAAAATAATATTATACTCATTTCTCGGTATCCATCGATCGCTGCGTACCTTATGCATATTTTATGCTGTCCGTCAACGACAAATTACCGTACAAATATTCAACAGTTGCAGTACATATAATATAATACTAATCATAATACAACAAGTGCCGCACAACCCATGGCTACGTATAATGTATCATAATATATAACATTATTATGTCCCTTCTGGAATGCACAGAATTATGTATAAATATACATTGGCCTGCAGCTGACGAACTAAATTAAAAAAATTATTAAAACTTTTATTTAATGTACAAAAAACAATGCAACAAAATTACTTTTGTAATCAAATTGGCCTCGGCAGAGAAGTTTAAAAAAATATATTAGAATATTAACTGTCATTAATATACCCTACGTATAGTGCGTATTTAACATTAAAGTGTGAACATACCAGCTTCTCTTCTCAGCAATAATTGCAATTCTCTGCTTAACACGTTTTATTACAATTTATATTCAATATTTACGGGCAGCAAAAAAGAAATTTAAAAATCGGTTGCCTTGTCGTTTTTAATGTACAAATATTATAGAAATTATCATCAATATATACGTTCCAAAAAAAGACATATCGCTATATTATATTTCAGTATTTTTATCGGGCTAGGATTCAAATTGAAATAGCTAATACATTTATGGCAATGTTGTTTTTGGTTTTTTATTCAGTACAAAAAACATGTAAATAACGCAACGACTTTTGTAATAAGTATTAAATTATATAGATTTGAATATATACAATATTGTGTATGAATTGGTGTTTTATAAAAATATTATTACGAGATTAATGTGCATTAATATTATCGATATAGCTGGTTTTGAAGCCAACATTTTTTCGATTTTTATCTACATGGCTGGTTTTGAAATTGACTTTGCAATATAGGTGGTTTTGAAACTAACATAGAAAAATTGTATAAAATCAAAAAATTAATAAATTATTTATGACTACTTAAGAAAAACTTTATTTGATTTTAGTTTATTAACAACAACTAATACAATTATTTAAATACTACTATCATATCGTTAATATTGTTATCAATTTTTTTTCCGCGAAAAAAAAGTGATTGATTATGGCTGGTTTTGAAATAAATATCACTAGATGGGTGATTTTGATACCAATCACAATTTTCTATGGTCAGTTTAGACCAGCTATAGCCTTTTTTGATGTTCAATATTTTTACAGCAATTGTAATACAGTGTGAACATTTAAAAAATGCGAGAAAACCAGTTTTCAAAAAATGTGCTTTTGGCTGGTTTTGAAACTACACGCCTCTTTTAGCCTCTAGTATTTATTTTGTTATACTGCTGTAAATAGCAAAGCCCTGGACGACGCATTCACCACCGTTCACATACAATTTATTTGGTCGATTTAGAATTAAAAACACATACACACATAGACGTGCTTTAAGCGATTACATATATAGTGTAGCTTTTGTATTATAATACTGTATAAAGATTCTACAGTTAAAAATGTGCTCACCATATGATACGTGTTAGGTACCAAATCTATTTACAATAACTTATTTCTAAAGCGTTTTCCCTGTGAAATTTTAGGAAGAAGAAGGTTAATGGGAAAAATTATACTACTTTCGAATTATAAATTTAAAAAACTGTCGGCCATTATCGATTTGCCACGAAATTTCTGCAAAGATCAAGTATACATATATTTGATTTACATACAAATATAAAAAGTATAATAATATATATGTGTGTGTAAAATTTTAAATAGAACCTTTTGCACTATATAATTGTTGCTCTACAATTTAAATAATAATATAATCCTTAGAATAGAAATCTCATAATATAAATAAGAGAAATCAATTAAATATTCAACTCTGTAATAGTGCCAGTTATAAGAGTTTATTTTAAGGTAGGTGAAATACATGCTTGTTGTTGGAATATATGCGTGGAGCAAGAGTGTAGTCGTCTACCATCGTCCATTGACTAGAGGTTTAAGCAACGATTTTAATTAAAAATCAAACCAGAATATTTAGTTTTGTTTTTACCCAATCGTGGGATGAGACAGTAATAAAGGCAAGGCCGATACAAAATCCAGGTTTAGTATTGCAAGCACCCATCAACGTATATAAACCAAAGACAACGCTCTAATTATAAGCATAAATTGATTTTAACAACCATAATACAAACATATAACAAAATTGTATGCAAACAACACCTATATATTTATTCGTTAATATTAAAATGTAGTTATAGTCCGAAATAATTAGTAATAGGTGCTTTAGTTATAATTATACCTTGTATAATCACGTCACTCAGAATTATTATTGAACCAACCACTTTGTACTGCAGTGTCAATCACTCATGAACAATATATAATAATAATATACTCAACAATATCAATGTGCAAGGCCCTCACTTGTCATTAAATATAACAATTATAACAACAAGCCATTTAGTATTCAATTAAAATGTAAACTAGTATTACTATACAACAGTTAGGTACAGTAGTGTGCATTTGTAGGCTTGATACTATAAAGTTTATAGTGTAAATAATGCGCTTACTAATTTTTACCTGGACAAATATTAACTAAAATGGCAATAAACATACTCCATTGCTCTAAATTAAATCGATTGAGTGGATGCCAATTTAATGTTGTTAGTTACCTATATACACATTTTTAGCAGATGACGACAGATCGGATTTTGGCATAAAACTGTATTTGAGTACCTATATGTTTTCGCAAATGAGATTATGGCGTATCTAGTTAGGTTGAGAAGTTTAGGATACAGAACAGTCGAACATTTTTATTCAAATGTCCGTTTTCGTTATATTTTTATGTAAAGTGTAGTTTGAAAAAAAAATCTACAATTATATGTTTACCGCAATTTTTTAACCAGAACATTCAAGTTATTCAACCTTAACCTAAAACAGTTTATGCCAAAATCATTCTGCGTCAATTTATGCTCAATGTGTTTGTGCCAAAAACTGCCAAAAACTCAAATCCGTTTTCTCCCATAAACAGATAGAATGTCATCATAATGATTGTATGATATTAATTAGTAAAAAAAAGGTTTATTTAAAAAAAAAACACTATTATTATTATAGGCTAGCGTGAATCGGGGTATGTTTTATTTTTAACAAAATTGTAATGAAAAGGTTACATTTTGTACAGGAAATAGATCGCTTATAAATTATAATAACTTAATAATATAAATTGTCTCGAATGTAGAATTCATAAAATCAACTATAATTAGGTACATAATTTATCAATACGTAAAAAAAGTATCAAACCTAAACAGACAACATTATCACTATTTAAAATACTTAAATATGACGAATAAAAACTTATTTACAAAGGGTTCATTAAAAACCCGTCAATTATTAAAAACAATTCATATTTTAGTATAAGAAGAACATAGAATACATTCAAATAACGATAAGATATTTATGCAGCTGTTTATCAATTATTTCAGCCTATGTAAACTATTAACTTGGTAATAAATTTATAAGCATCAACATTTTTATATAAAAATGTGAACCAATCAATAAAAATACTATTTTTTTTATGTTTAAACATCTAAACATTTTTTATAAAACGGGCTATATATTATTGTATATAAAAAAATGAAAAATATGCCATATTCCTAATAATTTTAATGGTATAATATATTATATTTTATTATATGACGTATAATATTGTAAAGTATAATTTGTAAGCAATAGCAACCATTTATATAAACAACAAATATTCGATTTTCCAAAGTTAAAATTAACTATTTTATGATATTCGCAATATTTACAGTTTATCTTATTAATCTTATTTCAGAGTCTGAGTTGAACAATAAATATTTATTTATTTTGTATAAGTTAAATATTATAGTATTATATAATAATAATATAATATATAGTGTAAGTTGGTAAGTAAATTATTAAAAAAATTTCTTAACCACATAACTAAACCAATTAATAATATTTTTGACAATAGCCAACATGGTTTTAGACCAGGTAGATCCACCACATCATGCAAACGTGACCTTGTAACACTTTATAATAGATTCTTAAGAATAATTACCAAGTTGGTGTAGTTTACACAAATTTTGAGAAGGGTTTTGGCTGTGCTGATCATAAATTACTATTATTGCTTTAGGTTAATTAGGTTTCAGTATTCTTCTATTATCCTGGATTAACTTATCTCATAAGCAGGTCTCAATTTACTTAAGTTCTTGGATTCTCATCCAAATCAATATTAGTTCCATCAGGAATTCCTCAATGTGGTTATATATAACCTATTATATTTATTTTATTCATTAAATGTATCTCATCTGTTTTAAAAAAATAAAATGCCACTCCTTATTTTTCGTGGACGATCTAAAAATGTATAGGTATACAAATTTCTTCAATCAACGACTGTTCAACTCTTCAAGAGTATTAAATATCTTATCTAATTGAGAAATGAGCTTAAACATTAATAAATGCTGTTCAATGTGCTTCTACAGATTCCGTAAACATATACAGTTTACCTTTTGTATAAAGAATACTAAACTTAATTCAGTGTCATCCATTCAAGATCTAAGTATAACACTAACGTCTCTAACCCCTAATTTAAATGTTCAGGAACATAATATATAGAGTGTATGGTAAAAAAATCTCTGCGTGTATTAGGATTTGTTAAATACCATGCATCTGATTTTAATTACTTAATTATTTAAGTTACTTTATTACACTTTAATCAGATCTGACTCAGATTTGGAGTCCTTATACTAAAATTTACATTAATATTATTGAAGATGTTCAAAACCTATTTTTAAAGTTAATAGCTTTTAAATTCAACATAATCATTTATCAACACAATTTTACACCAATAAAATTACTCTTGAACCTCCCCACTTTAGCTTATAGATGTAAATTATCGGGTAGTTCTTCTTTATATAAATTAATCAATAACTACTATGGTGCTTCCTACTTAATAGAAAATTGTCTAGTTTATAATAATCAACCTACTCACATATGTTTTACTTGCATTATATAGCACAAATTATTTAAGAGGATGCCTCACACGCATGTGTTGTCTCTGTCCTACACACATATGAGATAGTAAATTTTTGTTCATCAGTTTCAATAGTGTGCTTTTAGTTTTAATATTAGAGTGAATTGACCTATTATCAAACTTTTAGGTAAGAACATTATCTGTGTTCTCGCATTGGCTTTTTACGATATTTTAATTTTTAAATGAATTATGGACATTTTCAAATATTTAATAATTTCATACTCATAACTCACCTAAAAATTAAAATATCGTAAAAAGCCAACGAGAGAACACAAATAATGTTCTTATATAAAAGTTTGATAATAGATCAATTCACTCGAATATTAAAACTAAAAGCACACTATTGAAACTGGTGAACGAAAATTTACTATCTCATATGTGTGTAGGACGGAGACAATACATGCGGGTGAGACGTCCTATTAATTTCAAGAGACATAGCTTTGTGTAACTTGTTCCTGGTATTGATTTCTTCTTTACCCTGTTAATTACAATTCATATAATTGCATTTAAGCAACAATATGTAATATTTTATTATAATATCAATCTATATTGATCTGTATCTATCTTTATCATATATTTTTAATACATTATACGTCTAATTTTCTTTTTGATTCATATTCTTACAAATATTGAATAATATTATAATTATCATATTTGTTTTATATACTAAAATTATTTTATAGTTATTATTTTATCTATTACCTGTAATACTGGTAGATTGCCAATTTTATTCATTTGAATAAATTATTATTATTATTAATTATTATTTTTTAAATATATTAAATAAGTAAATACCTTGTCTGAATCTGTAGTGTTGCCTGATCCAAAAGAAGCCAATGATCCTCGGTCCAAGTTTTCTTCTTCTAAATCTCTAAATGATAAATTATAACAATTGGTTATAATAATTTGAAAAACAAGAATGTAAGACATTAAAACACAAACCGGCTAGATCGTTGACTGTCAGGTTTAAGTTTAGCTGGACTCTTGGGCATATACATTCTCAAAGCAGAGTTGAAGTATGTCTCTTGAATTACTTCCCTGAGTTTTTTCACCCATGTTTGTTTTGCTTCTAATGTGGAAGCTTTCAACACAATACGGTAATCTGAAATTGGTGCACGACCAGTCCATACAGCAAATTTACATTCATCTCCTTCTATGTGCTCAGTTACTCCAAGTTCTGAAGTCTAAAATAAATTCAATATTAAATATTAATATTGAACACAAAATCAAATAAATTAACAATAAAATTACCATGAGTTTGTTTTTGTATAAGTATTTAACTTTAGGATTATTAGAGTGATCTTTTACGTGTTTGGCAAATACTAAATACAACTCAAATAAAAAACAATGTCTTTCACGGCTTTTGCGTAATAGGTGATGTCTTGAGTCAGAAACATACAATGTATCTTGTACAACAACATCACCAAGTTCATCGGTAGAAATATCACATCCTTCTAATAAGGATAGATGTAAAGCATCATTGGCCTTTCTAGGAACACTCAACATCACATCCAAACCATCTTTAATTTCTCCTTGGCCTTCTTTACAACATGATTGGAGATCTTTTAACAGCAACTGGTACTTTGTGATTCTTTGTACTGGTTTTATTAAATAAGCAGCAATAGGATGATCTATATTATGTTTTTTTTGAAGCTCTTCAAAAACACCACCACACGAACCAGAATGTTGTACTAGTATGGCATTAGACTCTGGTTTATTTTTACAATATTTCACATACATATCAAATTTTTGTGCCCATGTGACAAAACAATGCCCCACGTCTTCAGGCATTGTTTCATATTTTTCCAGTTCTTTTATAAAAACATCTCTATGAAAATTGCGTATATCTTCAATGTTGCCGAATAAAATATCAATTCGTCCATGAAGTCCTATTGGAACATTTTGAAGAGCTCGTATTTCATCTAAGTAGGCTTTAATGCAAACATCCAAGTCTTTCACATACGTTCTTTCAGTTTGAAGAAGTTCCGCCATAATGAATCTTGATAAACAAAAAAATAATATTATTTGAATAATTTTTTTTTACTATAAATCAAATAATCCTTGTTTAAGCTTACTCTTTTCTTCTAGCTGATCTCCTTTTTTCTTCATTTAATTCTTTCAAATCTTTAGTAGATTCTTTTACTTTTTGCTCTAAATTTGGATCTGAGTTTCTATCAAAGGAAAGATCACGGGTGTCAACATGCTCTTGAATGCCTAAACTTTTTTCCAATTCAAACCTAAAAATATAAAATCATAATTACATTTCAACTTTTTAAGCTTTTAGTTATTAATTTAACTACCTATATTTATCCATTCTAGAGCTAAAATGTTTATAGGTATTGTCAACTGCCGCCACCCATTGCTTTATGGCATTGGCGTGAGCATGGCCTTTTTCTACTAAATTATCTGCCAACTGTATTAACAATTTAACTTTTTCACGTGTTTCTTTTGCTGATGTCTTAAACTCGTTGTGTTCATGAAGTAAATGTCTTGTTTCGTCCTAAAAGTAAACAAAATAATAATAATAATTTACACTAGACTATTTATTTGACATTTACAAACCTGTGTAGCACCAACAGTAGTATGAGTATTTAGATATTGTTCACCAGCATTATGTATCCATTCCATAGCTTGTTTAGCTGACTTATCAAATAACACAAACTGTTGACACTGATCAAGTCGTTTTTTTCTTTGTGACCAATGGTCCAGTACCTTGTTTTCCTGACCCGATAATTTTTCAAGAATGTTTTTAACTCGAGCTTCAGAAGCTGTATCCACAGTAGCTATAGACTGATTAGTACAGCTATAATACTGCAAGCTACGATTAGTATATTTTAAAAATGTCTCAGCTGTTCGCCTAGCCAATGTACATGCTTTTAGGAAAGCTTCTTTTTGTTCTTGATGTTTAGTACAAAGTTGTCCTAATTTATCGGCTTCAATAGTTCCACCACCACACCAATCTTCCTCGCGGCGGTACTCTCGTTCAAGACTATCCATAACAGAACATACCTAATAGAAATAAATTACAATTTAAATTTAAAATAAATGTACATACAAAAGAATTACCAATTAACATAGTATAATATGGTGATTGAAAAATATATTTACTTGTTCTGCAGTTTTATAAAAGTTCAGACTAGCAGTAACCAATTTGTGCCGTTCTTCAGCACATGTAACCAACTGTTGCCATCGTTTAGTCACCTCTATAGCCATTTCTTTTACTGCAGTTGAGTCATAATGATTGGATGCTACAAGAGATTCCGCCAATTGTTTTACTTGAACAGCAGCTGAATGAGTTTTCTAAAAGTAAACAGAGTTTAGAAAATTATCAAAAGTATAATAAGATTATAATTACTTCAATTGCAACTTGAAATTGTTCATGTTCTTTTTTTAGAATTTCTGCATCTACTAAGCAGTTTGGAATAGTGAAATTTGCCGATAGCATTGATTCACCGTTACGAATCCAACTTATTACCTGTAAGAGAATATGAATATTTACATATTATCCTATGCATATAATATAAACCTAATTTCCAAAAAAAAAATTTGTTTACTTGTGATGCATCATTATTAAATTGACACAATTGAACAGCTTGATCAAGCCGGCTGCGTTTGATTTCAGATAACTCTACCAAGTCCATATGGCGTTCGTGCAAAAACTCAAGCAACACTTGCACTCTAGTTTGGGCAGTATATTGACTGTCAGCCATTACACCAACTCCAGATTTATCTAACACCTAATTTAACAAATACACATACAGTACATTATTATAAATATTTATAGACCAATATTTAAACAATAGAGATTATTCATTAATAATTAATTAATCTTTTTATATTTTTAATAAATTACTTGAGCTAATTGTTCGCCTTGTTCCAATGCTTGATAAACAGCCGCCTGCATTTGTGTCACCGAATCATTGTGGCGCGATAACCGTGACTCTGCTTCCGATAATGTTGTTATCACTTCGTTTTGATTTCGTTCTAATTCATTTGCCCAAAGCTCCAATTGTGAGGACACCTGATTGACAATGATAAAAAAAAATAATACTTAGGTGCTAATTAAATGTTGTATTTATAATAAACACAAGAACAACATAAACACAATAAAATATCAGGTAATAAACTTTCTGTTGTCATATCAAACCTACATTTAATTTAAAATATTATTACCAGTGTGTAAGCTTCTTATTGCTATAGCAATAAGAAGCTAAGAATAGAACTTGCTTAAAACCATAATGAATTCAAAAAAATGTTATTCCCTTGTGTATGTTACTCTGCTATCAATTTTAGTAATAAGACATAATATGCATAATTTATTTGTTAAATTTCAAGTTTTAATAGTGGTAAACATTAAATTTAATAAAAAAAAATAATAACAAATTCAGAACATTATTGCATAAAAAATTATCGTTAAAAATCATTATACAAAAAAATATTAAGAAATATAATTTAAACCTTGATTGATGCCTTTTGCTTTTGATAATAAAAAAAATTAATTAATTTACGTTAATTGTTAAAAAAGATTTGTATAAATAGACAATTACCATTATGTAGTTTAAGTGTTTTATCAGTTAACAATACAACACATCAAATTATTCTTAAATACTTACTTCAAGTGCATCTCTTTCAAAAATCCGTAGTCTTAGACATAAATCCAATTTTAATTTTCGAGTTGCCCATAGTTGTTCCAACTCTAAACGTTGTTTATTTAATCGTTCGAGTGCGGCATCTACCGCAGCAACTGATCCGGTGGGGTCCATTTCAGCAGTAACGCCTCCACTTCTATAGAGAAAAAAATCAGTTTTTACAATAATAATTTGAATATTTTTTATTAATTACAAGCTAGTATTCTAAAAAAAATGTAGTAGCTTTGTGTACATTTCTCGCCCAAGTAATTTTAGATTTCACCATAGTATTATTATCGAATATAACTATTAAGAGTTAAGACATAAAAAAAACACAAGATAAGAAAACGCATGCGATAAATAATGGGCACCAATGTACTGATTTTAGCCAATTGCAAAGAAATTAGCAGTTCGGCAGATTTAGTTAATTCGTTTTACTGTTTTAAGCATCTGTTTTAGCAAGTTATTTGATTGATTCACATGTTATATGTATACCAGTGATGTATGGCACGTATACCTCCTTGCTAGTATTATAAATTTAAAAGTTCATGCAAAACTTTTAAAATATTAATTGTTAGTTCAATGATCAACAAAAATTTAGGACTAGTCTTAATAAATACAAACTAATATGAAAAAAAAACTCAGAAAAAGAAATTTTAAAATATTTGTGAAAAAACTCAAAGATCTATTGCAGGATAAAGTAAAATAATTATCTAAGAAAAACCTGGTAACTCGCTCAGTTGTATAGTAGCACTTTAAAGTATCTCGATATTGATTCATTGTAATGGATGTATTAAATTTTCATTCAATGATAAATTATTGTAGACAAAAAAATATTTATTATGTTTATTTTGTATGCCAAAGTGCTATTAATTATTATTACTAGATGATTTCTTCAAAAAAATAAACATGGCTTTTTACTATTCTATTCAGCACTTATTCTACCATTAATGTATATATATATTGTATAATTAAAATACATATATATATATATATATATAGCTTCCTATTGTTTGTTTTTTCTATACAGTAGATTGAACTAATTTTTAACAAAAACAAGTCACATACATTAAATAATAAAAACAATATTATAAATTATATATTTATATTATATACTATTGTTATTGACTTATATGTCAATATAATTTACCTACCTTCTACCTAGACTCTAGAGCAAGGGTGCCCAAACCCAGGCCCGCTGGCCACAAAGTGGCCCGTCAACGCTTTTGGATTTTCCCGCCAACATCTATACTCTATAGTCTATAGCACTTTAAATTATTATTAATAAAGTCTTGTTCATAACATGGCCCGCCAGCTAAATGTAATTGCAATTATAGCCCGCTTCCAAAATAAATTGGGCACCCTTGCTCTAGAGTATAGTAGAGCGGAGTAATGGCAAAAAGGGCAAAAAGTTCTAAGTCCATACAATTATTAACATTTTTTTAAATTATAATATAATATCTAAAACCATCATTTTTCGTTTAAATATCTAATTTTGTTTAAAATTAGATCTTCAAATGATGTTAAAATAAATTGTATTTTAAGTTATTGTGTCCTCATAAGCAGTTCTTAAAGCAATTTAAAATTATCAAAAATCCGTAATCATAATTGTTTTAAACGCTTTAAATTCTATAACTTTTATTGACATTTATATAATTTTATGAATTTATGATAAATGAAATGTTTTGGGCAATAATTAATTCAATATTTACCATATATGTAGGTATTACTCATGATGAAAAATAAATATACTTATAAAAAAATAAATATATCCTCACACCTATCAATTTATTTTTCATATACAATAATTTTTTACAATTTAATTAAAATTGAACACATCCATTAGACATTGAACTACTCAATGATGAGGTATACTCAAAACCTACGATACAATAGGTTTTTTTAAACATTTATTAACTCATAATTGTAGAATTTTAACCTAAATAATTTTTAATTTCATAATCTGAAAATAATAACTATTTTTATAAATATATTGATAATATTGAACTAATAGTTAATTTTAATACTCATTAATTTATATCTGAATTCTTTAATAATTATTTAGTTGTAAGTACCTATCGATTTTGAATTATAATAAGAATCAACAACCAACTCAACTCATGTCGATACTCTATAATACTATGTAAAAACGTTACAAAAAATAATAGGAGTATAATAATACTACTATTATTATTTATTATCAAAAATTCTCAACTACCCCACACTGTCACATACCAGTATACCACAAAATTATCGTTTGATTACCTCAGTTCTTGTAATAACGCCTCCCCTTCAGTTATCGTTGAATGGCACGCGTCTAAGCAAGAATCCCGCTGATGGCTAACTTGTTCTAGAGCTCTTTCAGTTCCTTCCAGAGTGTCTGCTGCCTCATCACACCCGTCGGTTTCGGCTCTGAGTTCATCGAGCCAGCCTTGGAGCTATAATATACAAAACTTAATGTACACATCACATCGATCGATTTAAGATATATAATATATTATTAGATCCATAGACATAGGCGAAAATCGGGGAGGGGGGTGGGTTGAGGAGACTAAGCCTATATATTGCTCAGCCCCCTCCCCCAATAATTTCACCAAATTACCACTTATGTCCATAGATACAATTATATAATGTTAATCGGGCAGATTCAAACGAGGCTAATCAACAATAAACACCAACTTAATATACTATTGTAGTTCGGTAAACTCGACATACTTTTTGAGACAATAAAACAACAAAGAGCAGTAACAAAAAAAAAATTCTCATTTTTATTCAATTATTTTACCTCTGACTGATGCGTATAAAAATTCACGGCTCTCTGCAAACGCCGCCTTCTAGCTTGAACACGCGCCGCAAAAGCGGCTACATGACTTTCAAGTTCGGCGGCCACCGAGCAAATGTCAGATGCGTCACATTCGCCGGTTTGGGACAGTTCTTCCGCAGCCGTCAGCAATTTCTCAGCATTAGTATATGTATTCTGAAAATTAAAATATAAACATATTATATTATATGTAATTTATTAAATATTTTAACAATTGTCTTGATTTTTATGATCATAACTATATTATCATTATTTATTACTATATATACCCTTTTGATAGAATATTAATTTATTTATCTATTACTCCTTTATATACCTTATATATACTCTATATATCCTTTATAAATATCCTGCAACTCCTTAAAACTCCTAAAAATCCGATTCCTACTTACACGAGTTTATTTATTAAAAAAAAAAAACAAATTAAAATACCAAATAATAATATTTCAAAAATACAAGTAACACTGCGTAAAGTTTATAATCGTTAAGCAATTCTACATATACGTAATTATATAACTTATTCGATACAAAATTTAAACTTCACAGAAAAATGTACACGAATATATAATTTAAAACCACCATATCCACGGGGATTTATACGATAAGATTTATGTAAAAATAAAGTAATAGGTAGAAAAAAGAAATGCAGAATGTTTTAATTAAATAAACCATCATCTTAATTTTACATGCTACCTAGCTACAATAAAGATTTAGCTTGGATAATATTATTAATAAGTTATACTTTCCAGTTTTCCCTGATTAAGTATATTTAAACTCTAAGTATCTTTAAGTACACGGTATATTTATATAAAAATTTCCCAAGTTACGCTCATGTATATATATATATATATATATGAGTATTAATTAATACTAATTATATACGTGGTACAACTGTATAAGTCATACAAAGCTCAATCAGATTACACAATAATAAAAGAAAAATTTCGCACACTGTTCTAAGCATATTAAACGCAAAGAATGTAAGATTTTAAACTTAAAAGTTAAAATACATATTATAAACAATATTATGCCTACCTATTTATGATTTTTATAATAGATATAATAACAACTTATGTGAAATCTTAAATTAAATTTTCAAGAATTTTAACTCAGCGATAAATGTGTATTCCCATTTACAAAAATTTTTACGTAAGAATAACAAAACACAAAAATCGTTTGAGGGGAAATAGTTATTTATACGAAGATAAAAATAACAGTTAATCAATGTAAGATTTTAATCATCAAACCGCTATAAAAAATTAATTTGACTTTCCGGTAGAAAGTTTTTTAATGTAAATTAAATAACTTTGAAAGAATCTTGTGTTAAATTTTCAAATCGTCGAAATAAAGATAAAAATTGTTATGAATTACTTCAGACAAAGTAATTTGAAAACTTTCGAGATTTTACAAATTTCATCAAAACTTTAAATTTAAACACTCATAAAAAAAAATTTTGATTAAAATGTTCGATATTTATTAATTGATAAATGAACAACTCATGAGGAACTTCTTATTAAATTTTAAAGCATTATTATTTATTACTGAGTGATTAATTTTTTTATTGGAACTTATAAAAAAAAAAATTAAAAATTTCAAATGTCCATCAAATCTCAAAAAGTCGAACTATTTTAAAATTATACCATCTGTAAAAAATCTTAACATAAACATTCTAAAAAAATTTCAACTATCTAAATTTGTTTATTTTTAAGTTATTTTTAAAAATCAATTTTGTTAAAAACAAATTTTTCATAAAAATTCCTTTTTTTTTTTTAATTTTTTATTTGTTTTTCCAGATTATTTTGAAAATCATAGGGCATTTTTACCTCTCTAAAATACAAACTAGATCCAATTTTTTATACAAAACCATACTCAAAGTTAAAAATCGATACATTTTGTCGACTAAGTATAATGTACACTGTATACATACATAAAAAACACACCATTGTAAAATAAATACATTTTTTGCTTCGTTAAAAATCTAAAATAGATCTAAATACGTAATTATAATAATTACTAGTGAACAGGTACTTCTAAACAAATTTAGGTTTATAGGTTTAAATATTAAACGCTGTATTACATTGACGCAACAACGATTAATATTATAATAATCACCTTACATATAAAACATAATATGCATAATGAATATGATGTATTTATTATAACTAGTTGGCCTAAAACCTAAAAACACAATTTAAAATAATAAGTGTTATTATTTATTACTATAATTTGCTGTTTAAGCGGACATTTTAAAATTATAGAAGAACTGAATTTATTAAAAATATACCTATATCTATTATACTAAAAGTATCTAAATAAGCACTATACAAAAAACAAGAATAATATGACAAAGAAAACGCCAAACGCAATTTTTACATTGTATGTTAACCTTTTCAATAATTATTGAACTAGGTACACTTAGCGGAATTTATCATTAACATACATATATTTATCAAAAAAAAAAAAAAATGGCATAATAAGTACACAATATAAACATTTTATTTACGATCAAATACCGTAATATTATATGATAACATTCGTTATTATTATATATACGAGTGCATGGTATACATTATATATAATGTGTAGTTTAGAACATCGCCGCCATCAACTGTCAAGTACCTATATTTGTCCACTCCTATATAAGGATCTCGGCCTTCGACATCATCAATTTTTTTTTTTTTTGCTTTCTCTTGATTTAATGGTGAATTTCGAGTGATATTAAGATAAACTACCTATTCACGACTACGATCAAACTGAAATATTATGTATATAAAATATTACATAGTAATAGTATATAGTCCAGGGATGGGCAACTGAAAGTTATTAGAGGGCCAATTTTTAGAAAATTAAAATTTAGTGAGCCAGAGTATAGAGAGCAAAAAAAAAGGTCATTCAAAATATGCATTTTAATTTGGCATAGAGTATAGACGATTGACTTTGAAATTGTATGATGTAATTTGATAATGTATCGCGGGCCGCTAGTTGCCCACCCCTGGTATATACCAAAACCAAACCTAGTCATATTCCACATCAGACATTTTTGTTCGTACGTCTGCAAGTAAGACGCCCGCAGAAATTTTTGGGAAATGCTAGGATTTGAGGAGAAATCTAATTTTACTATAGGTATACAATTATCAATCGAATGTAAATATTCTAATCTAATGTTTTTATTATGATATTATACTATAACCTATTATTCATATAACTACTTTCAATTTGTTACATAGTAAATAGTAATTTATCTTAAAACATTCAATTTTAAAAATATTTTAAAAAAGCAAGGGGGCAAATAATAATAATAATAATAAATAATATTGCACTACTATACTGACTGATCATATACGATAATAGATTATTGTGATCTTATAAAAACATATCGAACGAATAAAGGTTAATATTTCAATATATAATGGTAATGGTTCACGAATTTCACGTTTCGACCCCTACACATGCATACTTATTTATTACATATATACTCGTTGGTATTAGGTATGCGAGTTATCATAAAATTAAGAATATTATTATACAGTGAACAGAGTATAATATTATTAAGTTTAAAAAAAAAACGCTTGCCAAGTCAAAGATCGGCATGTAAACTTTCTTGATTTTCAATTTTTAGAAATTTATTAATTGTATGCAATATGTATGTATATAATGTATTTTATTTTATTTTCATTTAGTGAGATAGAACCAGAGAGCGAATTTTGTTGTTTGGGGTCTTGTTAGATTCACATTGGCTAGGAAAAGTGCAGTGAAGATTTTCAGAACTTTATCTTTTATAGTTAATTTACTACAGAGCTTCAAAAAAATTAAAACACATTTTATTGGGTATTTTTTTATGTTTTTCAGCTTTATAAATGTGTAGTAAGTTAACGATTGAAGATAAAATTCTGAAAATCTTCACAGCACTTCTCCTAGCCAATGTGAATCTAACAAGATACAAAATAACAAAATCTATTCTCCAGTTTTGGTAATATACCACACTAAATGAAAATCTAGCAAAAATAACTATTTTTTTAACTGTGAAAAATTAAATAATTTTTTTCAATTTTTATTCGTACATTCTAAATCTAATTGATTATCTCTTTTTAATGAGCTAAAAAACTAAAAAGTTGGTGAACTTTTTAGCTATAATATAGTTTTGGAGAAAAGTTAAAAAAAATAAAAATTTTGGAACTGTTCACACCGACGTTTATGTGGATTCAAATCATTATACCACTTGGGTGTGATATTGGATCTCTCTCAATAATATTTTATGCTAAAGCTAGCTTAATTATCCACCTACTCATTACTTACAACTGAGTTACATTTTTATCATTTTCCTATTTAACAAAAAATCTTGACGTTTTAAAAATTCAGACTTATTTCATTTCAATTACCATACTTACTTGATTAAAAATCAAGAAAGTAAAAACAATTCAAATGTGCACAAAATAAATTATTTATTTTGTTTAACAATACGTTGTATTTTTTTCTAAATTTCAGCGTTGATAATGTATGGAAACTAATATTTATTTATTTATATTATTTTGAGGGTTAAGCTCTTTGGATAAAGAAAAATATACATAAAATATTAAAAATAGCAACAAAGATAACAATTATTTTATAAGCAAATATATTGCATAGCATACATATATTATATATAAAAAGTAAAATAATTTTTTTAATGAATTGGATTAATAATATTTAGTAGGTACCTATGGATATAGGTCCTATGTTAACTAAGTTTAGGTGCATATACATTGACAAAAGATAATAGTATTTAAATAGGTTAATTAGCTGAATAATTAGAAGTACAGGCAGAAACATAGAAAGAATTGATTATCTGCGTTTTGCAAAAGTTTCAATGTTAAGTGCGTTAGAAACAAGTCTAATCATGCGGTAGACGTTAAATATGGAAAATAAAACCAATAAACTCGGGAACTTTCGTTAAACAATTTCAGTCTGACAAAAGTGGCTAGAAGTATGCGGATTCCAACGAAGCACCGTATTTTAAAATCGAACGTACGAATGCATAATAAAAAGTTTTTAAATATAAAGATAAGTTTAAAACCCTGAGCGAGTCTTTTTATAAATCCCAGTATTCTGTTATCTTTACAGCATAATATATATATTATATATATATTGATATGAGGTCCAAAAGTAATGCAAATATTAAATTTAAAACCTAATTCAACAACGATCTCCAACATGCGAGACAGTTGAATATCAGAACTATACTACCACAAACACTTTGACTCTAGAATATCTAGAATTGAGAAATGATTTAAACCATGATACAAGAGGCTTACCAAACCCTAACGCATTAAGTACCTATTTAAATTAAGACATTGTAATTCACTGAATTATAAGCCTTTAGTCAGTGAAACTCACGTTATCTGAGCATTATTTTTTAACACATAAAAATGTACAATCAACTATTTAAATAAAAACATATAATTTTTAAAATGTAATTAATTCATTAATTTTTTAATTAAATTAAACATTCAACGACTTTTTTTTTAAATTAAATACATTTTCTGAGGTCCAGATAAGCAAGTCTCGATAAAAAATATAAATACATAATAGTACGTATACTATTGAATGGCTATATTTACTGTCCTAATCTATTATCAAATTTAACATTTCTAGTTCCTGGTCATGCGAGCAGATAGAATGATATTTTTTATGTGCCATTCCAGCGAACTCTATAATATGGTAATAACTCTCCTTTAATTAGATACATGCGACATGTAAATAATTTTAATATTAATATTTTTATTTGTAGTTCTGTTTTTTTTTGTTTAATTTATATCTAAATCACGAGTGAGAGTGACGTAACGTATTATACTTCCACAACAACTACTCTGTATAATTATTCTTTCTGTAATTTTATTTTTATATACCATATTATACTTTATTGTATAATTGGGCTTGCCCGTTTAATTCATAATAAATAAATAAATACTGTCATTATAGTTCTCAGAATATGTATACATAATAAATACATATATATATTATATCTATAAATGATTACTATAGATATTATTATGTTGATCTCCTAAAATACGCCTATTATAGATTCCTATAAAATCTGCTTTGAATTAATTCAATCACAATCTCACATCTGCAGGGTGTCTGACACACAACACTAAAGTATTTTTTTTATATGTTACAATTCAAAATTAATTCTTCTTTTATATAAAAAAAAAAAAAAATTATAAACGATATAAATAGTAGAATTATCAGTTCAAAATATTACTTAAGAATTGCAAGTAACTTAACTTCTGGGTAATACACAATCATATCCAGATAAATGTTTTATATATACCTCGTAGTGTATTCCCAAAACAGTAAGAGTTTGTTACATTTGTTAATAATAATATGCATACTAAACATAAAAATAAATACAAAAATAAAACAAATTATTAATGTTTAACCAAATAAAATGTATATAGAAAGGAAGTAGAAGATAACGTAAATGTACATGTACTTAAAGTCAACATGAAGATGACGAAAGAAAAAAACAGTTAAAATCTGCAGTCAATCATTATTTAGCCTTAACCTTCAATCCTATACAAAAAATAATAAATTTGAAACACACCGAATTATAGACAAATTAATTGGCAGTGGTAATCTTAAAATAATTCCAAAACAATCATTTATATCAATGAACAAATTAAAATAAATCGATTAATCTAAATTGCATACTATATATTATTTTCATATTTATTTTATATTCCCTTAAAATTTAATTTGTATACCGTTTAACTTAACATACCAGGTATAACGTTTACTAAACAATAAAACGGATCGATTACCAATAACTTAAATAAGCGTTTTATTATATTATATTCAACAGGCATTCCGTTAACAATGAATCAAATTATTAAATGCAATTTAATGCTCACGTCGTTTTAATTGAATTAATCTAGGCTGTACGCCTTGTACTCGATTCGCCGAGGAAATATTTACGAATCTATAGTATTAAAATTATTTTGAAGATGTCTGTTAGAAATATAATGTCCTGTATAATTTCTATGAGTTATAATTTTAATAATATAATAAATAATAATAATACAGTGAAAGTGTTTGAGTAATCATGTTTAAGTAAGGTTATTTAAAATAAATATAAATTATTTTATATTATATATATAATTTATTGAAATTTAATTGAAAAAATATAACCAACAATTATAAACAGGTAATTACAATAGTTAAATATTACACTCTTACATTTAAAGTTAAATTCAAGAAAAGATTGAGATTCATTCATAAAACGAAAAATTAAATACGAAATAATCTGTGGTGTATGATAAAATTTTCAATTATGTATTAATGAAACGTTATATGAGTTATAATTAATAATAAAATATAAAGTAATAATTTGATAGTAAAACCTCAATAAAAAAATATGCCTATAACCGATAACGGATTTAGTTTAATAGTTCAAAATCACTGACTGGCATAAAAATAAGCTGCCTATGATATAATATGTATATATGTGTATGTATGTATGTATAATATGTTTAATACATATTAGACGATAGAAAAAATTGAACGTACATACTACATATTACACGACCGTCCGTATAACAGACATAACCTTATAATATCATAATAACACCAAAGCATTATTTTTTAACGATAGGTATATAAATAAAACATTTGATATCATTGACTGAAAGAATATAATTCTTTTATTTTTCTCAAATACTTGAAACATATTATATAAATGTATGATATTGTTGAATATAGACTACCACCGTTTACATAAATTATTTACAACATTAATTTATTACTTTTGGCGCAATTCAAAGATATAAAAAGTATTCATTGTTTATATTTTAGACGCACAACTTAAAGTAGATACCTACCTAGATAATGACATAATGTATCGTAATGTATCCTAAACATATAATTTAAACCAATACTAAATCATTGCGAATGAAAAACGATTCTGAACGGAAAGGGTGTGTTGGCTAATATTTTATAATTTATTAGTAGAACTTATATATTTACTTGAAGAATACAATTCTATTTATAATCAATGGCAGTAGGTACTGTATTCTTATTAAATTTAATTAAAACAAAATGGCATGTATTATTTTAATAATTATTATACCTAATATTGTATCACATATATTATTTTAGTTAATTTATAAGTTATACCTATTCGAATTTTAACGTACTAAAAAATTACAAAATATGAGTTTATGACACAAAAATAGAAAAATAGACAAATGATAAAACATGCTAATAAAAATCATGTTATTTTTTAAGTATAATTTGGTTTTAATATGAAACAAGTAACAGCAATATTTATTTATTAATTCATTGTTATACACTTATCATTTTTGAATAAATAAACATTATTAATAAAATAATAACATGTAACAAAAATTATATTAAGTAAAAAACAGAAAATAATATGGTATAAAATGGTATAAAATGATAATTGAGTTTTAAGTAGGTAGGTAAACTTTAAATTTAAATTTTTTTAATTGTACAGAATAGTCCAGTTTTTATTAAAATCTTTTTTTTATTTTTACGAAATTATATGTAGTTTTTATAGATACAATAAATAGTGAAATATTTCATAAAGACTTTAAACTTATAAAATATCCTCTAAAAATTGTAAACTGTTGAAATATGCACATAAATTTTAGCATTTTTAATCACACTTTTATGGCACATAATATTTAGTGTATACTTAGCATGAGAATAACGATCGGAAAATATAAACGAATCCACACAAATCCAAGCACTGCCTTAATCATTAAATTATAATCATACCTATCATCATAAATCCAAAAAAAAAAATATATATATCTAGAAAGTGCTAAAATAAATAATTGGTGACATTAATTCAATAAATAATGGTGACAAAAACATTCTTCAAGTTGACACTTTAAGCATATTAATTACTGCTCTAAAAGATGTAGATAGAGACAATAAAAAAAAAACATATCATTTGTAAAACCAATACATACATCGCACCGCTCAGAATCAAAATTCTAGTTATCTGACATTGAATTTGAAAGTAATATTAATATAGTATAAAATTAATTGCAAAGCCATAATATTATATTACTATCAAACAAGAAATAGTTGATAGTATAAATAAATAGAAACATTATGTAATTAATTTAAATAAGGTTTAGCAAATTTTTTCAAAACATTGTTTGAATTTCCAAGACAGGATGAGTTTTAAAGAATCCCAATTTAAACTTAAATCATACAAGAACACTATGTCGTACTTGAAAAAACAATAAAATGCGTATATTAAAAACTACTGAACCAAATAATTAAATCATAACCTATAATCGTTTACATTAAATATAGTACATATATACAAGCATATACATACATTCATTCATTCATTCATTCAGATATATCAGCCGTGAAAACATTATTTTAAATCATCAATTGAACGCATCATTATTCATATAATTTATTGTAATGGCAATGATTAGGTTAACAGTATCAGAATTATTATTTTTATTAATATAATGATATTAATTGTATAATATTAAATCTTAAATTAATATTTTCTATACATTTTGATATGACTGCAATCGTTTGACCTATTCATAATGGTGACACACCCGCTTTATACATTAACATTATACAGCAGTGTATGCTTACATAAAATTATTTCTTAAACACAGCAATCGTATCAAAATTAAAAACCCAAGCGGGAAATATTCGATGAATAATAATCACACAATAAAATATTAAAATATATCGAACTTTAATTTCGAAAATATAAAAATTAGTGTATTGTTAAGTAAAAAAATACTTAATATCTATAACTAATATTAAGTCAAGAAAGAAATGTAATCAAAGTAAGTATACAGTGTGATGTAAGAATAGACAATACAGCAATTATTAAACAATTTTTGTACAAGAACCAACACTGTATACATTTTTTATTTCGGAAACAATAACCGTCGGGAAAAAGGCGTTCAGGAAAAAAGGTTTCGGGTGTACAGACTTTTGAGAAAAAGTTCATTCGGTAATTTCGATAATAATATATGACCTCTATATCATATTATTATGTATACGAATCACTGCGGTAAAAATAACAGTTTACATACACTTACTTCGAAATGAAGGTCTCTTAGTGTGCCTATTGGTAGATTTCTTAATAAAAATGTTTTAACACACTGCAAATTGATTTATATAATTTAAAATTATTAAACAAAAGCTAAACACGACCTAAAAAATAAAAATAATTCAAGCTGAAATATTATATAACTACAATTCTCGCCACTTTTGAAGCCGACGACGCAGATAAACTGCAGCTACATTGACCATGATCCATTCGGATTTTTATAGCACCCTCTGCTATCATGGAAATATAATATACTATCTATCCAGTAAAAATGTATAAATAATAATGTATACTTAAGCAAGATGAGTACTTGGAAATGAAGATTCGGAGACGGAGAAGACTAAACAAGATAACGACGATCGTGGAGAAATCTGGGACGCGTGTTCTCAGAGAATTCGACTATTATATATTAATATAATACTCATTACCCGAGTTTAGCATATTATAACACAAGACTGCTTATACGTAAATACTACACACATTTATAATAGATATTACTAAACAACCATTCACTTTTCGCTGACTCCGGGCTAAAAAAAAAAAAACAAAAACTGGTCGAAAGGGTCGCGACATGACGGCAGCGCAAACGGCAATCGCGATCTTGATCCGACGGTGCGCACGCGGAGGCATACAGGTAGATGATTTCGTATTCGATTAAATAATAATAAGGTCAATAATTGATTTATTTTCCCGAGCAATAACATTGTTTGCTGCCACTGCAGTGTCGATACACATAATTTATAGTGGCCGCAGCCCGCAGGTAACGGACAACGGTATTATTTATATGAGATGTTGTCTTATACATACTACATACATATAAATAAATATATAATATTAATTCACACTTACAACTATTTCATTACAATGACGACGGTGGCAATAATCGTCGTGAAGTCACAGTAGGCGAGTAAGTAATAGTATTATTATTATTTTAACGTTATTGTTGTTGCGCTACCGTTTCCCACCGCATAAATAATGTTAATTGGATTGGAAAAATAACAATAGAATAATCGGCAAGTATGGCGAGTAAAATACGTTTTCTGAATTAAAAAAAAAACGAAATATGACACTGTTTGTCCAATGTTCATCTTTAGTCTCGGTATTGTACAGCTAATTTACGCCCAATATATTAAATCGATTGCTCATACAATTAAGGTATGCAATTTATACTATAGTAAACACAATAATAATTAATAAGCCTCGTAAGATATTTAATATTATATTATTAAGTATTATATAATACCATAGGAGTAATTATTTTACAAATTATTATAAATAATCAACATTATAGCCTCCCTCAAGTCCTCTTCTTAAACACCTAAATAATTTTTGGTTATAGGTATATAGTGATTTTACGAACTTAAAAATCTCGATGAGGCACATGTTCATTTTTAAATAATCCATCTCATATCTTCTTCTCTGTATGTACTGTATATGTAAAGACGTTTTGTTTCGGACTTAAACATATATTTTAGAACCGATTTCTAAACGAATTAAGTGATTTTTCCATATCCCCCCAGCTTGAGTTCGTCAGACTAACAATTACAGGTCATCGAGCCCGCCGAACCTCAATACTGAGATAATAAGGCTGATTGTATTTATGTTATTATAACCACTGTCTTAAGACATTATCGTTAACATTAATTTGATTTACCAATATAATAATGTATTTACTCGTATAAATTATCGGTTTTACATGAACATGTATATATTTTTGCCACACATAATATTACATTTTTATGGAGACATATAGGTTTAGAGGTTTAGACTAAAAAAGCTATTTAAAAGACGTTATAGATTATGCATATAGCATAATATACAAAGAATAATATAAATTTTATTTTAATATAAACCATTTTTTTTAACTCTATGATAGAGTCTGTCCAGTTATATATTTTTCAGAAGATATCTAAACGTACAATATTTTTTTCTTAAACTTATATTTATTAGTTTATTTTTTAATTTTGATTAATAAATATGAGTAGAATGTAGGTTCATTATATCTCAAAATTGAGGCTAAAGATATTTCGATTAAGGTTTATGATAAAATAAATTATGAGCTATTATTTTTTTTTTTTTTTACTATTGTTGTTTTGGTGAGCTTATAGGTAATATGGGACATTTGAACCAATTAAGAACAAAAATTTAAAAATGAATTCATGCACTTCACAAGAATATATTGAAAACAAAATGTGACAAAATTCATATGCAACAATATTCATCTGGTAATGAGAACTTGTGCAAGACTACTCTATTCATATTCACTATACAGAAACAAGAATGAATAAGACATTTCAAAACAAAAGAATAATTTTGAACGCGGTAAATACTAATTCTTAAACAGTAGGTGTACTTAATAATACTATTTTGTCAAAAACCAGGACAAATAATAATCATTGTTCGTATAATTTTCTGGAGGCGACAAGTGAAATGGCTCGATGCATTGTTTATTCAGAAGCCATGTATTGACAGTGTTATATCTCGGGCATGCTACATAAGACAGATAATGGATGTTATCCACGAAGTTTATATGTAGGCCAGTCTAACTAAAATTTTCGGGTATATTCATTAGAATCATTATTATTTTCATATTTATTTTATTAATATTTCACACACGTTGGATATTTCTATGGTCATCTAAGGTATCTCAATTGAATAATAATTTGACTAAATTCACTTTAAATTGTTATTAACTATTATATATTATTATAGGAACTATTTAAAATACAATTCACACCTGCAGGTCACAGATCCTAATAAAAATAAACTTAAACATGAAAAACTAGTTTTTAATTTTGTAGTCTTACGAAATATTGTATAAAAGTAACTAGTAAGGCTGATCGAATTGTCATAAATATTAAATGCAGTCATAAAATACATAAATTACAGTATAAGCACATTATTTTCCTTTACATGATTTAATAAAGATTCTTTTATACCTTATAGGATTAATACAAAATGCAACGCTAATTTATTTCAGTGCCTTAATTATATTCTTTAAATGTATATTTGGTATAATATTCATAATAATTAAACAATAAACAATTTTATGATATTTCTTACAGTAATATTTGAATAGGTAGTGTAACTTTAAAATATAATATTAATATACGAGTAATAAATCCAATTAATATGGAATATAATTATAATCAAGTTATCATAATATAGGTAATAGCATATTTAATAATTTTCAATTTTTCAATAATATTTACACTATCTTAGCTCAAAACAATTTTAAAACCCAAAGCAAAGAACCAATGGTTGAGAAGAGAACGTCTTTAATGACAATATAACAATATTCATTATAAAACTGCAATATCTTCCACGAGAGTGTAAATATAAACATCTCCGTATTTTATTTAAAATTCTATACGTTTTTTATCATTAAAAAAATAGAAAAGAATACTTAATTTTACTGCATATAAAAAAAAAATTAGGTTCATATTTTGTACAACACTATTTTGTTAAATAAAAACCTATTTTTAAAACATGAAGATAATATTATACTTTTGTAAAAATATACAAAATAATATCAAACATTATGGTAGGTTACTGTTATAAGTAACACCTGTGAAATTGTTCTGACGTTTAAAATAACAGATTAAAAAAATGTTGATTATATTTAAATGAATGTATGCTTAATACAAATTTAATATTTTTAATCTTCAATCTTTAAAAAAGTTCAACTCTTATTCATATCTAAATTGTAATTAATATTTTATTTTTGATTCGATGTTTTATTTAAGATCAGATTTTTTTTCTTAATTTAATCACGTAAATTATAAAAATATACATAAACAGAGCACTTTCAAATGAGTAAACGCGTTCGTTAGCGGTTAAAAACAACAAGGCGTGAACACAAAACCACTTCCTGGCTTAGATCACACAACCCCACGTCCCTACATTTCGTCTAACAAAAACCAATTCTATTGTCCAGAAAAACGGGGTGCAGCCTGAATTGTGGTCTGTTCAAAGAAAACGTTGATATTATTTTTTATATTTTTAAAAAGTAAATGTAAAAATGTATATTGAATAATTGAATACGTGTATTATTTTTAAAAATATGATATACAAATTCAGCGAGTATTTAATGTTTTTTTTTTTAAATTATTATACAAAATACTATAATTTATTTATTAAAAAAATATTTTATTGAGATAAACCTCAATCCAACATAATATAGTATTAAAGATGTATACGATTAGTAAAAAATAATTAAAATCAAGAAAACAAGATATGATTAGGTAATGGATAATTTATTTGAATATTTCCCTAATTATTACTTCACCGTTGTCTAAACTGCAGCCTATATTTTGGAAAGAAATTAAAAATAAATATGTTATGATTAATTGTAAATAAAAATTTTCTTGAAAACATCGGTAGTATTATCTATCATATTCTATATTGTTTAAATGTGTGATATAGAGATATAATTATTGTATGAGTACTCTTTACGGTTTTTCTTTTCTATAATATTCACAATAGATACTTCTAAAAATAAAAAAAACTAATAGGTAAGTACTTTAATATTATAATTATAATATATGAGAAATTAAACATTTATAAATACGAATTTGAGAAGCAGTGGTGTTTATTTTGAAGGATGTCTGTCAACACATGCATAATGTTCTGAAACACGGGAACGGTTTTGCCCTAGGACGCCCACAAAGGAGTCTGGTGTTTTACAAAAATGATAAGTTTTAGTCTCAAGGGCGTAATACTGTAATAGGCATAGAGATAATTGGAAAGAAAACTAAAAACTACAGAGAACAACAATGGACCCTTTTTCATATGGGGAGATATGTTAAGTAGTACGTATAGTAAACTCATACATTTTATCGTCATTAAAAATGAATGAAGTTCGTTTCTGATTACAGGGCCACTTTTATTTGACTATACAGAGTACAGACTATATATATATACATGTACATTTTTGCTAAGTAAAATAGGTTTGTAATATTAACCCAAGGACAATTCTATAGTTTTTTAATCATTACGATGGTTGGATTTTCATAATAAAACAATATACTTATTGTTAAATTAAAAAATCCTTGTATTGTGGATGCGCGTCTGTGTATGATATAACACATCAAAGAAATTGATTTTTAAATAATCTAAGATTAAATTTATTATATGTGTATTAAATATATTATGACCTTGTAAAATAAGTCTACAAAGAAATGTACATAATATATTAGTTCAAAAGCTCCCACATGCATTCTAGCAAACTAATATAACTAATAAAGTAATAATATAATATTGATAATGCTAACCTTAAGAATTCAAATTCAAATTAAGGATAATAAAATATTTATATTTTTCTTAAGAGGACGCTATAGCCGCATGTGTTGTCCAGTCTTACTAACGTACATTGCAACAAATTTGCGTTCAGAAGACACATTTTGTGAAGTTAGCTTTAATATTGAAGTAAACTTATCCAATATCAAATTTAAAGATAAGAATATTATTTAGAAAAATATAACAAATTTAAAACGTATATAACTCACTTTAAAATGATAGTATCAATAAAAGCATATGTCATTTTCTAGATAATATTCTTACCTTTAAATTTTATACTAGGTAAATGTACTCTAATAATCTAATATTGAAGCTAACATCACAAAATGTGTTTTTCTGAACGCAAATTTGCTGTGATGTGCGTTAGTAAGACAGGGACAACACACGGGGGTATGGCGTCCTCTTAACATAGAATAGTTGTTATTATTAAAAAATCATCTATGTAAATTATATTATACAATTATACAGTTTCTTATAAGTTATAAATGGCACGGTACATAGAACTTTATTATTAATTAATCAATAATTTTGCGTAACAAATGATCATTACACGTTTAAACGAATTAAAAAAAAAACTGGCAATTTGTTTGTCGTTTGTCTATAAAGAAATCAACATCAGAAAAACATTTCCTTCAAGACGTAAAAACCACAATATATCAATATATTATAATCAATTGGTTACACATTTGTTTAAAAAAATACAAATCTGTACAAAATGAGTACCTACATAAAGTGTTCATATTGAAACTAAATTAATGTGGAAAAAATAAATGATTCCCGATTATCGAATTCTGTAATATTTTTTTTATTTAATTACTTTATAACCTATACTTATACAAATTATGTGAATCAATAGAAATCAAATAAATATACGAGTGCGTAGTCTAATACTCTAAAAGTTTAATGCGTATTAAACAGTTCATACTATACATTACAATAAAATATATTATCATGTATAGATATATATACAAAAATTGAAAAATATACATCCGAGAAAGTATCAAATACGGTGGCATAAGTTGACGTACTCAATAGGCACGTGCGCTCGCGAAAAACAACTTTTCCGCAATAACTGCAACAAAATTATAATAATTTCCGTCGAGGTAGTTGACGTGCGCCATATGTTCACTTTTCTCTCTATATATATACTCAAGAGACATTATTAAAATAATATATATTATATATAAATATGTTCTAAATATATAACGACATTTTCGAACAACGGTTAAGTTTGACGCGTCCCCGAGGACAAGAAGAGAATTTGGGTGAAATAATAAATTATTATTATTAAGCGCTGTAGTATAAAGATGGTGAATGTAGTTGACAAGAAGGATACATAGTATATATATTGTATAATATATTACGTATATAATAACGTACTCACCAAATGGGCTGGGAGATACGTTTTTTTAATATTATTATTTTCGGAAACACAAAAGAACTCCACGCATTCCTAGACGTAAGTATAATAGACGATGGATCTCGGCGACGTGAACGATATATATCATGCATACAGAGGAAAAAAACTTATTATTATAACTTATTATTTATTATATTATATACACATACACGATCGCGAACTAATGTGCACAAAAGAAACACCACACACACACACACACAAACACATACACGCGCGCACTGGCGACTGCCGACCAGAGAAAAACCTTCTTAATTCTTCTTAGTGCAAGTACTTGTGGCATGCGTGCAGACCATTGGAGACTGGAGAATCAGCACGACTCGCGTATACGGCGTCGCCGCGGTTACCACTACTACTACCACCACCACCACAATAACTGCAATCACCACTTTTGACGCACTCGCTACGGCTGCCGCTACTGCCGCTACTGCCGCCACTGCCGCCACCGACTCGACGGTACTATACCTACATACTATAATAAAATAATGTTGCCTCGCGATGATATTTTTGTATATACATTGTACACGCGGGATGAAGGTACGGTCTACCGCGATAACGGGATAAACAAATAAGAATAATATGAAAAATTCACCGGTTTCGCGCCATCGACCGCACATTAAACGCTTGTGCTGTTCTTGTGCTGCTATCTCTACACACACATACACACACGCACGCACGCAACCCGGGGTGTGTAATTTCATCATTGCTATTCACGGTTCGTGAAAACCGCCCGAAATTATCGTTTCGATTCACTCGCTAGATTATATATTTATATAAGTAGGTACATAATATTATAATAATAATATAATAATATGACGAATGACTGATGGTCAATGTTTATAATAAAATACAAGGTGATCCATTTATTTGCATAGACTTTACTCATTTCCCAGGTCAATTCTAGTTTTTATTTCGAAAAAAACAGAATGATCTAATTTTTTACTATTTTTCAATTAAAAAGATTTTTTATGACAACATATAATTTTAATTTGTCAATTAAGAACAGAAGTCCACTAAAAAAAGTTTATGTATAAATCAACAAATATATTTTTTTTTATATCTAATAATATTGTAATCAAAGATTTGACGAGGAGTAGATCAAAACTTGCGAGGTATTTCTAATAATTGTATATTGTATACTTTTTTGTGTACTCCATTAAATTTTGGTTCCGTGTATGAATTACCCTAATAATATTGTAATTAATGTAATATAATAATTTGACAACATATTATTGTCGATATGGATGGACATGATCTTTATAAATATATAATACATGTATAGTATAAAACGCAAAATGGAGGAGTATAGTCAGTAATAGAATAATTACAGGTATTAGTTTTAAAAAATGTATGATTTTTATGAGATTTTTGTGGCTATTTTTTATTGTATACAATTTTTGCAATAGATTAAGGACGTGAAAACAGATATTCAGTTTTCATTGATTGTATGTCTATCGACATGAGTATTGAGGGTTTGCTGCAGGAAGTGACCTGTCCTTGACATAACAGAATATCCATCCAGAATTTTTACTGCCATTTATTGTACTCATAATATACAGTTTTAATATACCTAACGTTTATTTTGTATGCATTGAAACACTGTTTTATTAGTACACTACTTTCTGAAAAATTAGTTTTAATGGTAATTCGTTAAATATAACAATATTATGTTATATTGTTACTAATCAATAAGAAACTTCTATCAATATATTATATATGAGCCATATTTATTTGATGATTTACAATATATTTAGTCAATATAGTATATAACTTACTAATAAATTGTTTGAGAATTGGGGTTAAAAATTAATGTTCATAGAAATCAGTATATTGGTATTAAATATAATTATAAGACTGATTTACTTGGAAATTATCAAGACTAAAATTATTGCCATACAGTCTAAATAAATAAGCAATAGATAAATAATTTTTAAAAAGAAATATAAGCAATAGCAAATACATTTTTTTATAATAAACAATACATAACTACCTCTAAAGATTGTAATTTAAATATTTACTCAAATATAATACATAAAACCACTATAAGAGGCTGCTATTCTCAAAAATGCTGTCTTTGTTTATCATGAGTTTATTACAAAACTCATTCGCTCATATTACTAAAGAAGTAATCCTTCAAATATTTATTTTAGACTAAAACCTATTAGAATTTTATAAAAGAAAGTGGACTTTTTTAGATCAGGTTGTTGAGAAATTTTTAGTACCAATATTACCAAACAATTTACTTGCCTACTTTGAACAGATATTGTTGAGCATATTTTTTTAATTAAAAATAAAATATCGACTATAAGACATAACAATGCTGTTTTTGATCAACTCTATAATAGGTATTTCTTTTATTAACCTAAATAGGATGGAAGAAGAACTATTAACTTTAATTTAAATTTAATTCCACAAGTCTTATACACATTACTTTTTCATTGAAAAAATTAATTTCTGAAGTGAAAGAATTTTGAAAGCTTGCCATAGTAAAAGAATTATATATAGGCAATTTCCATAACAATTAACGAAAAATAGAAATTCAATATGTTTCAAGCTGTGCTCAAGTAACATTTATGTCAGTATAAGTTCTGATCTGCAAATATATACTTAAAATATGGTATGACACAAAAAACTCAGAAACATACTTAATGAAAAACTATATTTGTACAAAATGAAAATATTTTAATAATTCTTTTTTTTGTCTACAGTGTTGCCTATATAAAACTCCTTGAATTGTACCCTCTGAATTAATCAATAATGTAAAAATAATTATAATAATTTGAAAAAATATTCTGATAAACCACTCAACCATTAAATGTAACTGATTTGTATTAATGGACAAAATTATTCATTATGTTTTGTATAATAATATATTATATTTTTCTTTATTGATACTAATAACTATTTTTGCTTGATATTTTTCTTACAAATCACTCTCATCTAAATGTATTTTACAAAAATAATAACTATATATTTACCTGGGCCACATTTTCGAAATGTTCATGACTTTTTTGGTAAACCCGAGCTTTTTGTAATGTCCGTCCAATTCCTGTATTCTTTCTTAAAAATACTTCTCCGTGATTAGACAACCAGTCAAGAACCTAAAAAAATATTCAGTAAATAAACCTGTCTATAAATTAAAATTAAAAACAATTGTGATATATTAATACTTGTTTAACATCTTCTTGAAATAATCGTAATGCTAATTTCTGATGAAGTCTAATCTTTTTAGAATGCCATCGATGTTCTAGACTTCTATGATGGTTTAAAATTTGGTGTATGACAGCAAGTACATGACTAGCGCCTTCTGAATAATCGGCTGCAGCTTGTTGATGGTTAGTTCCAACTGTCTTAGTTGTGTTGGCAGAAGAATCTGATCCACTATCCAGCTATAAGTAAGTGAGAAATTAAGCTTGTAAATAATAATTATGTTTTAGATAAAACTAGCAGAAGCTAAAAGCCAATTTCATGCGTGTTAAAAAAAGCTTACATGTTTATGATGTTGTTCAGCGACTGGTGTCAAGTCACTTTGGTTACACACCTGAACCAAATGGTCCAACTGATAGAGCAGCTTCTTACTCGTGCTATGAACCTAACCCAAACCAAAAATAATTCCCGTCATGCATTTTATACAAATATTAATATATATTTTGCTTTTAATGGCAGTTAATTTTTTTAAATGCCCATAAACCAAGTGTTGTGATATAAGGAATAAACCATAGCCAATGCATAAGTTGCCATTAAATTCTAACCAAGGCTTTAGTCATATTGTTCAAGGATTCTGGGTTATCAGAGAATCCATAAAATTGTACAACAATGGAACATACATTTTTTTGTGGAGAATTGCCATAATGTATAAATGGTACATTGCTTGGAGGAGTTGGAAAACTTTCACAGACTTGTACCAAAGTATCCAGCCCATTTAATAGACTTTGATACCCATTATAAACCTATATTGGTCTCAAAAATGTAAATTTTGTTATGGGAAAAATATAATAAATAATTTACCTCAGTGTATGCTTGGCACATGAGTTCATACAAATTCTGATGTTGGTGAATTGAATTTTCTAACACCATAATTTCATTTGGTATGGTAACATTTTCTATAGCCTCATCCCAGTTTGGTACATTTTCCACATACTAAATCAAATAGAAACTCATTCCAAAAAATATTTAGATTTTAAGATATAAAAAAAAAATTTGTACCTGCTGAGCTTTATGATGAAATAAAACAGATAATGCTAACACTGATGTCCGTTCATCTAATCCAGCAGCAAACTGTTTCCATGTTCTATCTAATCTTTGAGCAACTGTTCTTATATGATTAGAAGCATAATGTCCAGATTCTATCATACGATGTGCAACAGCTACGATTCGATTTATGTTCACATACACATTCTAAAAGAATTAAATGTATTTAAGAAAGTTCTTAGTTTAATTAACATTAAAAATTATACCATGGAACTCATAGTGAAATGATTGTGCTCTTCTTGTATATCTTTGGCAAGCTGATAAGAATGTCCAATTTCAACATAACTCATCAAAAATACATCCCGATTATGACAAATCCAATCAAACATCTAATTAAATGATTATATTACATTAAATAATATTATGATAATGTAATAAATATTAAACATAAACTTAAAGACATATAAGAATTCAGTGGCGAAGCTTAAATTTTTAGTTGGGAAGACATTGAATAAAATGACACTAATACGCTTGGATTCCTCCTTTTTTATTTTACCTATTCGATAATATATTTTTTTTTCGTATGAGTAATTAATAATTCCATCGTTCAAAATGACATTAATTATATCATCAGCCACGAGGACAAACTACAATATAAAAACAACAATATTAAGAAACATGTAGGTACCTATCGGCTATCAGTAATAGCAATTTACAGGGGACGATGGCTTGACAACGCAATGGCGATGTCGATAATTGAAGAAATCTGAATAGAGAGACGTGTCTCATAGCGAAGATAGTAAACCCCACTTACATTAAAATCCCCCCTCTACCCGCACGCCCATAATTAGGAGACGTTGCAACGTCTCTTTGATATAATATAATATTTGGAATGACCCACACGGCCGTATCGCACGCATCTAATCTATTTTAATAATTCTTAAAGACTATAACTGTACAACGAAAAACCAATTTTAACAAATATTAAAACATATAATTTTTATAATATAAATGACGTTAAAATTTGAAAATATTTTATAAAACAAAATTATTTTTCCTGTGTTCTAATTTTTTAGTGGGTAGATGTTGTCTCACTATCTCCTATGGCGCTTCGCCACTGTAAGTATTACAATAAAATACATAACATCGCATTACCTTTTCACAATCTTGTTCAAACAGTCTCAACTGGAAGCATTGATCTAATTTTAGTTTTTTATGCTGCCATAGCTGTAATACATGTTTATGAGACGTTCTAATGGTATCTAATTGCTGAAGTATTTGTGGTACTGATGCTTGTAAATCTGGATTACTAATACCATTGCTAGCTTCACTATCACGTCCAGAATAACCAGAATCATAACCACTATTATTATCCCCAGATAATCTAAGCATGAATTAAAAAAAAATAGTAAATAATTTTAAATAAATTTGTTTGTCCAATGAGATTACCTTTGCAATAGTTGCTGACCAGCTAAATCCATATCCTCTACTGGAGTTTTAAGTACTTTCTTTTTCATGTCGGTATGAAAGTCAAGGGCAAGTTTGGCACCAGCAATATCATCTCTACAATCGTTTCGACTCAAATCTTCTTGTAAATCATCCAATCGATCTAACAAATCAGCTGCTTGCCACATGAATTCTTCAATACTCTATAAATAATAATAATAATAATAAAATAAATAAATAACCAAATAAATAAAAGGTTGATAAATTAATTTTTACTCACTAATCGAATATCAATCCATTGGGCATGATCATAGTGTAGAGATCCATCGAGATCTGATGTCAATTGTGTAGAGTCTATAAACTTAGATATTCCTTCTAAATTAACCATTGTTGTCTAAAAAAAATCCATGAGTAACATTGCATTCTTTTATATAGGTAATATTAAGTTTAATAAAGTTATTACTTCAAATTTATATTTATGACTAGCCATGCTGGTCCGTTGTTTATGCCAAAAATTATCAGGTTTTACAACATATACAGCATACACATGGTTCCCATTGCCTCCAGCACACCAATCTTGGAGGGCTTTCAAGATTGGTTTTACAGATGACCAGCCAGAACCACCTCGCATATCAATCACAGCTACTAAACCTGATTCTTTAGCTTCACGCCTAAGAATTAAACACAAACATTAAATTTTAATTAACAAACAAAATAACATTCAATTTAATAATTTGACATACATAGATTATAAAAGGACAAATAAAACTCTATTTTTAATATTGTTCTTACCTTTCACAAAAACTTTTAATTTATTCAAAATTGGATATAAGTAAATATGTAATTAGTATTGACTATTAACTATAGATTATTCTTCATTATATAAAGTGATAAAAAAGTTATAAGGAACTATTAAAATTTTAAGTAAATTCTTTGTAAAAATTATAAAAAAAATTGGAGCTATAAATTAAATTATAAGTTATGAATTATAAATTCAATTTTGATTCTTAGAATTTTAAAGTATACATACAGCTTATAAACCCTTTTTATGGCATTTATAAGTACTTAGTTATCGTGACTATTTTTGCAAATATACAGTCTAATCTATACACGCTTTACATTATATGACTATAATATTAAGTAACAGTCGTAGAAACGGTCTTGAAGAACATGTTAAAATATATGAATAATGTTTCAATTGACATTTGACATATTGGTGTATATCTTCGGCTCACAATCCTCGAAAAAAGGGTAACGTATTTAATCGCACTTATAGCAATGAGGCTCGCAAATATACATAGAAGTACAAGACTCGTTTCACTGAATTCCGAAATGTTGTCGAACTGCTTAACACAATAGTAATACAATATTACAAATTGATTCAGAATCATTGACAATCAGACCCTAGCATGATAAGACAGTCCTTTTCCATTTAACGACATAATTATTTCTATTATTTTTTAAAACTGACCAAGGGGAAATATCGCGATTACCTTCATAGGAGTATCGTACAAAATCTACTACCTCAACTGCAGTAAAAATTCAGCGACAGTCGTTAATTAAACCATCTCATAAAAAAAGCAATTGTTACTGGCCTTTTCTATTCATTCGTGGTAATGTTTGATTCTCAATTAAACATTTAAACGTCATATGTAAATTATGGTGTAATACAACGAAATTGTAGCATGTAGCAAAATGAGTTTTGTACATAAGTTTATAGTTTATTATAGACTCGTAATTTAATTTTCGATAAAATGCGTAACAGAGGATTAAGTCAGCTAAGGTCAAAATATAACACGTCAGTTATATTATTCACATGAAAGCAAATATATGTCGTAGGGCATATGGAAAATTAGTTTTTTTTGCAAAAATACTAGGCTCTTTGCAATGGGGTAGCAATCATTTTATGGTAAAAACCATTTTAATTATTTTATTTTATGGGTTATCGATAATAACATAGTACAATATATGCAACATTATTATTTATTACTTGTTACTTATTACTTATTACTTATTCATTTTTTACAGCTGTTGACTATTGAATTACTAGTTTTGTTAGTAATATATAATAAAACTAGTAATATCAATAGTCAAAAACTGTACAAAATGAATAAGTAATAAGTAATAAATAATAATGTTGCATATATTGTACTGTGTTATTATCAATAACCCTTAAAAAAAAATAATTAAAATGGTTTTTACCATAAAATGATTGTAGTTCTTAAAATGCCTAACTGCTGTTAGTCTGTATGCAATGAGCCTGAAAAACAGCAGGCTGTTTAGAAAAATAATAAGTAGTTCGTAAACGGGCTACCCCATTACAAAGAGCCAGTCTTTTTGCAAAAAAACTAATTTTCCATATGACGTACGACATATACATACTTACATCATACATCACACATCTAAGAGTCTACGACTATTATTAGCATAACTTAAAATGTATTGTGTTATAACATATTATTGTATACATTTATAAAATTCAAATTAAAGTATTAAATAACGATAACTAATTAATATTTTCAGACAATATAGTAAAAAATTCTTACGGAGGTATAGATCCAAAATATTGCAATAGCCGTCGATAGTCTTCAAGTTTAGCGCGTTCTCTTCTTGGAGTAGCGGGAAATGTAACTACAGGCGCCCCTCGTTTGTCTCGACCACCAGTGAGGAATGCGATCTTCTCTTGGAGAAGACCCATTACTTCAAGAGCTCGCACACTATCCATAGTAAACCTTTAAAATAAAACAAAATCTTATTTTTACTCCAATTTCTATATGTAGTCATATAAATTTTATATAATTATTATAGTAATTAGTAATATATTATTTCAGGTTATGCTTGTCTTTTAAGTTGCTCTATTGTGCACTTATACGTCCTATTTTTGAGTATGTGTTATTTGAGATCATTACACCATCAGTGCACTCATGACTCATTAAAGCTTGAAAGAGTTCAACGAAAATTCTTGAGGTATGGAAGCTTTAAATTAAATATCCCTTGAGTCTCATAATTATGACCCAGTTAAGTCGCAACTTGGTTCGGTTTCTTTGGCTGAGCGTAGACATAATTCAGGGAATAAGTTTGTAACGAGGTAATATTGACTCTCCTGAATTACTGTCCTTAATTTCATTCAGAGTACCTCAACGTTCCTCCCGATCCGTAGCTCCTTTGCCTCAACCAACTTTCTTAAAAATGAACCTATCAGATGTATGATGACCAATGCCCATGTAGATCCTTAATTTCTTTTGAATTCTTTTGTATAATAAGTTAATAAACTTCTAGCTATTATAACATTTTTGTCATTGATTATATAATTAATATACGTTTATTTGTATAATGTAAAATGTAATGTTCAAAAACATCTATCCCGTATATTTAATAAGAATTAAAATTTAAATAAATACTAATTAAATTTAAAGTAAAAAAATTTGTAACGAACGCAACTTTCAAATAATCTTCCATGGTTATTATCCTATTGAGTCTACTATTCAAATTAAATTAAAACGAAGTATGCATTTTGTCTCGTGTACATGGCTATGCTTAATTTTTATCAACAAAGCGAAAACCACCAATAAAATAAACTATTATGATTGTTATTATTCGTGATTTCTATTTTTAACTTTTTTACCGAAAATAAAATACCAATTACCACAAAGATAAAATTATAACAGTTTATAAAATGCTTGTAGTAGTTCAATGACTTTTAAAATATACGCCATATATATATATTGCACGAATCGCGAACGAAAAGTCCCGATTCATTTTTTATAGTCGGACAAAAAGTCCGAAAATACAAAATATTTTATGTACCTAATTAATATTTATTTAAAAAATTTAAAAATGCTGTAAACATATTATTATATTTTCGTATTACTAACAAAAATATAACATAAACATAACAAATCCACTATAGTAGTATAGTTAGGTATCTATAATAATGACAAATTTATATTTTTTTATTATAATTATAATATACTATTTATTTATTTTTTTAGTTTTGTTTAGATTGACGTGTTTATAAATAAAATAAAATTCATTGTTTGTTAAAATGTATTTAGTTACAAATAAATTTTGATATTGATGTTCTAATATGTTGTAAATACTTGTAATAAACTAATAAATTATATAATTATAAATGAAAATAAGAAAATAGAAATAAATATAATAACATTAATAACATAATGTGTATAATATAATATAATAACTATAAACATTTTTAAATTTTTAATATAAATATTAATTATACAAAATATTTTGTATTTTTGGACTTTTTGTCCGACTATAAAAACTGAATCCGGACTTTTTGTCCAACTTTTTTTAAAACGGACTTTTTGACACGTGCGTTTCCCCAGCCCCCCCCCCCCCCCCAATGTCTTTTTGACCGATTACCATCATATTGTACAATACACGTCATATTATAGTAAATATAAATTTACAGTTTAGACTACTCTAAAAAAGTTTAAGTGAAACAAATATTTATAATTATAAAAGCTTATTTTTATATTAGCCGTTTATTAGCTACAATTTAATAAAAAAAAAAAATATCTAACATTAATTACAAGCAATTCCACGCAGCTTGGTCAGCACAAAGTTGTTATAGTTGTTATAGTTGTTTATACAAAAAAGTTACACATCAAAACACGAATTTGAACTACCCAATAAATGTATTTATTTGTTGGTCTGAAATTATATTTGTACTACATTTATATCGTACCTAAGTAGTATAATTGTATTAATATAATATGTAAAAATAAATTATAGTTTATTTCGAAATAAAATCTAACATTGCCTATTAGCTGTTACTTACATAGTACACATATAATACTTGACAATACAAAGACAAAATGTCAATAAATAGTTTATACGAGTTTATTTATAACCATATACATATACAGTTATTAAAATACGACAATACGATATTACATTAAAATCGTATACATGAATCTAAATGTTGAAATACTTCTACATTTCAAAAGATAAAATTTGTATTAAATTATCATTATTTATACCTATGTAACTTTTAATAGAAAAGAAAATATTACATAAAAATATGCAGGAGATACCTTTAATATGATGATATGATTTATCACAATATAATACTTGTATACATTTTTCTTTAATTACTATACATCGATCGGCTACCTAATGTACCTATATATAGTAAAGAGATCTTCATTCTTCATGTTTAATACTAAAATATAACTTAAACATAAACATTAATGATAGTGTTTCCTAAGACCGATAAATAAAACAGACTTCCAATAATTTTTCCTCTTCCTGAAGAATCAGCTGTATAGTATATATTAAAGTATTATTATAGAAACAAATTATATCGCCATATAAGGTTAATAAACCATTATTCGTCGCAAAACAATATTAAATTATACCGTGTGTTCATTCAATTTTAAAGGTAACAATCCTGTTACTTTTTTTTATTATTTGCGCATGCGCAGATAACAAAAAATTAAAAATTAAAATTAATCAAAAACATATGTATTTATATGTCCTGTACCCTGTAAAAAAACCCCGAATCAAATTAAAGGTCATACGTTAGAAATATTTCCTGTTACCTTTAAAATTGAACACACGGTATACTGTACCTATTTCATATACCTACATAACACATTATACATGGTATATTTTTTAACATACTCATTTTTTGGTCATTTATTGGGTACAATTTTATAAATTCTAAATTTATAATTTTTACAATCAAATGCTGAACCTTAAACCGTTAAAAATTCACTGATAAGTAGTGATAACCAATGCCATATCATTTCACCCGTGTGCTTGTCCAAAATTATATTATATACAAATTTTACGTATACAAAAACATAAAAAAAAAAATGTTGCGCATGTTTCAAAACATGAAATTTGTCGGTAAAGACACTATTAAATATTTAAAATTTATTTAAACCTCAGGTAAGTTGCTATCATACAGTGATTCTTTTATCATGAACCACTCATTATTTCAAAAAGTATTCATGTTTTTTAAAACATTGTTTTACATTGTTTCAAGTTGTTAAAAAATCAAAGTTTTTATTAAAAAATTATATTTTTAAATATTTTTTTTAAGTTTTTTACTTTTTTGAATGACAACATAAGAGTTTTAATTTCATTTTCCAAAGCAGAATAAATTTTTGAGTATTTTGATACATAAAAATCGAATTTAGAGCGAGTAGTTTATGAATTATACGTATTTAAAGTTTAGACAAGCGGTGACCGGAGAAGTGGACAAACATTTTGCGGGGTAACCTCGACCACTCCACTCCACGCATCTAAACTTTAAATACTTATGTTATAACTCATAAACTACTCGAGCTAAATTCGATTTTTATGTATCAAAATACTCAGAAACATATTCTGCTTTGGAATATGAAATTAAAACTGTTGTCATTCAAAAAAGTAAAAAAATTAAGGATAAAAAATATTTAAAATTATAATTTTTTTAAAAAAACGTTGATTTTTAACAACTTGAAACAATGTAAAAAAATGTTTTCAAAAACATGAATACTTTTTGAAATAATGAGTGGTTTATGATAAAAGAGTCACCCTGTATAAAGAAATATTAACCAATAATAAAATAAACCTATAGGTACTAAACAACACAGATTACACAGTGTTCGATCTTTCGATATCATTGCGATTATTATTCGTATTGATTCTAGGAATTCGGCAGCGGTCGTACAGGTTTTTATTATTATTATTATTTTTATTTGGTATACAGAAAACAATACCTTTTGCGTAATTTATAGTGTACGGTATTATATAATATATAATGTGCAGCCGGCTAACTGCACAGACTACCAAATCCGATGGCATGGCGGTTGCTGTACAGTTCCACGACCAAGTTGAACGCAACCGCCCGCGGTGCACGTACGTTTTTATACCACCACTAGACCACCGCTACAGTTGGTTTTCATCTCATCTTTTTTTTTTTTTTTTAATTAATTAATCACGTATACAAGACAGACGACGGGCCCCCGCAGACCATATATAATAATATTATTTTATCGTGAATTCACGATATCACGCAGTTCTTGCCGACGCCGTAGGTCTGGTGTAGAAATGACCGCCAATCACATACAGATACAATGTACAATATTCAGGAATCTCTAAATTTCTAACTACTGGCATACCATGAATAAGATCTCCTGTCATTAATCCAGAGCTTGTGTTGATGCGTAGTTTTATTATGTATAGTGTATACTATACTATAGTCTATAACCATACAACGCAGCCATCTAACAAATGTAGGTATGCAAAACTCCTACAATTCGCCTACGTTTAAAAAGAAATATACTTATATATATATATATATTTAATAATAAAGTGAATCGTTCGTATTTAAATTTAAAAATTATATTCAATATATTAAGCCAATAAGTTATATAATCATATACTTTTATCAACTACTAGAGTCTAGAATACAAAAATAATTTGTGTAGTTCAGACTTTTATTAGCGGAAGCTCTGATAGAATCGTCCACAATTTGTAATACATAATTCGAACCTGTAATATAAAATAAACGTCATAGCGACAATTGTAATAATAAATAATATAATACATTATGTACAATAGCATACACCTACGCACTTTATCACTGTACTCAACTCTTTGAAATATCATTTGCATTCATTAAATTATGAAAGAGAATAATCTGAGTGTTGAGTAAAGAATACATTATATATTTTATAATGTAAACGTTGTATAATAATAAATAATAATGTAACATTTTAGATACACGATTGAAAATTTTTTTATAAACAATTACTCTAATCATCAATAGAAACAAAAGTTAAGTACAAAATATGTAGTTAAACAAGTTAAAATATGAAATAAAAACAAATTGCGGTAACCACTCAATTATTACTACAGCGTTAAAAGAAAAAAGAAACTTAAAAATAATCAATCGTTTCTATAACATTTTGACGTCGTCCACATTCCATCTATTACAAATATTACAATTTTCAATTGATAGCACTATTGTAAAAAAAAAGTATTAAATAATTTTAAATAGCTCAGTGTTTCTTCTAAAGAACCTTTTTCCTACATTCTACGCCCAAATTGTATCGATTTGTAGTCCTAATTATAAATAGATCTAATCAAACAGATTTATAATTATATTTTAATAATTTGGTAAAAAAAACTAATAAGTATAACAGTATTATAGAGGTACGTTTATGGCAAAAAAATTTAAAAATCAGTGAAATCGCATTGTTGAGAGATTTTAGAGTGTTTATGGAGTAAATATGTGAAGTTTGAATTCAATAATAAATAATTGTACACGAAAAACAATTATGAGCGGAGTTCTCTATTTTTAGGGATTTTCCGAGTGAGTCCCAAGCAGAAAAGGTCATATTTTCAGTATATTTTATAATTTACTCGTATTTATAATACTTTTAGTACCTAATCTATTTTTCTAATAGTAATACGGTATGAACTACAGGTATTTACGATTTTTGTCATAAAAATCAAATACATATTAAAATATTATTTTATGATAATATATATCATATAGGTATATTTTTGTCTGCTGTAAGAACACTTTATGGGGTACCTTTAATATATTTTCAATGCGAAGTTATTAAAATTAAAAATCATGTAAATTTACAATTTAATAAGATGTATATATGTTTGCAGTTTTAACAAATTTTGTCAAAATATTAGCTCCAAATAATTATAAAAAAATTATTCCAATATGTATAAATAATATATACATATATATGCTATATTTAATTGCAATAAGTACAATTTATGAAGAATTCTTGTTATAAATTCTAACAACATTGGATATTTACACACAAGACAACAAATAAAATAACATACACAATGTAAAAAAATTGAATATTTTTAAAATTGTTTCGTAAAAATCATAACTATAGGAACTAGGAAATTCTAATATAAATATATTATATGTAAACTTTAAGTCATAACAATTATTACATTTTATTTGTAAAAAAAACAAAAATTTTGCAAAAACTGGTATTCCATAAATGATTCAGTTATATACATTTTTTCTAGTGATTATTTTTACAAAACTAAGAATTTTACACTTTTAAACCTCAAATATACCAACTATGGAACAATTAGCTACTAGAAACCACTCTCAATATTGAAGTTAAAAGCATTTTTACTGCTTCAAAATGTGTGGTGAACTGATGACTAATACGTAATGAATAATGACACACAAAAAAAAATACATTTTTATTTTACCAATATCCATTTATTGTTCTTTTCAGAAGAATAAAACATTTTAATTTAAAATATTAAATCCTTATTATGAAAGAACCTGATTTCGATAAGTTTAAAATTAATATTGTAAAAAAAAATAGTCAATAAAAATATAGTTGATATACTAGCTGTTTTATATGTAAAATATATATAAAATTAATCCATTTTGTAATAAAATTTATTTTTAAATATTTGATTATAAACTAAAATATGACTGTTGGAAAAGAATAATACGTTCTAATATATAGATATGACGCTTTTAAAAATTTAAATAATATGCTTTTTTTCTTATATACAAGATAAAGTAATAGGCTTTTAATTTAAATTGTTCACAATAGTAACCTTAATATCTTTGGCGTATATGAGGGGGGGGTTCAAAAACCCCCAAATTTATGGTTGGTACGGGCATTAATTTTGATTGTATAATTACAGTACAACCCGAACTAATTAGGACCGCACCTAGTTTTTTTAATAAATAATAGAATTAAATTTTATACGTGCATATTGAATATTTATTTTGTTTAATTATTACGCATCTTAATTAAATGTAGTACAACACTGTATCAACTATTGATGGAACATACAAATACCTATATAAATTATAAAAAAAAACATAATTAATTGCTAATTATACTATCCCACTCTAATTTAATTTACGAATAAATGTCAGTAAAAATGCATTTAAAATAATCTAATTAATTTGATACCAAGTGTAATGTGAATAAACTACCTATTTGATAATACGTGGAACTATTACAAAAAATATACTTAATCACCTAAAAGCAATAATATAGTAACCAATGTTTCACTCAAATATTAAAACGATGTTTTATTTAGGTTAATAACTAGTAGCATTATAATAAACTGTGAACCTCATTTATTCATGAACATTTTAGACACAAAATATATGAGAAAATAATACTTTATTATAATAGTCATTGCACAATATTTTTATTACACACTTACTACGGTGTCCTAATAAGTAGACTGTCTAGTTTTAACAAAAACATAATTTATTGAACACCTTTTATAACATGTGATCTACAATTATTCTCATTTCTCGGCAAACTCTTTAATATTTTATATGAAATCAATAAAAAAATACACGCAAGTATAATTTTTAGAACAGCCACTAGTATTTACAAATAATTCTATACCACCCTACTGTAAAACAGAGTGAATGAATAGGTTGATTGAACAAAAAGATAATATTCTAAAATTAATCTACATATTTTGAAAATGTCATGCCAGTGTGTATAGTAAATTTCATAATAAACATAACCTAAGTTATAAGCCCACATCCTACATAAATAATAATCTTAAATTATAAAAAAATAATTAATATCAATCTTAATATTCATCATTAAAAAATATATAATTACGCCAAAATTTAAAATTTAAAATTCCATAAAAATAATTGTAAGTGTATAGTTTGTACATTTTTGTTATTTTAATGAATAATTTAAGACTTTCAGCTTCAAATGCATTCAAAAATAAATTGGGAAGTTAGTACTGCTCAGCTAGCTGTATATTAGGTCTCAAATCAGTCACTATTATAGGTATGATAAATTTGAATTCAATGATATAAATCATGATAAACGAAAAACAATTCTGAGCTGAGCCAGTTAAAATCACTAAGTATACTTCGTGATATATTTTTTTGATATAGCTATATTTTAAGAAATTTATTTTACTTTTAGTATTACACGGTAGGTTGATATAATTTTATCCATAAATATTGCATGTGTTATATTATTACTAATTAATTATTATAATATATATTTATACCAAATTATAAAAATGTATAGCTCAAAATTTAATAACATCTTTCTGTATGACAATAAAAAATAAATTTATAATATCTTAAAATATCTTAAAATAAATAAAAGTAGCATTGCGTATAGTAAAATTCATAATAATATAATATATGTAAAAATTTTAAATTCTCACAAATGATTTTTAATTTATAACGAAATAATTATCATCGTTATTTATCGTTATTAGTAATTTCACCAAAATTCTAATTTCAAATGCATGTATAAAAATGTTTCTGCAGTTTTAATATTTTTATACAGATATAAGAACAACTTAAAAATTAAGAAAAAAATAAAAAACTTAAGAATTTTGACCCAGCGAATAATTTTTTATCGACAATACGAGTAATAGAAATAAAATTAAAATTGGTCATACCTACAATAACACAAAGAGAGTTAAAAAATGTTATCATATTAGTGAAATTTCAAGTATTCGCTGTTATTTTATTTTAAATAGGTACAACAAAACATAAAAAATATTTTATGGATGAATATTCATATAATATCATAAAAATTCGAACTTAAAATGCTCATAAAAAATGAATTAAGCTTACAGATAATTTTTTTTATATATATGTTGAAAAACTAATAAAAATCTTGTATTAAATTTTTATATCTTTGGTATGAAAACAAAATTTTTTATACATTTCTAACTAGAAAATAATTTGTATTTTAGAAATTCTATTGAAATTTGTTAGAATTCTAACTTTAATCGATAATAATTAACACGCAGTTAAATATTGTAACCATAGATTTTAAATATATTATAATTGAGAACTTATGAGGAGCTTTGTACTCGTATTAAATTTTTAAACATTTCTCTTGAGCGAATAATTTTCAATCGACATTTATAGAAAAAAAAAATAAAAAAAATTTCTCTTACCTATGAATAGCCCAAAAAGAGCTGAAAATTTTATTGTAAATATTTTATTTTTATAAATATTTTTCCGAAGAAAATAATTAATAATTATATTACATATTATTACTTATTTTAGTGTACCTATAATACACCAAATAATTTTTATTGTAATAAAATAAAATAAAATAAATTTAAACTGAATAATTTTAATTATTTTTTTTTTTTTTTGCAGAATATTAAAAGAACAATATTTTGCACATTTAAGGACATAAGACATCATATATCTGATATTTAAAAAAATATGAAGAAAATATTTTGCCGGTTTTTAATGACATAAGAATATCATACTTAAAGAAATATTAAAATAATATAAATCCTACCTCTAGTTATAATAAATAATATTAACTCCCTATACTTTCATCACAAGGTTAGCATAAAGAGAGTATGATATATATATAAATCTAAGAGATTATTATACTGTATTTATATTTATTTACGATATTTTAGTGTATTTATTTATAGACTTATAGTATATCCAAATTTATCTTTGATATAAAAATAAAAATAATAAACAAAAAAATGTTGCGTCCAGTTATACACAATATAAAATTAAAATAATCTGTATTTTATATAAATGTGTATACAGTATACATCTAAGCACAGATACGTACACATAGGAACGGCTTAATTACTAAACTAGGCGACCAATACGATATAATTTTTTTAATGTGAACAATAATAAAATGAGATAATATTGGAATTCATCATAACATAATAACATACAATATACTACAATACTCGTCGACATCATCGTGTAATTGATTATTATCAAAACAGCTTACGTGATACATTTATATATACCATGTTTTCTATACCTTGGTTCACTGAGTTCGTTGATTAGATAATAATAATAACAACTACGACATTATATGAGTGTAGAAACGGCGTTACCAAGAAGTATTAGCAAGTAACAGCCACTTAAAGAGAAATACTGACGAACGATGCGCAATGCAGTCAGAGTAGGTTAAGATGAGGATGCACACTAAAGACAGACATAAATGAGAAAAGAGTGAAAATGATGAATTTCTGCTGATATGGCTGCATACGAATTGAGTCCCAATAAAACCTGGGATAAATTGCGTTTCGGCTGTTTTAAGGTATATACTAATTGATCCCACGCGTGTTTTTAATACTGAGTTCCGTCAAAATTTAAAATAAAATATCTTCCTTTCCATTTTTACACTTAATTTTTTTTTAAATAAATAATTTTTTATATAATAATATATGACCCTAATATAATATAAATAATTTAAATGTTACTTGTGTATAATTAAATGAATATAGGTGATGATAAAACTACAGTTTTATATTGGTAAAAATGTGTGAGATAAACATTGTATAAAATATCAACGATATCCCGAAGTCGTCTACATATACGTGAAATATGGTTGATTTTATATTTTACTCAAAATAATCCTTGGACTTAATGGGCGGTTTTCATTTGGGCGAATGACCCAAAATAACATATCGTTTGGGCGAATTTATACATATCATTTTAGCGAAATTTACACGGGACCCTAATTTATTTAATACATCGTTTGGGCGAGTTATAAATATATTTTTATAAAAATATATATAAACTAATATGTTTTCCTTCACATTTTTAGAGACTTAGAACTTTCAGTTAACTCTAACTGGTATGGTTAAAAATGTATTATATTGTTATTATTTTAACTACATTTTTTTTTGGGCATCATTATTTGGGGCGACTTAATTGGTACCTATATTATTTTTTCCCCGTTTAGGTATTGAGACTCAATTAGTATACAGCTGATATACAATGGCGGCGCACGGTCGGCGAAAATAGTCCGTGTTTTATCATTTTGTATAGACAGCCTATCGAATGATGAAAATTGGATCGGTAATACCTAGCCGATGCGAGAAGAGGAAGAATTAACGAGTGGGCAGAGATAATGCGAAAAAAAATTGTCTGTCCGTAAATCATTTTATATACGAAAGGCGACTTGTATGAGTGAACGATGTATACTATATCATACACACAATATAAAATATTATAAGAGTCTGGGCATGCTTGAACACACGTAACACGCATTATTCTAAAATGCCTAAACCGAAACAAACACGTACAAGCGAACAAAAATTTATCTTAAACCCGCTGCCAGATTTACCTGTGAACGCTCAAGGCATTCCTCTCGATTGAAAAGCAAGAGGAATATATTTTAGAAATCAGGCGAATGCTACACAAATGTTGTTGTGTATCCATACTCCTGAGTCAATAAACCGTAATAAGCATTGTGCAATAAATGTAATAACCGTAATATAATTATATATGTAATAAACTAATATATGTAATAAATCTCTATATATATATATTATATATATAAAAATGGAGTCAAAAATGTATAACAATTTATCAATTGAGAACGACTGGGCCGATTTGGCTCAAATTTTTTTTTAATTGTTCGTAATTGCCAGAAGGTTTTTACGAAAAATATTTTGGAAAAACCCTTTTTTTTAATTTTTTGATGATTGATTTTTTGTGTTCCGGAATGTTTTTTTATTTTTGAGTATTTTCTTTTTGGCAAAACAACGTTTGCCGGGTCAGCTAGTATAATATATTTATACATCATTTAAACCTCGATCTAAACATATTATGGGGTGTAAATAACTGAACAAACATTTTAAAATTAAAATACGTATATTATAATAAGTACATAAGTAGCGCAACCGCAGAAATTTCCTGAGGGGCAGAGACTTATTTGTACCTATATATAATAGTAGGTATCTATATAGCTATAAATATTATTGTTTAATATTAATAATAAGATTCGTATTAATACTGAATAAAATTTGGTACTTGAATACTTAAATACAACTCAATAGGAGGAAGTTCTGAGTTCAAACCCAGGACCCCTCCCTCAATAGTACAAATCGTGGATATACGTAATTTACGAAATAAAAAAACTAACGTCAAAGCAGTTTTTATATATAAAAAAAAAAGTAATTATAGAAAATAAACTAGATCTACGTTTAGTGACTACACACAGACACGGATAGGTGTGAGATCGAATAAAAATGTGCAACCTTCTCCAAGCGGTCAAATCGTGACGATCCGCGGCATCCATCGACGATCATCGATCGTTGGAAAACTGGTTGCAGTGTCGTCATCGTTGTCATAAAATCGGCGTGTAAAACATAATATATATGAACGAATGGTTATTCACGGTGATGTTTTCGTAAAATTCCTTTCTGATGATAAACTGTTACCACCCCACTAGATAGGAAATTCATTGCTAAACTGTAATAATAATATATGTCATGTGCGTTTATGAATCCAAGCAATGTGACCCAATTCCCGTGTAAACCCAAGCTTTCCACTCCAATGTAAATATTATTATTATCAAACACTTGTTAAAAACATAACTACGTATAATAATATTCTGAAATTGTCTGGTACACTGAGCGCGGATTCGGGCTAGAAACACATAATCACAATTCGCTGACATCGTCAATGATCAGTAGTGGCGTATTTATGAAGTAGTGTAATGAGATTAATTTCCTATTAGCTAAGTTCACATTGACAATAAATTTTAAATATTTATCTTTATAACTACAATATTAACTATTAAACAATATCATATAGATAAAAATCCTATTTAAAAAATTCTATAGTATATAACAAACAAGTTATAGTTATGCATCATAAGTTATGGCGCATTAAGCGGTCTATATGACAAAACCTCAATAATTATCTGTTGATTTTAAATTTGGTATCAAATAAAAGTATAATTAACTGTTTTCATTTTTTTTTATCACTAAAATATAACAAAAAATAAATATTTTTAGTTTATTTCAATATTGTCATAAATAGCGCTCAAGTAAAACAATGCTAAAAAAAATAATCCAAACAGACAACAGTACACTATCGCCACCAAATACCAATTTGTTTAAACCGCCTGCCAAATGAGTGTAACATCCGTACAACTTAATATTTTTTGTAAAGATATGGAATACGATAAATTATGTTGATAATAATACCAAACTATAGAATGTTTTTAATATATATATTAATACACTATATTAAAATTAACATAATATTGAAATTATTTATCGGCATTAATGTATTATATAATATGAATATATGATATTTAATACAATTTCACTAAATCACTGTTTGAATCATGACATAGTAGTAAAACCTCGATTAACCGTTACCCTCTCATCCATCAACTTTTATTATACGTTACCCACCATCATAATGATATCATGAGAATAAAATAATAACAATCATCAATATAATAGTGTAAGAGAAGTGTTTCCTGTTTTCTAGGACATGTGCGTTAGCAAAAACTTCGATAAAATATACGTAAACATATTACAATATATAAGGGTAAATTATAGGTAAAACATTTTTCAATTTTGAAACGACATTTCTGTTTTGGTTTTAAATACTAAACAATACTTAAGAGGCCACAACATCCACATGTGTTGTCTCCGTCTTACAAGTACATAACATAGAAAATTTACGCTTAATAGATCACGTTTATCTCCGTTAGTTTAAAAATTAGAGTGAGTCGACCTATTATGAAACTTGATGGTAAGAACATTTTTTGTGATTGTGTATTGGTTTTTGACGATTATTCAGTTTTTAAGTGAGTTATGAGCATTTATAATTTACGATATGTTATATACACATAACTTGTTAAAAAATTGAACTATCTTAAAAAAGCAACATACAAACACAGATAATGTTCTTACCATCAAGTTTCATAATAGCTTGATTCATTCTAATTTTTAATCTAACGGAGCTTAATGTGATCTGCTGAGCATAAATTACTGTGTTGCACACTTATAAACGGAGTTAACAAATGCGGGTGTTGCGGCCCCTTATAAGAAAATCAGATCTCCAGATTCTGGGTCTAACATCTGTCAAAAGTGGCGGGCCAGTACTTTTGTATACGACCATTTTTAATACAACTTAATTTCTAAAAATATTTTAACTTTATAACTATTTGTAAAATAAAATTTTAAAATACCATTATTTTATTTTTTTATCCCGATTAATATTTGTTGTATAAAGCTTTATATTATATAGAAGACACATAATTATTATAAAATCCAAAAACCAAGACAGTAAATTGTAAATACAACAAATATATTTCTACCTAAATAGCATAGTATAAAAAATTATATTAACTGATTTTAACTATAATAAGTACAACAACCATCAATCTCATTACGCCATATATACTACAATTATACAATTATACAAAGAATATAACATTACAGATATATAATTATACATATGTAGGTATACATGTGATCTTAAGCTATAAGTAGTACTAAACGGTTAACATACCTATAAATAGGCACCAAATATGTAATCAAAATAAACCATTTTACCAAAACAATAAGATAAACTAACTGTATCATTAAATAATACTATTACTGAACCTGATCTATAGTATAACTACTAACAGTAGTCCTAATTATTATATGAGTAAAATATAAGTGATAATTCGATTAAATTAAAATTTAAAAATGTGTACGTAAAAATAAGTATATATGTATAATGAACATGAAAATACATGAAAATACAAATACTGAAACAAAATGTCGAAAACATCTATAAAATAACATAAAATACCTAAAAACTATTGTTGTTTTTAAACGTCAATATTATTAAGGGGCGTAAAAAAAAATAATATCAACATTTCTAAAAGAATGTATTTATGATATTTTTAATAACACCATCAATAAATAAAATCTCACAGTAAATAAGTAACATATAATATGTTATACTTGTAATAATATAATTTAATATAATATTATTAAAAAATATGTTCACACAATTTTTTTATATTTCAACACAAAATAAACTGTGAAGTTATAGACTTACGGATACGGTTATCTTTGCTGCTTTAAAACGAATACATAACATATTTAATCTCCTCAATAAATTATTTCACATAATAATAACTCGCCAATTATACCAACCACACACCATAACAGGCTAACTGCTTCACCTACATGATCAGTTTTGATGAAATTTGATATGCATATGTAAAATAAGCACCCACTAGTATTTTATACTGATCAAAAGTTTTAAGTATTACATAGTTGGAAGGCTAATGATATTAAAATAAATATAAAGAGTAAAGACAATAAAATGTTATTCTTGTTATTAAAAAAAAAAAACCACTTGTAAAATAAAAAATTATTTTCAAGATTTGATTTTTATTTTGTTAAAAATATAATTAAGTAGGTGTATTTCTGTACCCACAAATATTAAAAAAAATTTACTTATTGCCATGCTATCAATTTTTTACGTAACAAAAAAAATAGGAAACTAGCTTCGTATCTTTTATAATTTAATTTAATAATTTACCCAATTTACAGAAGATAATTAAGGTTTGAATTTTATTACAAAGACAAACTGTTAATGTATATAAAAATAGATTCTGAACAGAGAAGACAGGTGGATAAACCCTTTTTTCTAAAGATAATTTTCATTGTATTATATTTAAATTATTATTAGTAATTTTTAAATCAGGTAGGTTGAAATATATTTTGGCAAAAAAATCGTATATAAATTAATATTGACATATTCTATAATATTATAGAAGTAAAGACCACAGTAATGAATAGGTTCATGGTATAACATTTTTTTTAATTTATATATACTTTAATAATAGCTTCAAATAATTAGTCTAAATATTTTTATTTATTTTTTAATTGCGTAGGTAGTGTATACAAAATGAAAGTATAAGAAATAACAGAAAGTTCCAAGCTTCAATTATAATATATTTTTAATTACAACTTAAAACTTAAAAGCTACTAATAGCATTTGAAGAAAAATTATTACCTTTTGAATTTTAAAACTTTTTAAATATAAAACAAAAATTAAAATATTATCAACATAAAAAAAATTAATAAATTGAGAAATTGAGAAATATCTATAAATAACTAATAATAACCTAATTATTATACTAATTATTTTTCAAGTCTTTAAAATCATTTAAATCTGAATTTAAACAAAAAAAAACCAAATTGATTATGCCGGAAATTAATATCTCATAAATCATAAATATTCTTGTTCTTATTTATTTTATTGAGAAAAGTATTGAAAATACCCAAAAACAGATAATATTAATTTATTAAAATATACTACCAGAAACAACCACTCATAATATTAAAAATTGAAGCAAATAATTTGCTATTTATTATTGTCGATTCTAAAACGTGATGAAAAAAATAAACAAGCACACATCATTTTAAAACCAATATTACGTTAGCTCAGTATCTAAGATACATTTGAAAATGTTAATAGAAATAATTTATGAATATAATAATGTAGGTACAGCACGTAATATTATTACTCTCGTAGTCTCGTATCTCGTTCGTATATAAATGCCAGGGCCCAGGGTACATTGAAACCATGATCTCCCATTCTCCCACATTAAAAAATGAATAAAACTAACTAACCTTTCATTACAAAATACTCAAAAATGTTTGGTATAGTACACTAAACCACAATAATTTGGCAAAAATAACCCAAAAAATAATATTATAAACAAATTTAAATTGTAGCAAAAATAATAATATTTTAATGCATACAAATAAATAATAATGGGAGTAGCCGAATTAGTTCTCATTTAAATTTATGGAAGTTTCCGCCAAAATTATCCTAGTTGGTTATCACCTCGGTTAACACCATGGCCGTTTTCCACCCAAGGTTGTATTCCGATCTCTGCCAAAAAAATTAATTAATTACTTAAGTTTTTTTTTTGAGAACTCTTAAAAATCTAAATCCGCCAAATACTAATGATTACGATGTACGCGTCTCACTTTATTTCACAGACATTGATCATAAACTATTGTTTATATCTTATCTTACACTTAATTATTTTTTGTAATCATTTTAGCAGCGCACTGTTTATTGAAGCACCTAAAATGCCGTTTTTAGATGTATACACGTGTATACATTTAAAATTGTTGTATATATTAGCATAATATGTCAATCGTTACTCGCAGGGTCGGCCTGGCCAGGGCCGGAGGGCCGGGATTCCTGCCTGGGCCCTTGCCGTATTATAGTTCCTGGACCCCTGTACTGTGTTACCCCAAAATACAGTTTAAAATTATTGCTGGGCTCCAGAAAATAATTCCTGCCTGGGCCCTCAGGTACCCAGGCCGACCCTGGTTACTCGATATCGCTTCAATATTCTGACATGGAAAATTGTTGTCACAGACCACGGTTTAAACAGGTTCAGACTGGTAGCAAACAATAACCTATCAATTATACACGGATAACATAATAATAATACGATTAAATAATAATAGCAGATATTAATAACACTAATAACTTGGGCACATTATTTAGTAGTAATTATAATAACTCTCAATCTCCGCCACAAGCTGTTTAAGTTTACAGGAGGTAAGTTAATTAATTCTAATCACAAATCATAATATCTAATATGTAATTTATGTTTCAATAAAAAAAATAATAGATAAATATCGCAGGATATTCAAAAAATATCTTAAATAATTTATTAATTTTTTTTGGCGGAAAACAGTCATGGTGATAACGGCGATGGTCATTTTGACGGAAAACAATTACACCCAAAATGTATAATGATCCTACAACTACTCAAGTTACTTTTCGCTTTTTAATTACACACATTTCGCTTCCCAATTTTACAGACTTAAAACTATCAACTTTGAAGTATGCCCAGTTAAAAATGTACGTTGGCGATCATTGATGTAGTAGACAGTAGTCAACCAGTCGTCACTTAGGTATATAAAATAAAAATAATAAAATATGATAATTTAAAATTTAAGATTGTTGAATTAATAGGTTTAGATTAAATTAACCTTGCAAATTTAAAGCAAACTTTCTTCAAATATTTTAATTATGTAAGTTTTCCATTAATGTAGTCAGTCATACAGTTTTCCAAGTATTGGTTGTTTTTTTTTTTTTTTTGTTTGTTGGTAAGTTTCTTTGTATTACTACTGCAAAATTTAATTTAATTTAATATTTGAATACTATTCAATCTCCATAAAATAAAATATATTAAGATTAAAATGAAAGTTTTAACTATTTGACCTGAACAGAAACTGGAACAAATTTTAGATGTGAGGTAGGAGCTCAGGAACTAATTCTGTATCAGCCATTATAATTCACATCAAATAACTAAATAACATGAAAAATATCATGAAAAATGAGAATAATCAAATATAGCAATATAATATATAATATGTAGATTGATACTGTAATGTATTTCATCTATGACTTTCCACACTTTCTTGAGAATATCATATTGTATACACATATAGTTCATTTTTACATTATAACGTCTTAGCAATAAGTTATATAGTTAGTATATATAGTAGTTTATATCTAACTAAGCTTACCAATACAACAATACATGTATTTACATAATAATTATATTACAATTTTTGAGTTGTCAAGTACCTATGATAAGATTTTTCTTTTTAAAAATAATTGGTTAGTAATTATTAACCAATTAAAAGTTAGTTATATTCAACGACAATTTCAAAATTCTTTATGTTTATTAAATAGAACAACACTGAACACATGCACATAATATAACGTCCTTTTAAATATTGAAAAATAGTTAATATCTTATCATTTTATAGGCTACTTAAAATTCCTGGTAATAACAAGCTAAAATTAATTGTTAATACAGTAAAAATGATTCTCATTAAATTAAACTCCTTAACTCTCACTATACCTAGGTATTCTAATCATAATAGTTATGATTTAATATTGTTAACTAATTACATATTATGAAATAATTATTGAAGAGCATAAAAATCTGGGTATAAAGCTCTTAAGATGATGGTTTCTTATTTATTCTTTGAATAAAATCAAAAAGTTTAAGGTTTAACAAAATTGTTTGGTAACTTTTCATAGTAATTGATTAGTACCCACAAAAAGATAATATAAGTTAATAAATAAATCTAACAAAATATAATATACATAATTAAATACCTAATACAATATGTTTAAAAATAATTAATAACAACAAATGTAGGTAGGTTTTTGTTCAACTATAATTGTACAAACGTTTAAGTTAAATTAATTTAAATAAATACACGCATTGTTCAAAATAAATGATATTATTATATTAACCCTTCAAAAGTTATTTTGAAAATAATAATTTAATAATATTAAAAATAATTTATAGGTAGACTATTTTTGAACATAATTAAAATAATATGATACTACCAATTAGAATCCCTGAATTTACAAAATAATACCCTAGATATTACCTAAAGTAAATTCAACTAAATTCAATACAAAATGCTTTTGTAGTAATAGGTATTCTTAAATAAATTTACATTTGATCACAATCGTTTAAGTGCTGAAAAAATAATTTAGCTAATGACTTTAGACAATAGAACTATGTTACACACAAATGAAAAACATATACATCGTCAAGTACTTAACTAAAATTAAGTACCTAACTAGCTAATAAACCATTTAAAAAAATTGTCTAATCTAGGGATGCCATACGTCCCATATTATACAGGAGAGTCCCGTAATTCATGATAGTGTCCCGGTGTCCTCGTAACAGAACCAATATCGTAAAAATATCCGGTATTATGAAATTATTGTCCCATATGTCCCGTAAAAATATAATACATTATTGTTTAATATTTGTATAATATATAATATTCAAAATGTGTTTTCAAATGTCAAGACAAAAATATTTTTAACCACTGATTGACTGATAATAGTGATTAACATAAATGCATAGACCTTATACTAAGGTCTATGATAGGGTCTATGTATAAATGTGTCCGATCTATGCGTTCCTATCACTTACCGTTTGGTATACAATTCTGAATCTGGTTCCTAACATATACTCAAAGTCAAGATTGTGAACTACTACAATACTGCATACTCTTAACTATAACTCAATCATTTACCAAATAAAATATTTATGATCATTTTAATCTTTAAATTATCTATATAAGTCTATAAGATTCTAATTCTATTATTAATAATGTTATAAAAATAATATTTGTATGTTTATTTAAATAAATAATAAGAATGAATTGTTTGAATAATGAAAATTATTAATGGTTAAAAATTATTTTATTATTTTTATTTGACTAGTTATTTTTTCTTACATTGTGAAATGTTTTGTGCCATATTTCTATTTGGTTTTTTAAAAAGCATTTTTAACAAAATAAACTGTTTTAAAAAACTTATTAAGCTATAACATATACTGGGATGGTAGGTACCCAACGGCCAACGTTTCAATCCCCCCCCTAACCCTAATATAATTGTTTATAGTTTTGTCCCGTATTTTTTATTTTGAAATCTGGCATCCCTAGTCTAACCTAACTTAATTATTAAATTATTAAACATCAATTTTATTATAATTAAACATCTCATAAATCATAATTTTAATAACTTATTTTTATTTTTTTTTTAATTAATCACCTATGACTTATAGTGTTTTACAATTTAATTTACTATAAGTATAGGAACAAGATTGAATTACATTTGTAACATACAATTTGTTAGGTATAAACCATACAAATAAATGTAAGAATTAAAAAAGTTCAAGTATTTGATTTTATTTAATATGAAAACTCAATAAGATAAATGTCTAAACTAATAACACAAATCAAAATAAATAGTGAGGAAATTAACTTTAACATATAAAAGTATATACAATATATATATAAGAGCCCTACAGTTTTGTGTCCATGAAAGTAGCTGAAAATTAATAATTGAGTATCAACAAGAATAGATCTTATACATTATGTTCTTTCAAATTCTGACCTATATTGTGGTATATTATACTATATTTAAGGAGGGAACAAATTAAAACAAATGGCTATCTATTATTTACCAACTTCGAATAAAATAAGCACTAAGTATTTAAAATAACATTTTTAGGTAACCAAATACTATAGTATACTGTTGTAACCTAATAAAATATGTTATCACTATTTAAAATGAAATAATTTGCAATAAGTATACTTAACTCAATCTATAAAAAACACTAATTGAAAAAATTCCTTTCTCTTAATTATCTGAGGTACAAAATAAATGACAAAAAAAAACTCATAAGCTGTAAACTTAACCAACATCAGTAGCGGATTCTAGGGGAGCTAAAGACCTCCTATTACTTATTAGCATTAATATTATATTTATAAGGTGTAACATCAAATTCTAAATTGTGTACAAAATCAATGTAAAAAATTTTGAACCCCACAAAAACAAAAACCTTGATGCTCTACTGACCAACATTGTACTTCTACATAAATGTAATACTAATACATATAAATATTTAGATATTTAATTATAAGCTCAAATCTACATGATCTCTCATATAAAAGATATGTCAATTGAATATAGTTCTAACTAATTTATAATATGTTTAATAAAGGCATCTAGGTACTTAGCACATTTATTTTTTTTTATTACAAAACCAAATAAAACTTAATCATATATAAAATATTTCAATAAAACATCAAAATGGTATTCATTTGTCAGTTTTTAACTTTAGTAACTCATCACAACTAGACATGCACGTGCCTAATGTTTATTATTGGTGAATTTTAACTGACGCTGAATTATGTACCTAATACATATGATTTCATATTGATGTAGAACATCTACATTAATATTTTAGGTTGTTTAACAAAATACTGAAATCGTAGGTTCCTAACTGCTATCAAATCAATAAGAAAATAGTTGTTTTACAACAGTAGGTACAATTAAAACAGAATAAAATTTTTTTTGATTTGAACACTGTGGGCTAGATGATATAACTATAAACAGTAAAATTACAATAGAAGACCAAAAATAAAAAAAAAATCAACAATAATAATGAGACATGCAAAATACATTTATTGTTCTAGAGGTAAATATTTAGTCTTTAAAGAAGCTGTTATTTGAACAAGTTGATAGGTTTTACTCGAAGGAGATGAAAACATCGCAACAAAAATGACCTTAGAGGGGTAGATAGGTAGGTATGATAATAAAAATTACTATTTCTTAAAAATACAATACTATCAATGAAAAGAATTCAATCACAGAAAAAATAGAAATATACGAATATAATGATAGAAATACTCTAATTCTATTGTTGTGTAAGAACGTCTAAGTGGTCAGACCAAGTACATTACACACACTTGTCTTATTAGTAATTCTAAGGTAAGACTTACGGTGTTATCGCGGCGTCGGGTTCAAACTGTTGCTCAGCCGTGATTCGACGACGTCTGGTCACTGTCGAGTATCCGATCAGTAAACTCCTTTCGGCTGACGCACATAATGATCACAATACTTCGACTTAAAAACCCGAGGATAACTAGTAACGCGCGCAAATAAACGTATTTCTCGTTGTTAAGTTTTTTACACTTTTCGTACAAATTCATAGAACAAACTGCAAAGCCGGTTGAACGTCAACACGGAATGTCGGAATCAATGGTAGTCGAAGTCCCCGTTGGTCAGGAGCAGCGCCCGACACTCGGCAATTCGTCGTGTCTCGCCGCCGGCGATCGGAACTGTTGGTGGACCGCGACGACATCTATTCTATCGCAGCACAACTTACGTACCTCAGTGCACAGAATATAACAGTGCTCAGTGTGACCACCACGACGTATTTATTTTCGTTAAGACAATAATTGATAACACAAGTGATACATGGAAGATATGAGATATCTTCTAAGATCGCGCATCATACATTCTTGGTCTACTTTTTCACCCTTTTACCTATTGTAAATTTTAATTACTAATTACTAATTATTATTTATTTTAATAATTATTGGTCATATATTTAGTGACTCACGTCTCACGCTCAACAATCAGCATACAATTAACTTTTGAGTAAAATTAAATAAATGATAATAATTATTGTGAATCGAAGAGTTCAGACTCATTTTTGAAGCCTTCTTCGAAAGGGCAAAATGCGATTAGCACGTAAATCTTACTAGTTAGTAGTTACTACTCTAGACTACTAGAAAATCATCAACACAAACCATTGAAACCACTATCTATCCACTTAGGAATACCTACCGCCTAGCTATGTGATGGTTCCCGGCTTCCCGCCTTCCCGGTAAAAATGCCTATGTAAACCTGCCGATGTACATGAAGTTAATCCCCCACTTTGTATGATAGATTTCAAAATACCACCAAATAATTTCAAATTGTGTTTCCCTAATTGAAATCTTTTTCTATATTTTTTATACATTTTTCAACTTTTTTAGCCAGCCCCCCCCCCCCCCCCCCACTGACTTCAAAATATCACTAAACAATTGTAAATAATTGCAAACCTTTTCTTATGTTTTTACCAATTTATGCAGGTATACATTTTCGTTCTCATTACTTATATAAATTTTGTGTTTTTCATAGCTAGAGTCTAGAATTAAAAATTTCGTTTCAAATCAAACTGATATTATTGAGTATTGACCAAATGATATTTTGCATATTACCGATGTCATATTATTTGAAAAGTTAAGGAACATTTTGTTATTATAAAATACCTAATTATAAGTAAAAAAAATAATAATAATCAGTATTTAGTACGTATTTACTTTATTATTATAGAATAAATTATTGATAGTATAAAAAAACAAAAAGAGGAAAATTAATTTTATTTAATTTTGTAAATAAGAATCATTTTTCTATTGATTAATTATTATATACTATAATACTACATTATTTTTCTTCACAACCTATGATATAAATATAAAAACGATAAAATAAATAACAAAATACTTAATTCACCTTTTTTTGTTTCATTATAATTTGTAAAAGACTATACCCTATAGGTATAATATTATAGAGTTACATTATATGGTATTATTGGATAACACAACTTTAACAACTTTTGGTACAGTACACATCAACTTTACAACAGTTCAATTTTAAATAATGCAACATTATTTTAAACTATACCTAGAGTAGTAATTAGTATTATATTATATTAAACTGTTTTTTCATAAATGATACGTAGATACAAATTGACGATAAATTAAAAATACTACTATTCTTTGTACAATTTATAAATATAAATATTACTAAAACAGAAAAAGAATTGATTCCAATTCTCATAATATCCATATTATATCATAGGTACATCAATATAAACAGCAAGACGACAATATTAAAAATAGTTAATTATTATAGATATTATAATATTATGTAACCAATATAATTCTTTATTATTTTGTAAATATACACTATTTTTCATGTGATTAGTTTTATTTTTTAAACCTATATGATGCATATAAATACAAACATGTTGGTATCAAATTTAACGTGAAATGACGATTTATCGAAAAATAATTGAAAAGAGTATAATAATTCAATAATAACCTTATAGACGTTTAATATTTTGTTCAACAATGGTTTTGGCAAAGACATGAAAAAGGGGTTGTCTGAAAGTCAGCAACTGATCCTTCAAATTGTTGGGTACTCGGGTGGATGGTTCCTAGGTATTGATATTTATTAGAATTTACATACTTGAATTTGGAAGTAATGAAGTACTTATAAATAAAATATAATTATAATAACTATTTTGGTATTGTGTTAAATTAAGTATACGTTTTATAAAATAAAAACAATGTCCACTAATATATTAATTGTTTAGGTATATGGAAATTGATATTAAGACTAAATGACACCAAATAGTAATTGGAAGATTTCTTGCAATTGAAAAAAATCAAACGTAAACAATGTATAAACAATTTATTAAGTATTAAAAATATTTATTCACGTAATATATAAAAAATTAAATATTATGATTTTGGCAAGCATGGTATCGTTTTGGAAATGATTCATTATTGTTCATAAATTAAAAAAAAATATATCTTTCACTAATAAGTTTATGGATATTGTCAGCTATTAGTACATTTACTTATAAGTTATAAGTTATTTCCACGCGGTAATATTCATATCTATGTTTGTATGTTGGTTTTTACTTTTTTATGTAATTTAAATTTTTAAGCGAGTTATGAGTATAAAATAAATAATAATATTACAATAATTAAAAATATAATTATTTTCGTAAGTTGAAAAATTCATAAAAATATGAAAAAAAATTTGCAATTAGGGAAACTCGATTTGCAATTGTTTGGTGGTATTTTGAAATCGATCAGACAAAGTGGAGGGCTACATGAATTTTTTTTTGTTTTGAAATTTATTTTCATTAAATATCGTAAAATTTGAACCTAGTTTGTAATTGATGATGATTCAATAAATATTATTATTATTATTATTACGATGTACGATGTAGATACATAAACTTTGTTTTACTTATCTAAATAAAAATACTAAAAATACTTACTTATAATAAATACAACTATATAATATATTCATTATTCATATATCATATACATCTCAAAATATCCCATTATACATTTATACGTAGCCACGTAGACGTATTAAAATAGATACGGAAATAATAATAATCTATACAAATATCTGAAATATCTAAAAACGTTTACAAATAGGTTCTATACAGTATATATTTACACAAAAGTTCCACGAAAATCTAAAATTTACATTTTTTAGAATTAGAATACAATATAGGTGCAGACGGTACAGTAAAACCTCTATTAATGGACACCTCTCAATAGTGGACACTTTTAAATTCCCCGGAAAAAATATATGCACATAATAGGAGTTATATAACCTTTTAATACGGTTACTCCTAATTATAGTGGACGTGGTCACAAAAAACTTATACCAAAATTAAAAATTACCTCTCATAATTAATGGACACAATACATGAACATAACGAAAATGTTTTTTAAAAAATCGGTATTTTTTTTGTCCGATATAGCAGAATACGTAATGGAACATGAAAATTATGCAAATTTGGTACAAATACAATTTGAAAGAAACCAACACAGCAACACTATAAACAATATAGTTGGAAAGGATAAGCATTAGAACGGAAAAACATTGAATAATTGAATGCTTATAGTATTCTCATTGGCTAATGGGCAATGGCTTTAATATGGCATCATAGATTTAGACTACTTAAAGGACTTTCGTAAGTAATCAACACTAATCATAAAGATTGGCATAAATAAATTATAGAACAATTGATCGTTGGAACAACTATTTTGTGGAACATAAAGTAGTGTAACTAGTGTAAGTAAAGCCCTTTTCTTCATATTAAATAACTATAATATCTAAAATATAATATTAAAATTATGATTATTAGCATTTGTACATAATTTAATACATATGAATAGTGAATACAAATTTATAATAATAAATCTTAATCACATATTCACATCTTTTATCCATCCCAAAATTGACCTTCAGACATAGATAATAAAAGATTCTTTTATTATCTATGCCTTCAGACCAATGCTAGCGCACTCTGATGAGCAATTCCGAACTACAGATCGTTGTAATTTTTGGTGTAAATATCATAGAAATGAAATTTGAATGATACGAGAGCGGGCATAGCGGCTTCACCTTATCTTTTCGGCATAGTTACATCGTGGGTACTATAATATCGAATAATACTGGCCCAAAGGCCATAGTGAGGCAGTGAGTGTTCTCGACTGATCCATAATCTTGTTCTTCGCAATGCCGCCTCCGCGATTAGTTATGAACTTATGCTTTCGTATGCAAGTTGGACAGGTGCGTCATTTCCACCGAGTTTCCATCTCCAAACGGCTGGTATTACTCGGTCCTTACAAGTTCCCGACTCCAGATCTTAGACACTTAACTGCTACAAATTTCACGTTTGTTCGACATAGCAGTGGCGATGGTCGTGGACAGCCGGAACTACTTTCTTCAGACAATCGTGAACCCGTAGATCTGACTGACGACGTTATACCAGATGCACCAGAAGTACCCATTGAAGCAGCAGTCGAACAAGTTGCAATAGTCCTGGTATACTTTTTTTTTTATATATATAAACATATTTGGAAGGGACTGTTATAATAATAATATATATATTAACATTCATACAGAATTCATTAGGTGAACAGACATTACAAAGTGCAGGACTTGGTTCGTTCACTCCTGTAGGATTATTACAAAATGCTTTAGAATTTATGCACGTCTCTTGTGGTTTACCCTGGTGGGGTGCAATTATAGCAGGTAAGCAAACATTTACCACTTTCCTAGTACCATAGGGTATAGACTACCTTAATTGTTTTTAACAAACCATGCTTTATTTTTAATATTTATAAAATAATAAAGTTTATTTATAAAATTGTATTACAATGATAAATAGTATTATAATATAGTTTTGTAATATGTTTAAAAGTGAAGTTTAAGCAACTCTACTACATTTTTAGTCTTTGGTAAAGATAGAAATTAATAATATTTTATAAATTAAAATTTACTATGAAATAAAATTAACAGATTTTAAATCTTGAGCTGTGATTATTACATCGAGATTAAAAATTGTTACACTAGTTTTAAATAGTGAATAAATGCAATTTACTGGAGATACTAATATTATAGTGATAGATAATTGTAAATTTTAGAACTGGTACATGGCACGTAGATATTCTCAAGTCTGTAGTATTAGCAAAATAGCTGACTATGGCTATTGTATAACAGGAAAGTACTGGTACTTATTAAATTATATGAACAATTAATAATAAAAGCAATTGAGTAAATATTTGATTTATACATCAATAATTATTTTCATAAAAACAATAAGCCGCTGTGAAGTTTAGTTTTTTAAAAAATATAAAAGATAAAGTTATTTATGATTATATTTATTTTTTATAGCTTACCATGCCTATTATAGTTAAACACATACATGAAATTGTTATATCAAAATAATATTATATAAAACTTATTTTTTTCTTTTAGGCACCACAATATTACGTTTATTAGTTTTTCCTTTAGTTGTTACGTCTCAACGCCATACTGCAAAAATGAATAATAATATGCCTCAGATTCAAGCATACCAAGAAAAAATGACAGAAGCTCGATTACATGGAAATCCTTATGAAAGTAAGTTATTTATTTATATTTAATATTGATAATAGAGTCATCTTAAAAATTGCTAATATAATTAGTGCACTTGTCACCTATTTAAATGTAAATTGAAAATTATTTACTCGTACTAGATTTAAAAAAATATATGATTTCATTCAAAATGTCAAAATTAGTGACATCCAACATAACATTATAAGCTTTTGTTGGTTATGTATAATAATTAATAAGCAATAATATAAATTATTAATTATTAATTATTATTATTATTTTTTGTACTTACTTTATAGCATGTTTACATTTATGTATAGAAATAAAATTTAACCTGAATTTAGTTATATTCAAGACATTTTTTTATCATTTTTACTCACCCCTCCAAAAAAAGTTTACCTATGACACCCACGCATTCAGAAATATACATTGAATCCTTGACAACTTTTTATGAAATAAAAATTAATCTAAGGCACCGGTTCTCAAGTTTTTTTCTCCTTGTAAATTTTCAAAAATCTCATGTCCCTCCCTTAAATTAGAGTTCAAACACCTTTTTTTTGTTTTAGTGTTACAAAATTACAACTAATGAATATTATCAATTTACCTGCAAAGAAGTCAATCATAAAATATTTGTATAATTGTTACCAATAGGCTACTGACCGAAAATTAATTTATTATTTTCAATTTTACCAATGGTAAAATTACATTATTATTTTAATAATAATTTTTTTTACTTAGTCACTATATTCTCTTTATGCAGCATCTAAATTTCCTTGGGTTGTTATTACTGTACTACCAGATAAAATATTATTTAAATTAATACTTAGTAGATTAATGAGATTACAGTGTCCAGTAATTTTGAATTAATTATTAATTATGTTATAACATACAGTTTCTTTTTGAATGATTTTTCTATAAAATTTAGTATGATTATTGTACAAATTTGTGTTGGGAAATTATTTTATGGATTTCTGGATAGAGAAATAACCTGGACCTGAAAATATTTTATAATTGCATTTAAGTCTAATAAAAAAAATGAAAGTCTATTATGTGTCTAATAATTTATGAAAGTATCAAAACCATTTTAATTAAATTACTATTTAGTAAAATGAAATGATTGATATTAAAATTATTATTTATTTTAGTGGCAAGAGCATCACAAGAACTTATGTTATTTATGAAAACAAATCAAGTAAACCCATTGAAGGGTATGATATTACCAGCTGTTCAAGTAATTGACATTCTATTCTAAAAATTGATCTTTAAATAATAATTATTAATATAATTTTTTTATAGTTTCCTATATTTTTAAGTATGTTTCTGGGATTAAGAGGTATGGCAATGTTACCTTTGGAAAGTTTTAAATATGGAGGTCTTTGGTGGTTCTCAGATATTACATTGCCTGACCAGTATTTCATATTGCCTGTTGTTACTGTAATCACTCTTGGTGTGACATTAGAGGTAGTATTGTAATGGGACTGTATAAATGATATATATTTACATAAATTTGTTTTTATTTTTTTAGCTTGGAGCTGATATTGGTAAACTTGCTTCCTCAGGTGTAGGATTTGGAAAATATCTCAAATATGGAGTTCGTGTATTGCCTCTTGTTGTATTTCCTTTTATTGTGAATTTTCCATGCGTGAGTATTAATTTAACTAAATGTTAATATTTTTATTTTAACCTTTTCTAAGTAATTTTGGTATTTTAAGAAATGTGATCCATAGCTTTATTAATTAACAGATAATCTATTTGTTTTTATAATTTAATTATATAAGACAAATACAATTCTATGTTAATTATTATTAACACTGGATTAAAAAATAATAGACTGTATGTTGTATAGCTTTAAAAAAATCAAATTCAATATAATTTACCAGTTTATCACTATTACTTTTATTGTTTTTAGGCAGTATGTTTATATTGGGCATCTACTAACTTTATTTCACTAGGCCAAGTATTATTTTTGAAAATTCCAAGTGTAAGGAATTATTTTAATATTGAAGAAAAGAGAAATGTAGAAAAACCAAAGTCAAAAAAGAAAGGAGTCATTGGAGAGTTTAAGGAGTGTGAGCATTTTTAATTAGTTATTTTTAACACGTAACATTAATAAAATAACATGTTCCATTTTGTTTCATAGCATGGAAAAATATGCAAGTTGTAAAAGAAATTGAAGAAAGAGAACGTTTAGATCATATGAAATTCACACAAGCCGGTCGAGCAGCACCAGTTAAGACGTTTAAATATAATCCAAAAGTTGTTGGTGGCATCAAAAAAGAAAATTAATACAAATTGTTGTAGTATAGTTAATGTTTATTTTTATATATAATATACTATTAATATATAAAATGTACTATTGTTAATGGTTATATGTATGTATATATACATGTTTTATCTTTTAGAACAGATACAAAGATTTTATGACTAAAATAGTGATTATACCTATGCATTTATTCAAGACTGTTTTTTAAAGCGGCAGCCACTTTTTTTTTGTCATATTTGTTTATTGATGGCATTATGGTGACTACCTGGTTTTAAAGTAAAAGATACTTTTAGGTGCGTTTATAAACTCATAATAGTTTAACATTAGATAATTTGTATGAATAAAACCTTAACTTTAACCAATACTTCTTAATGTATATTTAATTGTAGTGGATATTTCAGAATCTTATGTTTAACATGAGCATAATATTATTGATAATGTAATACAATTATTAACTACTAATCAAGATTTGGTTTTACGTTTAAATACTTAATTAAAATTTCAATTCAAATGTACTTCATAATTTATGATACAAATTGTAATAACATATAACATTTAAGTACATAAATGCTGCCATCACTTGTCTATGTTTAGTTTATGAAACTATGGTATGTTAATTATTTTTTGGATTTCAATACAGATAACAAGTATACAATATACATACAACATAAATCATGAACTAAGATATATATATATATATACTCAGTGACATACACAAAAAATATTTTATTCTAAGAACAAAGAACAGTTCATTTATTCCCAAATTTCTAGTGCATTAAAACAAATCAAATTATTTCCCCAATACCAATTTTAAATCCAAGATGATTATTGAAATAATTTTTATTTACCACATTAATTATTAGTTCTCAAGATATGATCAAGTGAGGTCGTGACAGTCCATTGGTGCCAAACAAAATTTTGAATGGTCAGGTGAACAGCCATTCTATTGCAATTATACCATCCACCCCACCATAATATTAGTGATTTATAGGATTGATTCATTCATTACTCATATTCACACTTGCCACCTCTAAAATTTTGGTCTTGTCATGACCAGAATTCAACCCCAAGATCAGTACCAATGCGTAACACTAATAAGTAATAACAATTTAACAATTAAGTCTTTGAATACTAGGTAATGAAACTGGATAAATATATAATCCTAAGATAAATAAATAACAATTTTAATAATATACTTGTGGAGGGCCACATAAGGCTCTGCGCACAGGCGTTGGGCGCTATCTGGTTGTTCGCCTCAACTGACTCGGGTAGTAACGACTCTGCGGCGCACAGCTTTGTCCGCCTCTACCCAGTCACGATCACTGGCCAACATCAAACATATATACCAGCCACAAACACCAGACCAACGTCCTTGCAGATGCCGGCCAAATACTCTATACTATAGTAAATATTAAAAATTATATAATGTAAATACCTACCATACAACTAAATATTGTGTTAATATAGAACAAAAAAATAGTAAGTTATTAATGAGTTAACTGTTTTAAAATTTACTAATTTATCAGATTTTTCTAAAAATAATTTCTTTGGCTTCATAAATCTAGAACTTTTTGCTTTTGTTGTCTAAATTTATTTCAATTTTAATAAAGCCTCAAACTTGATATAATTAAAAAATATTTACTATACCATATATATTATATATGGATAGTTATTAGCAAATACTTTAAAATTAGAAAATTGACGAATTTATAAGTTTTATCATAAGTAAATAGCCTGTTTAATAAGTATTTGTAACATTTTCTATTAGCACATGCAAAAAACAAGTTAACAAATTTATATATTTAAAAAATAAAAAAAATATGACAAATGTTTATTTTTTTGGATACATTACAAAAGTGTATATTTTAACAATTAAATTAATTTAAATTAATGGTCATGAATATATATAATATAATATATTAATATATTAATAAATATATATTATAATATAATATAATTCGTATAGAAATTCACAACATAACATTTATTTATTTAATGTTTCTTTATGATGGTTGTGACATCTTCATCATTCAAAAATAAATGTATAAGATGGCCATCAGCATTATTGTTTTTAAATAGTATCATCATAAATTCTGTTTTACTATTGCATAAAAGTTTCAGTTTATTTAAACTGAAATATCTCTCATCCAAACCAAGTGAACAACGTAATGTTAAGTACTTAACATTTTCTATGTGCTTAGGAAGTTGGAATAATTTTTCTACATTTATAATACTACTTCCCATATCTACCAATATTACATCCATTGAACCTTTAAACTTATTTTTTAATTCTGCACGATACCAGTGATTGTTAACCAAAGCTCCATATATGTTACAATATTTTGGTTTTTCAACAGGGTTTAAAGTTTTAATTTTACTTAATTCATTCATTACAGCACGTCTACTAGGAGAATTTACTTGAACTGTTAATATATTCATATGAATAACATTAAATACAATCACTGGAATAGGTTCGATTAGTTTGATCACATTAAAATCATCAACAAAGAGTTCAACTACACATGGTTCGCCAGTTTTTACTACAATTATAGTCATCTTTTTATTTTTATATTGTTCCATTTCATCTATAAAACTTTTTGATAAACTCTCAAACAGTTTTTTTTCTTTTTTTATAGTTGGAATGTGTAATGAACATAGTTTAATAAATGGAGGAGCCAATTTTAAATAACCAACTGCTTCATAAAATTCTGAACATTTGTCTTGTACTCCATAATCTATGAAATAACAAGTACATTCACCTCCTTCATGTATCATTAAAAGTCTTACTCTATACCATCTATGGTCAGTTATACTTTTTGCAATCGCCATTTTACCAATTTTATATTCAGTCAACGGTTCCCAAACCGTTTCATTTTCAAGTATATACTCAATTTTATTTTGTATTTCTTTGCTATCTTCAGTTTCTACATAGAATTCATTTATTGACTGAGCATAAATAAGAGTCACAACCATCTTTGCACCAGACTGATCGATTTCCTTCAAGGTTTCATATGTCTTTGGAGTAATTCCGTAAGAAATAATGTTATTTACAAATGTCTTTATACATCTATTATCCCACTTCATATTCACCAAATAGGTTTCTTTGTTATTTAAAAAAGTTACAATTACTTCAATAGATCCTAAAAAGTTAAAAATTATATCATATACATCATTTTCAATTGAAAGTATATATTCTTCGTGGTCTATATCATCAAGCATGCAATGATGTGCCATTGCTTGGTAACAAGCTATTTCGTTAGGAAGTATTTTAAGATTTGATGATAACTCAGAATTTCCATAATCAATAAAATTAACAGTGAAATTATTTTCCTCAATATTTAAAATTTTAGCTCTGTACCAAAGACCATCATTTTCATATTTAGCAGCAACTAGATCTCCGGGCAATGCGGAAATCAATATTGAATCTTCATTTTCAAGAAGTTGAAGACTTGTTGTTATTTTTTGAATAACCTGTTGATCATTTTTGTTTTGTATATAAAAGTTCTTAAATGAATAAAAATATGAAATATAGGCATCCCAACATTTACCTTCCATATTAGTCAGTTTATCACCTGGAAAGTAAAAATATTGGGAAAATGTATACTAAAATACATAATGTATGCATAATATATAGGGAACAGATTTTATTGTAATAAAGAATCCAAATATGTAAATATCAAATATCAAAATTTATTATTAGTATTGAAAACTACAAAAAATATTATTTTATAAATATAAATATTAAATAAAAGTAATAAAAATGATGTAGGTATATAAAACTATAAGTATCCCAGGACAAAGTAATGAGAAACAACGTATTAATGAGTTTCAAACAAAAAATTATGACAGTTTGGATGGAGACTCTTGTGTTGACTAAAACAACGTTCCACATCAACGGATGTGATAGGGACATAGTTCATATTTATTATATCTACTTTATCAGAAGGAGTAAAAATTCAATATCAAGAGATCTTTTTTGGTTTTTTTCTTATTAAAACATGTCAAATGAACTAATTTAGGAAAAAATGCTACCAAAATACTATTGGCTTTAAGCAATATTATAAAGAATAGCATAGATCAAAAATAAAAATATATTTTCATACTCGACACCATTTGGCCATAGTAAGTTGCAGGTAAATAAGAACGTAAATTACATTTATATATCATAGAATATTTAGTCGCCGTAAAAAATTAATGAAAAAAATTGAAAATTACTAAAATTGTAAAATAAATTTGAATTTATTTCATTTAAAACGATCTAAATCATAAACATTTTTTATTAGATTTTAAATAGGTACCTCATTTCAATAAAAATATGTACTGACAATAAAATCCATTCCCTAATAATACATGATATACATTAATTCAATTTTAATTAATAATATTAGTTCATATTATTCAATCAGTGGCGGCTTGTGGTATGGTGCACAGAAGCACGTGAACCACCCAAAAAATTATTAGATTCCTAGAGTAACATATAATTGATTATTATGCAAATGGTCTGTAATATAAAAAATATATATTAATAAAAAAAATGTTTTTGCAGCTTTTATGTTAAGAAATGTGTCTATAAATGATAAAATAATTTCGCGGAGCACAAATTGTTTTTGCTCCGGGTAGCCGTGTAAAATTAGTTACATGCCTCGACGCGTCGGTTAGTAATACATGGCAATTTGGAGCACATTTAATGTGTGTACCAAACGTCCAAACCTATGTTGACGAGGTCTACCAATCCCGGAAATGACATGTATTTAATAAAATATAATATTTATACTTACATGTGTCGAAGCAATATGATGAACTATACGACAATATTACAACACAACTCTAATAACTATACAACGACTATATTATATATTCATTTTACTATCGCGCGAAACACAAAAAAAAGCGAATCCTAAGTGTCGATAAACGAAATTCTTAATACAAACTGCACGATACGCAATCGTTATGATTGCACTCATCAAGCGTGCACATCACCACACCATAATTATATAACATAATTATCGATACTAATATGCGGTACAAGTACAACTAAGTACAAGCGATTGTGACGAGTGACTGAGTGTCTGAGTGAATAGTGAATACTGACGTTTGACGAAATGATGAACGACGATAATACAATATTAAATTATTATCGTTTATCATTCTATATTTATATTTTACATTTCAAATGTAGGTAACGATCAACTTCGATGTGATAATAGATTTAACGGTAATTTTATTTTATTTATGATATTCGGGTGTAATTTATACCTTGGCGACGATCTAATAATAGAACAAATAACAATGGTTGAATGGTCTTATACTCTAATGGTTTATATTGTTTATAGTTGTATACACAATTATTTTTTTTTGTAGTTGAGTACAGACAGTACAGTTAGGGCTAAAGTACACTTTACCAACCCCCTCACAATTTTCAAATTTATTTTTTCAGACGACTTGTTTTTTTATGCTTAAAACGATGGTGTATTTTTTTTCCCGGAAACCATTATTTTGGAAGTTATAGCCTTCCAAAGTTTGCGATTTTACGTTTATGTGCTTGCGCGCAACGCTACTTGACTGCCACGCGCAGCGCCTGTAAGAAATATTTTTAGTCATTTTTTGGGTGAATAATATTATGAATCACGTCATTATTAAGGTGAAATATAAACTATAGTTGAGTATCTAATTAGACTAGGTATATTATTATATGTGCTTTTTAACAACTTTGTTTAATTCTGAGGCCTACCCAAGGTGGTTTTACACAGCAAATCGAGGGATATTTTCAATTTGCGGAGCGGAGCTGCAAACTGTGTAATCACTGCCCATACTGCGGCAGTAAAGTAGTGGTGTTGCGCGAATGCGTATAAACGTAAAATCGCAAACTTTGGAAGGCTATAACTTCCAAAATAATGGTTTTCGGAAAAAAAAATACACCATCGTTTTAAGCATAAAAAACAAGTCGTCTGAAAAAAAAAATTTGAAAATCGTGAGAGGGTTGGTTAAGTGCATTTGTTCCACAGTTAGTACTGGTAGTACTACTGTTTGCTCTCTTTAAATTAGTGTGGGAAATAAATTTATACGCATTAGTGCATTACTATTAATTTTCTAATGGTGTTACGTTTAAACGTTTTTAGTGTTGTAAATTGTGTAAGCAACAGGTGATTTTTTTGTGACTTCAACTAGTTCAACTGCTGTGCAAGGAGCATAGGCGGAGCTTGATAAATTTAGTTATGGGGGGAGGGCTCACACACGCATTTCGAGCGTCAAAATAGCCTTTACAAGAATTAGAACCATTCAAGGTATATTAACTTTAGGAAAACAAAAAATGTACACAATTTAAAGAATAATATTATCTGTGTTCTCTCAGAGAGGTATTTTATAATAACGTAAAAAATGAGTATGTTATTAGCTTTTAAATGTTGGTGGTTTTTGTACATTTTCAAAAAATTATATAAAATCGTCAAAATAAGATATTAAAAAAAACTCTCTGAAAGAACACAGATAATTTTGTACTTTATAATGTGTTGAAATTTGGTGTTCTTAACATTACTATAGGATGCAGGGTTATTTTCTCGCAAAACAAGTTTAATGAACAAAGTTGCGCTAGTAAGTATAAATGTTGACGTAGCATGTGCTGCCACAACTGTGCAGCGAATAAAATCATTCATGCTATTCTACTTGTGTACGGGTGGTAAAGCAGCGTGCCCGTCTTGCGAGCTACTAATGACTATTTTATTCTAGTTTTCCAAGAATACGACGACATAATTTAATTATTGATATTACATGCATTCCATATAGCCCACTATAAACTATTTCTAATAAATAACTACAATATTGAATGTACTCAAAAATGTATATTTACTATACAAATATACAATAGACTGTAAATCTAAAGATATTATATTATGAAATCTAAAAATAAATAGCCATTGCCACGGGTACTTTAAAGTTTAAATAGTGTACAGAAAACACCAAAATATAAATACAATATTAAACATCATAGACCTTAGTTATTTGTCTCTAGCGCTATTATTCGCTATTACTCGAGACTAGAAATTTAGAGGCGGTACAGTTATTATAGTAATCCTTTTTTTTTTTTGGTGCAGTTATTAAACATATTGATTTGCATATTTTCAATATTATTTTTAAAAAGTTAAAACATGTTACCAAAAAAAAATCGTGCTCAAAAACACGAGTATAAAATAAAAGCTATCCTATTTAGTTGGAAATAATCTTTTTTATGTATTGTAAAAACAAAAAAATAAAAATCAGCCAGCGTTTAGCAAGTGGCATCTTATTATATATTTCAATACAAATATGAACAAATAAATTAAAATGTATTAATGTATTGCATATAGTATTGTAATATTACAACAAATACTAAAATAAAGAAACTGATGTAGAAGAAATAACTTTTAACTGTTTTATTAAATAATATTTTAAATTGAAACTAGGTAGAAAAAAAATACTGTTATTTATTATACCTTTTAAGTAGTGGTAATTGGTCAAAAAGTCGTGTTTTAAAAAAAGTTGGACAAAAAGTCTGAGTACATTTTTAGTGTTGGACAAAAACACTGAAAATACAAAATATTCTATATAATTATTAATTAATATTTATTTTAAAAATTTAAAAAAATTTGTAGATATTATATAATATTACACATATTATATCATTATATTTTTTTTTATATTTTTATTTAAAATTATATAATTTATTATTAATTTTAAATTTTAATATAGGTACATAGATCAATTTATTTAAAAATATTAACACACAATCACACGATATCTTAGGAACAACAATATCAAAATTTGTTTGTAACTAAATGTATAATATTAATTTAAATTTAACTATCAAGTATTATTCTTTATTCTTTATACATACCTATTATAATAAGAAATAATACAGAATTCAGATAGCTGTACCCTGTATGTCATGCGAATTAAACGTTAAATTCCTCCCTTTACCATGGACGCCCATAGTTACGCAACTAGGATTTAATAGTCCTAGAAAACCAAAGTTAAAAATAACTTGAAGGCTAACTAAGGCTAAAAAGTAAAACCTTATAGGGGGCTAAATACAAATACAGGCGTGCTAAGCCCCCCTATACCCCCCTAGTTACGCTGATGCCTTTTACAAACCTTATACCGTTCATAAAAATGATAAATATTTTAATAAAAACAGTGTTAAAATTGTTTAATCTTTAATTCATTAAATTTGAATAAGTTTAATATATTTATTTTTAAACAAGTATCTTAAGTAGTATAAAATATAATACAATATATTTAATTCATTTTTATTATTTATAGGAGTACGGAGTAGGTACTAATGTACTATTTTGTATATATTATTTGTTATTTTGTTTTAATTATAAACGTATTATTATGTACGTTAGTTTTTACCTTTTAAAAGAAACTTTGAATTTGTGTTTGAGAAATAGTTTGTTTTTATTTATTAATTTTTTCTCAGATTTTTTGCAAAATTTAGCGCTATTTAACTAAATTTGGTTTTATAAAAAAAACGCTGTTAACAAAAATGTACGTTTGTTTTTCAGTCTATATACTATAATATGACTTGACAAGTCTGACAAGACTGACTACGACTACGGTCTACAGGTACGGTGTCCCTGCAGCGTCAAAGAGTGGAACAGCACGGCGTCATGACGCAGCGTCTAGACGCTTATTACCTATGTCCAGACCGGTAGTTGATGCTAGACGCCGCGTCTGGACGCTGCAGGGAAATAAAATTGTACCTTACGAGAATCGAGACCGGGAGGACGAGAGACGAATAATAAAATAATAGATAGTATAATAAAAATTAAAAACAGTTGCTTAGTAGTGTATAAATAAATCATTTGAAACTATTAATAAAACATTTAATAATCTGTTGGTTATAAATTTATAATACAACTATACAGACACAAACACGATTATGTATCAAATAATAATACGATAATAAGAACGAAAATAGAAATGCATTGGTTATCCGAGCTCTTTAATAACACTAATAAATAATAATATATTATATATTTATATTACTATTATTATTATTTTGTTACCATAATTTCAATGATTATTAATAATTCATCCTAAAATTTAGAATACATTAGAAGACATCAAAACTTTCATTTTAGTCGTTGAAAAATTGTAACCCCTAAAAAAAATTGCCTCCGAGGGCAACTGCCACCTTGGCCACCCCTTAACCCAGCACTTTGTACCTATCAATATTAGATTACTTGTCAAGAGGTCAATCATTATAAAATACTTATAAAATTATTATCAATGGACGACCTTCCGAAAATTAATTTATTGTTTTCAATTTTACTGATTGTAAAATGGCATAATTATTTGAATAACAAAATTCTCGTTATTTAATCTAAATTCCCCTCTGGTAGAATTCCCTTCCATCCATTGCTAGGGAATCAATGATAGAGACGACCATTTCTGGCAATCTGTTTTCGTGTACACATTATATCATTGAATTTAAATTTAACTCGCCTATACCACTATAACAGTGACCCACTCGACACTTGTACAACACAGCGGTATCCACTTATCTACCTTTTTTTTCTTCCACTTATAAATTAAGTATTAAGAGAACGTAATATTCGCATGTGTTGTTTCCGTCTTACGAAGTTACGAATGAAAAACATAGCACATTTGCGTTCAGCGGAATCAATTTTATGCAGTTAGCGTTAATATTTGAGTTAATTTACTTATTATTAAACTTAAAATTCACACTAATGGCGCACTAATGTTTGGCCGAAAAAAAAATTGAAAATTGTTGTTTTTTCCATGAGGGAGGGCTGGGGAACATTTCTCTAGCCCCCCTTCTCTATTTTTAAATTTATGGTTAAACCGGTATCGCACAAATTCTGAAAGTATAGTCACACAAATTCACACTAATGGTACACTAATGTTTGGCCGAAAAAAAATTTGAAAATTTAAAAAAGGGGGGCTGGGGAAATGTTCGTAAATTTGAGTTCAGCAGAATCCATTTTATGCTGTTTGCTTTAATACTGACGGAGTAAATTTACTTATTATTCAATTTAAAGGTAAGAACATTATCTAGGGACTAGGACATCATGTAAGCATGAATTGAAATAATTTTAAACTGAGTTATAACTTATAGGCGTTATAGCTATGTAAGATATTAAAATAATAAAATGCTTATAACGTTATAACTCGTATTTTAATATTTAGATCAAATTATATTATAAATTAAATATTACGATTAAAAATCATTTTTTAATTTGTAAATTACGATATTATATGAAAAAACAATAACTGTTTTCATAAGAACTGAAAGACCACCTGTTTAGTGCTAACAAATACGGCGTTAAGATATACAAGAAGTAAAATAGTTTATTCAGTTGTGCAACATCTATTGGTTTTTGCATATTTGACGCACAAACACAAAGTTAAGCTATATAGACATATATAAGAATTACTTTAGTATATTTTAAAACTTATCTTTATAAAATTTATTCGTCCGTGTTAGAAGTAACTGCGTTAAAAACATTGTGTTTATCAAACCTAAAAATGACGATTAATACGTTTGAATTTTCCAAAGGCATTATAATTGTCATAGTGTATAATATGATAATTTTAACTTCAATAAAATGCAATGATAACTTAACCGTTCCGGATTATGGTATGCATTATGACACTATATAGTTACATACAATAAAATTGTGTTAATAATAATGTAATATCTTTAGATATTTTGTGAGATGTTTATTTCAGACTATAGAACTCTATATTATTTAAGTAAATATAGCATTAAAAAGTATCAAATTACTTTTGTTTTATTTAGACACGAAACTCATAGTAAACGGTAACACATCGTATTTTGATTATCATTTTCGAAGTGCTCAAAACCGTAAGTCAATTCTCAGTTGATAATTTTATACATCTTGTTGAAGACTATTATTCTGCATTTAAATATTTCTTACCAAAAAATACGCAATGTGAAGAAATATTTTTTATTATAATTTATAATACTCACTTATAAGGAAAATAAATATCATCACATATTAATGATTAAAAATGAAAAATTTTGTTCTTTTTAAATTCAATAAAATAAAACGAGAATTATGGAATTGTTTAACTGTTATTTTACTTTTTTAAATTAATTGTTTCTCTAAATTTATCAAAAGAATTTTTATTGTTTTAGCGGGTCAACTGAAAATAAGCCCAATAGGTTATTTCTCTTCAATTTATAGTAAGTTTTTCAAAATCATATTTAATTCTAGAGGTACATTATGTCATAAAGTTTGTGCTGTTATTTAATATCTTTCGAAAAAATCACTGGGTTTTTACGGATTAAGTGTATGTAATACATAGAAATTGTATAATTTGATTTATAATAGTTTTATATATTATATTTAACCATTATTCGTAACAATCGTACCTATAATATAATCAGTGTTGTATTATTAATATATTTGTAATATATATTTTAAATTATTTATTATAGATTGTCCATACACAGGTTTGTGCTTAATATTTAATATTAGAAATTGCAGTTGATACAATTTTAATTTCCAATAAATGAAATTATAGTGAAACAGACTGATTTCAAATAGATATTTTCTTTATTACGTCCATTCAATTGATTAAACGTAAAAAAACTTAAGAAATCAATTACCAAATCAGTTTCCTCAACATTTTGTTATTGACATTTAATACCTATTAATTTAGCTGCCTTAAATTTTGTTTTGCATTTATAAGAAAACACACATATCACCAATTGACCTTAAACAATTTGATTTTTTATGGTTATCCAATTCAATAATTATATATTTATATGATTGAACATTTTTACAGTTATTGGTAGTGTATTTTTTGATTCGCTCAAATACAAAAATCAAAATTAAATTAATAACTATTTTTGCATAGTACTTATTTATTAAATCAATATTTTTAAGATAGAAAGCTTATAAAAAATTAAAATTAAAGAATAGATATTATTAATATTTTATTAACTACATAAAATAAATTTAATTTCTTTAAAGTTGTTTTAATAAATGTATCTACTTAACTAGACTTTTATTGGGCATTATACTATAATGGAGTAGACATGTTTTAAGTAAATTAAACTTGTATGAAGAAATGCATCTCATGAGATTTTGAGTTATTGAATTCGAAATTAACTTCTCTTTCTGTAATAAATTGTAAGGTTTTGTTATAAATAAAAACATATACGACTATACGAGTACGTGCATTTAGATAGATACACATAAAAATTGAACACATACCTAAATAATAAATTTCTATGCATATTATGAACAAATATTTTACTGATTAATTAAAATATACATCGATTCTACTAGAGATTGTTAATAATTATGTATCTAATATATAAAAATCTCATGTCACAATGTTGAAAATGTTTGTTACCAAACTCCTCTGAAACGGCTGGACTGATTTTCATGAAATATTGTGAGTATATTAATTAGGTCTCACAGAGTGATCTTAACTATTTTTTATACCCTTAGGTGTAAAGGATAGTTCAACACAAAGGGTTGAAATCAGTAAAAAAAAAAAATAATAATCACGCGTTCCACGGCTACTAGAATATTATTTTTATGTTTGTATTTTATCGGCGTATAGATATGAATTGCTCTAAAGCGTAAGACACTGACTAGCTCAATTATATTGTCTCTTTATTATATTTAAAGGGTGTGCGGTTATTTAATCGATTATTCAAATAATAGATTATTTTTAACGAATGATATATAATCGGTTAATCGATTGAAAAAATGCAACTGTAGACGGGACAGTTAGGTTATATTGATATGTCAAAGATATCAACTATACAACAAATCAGAAAACCAAAAAGAGTTTTTATCCTTACGCTAAAATTTGTTAGCATTGTTAGCATTATAATTTATAGGCAACCAAACTTAACACGGCTGCATTTTGTACGGGCGTTGATCGTTTGGGCGAATGACCTTGAATATGGTCATTAATAGTCAATAGATATATCATTTTCATGTTGTAACTTAATTTATATTTATATCTTAATATATTTAATTTTTAGTATTGCCAGAAGTAGGTTTAGGATGTGGTGGTTATACAGAATATATTTTAAAATTGAACGAATTAAGTAAGTTTTTATATATTTTAGATTAGATTATACGTCTATTATTATTGAAATTTGTCTTTTGAAAGGCGAAATGTTACATTGTTGCATTTATAATATGTACTTGGTCAATAAAAATTATTTATTAGTAATGATCACAGTCACGGTGTAGTTAATGTATAGTGTATTAATAAAATTTAGTATAACTCGGAGTAATTAACATCAATCCCAAGTCGGTAGAACTAGATCAGTGGTTCTTAACCTTTTTTGGTTTAGCGTCCCTTTATCGTAATAACTAACTACTAACGCCCCCCTCATGCAAAATCAAATTTTCTTCTTATAAATATAAATATATATTTATTTATTCATCAGTTATTCATTCACTATTATAAACAAGACGTTTCCTATTGATACGTACAATTCGATTAGATAACATGCTGTATGACATTGTATAGCGTATTCAATTACAACTATTCTGAATTCACGATCAATTATTCGTATTGTTGTTATATAATATTGAAAATTTGTATAATTTTTAATCTCCGAGTTTGAAAAAGCTCAACGCCCCCTTCAAAATTATCGCCCCCCCCGGTGATACCGAAATTCCCCCAAGGGGGCGGTACCACCTCCGTTAAGAACCACTGAGCTATAGATGAACACATCATTCCATACACCGTAAAATCTAACCAGTGCCTTTTCTTTATAACTATTAGACATTAGTGAACTAGAGAACAAGAGGCTATAGAGCACTCACGGCATTTTGCCTAAATGTTGCGGTAGTCGCACAAAGTAATCATGATTCGTGGGTTTTGTTTTGTTCTGGAGGTTGTTTTCTAGCTAATTTGTAATATCTGGGTTAGATTAGGTGTGTTCATAGATTTAGAATTACCATGGTTAAGTAAAGAGGGTATGGTATTTATAAAAATCTAAAATATACTAATTACCTAACTTGATATACATTTATCTAATATGTATAAACATATTCTTCACCCTTAATTAAAATCAATATAAATATCTTTCGCTCTTAAACTGCACTCATCACATTACATATAGTTTAAAATAAGCATGCCATTAGTATGAATTTGCTTGATTATTTTTTGAATTTGTAAGATTCTTATTTACTTGTTATTTATAAAAAGAATTTAAGAGGGTCTTGCATAATGTTATCCGAACAAGTGAAATAATATGAAATGACTTAAGTTATTCGACCATAAAATTGAGAAATTACTAAAGAGCGCACCTTTATATATGTACCTATTATACCTACAATAGTTTTGGATTTAACTATATAAACTGAATTTGATTTAGTTATACCCAGAATAGTTGATACGACAATAATTTGATATAACGCTATACCTACGTAAAATTTAATCGATTTTTACCCTCGAAGGCGAATATTAGTTCATTAATTTTTTTGTTTCAGTGGAGAGTAAGTAACTTTTACTTAATACCATGATATACCATGATATTATATAAACAGATTTAATAGTCGGTTTTTGATAATTTAACTTTGATGTAATAACTCTAATTTAGCTTGTGTAATGTCTATAAGGGTATTGATTTTAATTAATAGTGTTATATAAGAAACACATGTAGGTATATAGGTATATTGCTTATTTATTAATATTTTTGTAGGTATTAAATGTATTGCCTATTAGTATTTTTTTTTTAAATTTAAATGTGAATTGTTAAAAATTATATTTATCTTTTTATAATCATTTTACAATAATTGTCACTAAACGTTTTTATATAATATTTAATTAATTTTGATTGATCAATTTTTTAATTTTTAATTTTATTTGTTAAAAATAATATGTATTATGTACCTAACGTATACCCCATGCTCATTCACTCCCAACCAAAAATTCCATATAGGTACAATTTCTGCTGTTTTTGCTACACAATTTTTCAAGTCCCTCGGTCATATGTGACCTAATGAATTAATTATTTAATTTTTCTTACTATTAATATCTTTAATTAAATAGGTTGAGTGGTATTTATATAACATAAAGGGTCATAATTTGTTTCTTCAGTTGTACATTTCTACACATATCTTAAATATGTAAATTAATTAATATTAATAATTAAGTCTTCCGTGATTCAGTGTAAATAGTGTAATTATTGTTTATATTTAAAAATATAATTAATACCATTGATTTGTTTTAATTAAAATTTTTTCTATGTTCACATAATAAAATCTGTGATTTATTTGAAGTACCTATAGTTGTCAATAATTAATAAAATATGATTTTGTAGAAATTGTATTTCTTTTGTATTATATTATAATTTATTATTTATTATTTTATTATTCTAAAAAAAAATTGTCAATATTACTTTATTATTTGTCTGTTAAAACAATAATAATAATATAATTTACCTAATTAAGTTATAGTATAATGCTATTTATTATTCGGGGTCTAGGACTTTTCGGCGCTGCCATTTCGGCGACGCCGATTCGGCGAAAATGACAAAATACATGTTATAGTGAAAATTTCTTTTAGTACAATATTATGTGTAATTAAAAAAAAATATTAAGTTATTAAATAAGTACTTTTATTAAGTACTAAATTTATAAAATTCAAGTTCAACGACATTCGTGACTATAAAAATAGTATAATTATAGTATATAGTAATAATAAGAATTGGGATTTTAGTACAAAATAATACACATATAACTTATAGTCAGTTATTTAGATATAAAATAATATAGATTAAAAATCTATATACATTTGTAAAAAAAAGCGCATCATCAAGATCTGATATAGGAACGAAAGCTAATGCGATAAATGATAATACTTTTTACGTGTATGCAAAGTTCTGGTTCATTTTTTTAACGAGATATTAAATGTAGCTCACCTAATTTAGATCGAAAGTTTTGACATAAGTGAAAATAACATCCAAATATTTGTACATTTGGGAATGCATCTTTTATAGCTGTAAAAGCAGCAAGTTCGAAATCACAAGAAATTGAGTCTGGATTTAAATTTGGTTCAAGCGTTTTTAACATATTTAATAATTTTTCATAAATACTATCCTTTTTGCTTGGAAGTAGTGGAAGTAAATTATTGCCGTTATATACCTATTTACTATCCATTATTATTATTTATATTATTATTACACCATACATACATACATAGGTACAAGTTATCTTCGATAACAATTTTATCATAGCTAGTAGTAATAGTAGCCAATTAGTACGTCCAGAACTAAACAACTAATAAATACAAAAGTAACAATACTATAAAAATAAAATATAAAATATAAAATTTTTTTTCCAATTTTTTAGTTATTATAATAAATATAATTTAAATGCAATTTTATAGTGCATTTTTTTATTTTTTTATTCTTATACTTTATTTTCATTATAACATGTATTTTGTCATTATCGCCGAATCGACGTCGCCGAAACGGCAGCGTCGAAAATACCTATCGCCGATACGGCAGCGCCGAAAAGTCCCATTCCCTATTATTCGATTTCTCGGATTTTGATATGTGTGCAAATGTAATTTTCGCTCCATATATTTTTACTTAAAAACAATGAAGCTTAAACAAAATTAAAGTTCAACTATTTTGAACACAAACGTTGTTGTGTTGCTAATGAGGGTTCAATAGGATTATAATATTTATATTAGGGGGTCATGAAAATCAATCAATGTTCTAAACAGCGTACTATATGTATAATTGCGTATAGTATTTATTTATAAAATTGTCCTCCACTGAATAATTACAATTTATAGTAAGTAATCATTTACTCAGTTAGTTTACATTCGTAGATTTAATAAATGACTTTATAACAAAGGCAACTAATTATAAAGTATGTTTATATATTTAGCGTATCACAGAAAACTTAAAGACGGTTTTAAAGATATCACTGAATTGAAAAATCAAGAATCTAATTACGGTAAATTTTATGAATACTATTAACAAGTTATCTTATTTTGACTCATTTGAGTGTAATTTATCTATCTTAATATCTTTCGTATCAAATTAATTTTAATAATATATTTTTATATTTGTAACTTTAGTGCTTATTAATATAATATTTTAATAATAATTTGTACTATTATCAAATTTTATAATTATCTAAAGTAGAGTAAAAATTAATAATTAAATTTAGGTATACTGGTAATATAGGAAATATAATTTTTATTATTTATATGTAATATCTCGTAGGCTATATTATAATTATTCATGTATTAAGAATAAGTAAACAGGCATGTAATCAGCACAATTTAAGATATATTTAAAAGTTAAAGTATATATTATATTGTGGTTAGCAGTCAGCTATATAACAGTGTATCATTGTATACATGCCTCTATTTTAGTCATAGGATTTTTGCAAAGAGATTTAGCCTTTTATTGCAGTATAACAGATCAATTAAAAATTATTATTTTTTTATCAAAAAAAAAAAAAAAAGTTAGGCAAATAAGTACCGCTCTGCTGTATATTACATGTCGAGTGAGTCACTATTATGGGTGTTAAATTTAAAGGTGTGAAGTTGGCATTACATTGTTAGCAGAACTTTCCAAAATATATCTAACAATGTTTAGATAGACTTGTTGGACATATTTGGAAATTGTTGGAGCCTCCTTTCCAACCATCACGCATTTTATTTTGTAATGCTAACTTCACACTTAGCATTGCATGTACGCTATAACATATTTACCATTTAACAATTTCCAAACAATGTTCAAATACACTTGTTGGTAATTATTGGAGCCTCCTTTTTAACCATCCCAAATTGTATTTTACTATGCTACATTGTTGGAAACTTGTTATAAATTTAATAATAAATTTTTTTATACAAATTCATTATTTATTATAAAATATACATTAAAATTATGGTGTAAGTAACTAAAAAATGTTGTCAATAATGAAATAATAATTTGATCCAAATATGTATCCGTATACATAATTCTATACCATTATTATAACAAATAATCAAATCGAAATATGATCTCATTAAAGTATTAACTAATTATTATTAGTTGTTCACTTAGTAGTTAGTACTGTCGTATACGCGTCATGCGATGGCTTGACGTATAGAATAGATATCTCGGTATCCGATTCCCAAACCTTTAAACAAGTAGTATTGATACCTGCGGTAAGCGCTTACTCAACAATCCTTTGGTGATCACGATAACAAGTACTACACAAAGGACAATTTAATAAGACCTCGCAAAGTTTATACGTTATAACTTTATGGTTGCTTTACTCTTAAACAACTGACCACGATAACGAGTACTGGGTGTTTGAGAGTGAGATCTCTTTAACCTGGACAAAATGGTACTATTTCTCATCTGACCACGATAACGAGTACTGGAAGAGAAATAAAGTATTAATAGTATTATATAGTATCTTGCTATTTTCTACTAAAGTGTTTCCTCGCCACAAACACTTTGGTGTGTACCTCGATATATGAGAATAAAAACAAATAGCTATATTAATCGAAATAAAATTAATATATAATACTATAATAGTACAATGAAACAATAATTAAAAGATATTAAAATATGAATAGTTGTTAGCTGTAACACACCAGTACACCACAACTGCCCGATCGCTCCGCTCTTGTCGTCGCCGTCGACAATTTCATTATTAATTTTTGTTGAATCGGCATTTATTGACTCCCGCTCCGCATATAAAATAATATTTCGTTATATATACAACATTACAGTAGTACTTCTTCTTCAGTCTTTTATTATGAAAACTGTGAACACATATCTAAAGCGTATAATTGGATTATCCGCAATTTTATAACTTCATCCAGAATCCAATATATTTTTTTTACCATGTTTCTTTAGTGTAATATAGCCGAACGCTATACCCTATAATATAAATTATAAATGAGGTTCAATTGTTCATTAAAAAAAAAATAATAATAATAAAACTATATAGAAAATATTAAACTTTATAGTTAAAGAAAAAATTATATGAGTAATCTAATCATTTGACTTTTCCATATTAATTAAAACGGTCGTCATAACCGAACATTTTACACCGTTCAATAACGCACACATTTATTCTATTGTTAAAAAGGGAAATTTGAAAGGTCGATAGTTCAAAACCACACACATTTGATTCACAAATTCATGCGTTACACTTACACCTTAACAAAAAACCAAATTTTAAGATAGAATTAATCTATTTCAGGAGTAACACTCGAACTTGAATATAATTTTAAAGATCTTGGGGTAATGTTCGACTACAAATTGATTTTCTCAAATCACACCGAAATGATTAAAAATAAACCGATGGGTAATCTTGGATTTATCAAAAGGACATGTTGATCATTTAATGACCCAACAGCACTGAAAGCACTTAACTGTTCGTTTGTCCGCTCTAATCGCGAGTACTGCAGTCCTCTAACTTGGACCAATATAATACAGAAAAACAGAAAAATCTATCGAGTCAGTTCAAAACAATTTTTAACGGTTTATTTCTTTCAAATTTAATATTCCTAGACCAATCCATGGGTCATATCAAAATTTTCTTAATTTTTTGAACTTGTCAATTCTTAATAATAGGCGTTAATTTTTACTATCAAAATTCTTATGCAACTTAATATTGGGTTCTAATGATTGCTCCGAACTCCTTGCCCTAATCAAATTCAAAATAAATTAATTTAATACCTGGGATCCTAAACCATTTTACCAAATTCATTCCAGTAGAAACTAAAAATATAATATAACTAATAATATACTAAATGCACATCATATAGTATCATACATTTTGAAAAATATTGTAAGGTATTAAAATAAATATTGACAAAACATTTTAGTTACATCATCTTTGTGTATATATTATAAATGTATAATGGATTTAAAAAAAAGTCCGACAAGTGTATTTAAACATTGTTGGCTCGATTTGAATAATTATATATTAATGCCAGGTGTGTATTTTGCAGTATTTACAACGTTTAACTTGGAATAAATGAAAAGGGGGCTCCAATAAACTTCAAATTTCCAATAATGTAGCATTACAAAATAATATGTGTGATGATTAAAAAGAGGAGTTCTACAAATTCCAACAATGTCCAACAAGTCTATCTAAACATTGTTAGATCGTATTTTGGAAAGTTTTGTTAACAATGTAGATTGTAGGTACTTCACATCTCTGTTAAATTTGAATTCAATGATATATCATTGTATACGAAACACAATTCTAAGAAGACAGTCTGTCAAAATATAATGTCACTAAGTATATTATTTCAAGATAATATTTTTTTTTATACCAATTAAAGTAATTAATTTTATTTTTAGTATTAGGTTTTAAAGGTTTTTAAATTATTATAATAGTATATAATATTTATTTCATATTATATCAACTTATCTATACAACTCAGAATTTAATAACATCTCTCTGTAAATACCATAAAATAGTAAAAATAATATCTTAAAATAAATCAAAAATTTCATTACTTATAGAAAAATTCAATAAGATATAATAAACGTAGAAGTTTGAAGTTCCTACAAATAGAATAATGGTTTTTCAATTATAACAAAATAATTAACATCCTTAGTTATTGTTTAAATAAGTAATTTTGACTAGTTTTATAATTTTTTTTAGATTTTATAGTTTCAGTATAAATTACTTACAAGAAGTCGTTTATTACTTTTTCAAAACTTAGAATAAAACAAAAGGTTTTATGAATTTATAATAAATAATTTGTTTTTTTTAAGATTCTGACGAATATTGTTAACGCTTTTAAACAAAAATCAAAAATAATAACCATTAAGTTTTTTTAAAATATTTTAAGTTAAAATGTTGACAAAATTTATTTAAATCACTAAAATTTACAATTACTTTTAATTACTTAATTGTTGTTGACATATTTGGTTTAGGTTTATATTTATTAAGAATTTTATGTCAAAATGAGTTGTTACCTATATTCCATAATTCAACAGGATCTTTGGTTGCCTTTTTAGCTATTTTGTTTTAAAATTTAATTAGTATATTCAATATTTGAGTGCACACAGTGTTGTTTTTTTAGGATTGTCTAAGTTTTTGAGACTTTGAGAACACTGAGTGAGTCCATGTATATGATTGTACAATATTGTGCATTGATTCACTTTAGAGGAAGTTAATTCTGTGGCTTTCAATAGAACTAGATATTCCGCTGTATAAATTGAGTTGAGTGTATTGGGATGCGATGAGCTGTTTGAATGTTAGGCTGGATTTCAGTTTCTTATGTATTTTTTGACGCATCTACATATATTTCCCAATGTGTTAGTAGTAGTTTTTCAGATTGAGGAAATTTTATTTGTATATATAAGAATGCGTTTAAGTTTTTAAGAAGGAAGATAGGTTGAAATAGGTAAATTGGTTAGGGGTAATCCATGGAGGTTATTCAGAGTTTTGGTGATGAAGTATGTTTGTTAAAAAAATATTAAGATCTGAGGCATAAGTAGCTATTTGATATTTGAGTGCTAAAATTATTTAGATTATTATTTTAGCATGGGTTGATTGGATTTTTTGTTGCTATTATTGTTCTTGTAGTATATTCCAATATGTGCCTTATTCTCTTATTGTTCTTTTTCTAGTAATATTGAGCCTGTTAGATTTATAATGTTAAGAACTGGACTACTTTTTAAAGCTCTAATTGACATTCTTGGGACTGGATTATGGATAAGGTATTAAGGTCTAGTGTTTTAATTGTAGTTGATATTGATAAATTATTTTGTTATTAAAAATTAATACAATTATTAGTATTTATCACTAATTTTAGATAATTTAATATAAAATTGTATACACACTTTTATAACAAAACTTATAAAAAAAATGTTGAGTACAATTTAACAAATATTTTTTATGAATATCTGTAATTTAATTGTTGACAAAATTTGATACCTATTTGATCGTAAAATAATTATTTCAGTGTTGTAATTTAAAAAAATATTTATCGTAGAAACTTGAGATATTCAGCTATTAGGAATTTTTAAAATTGTCATTTTCTATACTCAATTATAATGTGAAAATATTGAGAATCGATTTAAGCTATTTATAGGTATTTCGTATTTGAAATTTTTGAATATATTAAGTTTTTTTTATCTTTAAGTGTTGTTAAAAATATTTAGGCTTTGAAATGTAATACATGATCCCACATACATTATAGTTTTTATGTTTTAAAATGTTTAGTTATTTTGTTGTAATTCAAAAAATACTATTCGGTTTAACTTTCCGTCATTAAGAATATTATTATTTACTACTATACACTACTCACAGTGACATTTTCAAAACATTTATACAATGATTGAAAATCTATTATTTACATCATTCTACGGTACGCAGTATTGAATTAATATAAATAATATTAATAGCAGCTTATTATAGTATTATACTATATAAAATAAAATTATATATTTGTATTATTGAATTCAAATTTAACATATCGATTTTCAAACTATATTGATACATTTATTATATCTGAGTAGCTTCCCCGGTTTTATTATTGTTATATTGACATAGCGTGTTTAATATGCAATAAAAATAAAAAATAATTGGCCATTACGAAAAATAAAATAATAATTTTTGAAAAGGCCTATAACTATTGTTATTCTCTACAAAATAAACCTGAATATGAGCCAGCAAACTAGATAAAATCAAATTACTTACGAATGGCCTGCTCTATTGCAAATTTCCTAGTCTTTTCACATGCAAAATAAAATAATTTCTCATATAGTCAATCCATTATTTAGATAAAAACTATGCGACATGCCAACATATCACAGCCCATTGACCATAATATTATACTTATATCAACATATATAGTAAATAAACATTTTATTTTTTCATGACCTTATATTGGCCTGACACTGATATTTGAATGACAGTTAGAAATTTTAAAAGAGCTTATGACGCAACAAAGAAGGCATATGAAGCAGTTGAAGAGTTTGAAAACTATGTAAACAAATCTCTAATAAATAAAAGTACTAAGGAAGATTACGAAAAAAAGAAAAATGATGCAATACAGGAATACCTACAAAATCAAATGCCTGAATTAAATTCTGCTGATGGTAGTTTAAACTTATTTAATTTAATGTATTTGTTTTTTTAATATAGTTATATTGTAAGATATATTTTAATCATATTATACACTACTCAGTCAATTACATAAAATGTATGCATATTGTATACACTACAATTTTATGGAGAAAATAATAATAATAAAAGTTATGTGTTTGGACGTGTTTCTTATAATGTGTTTGAGCGAGACAATATAAAAAATAAAATTGTAAAGATTAAGATAAAAACATTATATAAAATCTATAGAGAATTTTATATCAACCTAAATATGGCATAGTCTTTTATGCAGGTCGGTCAACTATAGTAGAACCTTATCATATTTTCAAATGTTAATTTGCTTGAACATTGGAAACAGAAACTTGTATTATAATGTTAGTGAGTTTATGTCAAAAATGGATCTTAAAATTGATTATACTTTTAATACAAAACGAAATAAACGAGGCATTTCAATTAAAAGTTATACTTTTAGCGAATCTAACCACTTTAAAAACAGGTATTTTAGTTTTAGATGCACTAATAGAAAATGTACCGAGTCTGTCAAAATGAGAAGGAAAATAGATTGATAAAATACAGCATCCCAGGACATTAAAAAAGGTCGCCCAAATACATTACCATGTTTAAAATCACTCGTCCTAACGCATTATACGTAATTGCCCAAATACATTGCAATTTTTAAAAATTCGCCCATACGCACGATGCCCCAATTATTGATATTATCTTTCTATAATAGTAACCAAACAACGAAATATTTGTCGAAATCGAACCTTGAGTATATGCACTTAGAATTTATATAGGTATTTAATGAAAGATAAATAACACGATTTTATGATAAAGTTATATTGTAATAAAAATATAGTAATATGTAACATACTACTGGAACGCATATACCCCCCCCAAAAAAAAATTTGTTTAGGCCACCTATATTTTTTAAAAAGTTTTTCAACAAATGTCAGGTTTTTTATTGGAGAAAATTATAAAATTTACTATAAGTACTTCCTAAACAGGGTATCCGATAGGTACTATGTGTTATGAGATCGTTTAATGTTCATGCATACATTTTGTATTGTAAATTAATAATAAAATTAGAATGATTGAGCTACGTTAATATTTTATAACGACAACGATACCATGTTATGTATACCGTATACGCCACGTGCTATGTATTTAGCATCTATTATTATAGCTAATCAGAAAAATGATTCCGGTCAGCCCATTCTTAAATAATTTGCATGTCAAATTAATATAAAAATCTTTTTACTTTTTATTTGTTGTTTTTTTTTATTAATTTATTTTCATCAATTGTTTTTATTGTTTTTTGTGTAGCAGATTTAATAAAAAAATCTTATGTAACAAAAAAAAGATAAATAGAAAGAAAATGTTAGTAATAATAATTTAATTAAAATTTGTATTGTTTTATTAAATAAATAATTTCGAAGTATTTATAATCTTCAACAATAAATGTTACAGTAAAATTGTAAAATTTATATGTAGGGGTGCGGGGGCGAATCACCCCGCGGACCTATTCTATGTTTATAATTTTAGCCCCCCCCTTCTAATAAGCCAAATTTACGCCTGTGGGACTGCACCAGGGACTGTTTATGCATTATTCCGTTTAATATGTTTTGTATATTTTATATAGTATCTTTATATTTACGTCAAATACCGAAAGGCTATAATTATATACAATCTTTATAGCCATATTGGTACTCATAATCTACATCTGTATAACAATCGAAAGTTATGTCCTAATACGTACTTAATATTATAAGTAGAAGGTTAATAGTGAAATACAATATAGATACTTGCACACACAACACACTGGACTCACGTATGAAAGAATATTCGTATTAATTGCATATTTCAATAATCTTAACATATACGACACTATACATACTAGATTATTCTCCGTACTCAAATAAAATCAAATTTTTTTATGTGTTTCTAACAGTAAATTGGGGTGGAAATACTGAAAATACACCACCCAGATACGTATTTGAAAATTATGAACTTTACGTCAATCCAACAGAAGATATCTATTACAGTGAGTAAACCCTCAATTAATTAAATATATAAATTTTAACTAAATATACCTATTTTTTAATTGCATACCACATAATCTCCGTATTATATTGTTAATTCTTTTAAAGTGGACTTTATATTATGACCATGAATTTCTGGTATCCATCATTGTAAACAATATTTTTTAAGTTAACTATATAAGTCTATAACCAATACATTTTTGTTATTTTTATTTTTTGTATGACTTTAACTTAATAAAAATGTAAATACTTATTTTTTTATCATTTAGTGTCTAACGTAAAGCAGGCTGAACATGATTCTATTGAAAAAAGAACGAAAGGTAATTTTTTTTGTTTAATGTAGTGGAGTAGTGGAGTGATTAATTGGATTACTATACTATACAGAGTGATCCTTTTAATTCGTTCTCTGATTTATTCATACCTATTACGCCCCCAAAGTTGTTCGAATAATGATTAAAATGAGTAATGGTTAAGTTTAACGATTAAATATAATTAATCTCCTGTGCCAAAAGAGCGTCAAAGATTTACATACCTCGATTTTTTAAGAAAAAAATATTTATTTTTTTTTAATTACAGGTCGTAATAAATATTTGTTTTTTAAAAATGTATATAGAATTTTTTTTTGGGAAAAAATGTTTACAATTCTTATTCTGAATAACTATTTTCTTATTTCTAGATACGATAAAAAGACAAATTATTATATTCGATTTTATGAATTTTGAGAAAAAAAGTTAATATTCCATAATCCATACTGAAGCTTAAAAATATATAGAATTGATTTTATTTGATAATTAAAATAAATTATATTAATTAATTCATATCATTAATTAAATGTAATTTAAATTGACTAAAATAGTGTGATGTAAATTAGTAACAAATGACAGTTAATAAAATATTATAAACCAATATTTATAATTTTTACATGCAATTTTACTCCTCCATTAATGTTCCTTTTCTTGAGTCTGTATATGTTTTTTGAAAGTCGCACGAAACTTGTTGTTAATATTATTGTTGGTTTTCATCTTTAGTTATTTTGTCATTAAACTTTTCGATTTGTTTAACCCCTTGCCATAAGCGCAATTTTAATAAAAAAAACTGAGGGTATTTAAGTTCTTCATTTTCCAATCATAGCGTTGTAACGCTACTGAATGTGATATATTAAAAATATATCTGAGGTTGCTAATTTTAAAATTGGGAGAGCTAATACACCCTAAGTGTCTTGCTAATTGCACCTATGCGGCCCTTGCTCAACAACATTATTAACAACAGGTATATTTTTAATTATTAAATAGTTACATAGATTCTGAACATATATAAAATCTACAAGACCTTTGTTTAAAATTGAAGTTACTTGGTTTGGTTTGAAAATGTATTGTTGTTTGAATTCGTCTTCAGCATTTGTATTTAGAGTGGTTATCATTTTTTTCTTTGTTTCAACAGGTAATAATTTCTTAAGAGAAATGATGAGTTCACTCTAACAAATCCAAATAATTAAAATTATAATATCAAATAATTCATAAAGGTCTATAACTTAAATCTCTAAAGATAAAATTACAAAAATAGATTTTTATTGAATTTAGTTTTTGCATTTTATCTTCAATAATACCGATAAACTATTATGTATAATATTATATACCTTCCTATTAAATTGTATGTATCAAGAAGTTATACTCAGGGAAATTCTAACTAAGGGGAGAAATTGCCCCCCCTCGTAAGTCATGAGGTGGATTGATCTACATAGTAATTGGCCAATTTTATAATTTAAAATTTACGTTAATGTGTGTATTTGATATTTTTTTTTTCATATATCAGTGGAGTCAACGATTAAAAATAGATATATATTTTAATCGTGTTAGAGTCCGAATATCTTGTTTTCGTAAATACGTATTCGCGGTCATAGAGTATAAAAGTACCATAATATATAACCATAATCGCGATTCGTGCATCGAAAAAAAAATGTAGTAATTGCTAGTTAGTAGTTGCTACAACCGTATAATACAATATAACATAATAATTCCAGACTATATTTCTGATAAGTGATAATATATTTCACACTTTGATGTCAACAAAATTTAATATTTTTATAATTTTAATTATGGTTCTATATTCTATATCTGAATCTCATATAAATTAATATTGATTTTTTTTATTATCCCCCTCTCCACACAACAAAGGGCGGGAGACGCTCCTGGTTATACTTCAATATTAAAATACTATAATACTTATTATATTAATAAAGAAAAGTTCTATATTGTTCATTTGTGTGTCGAAATACTCTAATACTCTATCCATAAATTATAAAAATAAACAAATTTTCACCTTAAAACGCTATTTTTATATATAAACAAAATGATTCTATGAACAATAGTAAAGAATATAAAATTTAGAAAATAGTTTTTTATACAAACATTTTTTTATTCACTTTTGTACAAAATTGATATTTTATTGGTCAGATTTAAAAATATAAAATAATTGATGAAATTCAAAAACAAATAACTTTAGAGCTTTTGTGGCACGACTTAATATTTTTTCAATTGTCAAAATTAAAACTTCTAATGTTTCATTTGTACTGGACCAATCTAGGGGGTGTAACCTGAGAAATTTACATTTTTTTTTCAAAACCACCATACAAGGACCATCCTTAGGACGCCCGAGTGCAGAAAAATAACGGTTACTGCATGTATGAATAGTGGTTGGTTTTTGTTGTTGTTTTTTACAAAATACAAATTTACAGGTACCTGTTATGCATTAACCGAAACAGAATATTATGATGTAATTTTAAGTAAGTAATTACGTTTTTTAAGTTCTATCATTATTGTTTAAGCATCAACAACAAGGTTATTACTTTATTAGTTACTTATGGCTATTGATCGTGGTATTGCATGAGCAGGTTATGGTCCAGCTCATTGTTGTTTCTTATTAAACAAAAAACAATAAAAAAACATGTTTAGCATGCAAACACGACTTAAGCGCATTTATACTTGTGACTTAATATGACTTGCGAGTGCGGATTTTATTTTATTAAAATTGCTGGCTTACATTAAAAAAAAATAACTTTAGGTAGCAAGTATTGGTACGAGTATATTGTATATTAAATAAAAATAACTAACATTAAATTGTTTAATTTTATTGTTTGGGAATGTAAATAGTGTATCATAGTAAGTATATATGTTTATATTATTTAATTAATAAAGTATTAACTATTCAATTCATAATGTATTTGATTCATATTCATGCATAAAAAACGTGCATTTCAGCATCAGGGACGTATTTAGGAATTTTGCGCGCTAGGTAAGAAAAAAAAACGTGTACCGTATTATATCAAAATGCTTTCCAAAATTCAAAATTTACCACCCGGAGCCCAAGACCCCCTAGCCCCCTAAATACGTCTCTGGTCCCCACTGTATTATAATTTATACGATCGTATAAATTGCTCATAACGCGAAATCGCCAATACTTTTTCTTATTATTGCAAAGTTGTCAAAAACCAAACAGTTTCCCCACCTTCTGCTGCTGTTTTGTAAAGTGTTTAGCCTTTTCTACATTGTAAGTTATCTGCTACAATACTTACTCAATATTATAGTAAATGCCGTACAAAAAACCTCTAAATTGCTTATTACAACAAGAAGGGATCGCTTGTATGGTGGATTTTAATTATAACCACTTAAATCACACAAAGTAAATACATTTAATAACATTTGTATAGTGTTACCAGATCCTCAGGATACATATGAGAATTATGAACATTATTATTTCATGGCATGTAAGTTTTTAAAAATTATATTTAATCAGGAACAATAACCTATTAAAATAATATTTAGGAATAATTTGATATCAAAATCCTCATAAAACTTTTCTAAAATAGAATCTAAAATAAAAAAATATCTAACTATAGTAATTTCCATTTTTGGATCTATCTACATCTAATTGGATGCTACTTATATAGTTATGTTTTTAGATAGTAAAATAAAATAATGTATTATATATCCAGGTTTATCTCGAATTATCTGTCATGTTTGCTGTTCTTACTTTATTATTGTAATACTGTTATACGTTTATATTTATACCATTATTATAATTACTTATAACGAGATCTGAAGTTTTGAAATTTGTATAGAATCTATTAAAAATTGCTTAGTAATTACTACTAATTAGTAGTATACAAATATGATTAATGTTGTTATTGGTTTAATAACTTTACTGTAATTAGTATTAGTGATATTAATATAAATTCTATGCCCTGCCAAAAATACAAAAATAATTCTAATTTTTACTATCAGTATTATATAATAATTTAACATTTATCTATTTAATTAGTAGAACTATTCGGTAAGTACATTGTTATCATAGAATATAAATCTTAATTTTAATAATTTTTTATAAAAATTAAACAATCAATTTTATTTTAATTTAAAATTGAATGAGTTATTTTGTTTTTTAATGAGTCAAATTAATATTATGTATAACATTTTATGGAAATAAATTTTTATTTAATTTAAGCACATTATTAGATAACTACTATAAAGTATATAAAATATTAAAATATAAATTACAAGTTTTCATGCCATTTAATTAGAATATGTCTAATTAAGGTTTTTTATTTATTAGAATACAGTTTTGAGAATGCAAAAACACGATTCAATGAAAGTAATTTATTTTTTAATTAAATTAAAATCGTTGACTCCAAAAACCGCACACTTTTGATAAAATACAGGTCAAAACCGCACACATTTAATAAGTAGGTTAAAACTATACAATTTTAAAAATTATCGTACCCAAAAACCGCACAGTTATGATTTCAACCACAAAAAAGTCGATAAACAAAAAACGCATATGTATATGTATAATTAATTATTTATTCTAATTATTCTCATATTTGAATATTTCATCAAATTTTTTTCATCAAAAATGTAAAATATTAATTTAAAAAAATGTAAAATTAAAAACATTCAAAGTTTGATTGACTGAAACCGACTGCCGACGTTATTTAAACATTTTATACGATATCCGTCACATAAAAATTTTCTAAAAATTGAAACAAATGCTCCTGAAAATAAATAGTTAACTTAAGTGGCAACTAAAGACTTAATTATTGTATAGTACTAATCTTATAATCTTATCTTTTCACTATTTTCACTAAAAATAGTGTGCGGTTTTAACGCACTCTAAATGTACGGAAATTTGTTATAATATGACTGATAAGCTGTGCGGTTTTGTTTATCGACCTTTTTAGAGTCAAAATCAAAATTGTGTGGTTTTTGGATGCAACCTTTAAAATAATAGAAGGTGTTAGGAAAGTAGCGTCCTAATCGCCCAATGTATTGTAAGATAACGATCTATCTCGATGGACGCACTGTAATAGCCACTACAACAGGTACCTGAAAAGGTTGATGTGGTTGAAAGGTTGGATGAAGCTTTGGGCTTCAACTGGAGGACTAGACCAAAGCCATCGGAGCGATGGGCATCGATCCGTCCCAGTAAAAAAAAAACTACTGTTAAGAGACCACAATCAAGAAAGCCTCCTATAATTGTATTACCTGTCAGAATCTAACTCATGTACTGCAAGAGTATTACTATATACTATTATATCAGTTACACTTAATATTATTTTAAACATGTTGATTTATTTTTTTTGATTAAAGAATCAAGTAAGTATATAACTTTAATAGTAATAAAACAATTTAAGTGAAGTGGAACAACATTTTTATTTTTTTTACGAGAATTGGAGAACTACAAACGATTTTAGTGACGTGCTCATGAATTATCTATTGGGATTTGCATTTACATTTTGTATATCAAGCTTGAATACAATATTGGAAATTCAAATAAAATTAGATTCCTAATTATTAATTAATAACTATAGATGGAAGTCAGAAGCTAAAACAAACTTGTCATATATCTACATTCTACAAGATGATTTACTAATTTAGCATACTTGCACACTCAATCCTATTTTTCCTAATAATACGATTTTTGAAATTTTTAAGTATTCAAAAGAATCATATTTTCATATTAATATTGAGAATGTAAATGATTATTTTAAAAATAATTGTGATACATTTAATATTTAAATCAAAATTAAAATTAATTTAAACATTTTAAACTCTTCTCGGGGTCGGATACTGAGAATTATACACGGTATATTATTTATAAATAGAGAGTTCAAATCCTATCACCTTCCCCCCTCCACCTCTCATGGGCATGACTCTAAACAAATTACCCAATGATACCACACAGTTTAAATACAAATAACGCTATAAGTACTACATAATATAAGTATCTGGTATAAAAAATAAATATAAACTAAAACGACAACGAAATCAGTGCACCATAACTTCGCATGCATCGTGGCCATTTTGTAATATATCATTATATCACCTTAACTCCACAGTTAAAATAAATGAAAATAAAATATTATTAAACGAAGCCAAACTTTTTACAAAATTATATCTATTCATTTGGTTGCTATGATATAATTCAATTTTTTTTGTTTATAAGTTGTATGTTATTTTTTAGTTGACTTCTAATTTATTCTATTGTTGTTATTATCGGCAGAATTCATCCTTATATAAGAATCTTTCTGCATTGTTAATACATTTTTAATAAATACAGCATTAAATTAGCCAAATTTGGCGTGAAAAGACTCACAGTTGTTGTTCTCTTCAATGTTGCTTCTTTGACTCAAATATACTGGGTGGAAATGTTGCATCATTTGTTATGTACTTATGTTTTTTCTAAGTGATATTTTTTTTAATTCGTACATCCTTGGGTTGGTCATTTTTAATGTAATTTTCAAAAAATAGTTCAACTTCATTAGGATCCAGATACATATGACCAAATAATTGTTTAAGTGATTTTCCTATGTCGAATTCTTTGTTTTTATATTCTTGGATAAGACCAATTGCTTGTATTCGTATTCACCTTTTGACAAATTAAAAAAAATAATAATAATAATTAATAAGTAATATACCTTTCGCGCTTGAATGGGTTGACGTTTCGAAATCGATCACTAGTGTTCTCGGCTGCAAACATTTGATTAATGATTGCCATTTTTTTTAAGTATTTCCCAAATGGCTATAGACATGTATCTTTATTTTTATTTGGGAATTGGAAGCAAACAGAACCGGGATAGTCGAATTGCACTTGGGTTGAAAAAAGGTAATAGTCGAACTGCACTCGGGTAAAAATCAGGTAGTAATTTATTGAACTGCACTCGTTCAAAAAAAGAGTTAAAATGGAAAAACCGTGGAAACTTGTTACGAGTCGAACGTGTATAGTGAAAACCCGTTATAAATATTACGAATCTTATGTTTACGAACGCTACGGCGAGCGTATCTGTTTAATAGCATTATATATATTAGTTTGTGAATGCCATTTAGATAACGCAGATAATTATTGTCACCAAAAATCGACAAAAGAATCGAACCTAACTGGATAATAAATAGTTATCAATAAAAATATAAGATTAATACTTATATTTTATACCGTGTAACACATAGACTTTTGTAAACTACATTTAGTACTCACTTTTACGTCGCTGTGTAAATATGGACGATTTAAAAATTATTAAGAGTGAACGAGGCCGTGACTTAATTGTGTATTAAAGTTATACATTTTATAAAGAACAATTTGTAAATGAGGGTGTAAATGGCGTTGTACTCATCGTGGTTGTCTTTCAAAATTATATTTAGACGAATGTTCTACAGTTATTTTTCGGTGTGAGTTAATACATCACTATGAAGAACCACTGAATTTACCTCGGAAAATGATTTCAAACTCAGCAAAGAGAAAAGCAGCTGACCAAGGTATTTATAAACCATTCAAAATTATTAGGGAAGAAATTGTTAACTCTCCTGTAGAATTAACACAACAATTAAATAGTAACGACATAAATAGAATACGAAAAAATACATACCACGAACACCGGAAAAACTATCCGATTTTACCAAAATCCCTTAATAATACACATGATACTATTAAAAGATTAAAAATAAAACAAATATTAATGAAGATTTTTTACTGGACAACAATTCTGAAAAGAACATTATAATATTCTCAACTAAAAAAAATTTAAAATATATATGTGAAAAATCGATTATTTTTGTGGATGGCACGTTTTCACATTGCCCAAATTTTTTTTATCAAATGTTCACATTGCATACAGTGCACAATAATTATTATGTACCATTAATATTTGCTTTGCTTCCTAATAAAACTTTTGAAACGTATAAAAACATGTTTAAAATAATTATTGAAAAGTGCAATGAATTTGGTTTACTATTTATGCCCAATTTATTTGTAGCAGATTTTGAACGAGCAATCCATAATGCGATCAATGAAATGTTTCCATTATGTAAAATAATAGGTTGTAGATTCCATTTATCCCAATCATGGTATCGCAAAATACAAAATTTAGGACTTACAACTGATTATAGGTCTGAAACAGAAATTGGAAAATGGCTTCGTAATATATTTGGTTTAAGTTTTTTAAATGCAGTTGAAGTTGGCGAATCTTATACAGATGATTTTATGTCAACTATCCCAGGCAATCACGCTGTTCAAGAATTTAGTGACTATTTAGTTGACAATTATATTTCTGACGAAGGACTTTTTCCGCCTCATATTTGGGCTTCAGATACGATTTCTAGTCAAAGAACTACAAATGCATGCGAGTCGTTCCACGCGAAGTTCAATAAATCATTTTCATCACCACATCCAAATATATTTGTATTTATTGATGTTTTAACACAATTACAAATCGATACCTATATTTTAATACAGAACACTGACACAACTACACAAGACCATCTACAACACGGTATCAGAAAAAAATAAATAATATTGAAAAATATATTGACTTATATACTTAAAAGCGTATTACCAGGCTAGAATTTTTGAATGCAGTTTGTCATTACTACAAAAAATGATAAAAACGAAAAAAAAATTATAATATTCACAATAATTAAATTTGACGATTTAAAAAAAAAAATGTATAATAATAATAATAATATGTATATTATAATATAATATAATGTATAATAATATAATATAATAATTATAATGTATAAATATATAATTAACATAATGTGATGTATAAAACAATCATTTTTAACTACGCCAATGATTAAAATCATTGTCAGTCCTAAGCCTGTAAGTGGGAAGGAAAATGAGTGTTTACTAAATGTTTAACTCCTTCAAATGTATATGATAATTTTGTTGAAATACTTTTTTTGAGCCCAAGTGCAATTCGACTACTACCTGTTTTTTACCCGAGTGCAGTTCGACCATTACCTTTTTTAAACTCACTAAAATAAGTGCAATTCGATCATACCCAACAGAACACAATTGGTATAAATTCACCATTAATTAATACGCATGAATACTGAATAACTAGTGAAAAAATGTCGTACAGTATTAAATGTACCGTCGACATAAAGGTCTGAGAATCACACATAAAATTTAAATTCTAATCGTATGAAAATATAATTATATGATCTAATGGGTCATTTGTTATAATAAAATATTCGTCTTTAACTGTTTTCGGCTTAGTATTATTTATATATTCATAAATTGATTTTGGAAGCTTTGGTAAATTTCGTATGTGTTCACGAGACATGCTATTAATTTTGTGTAAAATTTTGGTATCGATATTTTCATGTTCAAGTGTACCTGATTTTAGCAAAAAATTATTATCAACGCCAATAGTATATAATTTTACTTTACACGTTTTTTGTATGCATTTCCATTCAATTTCCCCGAATTTTAATTCTGTATACTTGGAATATTTATAATTATTTTTCACTAACAGCACATTTTTTCGTTGACTGTAAATAGTTTGAACTTTATAGTATTACTTACTTGTCATATTTAAATAAAATTTAATTAAATAGATTTTTTATAACCTTAGACTAACTTTAGAGATGATGATAGTTATACAACTTATTACTTATCAGTTATCACTATCAATTTATTGATTCACTAAGACATGGGAAATTAATCGGTATACGCAACAATGATTAGATATCGCTTTGTAGATATAATATAGATATAATAATTAAATTTCAACATGGTTTTACACTTTTACGCCGATAAAGCGCTAATTTTATTAATTTTATGGCATGCGGACTTTTGGTGTTAAAAATATTTTTAAAATGCGGATTTTTTAACCATGCGGAACCACGGTGCATGCGGAGCTACAGATTCATAAAATATTGTTATTCATGCAGAGCTGTGGTGCGTACGGTAGCAAGATTTATAGAAATCCAATGAAATTGGTGGACGCACCACAGCTCCGCACGAATAAAAATATTTTCATTGGAAACCTTGCTACCTAATATCCTTTAAACAAAAATATGCTAAACATAATAGCTAAAATGTTAGTATCTAATGATAGTAACTTTACAAATACATTCTTTACATTTTATGTATTTTTTGTATTTTAGTAGTTGGAAGAATGCGTGATCCCAAAAAAGTAGAAAGTAATAGTTTTATAGTATTTTTTCATTCAATATAATTTTTAATAGTTACAGACAAGGCTAACCGAACGTACGGTTGGTGACTCCACCTACCACGAAGTTATTTTACACTAGATACTAGATAGTAACAACTGTTGCTAGTCTGTTAGCGAAATATTTAAAAACAAATAATTTTATTCACTATTTTACCATATTTACTTAACGAAAAACTTTTTATTATTCAAATACTTATCATTCGTATTTCGTATGAATTTTAACACTATAAAAATCTCGAAAATTAGTAAATTAGTATTTTGTAGCTAGAAATACATAAACATTTCATTTTTATATCTAAAATTAAAAAATTTAATACAAGATTCTTCATTAGTTTTTCAATCTACATATGTTAAAACACATTTAAATTATTTTATTATATCTAACATGATTCGTGAGAACTTCAAACTTTTACATACTTTATATTATTATACATTTTTCCATACACAATAACATTATTGATTTATTTTAATATATTATCAAATAGATACTGTGAACGTATGTTAACTATTTAACGATATCTACAGAAATATATTACTAAATTGTTTGTTATATAAGTTGATATAATATGGTTTGAATATATAATATATTATTATAATAATTAAATAATAAATACTAATAATATGCAATATTTTCCGAAAAAATTATAACAACCTACTATAATACTAAAAGTAAAATAAACGAATTTAATAGTTTTATCAAAAAAGCATCCTACCACTTGGTGATATAATCCCATAGAGGCATAGACCAATCCAGCACGTCCGTTTCAGCTCTGGTATTCAATGAAATATATCATATTAGATTCAAATTTAACAGACCTATAATTGACCACTTGACACTTTTTGTACAGCGTTTACAGCAAAGTGGTACCCATTTCTTTATTTAATTATAATAATATAAACAAGTTTTGTATGTTTAATTTGCATAGGCTATAAATCCACATTCAAAAAGTTGAAAAGTAGTAAGTCGTCCAACTTAATGATATAATAATAATCATATTATTTTTCCAAAAATAATTTTAAGACTTTATTATTTCACTATAATTTAATTTAAAATATAGAAATATTGTTCATAATACAAAAATTATTATAACTTTTATTTTGATGAATACAATTGTTTTTATGAAAATTAAAAAATTAATCATAATATAATTTTTTTCATAAATGACTATTAAAATATTAAATAAACATTAATATTTTATAAATATTAAATTTTGACGAAACACTCGAGTCCCGAAAGTGTTGACGAGTAAATCCTATATAATTATAATACATTAATACAATTTATATTAACTGCATGTTAAATATTACGCTTTAATATAATATTTTGTTTATTCATTATGTATTTAATAATATATTTTTATTTTCATATTAATTTTTGAATTAATCAAAATTGTTTTACAAATACTTTATAACATATTTTAAGAATGAAAAACTCAAATTTACTGTTCTTAATCAAACATTATTCATTTTAATTTTCTTTATGTAAATGTTTATTGTTATCTATATATATATATATATATAAATGGAGCCAAAAATGTATAACAATTCATCAATTGAGAACGGCTTGGCCGATTTAGCTCAATTGTTCGTAATTGCCAGGAGAAGGTTTTTACGAAAAAAAGTTTGGAAAGACCCTATTTTTTAAAAAATTTTTTGATGATTGATTTTTTGAGTTCCGGAATGTGTTTTCGAATTGAAAAAGCTACAGCAAGCTTTAGCTTATAAAATTGTCCATATTAAATAATTAATCGTTAAAATTTGGCCCCTGGCCAACACCAAAAAAATGGATCATCATGGAGAAAACGATTTTAACGTGAGTTTACTACATGGGCTTAACAACCTTATTACGCTCCCATAATTCCAATAATAGTGGTGGCCGAATGGGTCAAGGTGTCATTTAAAGAGTTGCGAACCCGCCCAAGGTATCAAAGGTATCAGTTTTTTTTTAAGAGTATTTTCTTTTAGGCAAAACAACGTTTTCCGGGTCATCTAGTAAACTATAATAATATAGATTTTAAAAAGTCTCTCCCAAAGAAATAATTTTTAGTAGTAAATGTTTAATTAATGAATTTGATAAAGTCAAGTCTAAGCTTTAATTTTCTAATGTTTATTAACTTATTAACTAAAACATACCACACCACCCTTGAGCCATCAATTAGGCTACACGACTATCAATTATCATGCATTTTCTTAGCTTTGTACAACATTTAAGAGGAGGCCATACCCACAAGTGTTGTCTCTGTCTTATTAACGTACATCATAACAAATTTTCGTTCAGCAGAATGCATTTTGTGACGTTAGCTTTAATATTAGAGTAAATTTACCAATTATCAAATTTAAAGGTAAGAATATTATCTAAACAATGACAAATGATTTTAATGATATTATTATTTTAAAGTGAGTTACAGCTATGTAAAATATAACAACTTTAAAATGTTCATAACTCACTTTAAAATGGTAATATCAATAAAATCATATCTCGTTGTCTACATAATATTCTTAGCTTTAAATTTGATAATAGGTAAATTTACTCTAATATTAAAGCTAACGTCACAAAATGCATTCTGCTAAACGAAAATTTTTTATGATGTACGTTAGTAAGACAGATACAACACATGTGGGTATGGCGTCGTCTTAAAGTGATATATAAAATCTATTATAAGCAATTTATTTAATATACTGAATCTCATTTTTATACTTATCTAAAAAAATAATTTGGAAATTTTTAGGGTAAAATAAACCGAGAAAAAATATACCTAAAACAGTTCATCGGAATGGAGTAATTAGTACAAATGATAAATAGACTTTTATTTTCTGCCCTAAACCGATTTAACGCCAAACGGTATAGTTCTGTTAATGCTAAATAATAATTTATTGATAATAATTCATCTGTAACATCTTACTTATAAAAATCTACCTAATAATTGTTTTTTGGTTTAAGTCCTATTGAACCTGTTCTATCTAAATTGTCTAGTGATAAATTAATTGGACCTGATGGACTATCTGGAGAATTGTTGTATGTTTTACGTTCAACAACATCCTACTAAGTATACTCATTATGATTTATAGTTTATATTTTGTCAAGCCTTGAGTGTGTCTATAGCTTACAGTTGGCCAATCTAACAACCAGCCAAATGCCCATTAGGTGCATGATACATTACATTTTTAGGCTTCGTTATTTTCAAAGAAACGATTTGACCAGGGAACGCGAAGACTAGTCGCACAAGTTTCTCGGACACACTATATTTTTTCGGAAGTTTATGGCGGGCTACGCCACATTAATATCACCATTGAAAATATCACTAAGACTGGAATGATATTAGAATGTTTTAGTGAATACGCTGGATCAAAATGTTTTATCCAAAGACCTTTTCAACTGAGGTATACACAAGAACGCCAATATGATGGGTGTAAGTAAAATGCTGTTATAACGGGAAAAGGATGGAGAAGCAATGAAACTGGCGTACTGTATTAGTAAAAAGCTGAACGAGGTGGACGTAAAATATCACTCGGAATTGTTGGTAGTTAATAGTGATATGGGTGGTATTAAATAAAAAATTAAAAAATCACTTATTCACCACCCATAAGTTATGACATTTTTTTTATTCTTTATTCGATCCTTCAATACTATATTCTGGTCTTCGAAAGACCATGACCACTTCACGCATGAGAATAACATAAATGCAATCACTCCGTCAAAAATCTCCTCTCAACGACTAAACTATACACTGTCTGTCACTAACTTGCACCCACTCTAGAGCAACAGATAGGTACTAATATATAATAATACCAATGATATATGGGCTGTAGTCGTTACGTGTTATTGTAGTGGTGGGCAATAAAATGTTTTCGTTTGCCGCGCAGTCCTGGACCCTGTTCTCTGGCGAACGGAGTTTATAGATGATTTTGAGTAGGATAAAAGAAGACAGCATTAAAATTATATGCTCCAAATAATACACTTCAATAAAGAGATAATCTATATACATATTATTCTATACGAGACTTTTTTGTTTTTTAATGTGTGTAAATTCAAAATTATAAACTTAATATGTATGTTACTGAAGTAGGAAATTCAGAGCAGGTTTCTGATGATAGTACGAGTATTATAATTTTAAGTTTATTTAGTAATTTTGTTAACCATTTAATAGTATATATATAATGTTATGATTGTTGCAAACAGTTAGGATTGACTATGAGGTTATATTATTATTTCGTGTATGATGTTAAGTGTAATAGTGTTATGAAGACATAATAAGGTTTGAATTTGAAAGGCCTATTTTTTAAATACCGTAAAATACATTGTTGACTTACCTGTCCGTGGCCCTAATAACGGTTAGCCGTTAGGCATTAATAATGGTCAGAATAGTTCAGTAGTGTTTTCGACGTCCATTCCGTTGGAATTGAATATTATAAGATACAACATAAAATATATGATAATACAACAGTTTGTATTAGTTTGTAGTTTAACTAGTGCTGAAGGTTATTGTAAATTAAATAATGTTATTACGTATTTTACGTAAGTAAACGCTGAATCACGTTCTTTCTAAACACGCGTTACTACTTATATTACTGTAAAGTTACATATTATCATGACATTTTTAAATTTAACATAAAATACATTTTTTTTTTAAATTTAAAAAGTATTAACGTTTCCTATTGTTTTATTTAGAATTTGTAGTAAACAATGAAAATTACATGTCATATTTGGTTAGATTGAAGAAACAAGGTAATTTATTTTTAAATGAATTTATATGTTTATGTAATGATATATGATATATTGTTATGCATTTATTACAAAATATTTACAGTTAATGGTAATTTATTTAATGTTTATTTCAAGAAATTAATGGTTCCTAATATTTAAACACTTAATATTTAATCAGAAGAGAATAGGTTTAAAAGTTTTATAAAGGTTAGGTTAAATTTGTTGTTTATTAGTTTATCACTCTCAGTAATTAAGTCATGACTTGAATTATGACTTTATGAGTAATAATTAATAAGAAATAACGTTTTGACATGGATTATTCTTAATTGTGTCTGTTTCGACTATAACTATAAACATTTTTTTCCTCAATTTTATGACCGGAATGCATGTAACTATTGAATAGGTTTTCTATTGTTTTATTTTATTTTTCCAACGTTCATAAAACCAGCGATTTCCTTCAGTATCCATAAAAAATAACTTACGCATTTCAGAGATAAATTACAATTCTATGAATTCTAATAGTGTGGACAATGTTTGTTGCATTCTTTAGTCTACTTGACCTTTTTCGCTCATTGACGTTTCGAGCATGGCCGTTACTATCAAAAACGTGTATTCTTCTCTTTTCAGCCTATTCTTTTTTGGCCAAAACAAAAAGTTTAATAATAATAATATTATATATTATAATACTGAACTCCTTATAGAAAATTATTTAAAATATAACATTGGTACCTTGTATAAATATTATTCTTCTGTTAATACGTTATTATAATTCCTGTCATTGTCTTATTTTTGTTAGTGCTGGTTCACTACATTTTTAAGTAATTATTTGAAACTATAAAACTAACTTCATAAATTCATATTTGAAAATATCGGATTATCCGTTTACACGCTGAGTTAACAATTTGCCGCAAATTAATGCATAATAATGTCAAAAATCTAACTATAAAATAATTAATAACAAATATTATACATAGGTTTTAATAATTTTCGATATGTACCTATGACATAATGTATACATTAAACTTTGCGTTTTGACCGAAAATTGAATCGGCCGAAAAGGAAAGGGTAAGTTTTTGGTCAAAAAGAGTCTCGCTCGACATTACGTTAGAATTATAATTAAAAGTCTAAAAGTCAAAAGAGATACGAAAATTTAAGGGTATACTGTATATATAATTAAAAATGAAACAATTATAAATTGTAAAATAAATTATGATCCTTTTATTATTAATTTAATTTGAAAATATTAAAAAGTATTAAAATAATCATTATTTTTAAAATAATGAAAACTTAATTTGATTAATGATTATGTTTTAAGGATCTGTTGGATTTCATCAAATATATCATACATCTATGTATAAAATAAGAAAAAACAATTATTACCCAGGTAAATATTATATTTCAATTCTGTACTTTTAAATTAACTTTTGTATTTATTATATCAATATTCAATAATACACTAGACATATCCATTGGACCTGCTAGACATACAAATAGTTATAGTTATTTAAAAATGTTTTATTTTCTTATACCTATTATATTATAAACATTAATATAAAGTATATAGTATAAACATGAAGAAAATAGAAACAATATACTTCATAAAGTTATTTGACATTGTCTAGATTTGTCTTGCGATCTATAGGCTGGCTTTTTAAAGGCAGACTACAATAATTCCGTAGAATCGCATTGTCAGTTGTCATAAGTCTAATCTCTAGTTTAATAATATTTAAAATTTGAATTCCACAACTTTTTTCATTATACAATACACAAATAATTTTAAATTCTTATTTGAAAGACTATTAACACGTACCTATTTTTAATAAGTTATATATATTAATAATTATGTCTAATCCGCGATTTAAGATAATATTATTTTAAATCGCGGTCTATTGCTTCCGGGTAGAATATTTTGGTGTATGGAGAACGGAGGAAGACAATATCTGTAAAGATGCTTAAGTTAATGTTATTCAGAACCATTCCGAGCCATTTTTTATCTTGGGGCAGAACTCTAGCAATGCGCCCCCTGGGTTGTGGCCTGTAGGGGTAACACACTCAAATCTATTAATATTTTCTAATACGATTAGGTAAAACCTGAACATTTGTAATTAGGTTTCGAGCAAAACAAGCGATATCATTTTTAGACATATCCACAACTCACAAGCATATAAATATATAAATATATAATTCTCAAATCTTTTTATTACTAAACAAATCAATTTAAAATTTACAAATTTTTAGGTACCTACTAGCATATCCGTCTCATAAAATAAAATTATTTAAAATAATTATTATTTATAACAGAATTTTCCTTACTTTTATGTCAGAAAATTTGTCAACAACTTCTTCATTTCGCCAGCGATTGCTGTTTCTATTGAAAGTATGGCCATACTTGATAATCTCTCCTGAACCATTGTAGATCCTAAGTAATCTTTTATCAATTTGAGTTTACTGAAGCTCCTTTCCCACGAAGCTGTTGTGACGGGCATTGAAAGAAAAATCCTTATAGCATTTCAATATTTGGATACGATTATTTAAGCTTAATATCATGAATAATTTCTAATAAACCTAAAAACGTTACTGATTCAATATTTAGCAAAATTGATAAAGCTGCTTGTTTAAAACCTTTAATTTCCTAAACTATTTCCGCAGTATTTATATCTTCATTATATTTTAGTCGCTACTTTTTGCAAATCGTGTGAATTTATATTAGTTAATGAATGACCAAAAAAAATTAAGAACCGTTTGATATTTGAATATTTTCATAATTTTTTTGCACCGCAATGTTATCTTACTCATCTTAGTAAGAAGAATATCAATATTAAGTCTGTAATGTCAATTCAAAAATTAAATGGAAAATCAATTTTTAAGATAACATCATAAATATTACTAATGTCTAATAACAAAATACATATATATAACTAATAATAAATACTATTTACTAATAATAATTCAATAATAATTGTAAAGCGATAAACGAGTAATCAATTAAGAAATACCTATATTTTATAATAAAAATATAATTTTACGTTTACGGATCGGCGCGTAGTAATACAAAATATTTAAATATTATATTGTCAACAATACAGTATTATACAATAATAATTAATACATTTTTTAATTTTCTATAGTTAATCATTTAATATTTTTGCGCCCCCTCAACATCAGGCGCCCAAGACAAGCGCCTCGTTCGCCTCACCCTAGTTTATGGCTCTGATGATATTATTACGAATGGAAATTTAATAACATTAGAAACTTACATAGATTTGTTTATTTTATTTTAGGGAATTACATTATTGATATGGATATCCACAAAGTACGTTTTAAACTATTGAATAATTTTAAAATAAAAGTATTAGACAAAAAAATGTCTTATTATTTTTTTCAATATTTGTGAAAGTTTACATGCATTATACAATTTGGTTGTATAATATTGTTAGAATTTATTGCATAAAATATATCCTGTGTAACATATATTTACATACATATTATATATCAGTTTTCAGATCATAAATTTTGATCAATGTTAAAATTAGTTTCAAAATATTTATTTAGTTATCTAAATATAATTTCTCTATAATATACCAGTATGAACTAAACTAACATATTATAAATATCTACTGCATTATAGCGACTAGATATAGTAAATAAAATATTTAGTTTTTTATTATTTTCAAAGAAACCAATGGATTTGGAAGACATTTTGTATAAAAGTTTTTTATAGAAAATATTATGTTTCTTATATTTGTGTTTTTATTATATTTACTATTGTTTTCAAGTAATGTAAAAAAAACATAAAATACTCATTGTAAATTTTCAACCTTCTTGAGGTACGTGAAGGGAGTAAGTCATCATTACCAAATTTAACGTAAATTTTTTTTTATGACATCAAATATTATATATTGGAAGGGTCTACTCAAAAAATGAAAAATAAAATATCTAATTCTATTAAGGACCACCCTAATTAATGTTCATGATATATTTTAATTTAAAATATATAGATTAGGTAGTTACATGATTCGCATGTTCCAAGCTCTGTAGACGTGGACATTTGCAGGTTATTATCGCAGGTGTATCATAGGCGGAGATTTGATTAAATTTTAAGGGGGGGGGGGGCTTAAATCTTTCTTTGAAAAATAAGCCGTGGGGGCTTTGCCCTCGCACCCCCTCACTAATATCAATATACATAGGGAACGCCATTTAAAAGACTCACGGATATAAGGTTCAGTCGTTTATTAGATTCAACATCGTCTGAAACAATCTGGACGTATCCAAATACATTATAAAAAAATTCGGTTATAAGACTCACCACTTTGTTTATAAGACTTAAATTTCGTAAAAATAAACATTTTTGGTTAAAATTTAGAAATAAATTGATTTTTAAAAATTACATATTTTTTGGGTTATTTCTGATTTCAATTCATGCTTTTTAATGTGTGTATTACAACTAATTTTATCACATTTCACATTTTTTGCAATTATCGTAGAGCATATTTTAAGAATTGTTGACTAGGTGGCACTGTAAGCCATAAAGAAATAATAATATTTATGTGCTCCGGTACTTGGGGCATGACCGCATGGGTCATGGGATACAAGCCACATTCATTAACCACAAGGTGGCACTAATTTTTCACTAGGTGGCATGAATGCCACTTACTTTGTATGTTAAAATATGCTCTTAATTATCGTTATTGTAATATAAGTACGAGAAATATATTATCAAAATATTAATACTCAGAACAAACCAAAATTACAAATGTTTTTCATAAATAATAAATACATCATACATCTTTTATAATTTTTTTTATTAATATGTAATAATTTTTATAATATGTATGTGTATTATAATTTTAATTTTTTTATCAGAATTTTTAAATTTATTCAATAGGAGATATGTAATATGTAATATTATATGTATTAAAGTAAATTAAAATTAAAGCAAAATATATAGTAGAATAAAATTCACACACCTGGTGTATAATATTACATTGGAATTATTGGATTGTAGATCGGAAGCGGCGATTGTCTGTTTTTGTCTAACACACGTGCAATATTGATTATAGACGTGTTCATTATACGTGATATATTGATAAATATATGCATTTTAATTATTATTTATTCATATAATGTTTTTAGGATTGTTTTTTTTTTTGTGGGGGGGAAGGATAATATCAAAAATTTGAGAAAGTCTATAGACCAATAGAAATCTTAAAATAATATGTAGGCTGGTAGCCGGTAGGTATGGTTTATAACAGGGGTGGATCTAGCCGATCTAGGTCAAGATAACGGGGAGGGGGCGATTTTTAAATGACAAACATGATATCTATGATGTCTTACGAAGTAAAAATAATGAACTATAAAGTAATTACGTTCAAAACTTAAGCCAGAACGGGAACGGGGGGGGGGAGGCGATTGCCCCCTGCCTGGATCTGCCCAAGGTTTATAAAAAGTAAAATATTGATTTTATTTGTTTCAGGAAGATTTTGAATCAGAACTTGATCAGTTAAAACCGATGGAAGAAATACCAATTGAAAATATTAATTTAACAATATAATAAATAATCAAGTGTAATTTATATCTATTCAATATTAATAACACGTTTAAATATTTGTGAGCTTTAATTTAAGGAATTTATTTATTGAAAAATAAGTGTTTCATAATTTCACTGAATTTACAATAAATAATAATTAATAATATATTCATATTTTATTAATTTGTACGATAATACGCACTGTACGTAAATAAAAAGAGGTTAATACACACTAGTTGCCCCTAATGATCAGGAAGCTCATAATTATAAGTTTACAATTACTACATAATAATTTCTATTACTCTATTATTCTATTATCTATAAACTAAAGTTATTTAGAATTATTATTTTTTTTAAATTATTTAATGTTTTATTATGTTATATAATAATATTTTTTATACATTTAGACAAATAATAGGTATTAGGTAAACAATTATACTAAAAACAATAATAAAACACTTGCCAAGTCAGAGATCGGCAGGTAAACTTTCTTGATTTTCAATCTTTAGAGATGTATTAATTGTATGCAAAATGTATGTATAATGTATTTTATTTTCATTTTTATTTAGTGAAATAGATCTCCAAAACCGTAGAGCGGATTTTGTTGTTAGGGATCTTGTTAGATTTACATTGGCTAGGAGAAGTGCAGTGAAGATTTTCAAAACTTTATCTTTTATATTTAATTCACTACAGAGCTTCCAAAATCTCACATTTTGTATCTACTTGATAATCCCTTTTTAATGAGCTATCAACCAACTTTTTAGGTATAATAGTTTTGGAGAAAAGTTAAGAAATATAAATTTTGGGATTGTTCACGCCGACGTTTTTGTGGATTCAAATCGTTATACCACTTGGGTGTGATATCAGATCTCTGTCATTAATATTTTATTCTAAAGCTAGCTTAATTATCCACTTACTCATTACAACTGAGTTACATTTTTATAATTTTCCTAATTAACACAAATTCTTAAAATTTTAAAAATTCAGACTGTTATCATTTCAATTACCATACTTACTTGATTAAAAATCAAGAAAGTAAAAAAAAATATTAATTTTATTATAATAAGTCAATACAAAACAGGTGGTAATAGACACAAGAAAGTCAGATGGATTTTATGTATAAATAAATTTTAGATTGTAATTTTTATCAATAAAATAATATTAAAATACCTTTTTTTAGAGTTTTAACTTGAAATTTAATTTTAGCGCTTTCCCGATATAAAATATTAATCACCGCACGCCACTGGTTGTCATTATTATATAAATTATTAATTTGTTTAATTATTATTAACAAATTAAAATTATGACATACGGTATAGTTCTATACAATAAATAAAACAGATTATAATAATTATTATTATTTACTAACAATTAAACTTTACCGCGTTCAAACAGGTACTTTAGGGGATTAAAAATAAAAAATTCCTAAAAGTAAATTTTATAATCGGGAAAAAGTTTTTTATTTTTATTTTAACCACGATAATATTTTCAAAATATTTTGACTATTTTTGAATTATTTACAGTCATGACCAATTTAAATTTTTTCTAGAAATGTCGATTCCAAATTATTCACTGGGTAAAAATGCTAGAAAATGTAATACACACACAAAGCTGTTAAATATTCAATTAAAAATACCGAAAATCTATAGTCACAAAAAATTGTTATAATCATTTAGTTAGAATTTTGATAAGACATACAAATCTCGAATATTACCAAATTATTTTGGAGTTAAAAATTCATAAAAATGTTGTTTATATGAATTTTTTTATATTTAAGAGAAATGTAAATTATAAAATTAATTTAAATCATATTAAGAGGTTTCTGCACCAATTTCTTTGTAGACGACGGGATGAGTTTCCAGGGAGATTGTCAAAAGCTAGGTTTGCAATAAGAAGATTAGACTGTTTGTGGAGACGCGGACGGAAACGTTTGTAAAAAGGTTTGACTGCTTCATTAACTGTAAGAAGACCTAAGTCTTTATAAAGTGTATCATTGGAAACGTATCGAGGTTCAGTAAGGATAGTACGAAGAGCACGTGATTGGAATACTTGAATTTTGTTGTTATTGGATATTTTTGCCGATAAAAACGGAGGAAAAAAACGAATGTCCTAGAAAAACGTAGTTTACCAATGTACCTACTCATAAAATATCTTTTATTATTATTATTATTAAAAATATAAATAACATTTACAATCTGTATAAAAAAAAAATACAATAAGTAAATAGGAGAACAAAATAATGATGGACAAGAAGACGGTGATTAGGGAAGCTATCCAGTGATAGTACCCATTAGAACGTGTCTGCTAAACTAGCACGTTTTCAATTTAAAAGATCTCGACACCAATGTCTTTTAAGACGACAGTGGCTGCGCTAGGCGTGGGCGGTGTGGGCCATGCCCACGGCTTCGTACCTCAAAGGGTCTGGCGTTCTAAAGGGCTTTATAATTAACCATACAGAAATATGGGAAAAGTATCTATACAAAATCTTTTGTATGAAATTATTTTATTGTAAAAAAAAAATCATAAACATAATAATTACATAAATAGGTACTCGTCAATAATTCATCATATTAGAATACATTTTTGTACCAATGTAGTTATTTTTTGTTACTATAGAATAAATTGTAGTATAGTTAATGTTTATTTTTATATATATTATACTATTAATATATAAAATGTACTATTGTTAATGGTTATATGTATGTATATATACATGTTTTATCTTTTAGAACAGATACAAAGATTTTATGACTAAAATAGTGATTATATACCTATGCATTTATTCAAGACTGTTTTTTAAAGCGGCAGCCACTTTTTTTTTGTCATATTTGTTTATTGATGGCATTATGGTGACTACCTGGTTTTAAAGTAAAAGATACTTTTAGGTGCGTTTATAAACTCATAATAGTTTAACATTAGATAATTTGTATGAATAAAACCTTAACTTTAACCAATACTTCTTAATGTATATTTAATTGTAGTGGATATTTCAGAATCTTATGTTTAACATGAGCATAATATTATTGATAATGTAATACAATTATTAACTACTAATCAAGATTTGGTTTTACGTTTAAATACTTAATTAAAATTTCAATTCAAATGTACTTCATAATTTATGATACAAATTGTAATAACATATAACATTTAAGTACATAAATGCTGCCATCACTTGTCTATGTTTAGTTTATATTATGGTATGTTAATTATTTTTTGGATTTCAATACAGATAACAAGTATACAATATACATACAACATAAATCATGAACTAAGATATATATATATATATACTCAGTGACATACACAAAAAATATTTTATTCTAAGAACAAAGAACAGTTCATTTATTCCCAAATTTCTAGTGCATTAAAACAAATCAAATTATTTCCCCAATACCAATTTTAAATCCAAGATGATTATTGAAATAATTTTTATTTACCACATTAATTATTAGTTCTCAAGATATGATCAAGTGAGGTCGTGACAGTCCATTGGTGCCAAACAAAATTTTGAATGGTCAGGTGAACAGCCATTCTATTGCAATTATACCATCCACCCCACCATAATATTAGTGATTTATAGGATTGATTCATTCATTACTCATATTCACACTTGCCACCTCTAAAATTTTGGTCTTGTCATGACCAGAATTCAACCCCAAGATCAGTACCAATGCGTAACACTAATAAGTAATAACAATTTAACAATTAAGTCTTTGAATACTAGGTAATGAAACTGGATAAATATATAATCCTAAGATAAATAAATAACAATTTTAATAATATACTTGTGGAGGGCCACATAAGGCTCTGCGCACAGGCGTTGGGCGCTATCTGGTTGTTCGCCTCAACTGACTCGGGTAGTAACGACTCTGCGGCGCACAGCTTTGTCCGCCTCTACCCAGTCACGATCACTGGCCAACATCAAACATATATACCAGCCACAAACACCAGACCAACGTCCTTGCAGATGCCGGCCAAATACTCTATACTATAGTAAATATTAAAAATTATATAATGTAAATACCTACCATACAACTAAATATTGTGTTAATATAGAACAAAAAAATAGTAAGTTATTAATGAGTTAACTGTTTTAAAATTTACTAATTTATCAGATTTTTCTAAAAATAATTTCTTTGGCTTCATAAATCTAGAAATTTTTGCTTTTGTTGTCTAAATTTATTTCAATTTTAATAAAGCCTCAAACTTGATATAATTAAAAAATATTTACTATACCATATATATTATATATGGATAGTTATTAGCAAATACTTTAAAATTAGAAAATTGACGAATTTATAAGTTTTATCATAAGTAAATAGCCTGTTTAATAAGTATTTGTAACATTTTCTATTAGCACATGCAAAAAACAAGTTAACAAATTTATATATTTAAAAAATAAAAAAAATATGACAAATGTTTATTTTTTTGGATACATTACAAAAGTGTATATTTTAACAATTAAATTAATTTAAATTAATGGTCATGAATATATATAATATAATATATTAATATATTAATAAATATATATTATAATATAATATAATTCGTATAGAAATTCACAACATAACATTTATTTATTTAATGTTTCTTTATGATGGTTGTGACATCTTCATCATTCAAAAATAAATGTATAAGATGGCCATCAGCATTATTGTTTTTAAATAGTATCATCATAAATTCTGTTTTACTATTGCATAAAAGTTTCAGTTTATTTAAACTGAAATATCTCTCATCCAAACCAAGTGAACAACGTAATGTTAAGTACTTAACATTTTCTATGTGCTTAGGAAGTTGGAATAATTTTTCTACATTTATAATACTACTTCCCATATCTACCAATATTACATCCATTGAACCTTTAAACTTATTTTTTAATTCTGCACGATACCAGTGATTGTTAACCAAAGCTCCATATATGTTACAATATTTTGGTTTTTCAACAGGGTTTAAAGTTTTAATTTTACTTAATTCATTCATTACAGCACGTCTACTAGGAGAATTTACTTGAACTGTTAATATATTCATATGAATAACATTAAATACAATCACTGGAATAGGTTCGATTAGTTTGATCACATTAAAATCATCAACAAAGAGTTCAACTACACATGGTTCGCCAGTTTTTACTACAATTATAGTCATCTTTTTATTTTTATATTGTTCCATTTCATCTATAAAACTTTTTGATAAACTCTCAAACAGTTTTTTTTCTTTTTTTATAGTTGGAATGTGTAATGAACATAGTTTAATAAATGGAGGAGCCAATTTTAAATAACCAACTGCTTCATAAAATTCTGAACATTTGTCTTGTACTCCATAATCTATGAAATAACAAGTACATTCACCTCCTTCATGTATCATTAAAAGTCTTACTCTATACCATCTATGGTCAGTTATACTTTTTGCAATCGCCATTTTACCAATTTTATATTCAGTCAACGGTTCCCAAACCGTTTCATTTTCAAGTATATACTCAATTTTATTTTGTATTTCTTTGCTATCTTCAGTTTCTACATAGAATTCATTTATTGACTGAGCATAAATAAGAGTCACAACCATCTTTGCACCAGACTGATCGATTTCCTTCAAGGTTTCATATGTCTTTGGAGTAATTCCGTAAGAAATAATGTTATTTACAAATGTCTTTATACATCTATTATCCCACTTCATATTCACCAAATAGGTTTCTTTGTTATTTAAAAAAGTTACAATTACTTCAATAGATCCTAAAAAGTTAAAAATTATATCATATACATCATTTTCAATTGAAAGTATATATTCTTCGTGGTCTATATCATCAAGCATGCAATGATGTGCCATTGCTTGGTAACAAGCTATTTCGTTAGGAAGTATTTTAAGATTTGATGATAACTCAGAATTTCCATAATCAATAAAATTAACAGTGAAATTATTTTCCTCAATATTTAAAATTTTAGCTCTGTACCAAAGACCATCATTTTCATATTTAGCAGCAACTAGATCTCCGGGCAATGCGGAAATCAATATTGAATCTTCATTTTCAAGAAGTTGAAGACTTGTTGTTATTTTTTGAATAACCTGTTGATCATTTTTGTTTTGTATATAAAAGTTCTTAAATGAATAAAAATATGAAATATAGGCATCCCAACATTTACCTTCCATATTAGTCAGTTTATCACCTGGAAAGTAAAAATATTGGGAAAATGTATACTAAAATACATAATGTATGCATAATATATAGGGAACAGATTTTATTGTAATAAAGAATCCAAATATGTAAATATCAAATATCAAAATTTATTATTAGTATTGAAAACTACAAAAAATATTATTTTATAAATATAAATATTAAATAAAAGTAATAAAAATGATGTAGGTATATAAAACTATAAGTATCCCAGGACAAAGTAATGAGAAACAACGTATTAATGAGTTTCAAACAAAAAATTATGACAGTTTGGATGGAGACTCTTGTGTTGACTAAAACAACGTTCCACATCAACGGATGTGATAGGGACATAGTTCATATTTATTATATCTACTTTATCAGAAGGAGTAAAAATTCAATATCAAGAGATCTTTTTTGGTTTTTTTCTTATTAAAACATGTCAAATGAACTAATTTAGGAAAAAATGCTACCAAAATACTATTGGCTTTAAGCAATATTATAAAGAATAGCATAGATCAAAAATAAAAATATATTTTCATACTCGACACCATTTGGCCATAGTAAGTTGCAGGTAAATAAGAACGTAAATTACATTTATATATCATAGAATATTTAGTCGCCGTAAAAAATTAATGAAAAAAATTGAAAATTACTAAAATTGTAAAATAAATTTGAATTTATTTCATTTAAAACGATCTAAATCATAAACATTTTTTATTAGATTTTAAATAGGTACCTCATTTCAATAAAAATATGTACTGACAATAAAATCCATTCCCTAATAATACATGATATACATTAATTCAATTTTAATTAATAATATTAGTTCATATTATTCAATCAGTGGCGGCTTGTGGTATGGTGCACAGAAGCACGTGAACCACCCAAAAAATTATTAGATTCCTAGAGTAACATATAATTGATTATTATGCAAATGGTCTGTAATATAAAAAATATATATTAATAAAAAAAATGTTTTTGCAGCTTTTATGTTAAGAAATGTGTCTATAAATGATAAAATAATTTCGCGGAGCACAAATTGTTTTTGCTCCGGGTAGCCGTGTAAAATTAGTTACATGCCTCGACGCGTCGGTTAGTAATACATGGCAATTTGGAGCACATTTAATGTGTGTACCAAACGTCCAAACCTATGTTGACGAGGTCTACCAATCCCGGAAATGACATGTATTTAATAAAATATAATATTTATACTTACATGTGTCGAAGCAATATGATGAACTATACGACAATATTACAACACAACTCTAATAACTATACAACGACTATATTATATATTCATTTTACTATCGCGCGAAACACAAAAAAAAGCGAATCCTAAGTGTCGATAAACGAAATTCTTAATACAAACTGCACGATACGCAATCGTTATGATTGCACTCATCAAGCGTGCACATCACCACACCATAATTATATAACATAATTATCGATACTAATATGCGGTACAAGTACAACTAAGTACAAGCGATTGTGACGAGTGACTGAGTGTCTGAGTGAATAGTGAATACTGACGTTTGACGAAATGATGAACGACGATAATACAATATTAAATTATTATCGTTTATCATTCTATATTTATATTTTACATTTCAAATGTAGGTAACGATCAACTTCGATGTGATAATAGATTTAACGGTAATTTTATTTTATTTATGATATTCGGGTGTAATTTATACCTTGGCGACGATCTAATAATAGAACAAATAACAATGGTTGAATGGTCTTATACTCTAATGGTTTATATTGTTTATAGTTGTATACACAATTATTTTTTTTTGTAGTTGAGTACAGACAGTACAGTTAGGGCTAAAGTACACTTTACCAACCCCCTCACAATTTTCAAATTTATTTTTTCAGACGACTTGTTTTTTTATGCTTAAAACGATGGTGTATTTTTTTTCCCGGAAACCATTATTTTGGAAGTTATAGCCTTCCAAAGTTTGCGATTTTACGTTTATGTGCTTGCGCGCAACGCTACTTGACTGCCACGCGCAGCGCCTGTAAGAAATATTTTTAGTCATTTTTTGGGTGAATAATATTATGAATCACGTCATTATTAAGGTGAAATATAAACTATAGTTGAGTATCTAATTAGACTAGGTATATTATTATATGTGCTTTTTAACAACTTTGTTTAATTCTGAGGCCTACCCAAGGTGGTTTTACACAGCAAATCGAGGGATATTTTCAATTTGCGGAGCGGAGCTGCAAACTGTGTAATCACTGCCCATACTGCGGCAGTAAAGTAGTGGTGTTGCGCGAATGCGTATAAACGTAAAATCGCAAACTTTGGAAGGCTATAACTTCCAAAATAATGGTTTTCGGAAAAAAAAATACACCATCGTTTTAAGCATAAAAAACAAGTCGTCTGAAAAAAAAAATTTGAAAATCGTGAGAGGGTTGGTTAAGTGCATTTGTTCCACAGTTAGTACTGGTAGTACTACTGTTTGCTCTCTTTAAATTAGTGTGGGAAATAAATTTATACGCATTAGTGCATTACTATTAATTTTCTAATGGTGTTACGTTTAAACGTTTTTAGTGTTGTAAATTGTGTAAGCAACAGGTGATTTTTTTGTGACTTCAACTAGTTCAACTGCTGTGCAAGGAGCATAGGCGGAGCTTGATAAATTTAGTTATGGGGGGAGGGCTCACACACGCATTTCGAGCGTCAAAATAGCCTTTACAAGAATTAGAACCATTCAAGGTATATTAACTTTAGGAAAACAAAAAATGTACACAATTTAAAGAATAATATTATCTGTGTTCTCTCAGAGAGGTATTTTATAATAACGTAAAAAATGAGTATGTTATTAGCTTTTAAATGTTGGTGGTTTTTGTACATTTTCAAAAAATTATATAAAATCGTCAAAATAAGATATTAAAAAAAACTCTCTGAAAGAACACAGATAATTTTGTACTTTATAATGTGTTGAAATTTGGTGTTCTTAACATTACTATAGGATGCAGGGTTATTTTCTCGCAAAACAAGTTTAATGAACAAAGTTGCGCTAGTAAGTATAAATGTTGACGTAGCATGTGCTGCCACAACTGTGCAGCGAATAAAATCATTCATGCTATTCTACTTGTGTACGGGTGGTAAAGCAGCGTGCCCGTCTTGCGAGCTACTAATGACTATTTTATTCTAGTTTTCCAAGAATACGACGACATAATTTAATTATTGATATTACATGCATTCCATATAGCCCACTATAAACTATTTCTAATAAATAACTACAATATTGAATGTACTCAAAAATGTATATTTACTATACAAATATACAATAGACTGTAAATCTAAAGATATTATATTATGAAATCTAAAAATAAATAGCCATTGCCACGGGTACTTTAAAGTTTAAATAGTGTACAGAAAACACCAAAATATAAATACAATATTAAACATCATAGACCTTAGTTATTTGTCTCTAGCGCTATTATTCGCTATTACTCGAGACTAGAAATTTAGAGGCGGTACAGTTATTATAGTAATCCTTTTTTTTTTTTGGTGCAGTTATTAAACATATTGATTTGCATATTTTCAATATTATTTTTAAAAAGTTAAAACATGTTACCAAAAAAAAATCGTGCTCAAAAACACGAGTATAAAATAAAAGCTATCCTATTTAGTTGGAAATAATCTTTTTTATGTATTGTAAAAACAAAAAAATAAAAATCAGCCAGCGTTTAGCAAGTGGCATCTTATTATATATTTCAATACAAATATGAACAAATAAATTAAAATGTATTAATGTATTGCATATAGTATTGTAATATTACAACAAATACTAAAATAAAGAAACTGATGTAGAAGAAATAACTTTTAACTGTTTTATTAAATAATATTTTAAATTGAAACTAGGTAGAAAAAAAATACTGTTATTTATTATACCTTTTAAGTAGTGGTAATTGGTCAAAAAGTCGTGTTTTAAAAAAAGTTGGACAAAAAGTCTGAGTACATTTTTAGTGTTGGACAAAAACACTGAAAATACAAAATATTCTATATAATTATTAATTAATATTTATTTTAAAAATTTAAAAAAATTTGTAGATATTATATAATATTACACATATTATATCATTATATTTTTTTTTATATTTTTATTTAAAATTATATAATTTATTATTAATTTTAAATTTTAATATAGGTACATAGATCAATTTATTTAAAAATATTAACACACAATCACACGATATCTTAGGAACAACAATATCAAAATTTGTTTGTAACTAAATGTATAATATTAATTTAAATTTAACTATCAAGTATTATTCTTTATTCTTTATACATACCTATTATAATAAGAAATAATACAGAATTCAGATAGCTGTACCCTGTATGTCATGCGAATTAAACGTTAAATTCCTCCCTTTACCATGGACGCCCATAGTTACGCAACTAGGATTTAATAGTCCTAGAAAACCAAAGTTAAAAATAACTTGAAGGCTAACTAAGGCTAAAAAGTAAAACCTTATAGGGGGCTAAATACAAATACAGGCGTGCTAAGCCCCCCTATACCCCCCTAGTTACGCTGATGCCTTTTACAAACCTTATACCGTTCATAAAAATGATAAATATTTTAATAAAAACAGTGTTAAAATTGTTTAATCTTTAATTCATTAAATTTGAATAAGTTTAATATATTTATTTTTAAACAAGTATCTTAAGTAGTATAAAATATAATACAATATATTTAATTCATTTTTATTATTTATAGGAGTACGGAGTAGGTACTAATGTACTATTTTGTATATATTATTTGTTATTTTGTTTTAATTATAAACGTATTATTATGTACGTTAGTTTTTACCTTTTAAAAGAAACTTTGAATTTGTGTTTGAGAAATAGTTTGTTTTTATTTATTAATTTTTTCTCAGATTTTTTGCAAAATTTAGCGCTATTTAACTAAATTTGGTTTTATAAAAAAAACGCTGTTAACAAAAATGTACGTTTGTTTTTCAGTCTATATACTATAATATGACTTGACAAGTCTGACAAGACTGACTACGACTACGGTCTACAGGTACGGTGTCCCTGCAGCGTCAAAGAGTGGAACAGCACGGCGTCATGACGCAGCGTCTAGACGCTTATTACCTATGTCCAGACCGGTAGTTGATGCTAGACGCCGCGTCTGGACGCTGCAGGGAAATAAAATTGTACCTTACGAGAATCGAGACCGGGAGGACGAGAGACGAATAATAAAATAATAGATAGTATAATAAAAATTAAAAACAGTTGCTTAGTAGTGTATAAATAAATCATTTGAAACTATTAATAAAACATTTAATAATCTGTTGGTTATAAATTTATAATACAACTATACAGACACAAACACGATTATGTATCAAATAATAATACGATAATAAGAACGAAAATAGAAATGCATTGGTTATCCGAGCTCTTTAATAACACTAATAAATAATAATATATTATATATTTATATTACTATTATTATTATTTTGTTACCATATTTTCAATGATTATTAATAATTCATCCTAAAATTTAGAATACATTAGAAGACATCAAAACTTTCATTTTAGTCGTTGAAAAATTGTAACCCCTAAAAAAAATTGCCTCCGAGGGCAACTGCCACCTTGGCCACCCCTTAACCCAGCACTTTGTACCTATCAATATTAGATTACTTGTCAAGAGGTCAATCATTATAAAATACTTATAAAATTATTATCAATGGACGACCTTCCGAAAATTAATTTATTGTTTTCAATTTTACTGATTGTAAAATGGCATAATTATTTGAATAACAAAATTCTCGTTATTTAATCTAAATTCCCCTCTGGTAGAATTCCCTTCCATCCATTGCTAGGGAATCAATGATAGAGACGACCATTTCTGGCAATCTGTTTTCGTGTACACATTATATCATTGAATTTAAATTTAACTCGCCTATACCACTATAACAGTGACCCACTCGACACTTGTACAACACAGCGGTATCCACTTATCTACCTTTTTTTTCTTCCACTTATAAATTAAGTATTAAGAGAACGTAATATTCGCATGTGTTGTTTCCGTCTTACGAAGTTACGAATGAAAAACATAGCACATTTGCGTTCAGCGGAATCAATTTTATGCAGTTAGCGTTAATATTTGAGTTAATTTACTTATTATTAAACTTAAAATTCACACTAATGGCGCACTAATGTTTGGCCGAAAAAAAAATTGAAAATTGTTGTTTTTTCCATGAGGGAGGGCTGGGGAACATTTCTCTAGCCCCCCTTCTCTATTTTTAAATTTATGGTTAAACCGGTATCGCACAAATTCTGAAAGTATAGTCACACAAATTCACACTAATGGTACACTAATGTTTGGCCGAAAAAAAATTTGAAAATTTAAAAAAGGGGGGCTGGGGAAATGTTCGTAAATTTGAGTTCAGCAGAATCCATTTTATGCTGTTTGCTTTAATACTGACGGAGTAAATTTACTTATTATTCAATTTAAAGGTAAGAACATTATCTAGGGACTAGGACATCATGTAAGCATGAATTGAAATAATTTTAAACTGAGTTATAACTTATAGGCGTTATAGCTATGTAAGATATTAAAATAATAAAATGCTTATAACGTTATAACTCGTATTTTAATATTTAGATCAAATTATATTATAAATTAAATATTACGATTAAAAATCATTTTTTAATTTGTAAATTACGATATTATATGAAAAAACAATAACTGTTTTCATAAGAACTGAAAGACCACCTGTTTAGTGCTAACAAATACGGCGTTAAGATATACAAGAAGTAAAATAGTTTATTCAGTTGTGCAACATCTATTGGTTTTTGCATATTTGACGCACAAACACAAAGTTAAGCTATATAGACATATATAAGAATTACTTTAGTATATTTTAAAACTTATCTTTATAAAATTTATTCGTCCGTGTTAGAAGTAACTGCGTTAAAAACATTGTGTTTATCAAACCTAAAAATGACGATTAATACGTTTGAATTTTCCAAAGGCATTATAATTGTCATAGTGTATAATATGATAATTTTAACTTCAATAAAATGCAATGATAACTTAACCGTTCCGGATTATGGTATGCATTATGACACTATATAGTTACATACAATAAAATTGTGTTAATAATAATGTAATATCTTTAGATATTTTGTGAGATGTTTATTTCAGACTATAGAACTCTATATTATTTAAGTAAATATAGCATTAAAAAGTATCAAATTACTTTTGTTTTATTTAGACACGAAACTCATAGTAAACGGTAACACATCGTATTTTGATTATCATTTTCGAAGTGCTCAAAACCGTAAGTCAATTCTCAGTTGATAATTTTATACATCTTGTTGAAGACTATTATTCTGCATTTAAATATTTCTTACCAAAAAATACGCAATGTGAAGAAATATTTTTTATTATAATTTATAATACTCACTTATAAGGAAAATAAATATCATCACATATTAATGATTAAAAATGAAAAATTTTGTTCTTTTTAAATTCAATAAAATAAAACGAGAATTATGGAATTGTTTAACTGTTATTTTACTTTTTTAAATTAATTGTTTCTCTAAATTTATCAAAAGAATTTTTATTGTTTTAGCGGGTCAACTGAAAATAAGCCCAATAGGTTATTTCTCTTCAATTTATAGTAAGTTTTTCAAAATCATATTTAATTCTAGAGGTACATTATGTCATAAAGTTTGTGCTGTTATTTAATATCTTTCGAAAAAATCACTGGGTTTTTACGGATTAAGTGTATGTAATACATAGAAATTGTATAATTTGATTTATAATAGTTTTATATATTATATTTAACCATTATTCGTAACAATCGTACCTATAATATAATCAGTGTTGTATTATTAATATATTTGTAATATATATTTTAAATTATTTATTATAGATTGTCCATACACAGGTTTGTGCTTAATATTTAATATTAGAAATTGCAGTTGATACAATTTTAATTTCCAATAAATGAAATTATAGTGAAACAGACTGATTTCAAATAGATATTTTCTTTATTACGTCCATTCAATTGATTAAACGTAAAAAAACTTAAGAAATCAATTACCAAATCAGTTTCCTCAACATTTTGTTATTGACATTTAATACCTATTAATTTAGCTGCCTTAAATTTTGTTTTGCATTTATAAGAAAACACACATATCACCAATTGACCTTAAACAATTTGATTTTTTATGGTTATCCAATTCAATAATTATATATTTATATGATTGAACATTTTTACAGTTATTGGTAGTGTATTTTTTGATTCGCTCAAATACAAAAATCAAAATTAAATTAATAACTATTTTTGCATAGTACTTATTTATTAAATCAATATTTTTAAGATAGAAAGCTTATAAAAAATTAAAATTAAAGAATAGATATTATTAATATTTTATTAACTACATAAAATAAATTTAATTTCTTTAAAGTTGTTTTAATAAATGTATCTACTTAACTAGACTTTTATTGGGCATTATACTATAATGGAGTAGACATGTTTTAAGTAAATTAAACTTGTATGAAGAAATGCATCTCATGAGATTTTGAGTTATTGAATTCGAAATTAACTTCTCTTTCTGTAATAAATTGTAAGGTTTTGTTATAAATAAAAACATATACGACTATACGAGTACGTGCATTTAGATAGATACACATAAAAATTGAACACATACCTAAATAATAAATTTCTATGCATATTATGAACAAATATTTTACTGATTAATTAAAATATACATCGATTCTACTAGAGATTGTTAATAATTATGTATCTAATATATAAAAATCTCATGTCACAATGTTGAAAATGTTTGTTACCAAACTCCTCTGAAACGGCTGGACTGATTTTCATGAAATATTGTGAGTATATTAATTAGGTCTCACAGAGTGATCTTAACTATTTTTTATACCCTTAGGTGTAAAGGATAGTTCAACACAAAGGGTTGAAATCAGTAAAAAAAAAAAATAATAATCACGCGTTCCACGGCTACTAGAATATTATTTTTATGTTTGTATTTTATCGGCGTATAGATATGAATTGCTCTAAAGCGTAAGACACTGACTAGCTCAATTATATTGTCTCTTTATTATATTTAAAGGGTGTGCGATTATTTAATCGATTATTCGAATAATAGATTATTTTTAACGAATGATATATAATCGGTTAATCGATTGAAAAAATGCAACTGTAGACGGGACAGTTATGTTAAATTGATATGTCAAAGATATCAACAATACAACAAATCAGAAAACCAAAAAGATTTTTTATCCTTACGCTTAAATTTGTTAGCATTGTTAGCATTATAATTTATAGGCAAACAAACTTAACACGGGTGCATTTTGTACGGGCGTTGATCGTTTGGGCGAATGACCTTGAATATGGTCATTAATAGTCAATAGATATATCATTTTCATGTTGTAACTTAATTTATATTTATATCTTAATATATTTAATTTTTAGTATTGCCAGAAGTAAGTTTAGAATGTGGTGGTTATACAGAATATATTTTAAAATTGAACGAATTAGGTAAGTTTTTATATATTTTAGATTAGATTATACGTCTATTATTATTGAAATTTGTCTTTTGAAAGGCGAAATGTTACATTGTTGCATTTATAATATGTACTTGGTCAATAAAAATTATTTATAAGTAATGATCACAGTCGCGGTGTAGTTAATGTATAGTGTATTAATAAAATTTAGTATAACTCGGAGTAATTAACATCAATCCCAAGTCGGTAGAACTAGATCAGTGGTTCTTAACCTTTTTTGGTTTAGCGTCCCTTTATCGTAATAACTAACTACTAACGCCCCCCTCATGCAAAATCAAATTTTCTTCTTATAAATATAAATATATATTTATTTATTCATCAGTTATTCATTCACTATTATAAACAAGACGTTTCCTATTGATACGTACAATTCGATTAGATAACATGCTGTATGACATTGTATAGCGTATTCAATTACAACTATTCTGAATTCACGATGAATTATTCGTATTGTTGTTATATAATATTGAAAATTTGTATAATTTTTAATCTCCGAGTTTGAAAAAGCTCAACGCCCCCTTCAAAATTATCGACCCCCCCCGGTGATACCGAAATTCCCCCAAGGGGGCGGTACCACCTCCGTTAAGAACCACTGAGCTATAGATGAACACATCATTCCATACACCGTAAAATCTAACCAGTGCCTTTTCTTTATAACTATTAGACATTAGTGAACTAGAGAACAAGAGGCTATAGAGCACTCACGGCATTTTGCCTTAATGTTGCGGTAGTCGCACAAAGTAATCATGATTCGTGGGGTTCGTTTTGTTCTGGAGGTTGTTTTCTAGCTAATTTGTAATATCGGGTTAGATTTGGTGTGTTCATAGATTTAGAATTTCCATGGTTAAGTAAAGAGGGTATGGTATTTATAAAAATCTTAAATATACTAATTACCTAACTTGATATACATTTATCTAATATGTATAAACATATTCTTCACCCTTAATTAAAATCAATATAAATATCTTTCGCTCTTAAACTGCACTCATCACATTACATATAGTTTAAAATAAGCATGCCATTAGTATGAATTTGCTTGATTATTTTTTGAATTTGTAAGATTCTTATTTACTTGTTATTTATAAAAAGAATTTAAGAGGGTCTTGCATAATGTTATCCGAACAAGTGAAATAATATGAAATGACTTAAGTTATTCGACCATAAAATTGAGAAATTACTAAAGAGCGCACCTTTATATATGTACCTATTATACCTACAATAGTTTTGGATTTAACTATATAAACTGAATTTGATTTAGTTATACCCAGAATAGTTGATACGACAATAATTTGATATAACGCTATACCTACGTAAAATTTAATCGATTTTTACCCTCGAAGGCGAATATTAGTTCATTAATTTTTTTGTTTCAGTGGAGAGTAAGTAACTTTTACTTAATACCATGATATACCATGATATTATATAAACAGATTTAATAGTCGGTTTTTGATAATTTAACTTTGATGTAATAACTCTAATTTAGCTTGTGTAATGTCTATAAGGGTATTGATTTTAATTAATAGTGTTATATAAGAAACACATGTAGGTATATAGGTATATTGCTTATTTATTAATATTTTTGTAGGTATTAAATGTATTGCCTATTAGTATTTTTTTTTTAAATTTAAATGTGAATTGTTAAAAATATATTTATCTTTTTATAATCATTTTACAATAATTGTCACTAAACGTTTTTATATAATATTTAATTAATTTTGATTGATCAATTTTTTAATTTTTAATTTTATTTGTTAAAAATAATATGTATTATGTACCTAACGTATACCCCATGCTCATTCACTCCCAACCAAAAATTCCATATAGGTACAATTTCTGCTGTTTTTGCTACACAATTTTTCAAGTCCCTCGGTCATATGTGACCTAATGAATTAATTATTTAATTTTTCTTACTATTAATATCTTTAATTAAATAGGTTGAGTGGTATTTATATAACATAAAGGGTCATAATTTGTTTCTTCAGTTGTACATTTCTACACATATCTTAAATATGTAAATTAATTAATATTAATAATTAGGGCTGGGATTTTAATGCCCTAAAAAATCTCAAAAAATGCCCTTAAAAAAATGCAAAAATGACTTAAAAAACTCAAAAAATGCACTAAAAAAATGCATTTAAATTATATTTATTATAGGTTAAAAATTAGAAAAAAATTTAAATTATACTACAGTAATGTATTTTTTTTTGTTTATTGTACGTTGTTGCTTCTTTAGTTTTTTTATGCTTCTGTTTTCTTAATCATTCATTCTAAAATAATAATTTAAAAAAAAATTTTAACATTTTAATTTGTTTTTGCTAGTTGTTATTAATACTAACCTGAACAAAATCGCTATTGCACTGAATAATGATATGCTGTCTTATATTTTCAAATAAAAATGATCGTCGTTGGTCGGACAATATACTTTTGTAAGTAGAAAAACTTCTTTCGACTTCGACTGATGATACTGGAGCATATTTAAAGTGTGAAATATCGTCCGTCGTTATATCTTCCGGTATGTTGTTTTCATCTGGTTTTTCACCATTTATAATTTTTGAAATATTTTGTAGTATTTTCAACCCTTTATTTTTATTCAAAACATTTTCCATTTTTTTATTTATTGCAGTACCAATTTCATTTGGTGCTTCATTTATTAAAACTCTTATATCTTCTAATACTCTTAAAGATTCTGATAAAGTCTGTCCACGAGTTTCTAATTTAGTAATCGATTCAGGCAATGTACCGAAATGCGCTTTTATATAAATTAAATTCCTGTGTAAGCTAGAACTTTTAATTACTGTTTGCACTTTTTTAATAGAAATAGCGTCTTCACTGTCAAGTGCATTGACAACTTCTTTGATAGATTCAAAATGTTCGCAGTAATAAATTGAAGCGTTTAACCACGTTCCCCAACGAGTTATAACTGGTTGCGGCGGTAAAGGTATACCTTTTGCTATTTCTCTAAATTTCTCTACGCGGGAAGGTGCTTTCAAAAATATTTTTTTCCCATTTGAAACTAATTTATCTACTTTCGAAAAATTCCCTCTTATTTCTTCAGCGACTCGATGCAGGGCATGTGCAATACAAGTCACATGTATCATTTTTGAATAAAATGACTGGATTGACTTTCCAGCTTTCACCATGTAAGGTGCTGCATCACTTACAAATAGTAATACGTTGTCATATTGAATACCTCCAGGCCACAATAAAGATAGAGAATTATTGAACATTTTAGCAACAGTAGAATGGTTCGCTTTTTCCAATACCTCACAGTTTAAAAGAAATGTTTTTCCAGGACAACCGACTTCTAACGTACCTACGATGAAGTTTGCAACAAAACGTCCTTCTGCGTCGGTTGTTTCGTCCAAAGAAACCCAAATTTTTTTATCTGCTGCATATTGAATTATTTTATTCATGGTATTATTGTAACATTTACTTACATAATTTTTTCTAATTGACGATCTATCAGGAATTGATTTATTGGTATACTTCTCTAAAAAACCTTTTAATATTGGATTTTCAAGTTTATTAAGTGGTATATTGGCCGAAAGAAAGGCATTAGTCAAATCATAAGAAAACGGAGATAGCTGATTTTCATTTATAAATTGCATTGTGGATACCTGTTGGTCCGATTTAAGTTCTCGGCGACGTAATCCTTGAACGTGTTTATCTCGGGAAATGTGTTGTACAACGGTAAATTTTTTTTCAGAAGCCACTTTTATTTCACATATTTTGCAAAATAATATTTCACCGTCTGTAGAAAAAAATTCTTTACCGAATTCATTTACATATTTCGTTAATCGATTTGATTTCGACGTTTTTACTTTCGGCATATTGAACTTATGAATCACACGAAAAAACACGACACGACGAAACACAACGAATGCTATCGAGACTACGACGGCGGACGTACTAATTGGTTACTAATTCAGTAATAGTTATCTAAGCCTAGCTATGATAAAATTGTTATCGACGATAACTTGTACCTATGTATGTATGTATGGTGTAATAAAAATAATAATTCATAATAGGTATAATATAACGGTGATAATTTTCGGGGAAAACCCTAGCGTACCGTCAGCAGTTTGCCGAAAGTTTTTTGTGAATCGCAACAATTTTCGTTCATTTTATGAAGAAATTATGAAAAATGCTCTAAAAACCAAGAAAATGCACTAAAAACATAAAAAATGTCCTAAAAATGCATTTAAGAGTTAATTTTGTCAAAAAATGCAAAAAATGCAAAATAAAAAATTCTTTAAAATAATCAGTATCACCCAAAACACATTTTATACTTACGGACCAATGTTTCAAAACACCAGAAAAAAAGATGCCTTTGCATCAAAATCCCAGCCCTATTAATAATTAAGTCTTCCGTGATTCAGTGTAAATAGTGTAATTATTGTTTATATTTAAAAATATAATTAATACCATTGATTTGTTTTAATTAAAATTTTTTCTATGTTCACATAATAAAATCTGTGATTTATTTGAAGTACCTATAGTTGTCAATAATTAATAAAATATGATTTTGTAGAAATTGTATTTCTTTTGTATTATATTATAATTTATTATTTATTATTTTATTATTCTAAAAAAAAATTGTCAATATTACTTTATTATTTGTCTGTTAAAACAATAATAATAATATAATTTACCTAATTAAGTTATAGTATAATGCTATTTATTATTCGGGGTCTAGGACTTTTCGGCGCTGCCATTTCGGCGACGCCGATTCGGCGAAAATGACAAAATACATGTTATAGTGAAAATTTCTTTTAGTACAATATTATGTGTAATTAAAAAAAAATATTAAGTTATTAAATAAGTACTTTTATTAAGTACTAAATTTATAAAATTCAAGTTCAACGACATTCGTGACTATAAAAATAGTATAATTATAGTATATAGTAATAATAAGAATTGGGATTTTAGTACAAAATAATACACATATAACTTATAGTCAGTTATTTAGATATAAAATAATATAGATTAAAAATCTATATACATTTGTAAAAAAAAGCGCATCATCAAGATCTGATATAGGAACGAAAGCTAATGCGATAAATGATAATACTTTTTACGTGTATGCAAAGTTCTGGTTCATTTTTTTAACGAGATATTAAATGTAGCTCACCTAATTTAGATCGAAAGTTTTGACATAAGTGAAAATAACATCCAAATATTTGTACATTTGGGAATGCATCTTTTATAGCTGTAAAAGCAGCAAGTTCGAAATCACAAGAAATTGAGTCTGGATTTAAATTTGGTTCAAGCGTTTTTAACATATTTAATAATTTTTCATAAATACTATCCTTTTTGCTTGGAAGTAGTGGAAGTAAATTATTGCCGTTATATACCTATTTACTATCCATTATTATTATTTATATTATTATTACACCATACATACATACATAGGTACAAGTTATCTTCGATAACAATTTTATCATAGCTAGTAGTAATAGTAGCCAATTAGTACGTCCAGAACTAAACAACTAATAAATACAAAAGTAACAATACTATAAAAATAAAATATAAAATATAAAATTTTTTTTCCAATTTTTTAGTTATTATAATAAATATAATTTAAATGCAATTTTATAGTGCATTTTTTTATTTTTTTATTCTTATACTTTATTTTCATTATAACATGTATTTTGTCATTATCGCCGAATCGACGTCGCCGAAACGGCAGCGTCGAAAATACCTATCGCCGATACGGCAGCGCCGAAAAGTCCCATTCCCTATTATTCGATTTCTCGGATTTTGATATGTGTGCAAATGTAATTTTCGCTCCATATATTTTTACTTAAAAACAATGAAGCTTAAACAAAATTAAAGTTCAACTATTTTGAACACAAACGTTGTTGTGTTGCTAATGAGGGTTCAATAGGATTATAATATTTATATTAGGGGGTCATGAAAATCAATCAATGTTCTAAACAGCGTACTATATGTATAATTGCGTATAGTATTTATTTATAAAATTGTCCTCCACTGAATAATTACAATTTATAGTAAGTAATCATTTACTCAGTTAGTTTACATTCGTAGATTTAATAAATGACTTTATAACAAAGGCAACTAATTATAAAGTATGTTTATATATTTAGCGTATCACAGAAAACTTAAAGACGGTTTTAAAGATATCACTGAATTGAAAAATCAAGAATCTAATTACGGTAAATTTTATGAATACTATTAACAAGTTATCTTATTTTGACTCATTTGAGTGTAATTTATCTATCTTAATATCTTTCGTATCAAATTAATTTTAATAATATATTTTTATATTTGTAACTTTAGTGCTTATTAATATAATATTTTAATAATAATTTGTACTATTATCAAATTTTATAATTATCTAAAGTAGAGTAAAAATTAATAATTAAATTTAGGTATACTGGTAATATAGGAAATATAATTTTTATTATTTATATGTAATATCTCGTAGGCTATATTATAATTATTCATGTATTAAGAATAAGTAAACAGGCATGTAATCAGCACAATTTAAGATATATTTAAAAGTTAAAGTATATATTATATTGTGGTTAGCAGTCAGCTATATAACAGTGTATCATTGTATACATGCCTCTATTTTAGTCATAGGATTTTTGCAAAGAGATTTAGCCTTTTATTGCAGTATAACAGATCAATTAAAAATTATTATTTTTTTATCAAAAAAAAAAAAAAAAGTTAGGCAAATAAGTACCGCTCTGCTGTATATTACATGTCGAGTGAGTCACTATTATGGGTGTTAAATTTAAAGGTGTGAAGTTGGCATTACATTGTTAGCAGAACTTTCCAAAATATATCTAACAATGTTTAGATAGACTTGTTGGACATATTTGGAAATTGTTGGAGCCTCCTTTTTAACCATCCCAAATTGTATTTTACTATGCTACATTGTTGGAAACTTGTTATAAATTTAATAATAAATTTTTTTATACAAATTCATTATTTATTATAAAATATACATTAAAATTATGGTGTAGGTAACTAAAAAATGTTGTCAATAATGAAATAATAATTTGATCCAAATATGTATCCGTATACATAATTCTATACCATTATTATAACAAATAATCAAATCTAAATATGATCTCATTAAAGTATTAACTAATTATTATTAGTTGTTCACTTAGTAGTTAGTACTGTCGTATACGCGTCATGCGATGGCTTGACGTATAGAATAGATATCTCGGTATCCGATTCCCAAACCTTTAAACAAGTAGTATTGATACCTGCGGTAAGCGCTTACTCAACAATCCTTTGGTGATCACGATAACAAGTACTACACAAAGGACAATTTAATAAGACCTCGCAAAGTTTATACGTTATAACTTTATGGTTGCTTTACTCTTAAACAACTGACCACGATAACGAGTACTGGGTGTTTGAGAGTGAGATCTCTTTAACCTGGACAAAATGGTACTATTTCTCATCTGACCACGATAACGAGTACTGGAAGAGAAATAAAGTATTAATAGTATTATATAGTATCTTGCTATTTTCTACTAAAGTGTTTCCTCGCCACAAACACTTTGGTGTGTACCTCGATATATGAGAATAAAAACAAATAGCTATATTAATCGAAATAAAATTAATATATAATACTATAATAGTACAATGAAACAATAATTAAAAGATATTAAAATATGAATAGTTGTTAGCTGTAACACACCAGTACACCACAACTGCCCGATCGCTCCGCTCTTGTGGTCGCCGTCGACAATTTCATTATTAATTTTTGTTGAATCGGCATTTATTGACTCCCGCTCCGCATATAAAATAATATTTCGTTATATATACAACATTACAGTAGTACTTCTTCTTCAGTCTTTTATTATGAAAACTGTGAACACATATCTAAAGCGTATAATTGGATTATCCGCAATTTTATAACTTCATCCAGAATCCAATATATTTTTTTTACCATGTTTCTTTAGTGTAATATAGCCGAACGCTATACCCTATAATATAAATTATAAATGAGGTTCAATTGTTCATTAAAAAAAAAAAATAATAATAATAAAACTATATAGAAAATATTAAACTTTATAGTTAAAGAAAAAATTATATGAGTAATCTAATCATTTGACTTTTCCATATTAATTAAAACGGTCGTCATAACCGTACATTTTACACCGTTCAATAACGCACACATTTATTATATTGTTAAAATGGGAAATTTGAAAGGTCGATAATTCAAAACCACACACATTTGATTCACAAATTCATGCGTTACACTTACACCTTAACAAAAAACCAAATTTTAAGATAGAATTAATCTATTTCAGGAATAACACTCGAACTTGTATATAATTTTAAAGATCTTGGGGTAATGTTCGACTACAAATTGATTTTCTCAAATCACACCGAAATGATTAAAAATAAACCGATGTGTAATCTTGGATTTATCAAAAGGACATGTTGATCATTTAATGACCCAACAGCACTGAAAGCACTTGACTGTTCGTTTAGAGTAGCTGCAGTCCTCTAACTTGGACCAATATAATACAGAAAAACAGAAAAATCTATCGAGTCAGTTCAAAACAATTTTTAACGGTTTATTTCTTTCAAATTTAATATTCCTAGACCAATCCATGGGTCATATCAAAATTTTCTTAATTTTTTGAACTTGTCAACTCTTAATAATAGGCGTTAATTTTTACTATCAAAATTCTTATGCAACTTAATATTGGGTTCTAATGATTGCTCCGAACTCCTTGCCCTAATCAAATTCAAAATAAATTAATTTAAAGTGGACTTTATATGACCATGAATTTCTGGTATCCATCATTGTAAACAATATTTTTTAAGTTAACTATAAGTCTATAACCAATACATTTTTGTTATTTTTAATTTTTGTATGACTTTAACTTATTAAAAATGTAAATACTTATTTTTTTATCATTTAGTGTCTAACGTAAAGCAGGCTGAACATGATTCTATTGAAAAAAGAACGAAAGGTAATTTTTTTTGTTTAATGTAGTGGAGTAGTGGAGTGATTAATTGGATTACTATACTATACAGAGTGATCCTTTTAATTCGTTCTCTGATTTATTCATACCTATTACGCCCCCAAAGTTGTTCGAATAATGATTAAAATGAGTAATGGTTAAGTTTAACGATTAAATATAATTAATCTCCTGTGCCAAAAGAGCGTCAAAGATTTATATACCTCGATTTTTTAAGAAAAAAATATTTATTTTTTTTTAATTACAGGTCGTAATAAATATTTGTTTTTAAAAATGTATATAGAATTTTTTTTTTGGGAAAAAATGTTTACAATTCTTATTCTGAATAACTATTTTCTTATTTCTAGATACGATAAAAAGACAAATTATTATATTCGATTTTATGAATTTTGAGAAAAAAAGTTAATATTCCATAATCCATACTGAAGCTTAAAAATATATAGAATTGATTTTATTTGATAATTAAAATAAATTATATTAATTAATTCATATCATTAATTAAATGTAATTTAAATTGACTAAAACAGTGTGATGTAAATTAGTAACAAATGACAGTTAATAAAATATTATAAACCAATATTTATAATTTTTACATGCAATTTTACTCCTCCATTAATGTTCCTTTTCTTGAGTCTGTATATGTTTTTTGAAAGTCGCACGAAACTTGTTGTTAATATTATTGTTGGTTTTCATCTTTAGTTATTTTGTCATTAAACTTTTCGATTTGTTTAACCCCTTGCCATAAGCGCAATTTTAATAAAAAAAACTGAGGGTATTTAAGTTCTTCATTTTCCAATCATAGCGTTGTAACGCTACTGAATGTGATATATTAAAAAAATATATGAGGTTACTAATTTTAAAATTGGGAGAGCTAATACACCCTAAGTGTCTTGCTAATTGCACCTATGCGGCCCTTGCTCAACAACATTATTAACAACAGGTATATTTTTAATTATTAAATAGTTACATAGATTCTGAACATATATAAAATCTACAAGACCTTTGTTTAAAATTGAAGTTACTTGGTTTGGTTTGAAAATGTATTGTTGTTTGAATTCGTCTTCAGCATTTGTATTTAGAGTGGTTATCATTTTTTTCTTTGTTTCAACAGTTAATAATTTCTTAAGAGAAATGATGAGTTCACTCTAACAAATCCAAATAACTAAAATTATAATATCAAATAATTCATAAAGGTCTATAACTTAAATCTCTAAAGATAAAATTACAAAAATAGATTTTTATTGAATTTAGTTTTTGCATTTTATCTTCAATAATACCGATAAACTATTATGTATAATATTATATACCTTCCTATTAAATTGTATGTATCAAGAAGTTATACTCAGGGAAATTCTAACTAAGGGGAGAAATTGCCCCCCTCGTAAGTCATGAGGTGGATTGATCTACATAGTAATTGGCCAATTTTATAATATTAAAATACTATAATACTTATTATATTAATAAAGAAAAGTTCTATATTGTTCATTTGTGTGTCGAAATACTCTAATACTCTATCCATAAATTATAAAAATAAACAAATTTTCACCTTAAAACGCTATTTTTATATATAAACAAAATGATTCTATGAACAATAGTAAAGAATATAAAATTTAGAAAATAGTTTTTTATACAAATATTTTTTTATTCACTTTTGTACAAAATTGATATTTTATTGGTCAGATTTAAAAATATAAAATAATTGATGAAATTCAAAAACAAATAACTTTAGAGCTTTTGTGGCACGACTTAATATTTTTTCAATTGTCAAAATTAAAACTTCTAATGTTTCATTTGTACTGGACCAATCTAGGGGGTGTAACCTGAGAAATTTACATTTTTTTTTCAAAACCACCATACAAGGACCATCCTTAGGACGCCCGAGTGCAGAAAAATAACGGTTACTGCATGTATGAATAGTGGTTGGTTTTTGTTGTTGTTTTTTACAAAATACAAATTTACAGGTACCTGTTATGCATTAACCGAAACAGAATATTATGATGTAATTTTAAGTAAGTAATTACGTTTTTTAAGTTCTATCATTATTGTTTAAGCATCAACAACAAGGTTATTACTTTATTAGTTACTTATGGCTATTGATCGTGGTATTGCATGAGCAGGTTATGGTCCAGCTCATTGTTGTTTCTTATTAAACAAAAAACAATAAAAAAACATGTTTAGCATGCAAACACGACTTAAGCGCATTTATACTTGTGACTTAATATGACTTGCGAGTGCGGATTTTATTTTATTAAAATTGCTGGCTTACATTAAAAAAAAATAACTTTAGGTAGCAAGTATTGGTACGAGTATATTGTATATTAAATAAAAATAACTAACATTAAATTGTTTAATTTTATTGTTTGGGAATGTAAATAGTGTATCATAGTAAGTATATATGTTTATATTATTTAATTAATAAAGTATTAACTATTCAATTCATAATGTATTTGATTCATATTCATGCATAAAAACGTGCATTTCAGCATCAGGGACGTATTTAGGAATTTTGCGCGCTAGGTAAGAAAAAAAAAATGTGTACCGTATTATATCAAAATGCTTTCCAAAATTCAAAATTTACCACCCGGAGCCCAAGACCCCCTAGCCCCCTAAATACGTCTCTGGTCCCCACTGTATTATAATTTATACGATCGTATAAATTGCTCATAACGCGAAATCGCCAATACTTTTTCTTATTATTGCAAAGTTGTCAAAAACCAAACAGTTTCCCCACCTTCTGCTGCTGTTTTGTAAAGTGTTTAGCCTTTTCTACATTGTAAGTTATCTGCTACAATACTTACTCAATATTATAGTAAATGCCGTACAAAAAACCTCTAAATTGCTTATTACAACAAGAAGGGATCGCTTGTATGGTGGATTTTAATTATAACCACTTAAATCACACAAAGTAAATACATTTAATAACATTTGTATAGCGTTACCAGATCCTCAGGATACATATGAGATTTATGAAAAATTTTTTTTCAATACATGTAAGTTTTTAAAAATTATATTTAATCAGGAACAATAACCTATTAAAATAATAATTAGGAATAATTTGATATCAAAATCCTCATAAAACTTTTCTAAAATAGAATCTAAAATAAAAAAATATCTAACTATAGTAATTTCCATTTTTGGATCTATCTACATCTAATTGGATGCTACTTATATAGTTATGTTTTTAGATAGTAAAATAAAATAATGTATTATATATCCAGGTTTATCTCGAATTATCTGTCATGTTTGCTGTTCTTACTTTATTACTGTAATACTGTTATACGTTTATATTTATACCATTATTATAATTACTTATAACGAGATCTGAAGTTTTGAAATTTGTATAGAATCTATTAAAAATTGCTTAGTAATTACTACTAATTAGTAGTATACAAATATGATTAATGCTGTTATTGGTTTAATAACTTTACTGTAATTAGTATTAGTGATATTAATATAAATTCTATACCCTGCCAAAAATACAAAAATAATTCTAATTTTTACTATCAGTATTATATAATAATTTAACATTTATCTATTTAATTAGTAGAACTATTCGGTAAGTACATTGTTATCATAGAATATAAATCTTAATTTTAATAATTTTTATAAAAATTAAACAATCAATTTTATTTTAATTTAAAATTGAATGAGTTATTTTGTTTTTTAATGAGTCAAATTGAAATTATGTATAACATTTTTTAGAAATAAATTTTTATTTAATTTAAGCACATTATTAGATAACTACTATAAAGTATATAAAATATTAAAATATAAATTACAAGTTTTCATGCCATTTAATTAGAATATGTCTAATTAAGGCTTTTTATTTATTAGAATACAGTTTTGAGAATGCAACAACACGATTCAATGAAAGTAATTTATTTTTTAATTAAATTAAAATCGTTGACTCCAAAAACCGCACACTTTTGATAAAATACAGGTCAAAACCGCACACATTTAATAGGTAGGTTAAAACTATGCAATTTTAAAAATTGTCGTACCCAAAAACCGCACAGTTATGATTTCAACCACAAAAAAGTCGATAAAGAAAAAACGCATATGTATATGTATAATTAATTATTTATTTTAATTATTCTCATATTTGAATATTTCATCAAATATTTTTCATCAAAAATGTAAAATATTAATTTAAAAAAATGTAAAATTAAAAACATTCAAAGTTTGATTGACTGAAACCGACTGCCGACGTTATTTAAAAATTTTATACGATATCCGTCACATAAAAATTTTCTAAAAATTGAAACAAATGCTCCTGAAAATAAATAGTTAACTTAAGTGAAAACTAAAGACTTAATTATTGTATAGTACTAATCTTATAATCTTATCTTTTCACTATTTTCACTAAAAATAGTGTGCGGTTTTAACGCACTCTAAATGTGCGGTAATTTGTTATAAAATGACTGATAAGCTGTGCGGTTTTGTTTATCGACCTTTTTAGAGTCAAAATCAAAATTGTGTGGTTTTTTGGATGCAACCTTTAAAATAATAGAAGGTGTTAGGAAAGTAGCGTCTTAATCGCCCAATGTATTGTAAGATAACGATCTATCTCGATGGACGCACTGTAATAGCCACTACAACAGGTACCTGAAAAGGTTGATGTGGTCTAGTCCTCCAGTTGAAGCTTTGGCGATGGGCATCGATCCGTCCCAGTAAAAAAAAAACTACTGTTAAGAGACCACAATCAAGAAAGCCTCCTATAATTGTATTACCTGTCAGAATCTAACTGATGTACTGCAAGAGTATTACTATATACTATTATATCAGTTACATTTAATATTATTTTAAACATGTTGGATGATTTATTTTTTTGATTATTGTATAGGAGAAGCAAGTAAGTATATAACTTTAATAGTAATAAAACAATTTAAGTGAAGTGGAACAACATTTTTTATTTTTTTTACGAGAATTGGAGAACTACAAACGATTTTAGTGACGTGCTCAAGAATTATCTATTGAGATTTGCATTTACATTTTGTATATCAAGCTTGAATACAATATTGGAAATTCAAATAAAATTAGATTCCTAATTATTAATTAATAACTATAGATGGAAGTCAGAAGCTAAAACAAACTTGTCATATATCTACATTCTACAAGATGATTTACTAATTTAGCATACTTGCACACTCAATCCTATTTTTCCTAATAATACGATTTTTGAAATTTTTAAGTATTCAAAAGAATCATATTTTCATATTAATATTGAGAATGTAAATGATTATTTTAAAAATAATTGTGATACATTTAATATTTAAATCAAAATTAAAATTAATTTAAACATTTTAAACTCTTCTCGGGGTCGGATACTGAGAATTATACACGGTGTATTATTTATAAATAGAGAGTTCAAATCCTATCACCTTCCCCCCTCCACCTCTCATGGGCATGACTCTAAACAAATTACCCAATGACACCACACAGTTTAAATACAAATAACGCTATAAGTACTACATAATATAAGTATCTGGTATAAAAAATAAATATAAACTAAAACGACAACGAAATCAGTGCACCATAACTTCGCATGCATCGTGGCCATTTTGTAATATATCATTATATCACCTTAACTCCACAGTTAAAATAAATGAAAATAAAATATTATTAAACGAAGCCAAACTTTTTACAAAATTATATCTATTCATTTGGTTGCTATGATATAATTCAATTTTTTTTGTTTATAAGTTGTATGTTATTTTTTAGTTGACTTCTAATTTATTCTATTTTTGTTATTATTGGCAGAATTCATCCTTATATAAGAATCTTTCTGCATTGTTAATACATTTTTAATAAATACAGCATTAAATTAGCCAAATTTGGCGTGAAAAGACTCACAGTTGTTGTTCTCTTCAATGTTGCTTCTTTGACTCAAATATACTGGGTGGAAATGTTGCATCATTTGTTATGTACTTATGTTTTTTCTAAGTGATATTTTTTTTAATTCGTACATCCTTGGGTTGGTCATTTTTAATGTAATTTTCAAAAAATAGTTCAACTTCATTAGGATCCAGATACATATGACCAAATAATTGTTTAAGTGATTTTCCTATGTCGAATTCTTTGTTTTTATATTCTTGGATAAGACCAATTGCTTGTATTCGTATTCACCTTTTGACAAATTAAAAAAAATAATAATAATAATTAATAAGTAATATACCTTTCGCGCTTGAATGGGTTGACGTTTCGAAATCGATCACTAGTGTTCTCGGCTGCAAACATTTGATTAATGATTGCCATTTTTTTTAAGTATTTCCCAAATGGCTATAGACATGTATCTTTATTTTTATTTGGGAATTGGAAGCAAACAGAACCGGGATAGTCGAATTGCACTTGGGTTGAAAAAAGGTAATAGTCGAACTGCACTCGGGTAAAAATCAGGTAGTAATTTATTGAACTGCACTCGTTCAAAAAAAGAGTTAAAATGGAAAAACCGTGGAAACTTGTTACGAGTCGAACGTGTATAGTGAAAACCCGTTATAAATATTACGAATCTTATGTTTACGAACGCTACGGCGAGCGTATCTGTTTAATAGCATTATATATATTAGTTTGTGAATGCCATTTAGATAACGCAGATAATTATTGTCACCAAAAATCGACAAAAGAATCGAACCTAACTGGATAATAAATAGTTATCAATAAAAATATAAGATTAATACTTATATTTTATACCGTGTAACACATAGACTTTTGTAAACTACATTTAGTACTCACTTTTACGTCGCTGTGTAAATATGGACGATTTAAAAATTATTAAGAGTGAACGAGGCCGTGACTTAATTGTGTATTAAAGTTATACATTTTATAAAGAACAATTTGTAAATGAGGGTGTAAATGGCGTTGTACTCATCGTGGTTGTCTTTCAAAATTATATTTAGACGAATGTTCTACAGTTATTTTTCGGTGTGAGTTAATACATCACTATGAAGAACCACTGAATTTACCTCGGAAAATGATTTCAAACTCAGCAAAGAGAAAAGCAGCTGACCAAGGTATTTATAAACCATTCAAAATTATTAGGGAAGAAATTGTTAACTCTCCTGTAGAATTAACACAACAATTAAATAGTAACGACATAAATAGAATACGAAAAAATACATACCACGAACACCGGAAAAACTATCCGATTTTACCAAAATCCCTTAATAATACACATGATACTATTAAAAGATTAAAAATAAAACAAATATTAATGAAGATTTTTTACTGGACAACAATTCTGAAAAGAACATTATAATATTCTCAACTAAAAAAAATTTAAAATATATATGTGAAAAATCGATTATTTTTGTGGATGGCACGTTTTCACATTGCCCAAATTTTTTTTATCAAATGTTCACATTGCATACAGTGCACAATAATTATTATGTACCATTAATATTTGCTTTGCTTCCTAATAAAACTTTTGAAACGTATAAAAACATGTTTAAAATAATTATTGAAAAGTGCAATGAATTTGGTTTACTATTTATGCCCAATTTATTTGTAGCAGATTTTGAACGAGCAATCCATAATGCGATCAATGAAATGTTTCCATTATGTAAAATAATAGGTTGTAGATTCCATTTATCCCAATCATGGTATCGCAAAATACAAAATTTAGGACTTACAACTGATTATAGATCTGAAACAGAAATTGGAAAATGGCTTCGTAATATATTTGGTTTAAGTTTTTTAAATGCAGTTGAAGTTGGCGAATCTTATACAGATGATTTTATGTCAACTATCCCAGGCAATCACGCTGTTCAAGAATTTAGTGACTATTTAGTTGACAATTATATTTCTGACGAAGGACTTTTTCCGCCTCATATTTGGGCTTCAGATACGATTTCTAGTCAAAGAACTACAAATGCATGCGAGTCGTTCCACGCGAAGTTCAATAAATCATTTTCATCACCACATCCAAATATATTTGTATTTATTGATGTTTTAACACAATTACAAATCGATACCTATATTTTAATACAGAACACTGACACAACTACACAAGACCATCTACAACACGGTATCAGAAAAAAATAAATAATATTGAAAAATATATTGACTTATATACTTAAAAGCGTATTACCAGGCTAGAATTTTTGAATGCAGTTTGTCATTACTACAAAAAATGATAAAAACGAAAAAAAAATTATAATATTCACAATAATTAAATTTGACGATTTAAAAAAAAAAATGTATAATAATAATAATAATATGTATATTATAATATAATATAATGTATAATAATATAATATAATAATTATAATGTATAAATATATAATTAACATAATGTGATGTATAAAACAATCATTTTTAACTACGCCAATGATTAAAATCATTGTCAGTCCTAAGCCTGTAAGTGGGAAGGAAAATGAGTGTTTACTAAATGTTTAACTCCTTCAAATGTATATGATAATTTTGTTGAAATACTTTTTTTGAGCCCAAGTGCAATTCGACTACTACCTGTTTTTTACCCGAGTGCAGTTCGACCATTACCTTTTTTAAACTCACTAAAATAAGTGCAATTCGATCATACCCAACAGAACACAATTGGTATAAATTCACCATTAATTAATACGCATGAATACTGAATAACTAGTGAAAAAATGTCGTACAGTATTAAATGTACCGTCGACATAAAGGTCTGAGAATCACACATAAAATTTAAATTCTAATCGTATGAAAATATAATTATATGATCTAATGGGTCATTTGTTATAATAAAATATTCGTCTTTAACTGTTTTCGGCTTAGTATTATTTATATATTCATAAATTGATTTTGGAAGCTTTGGTAAATTTCGTATGTGTTCACGAGACATGCTATTAATTTTGTGTAAAATTTTGGTATCGATATTTTCATGTTCAAGTGTACCTGATTTTAGCAAAAAATTATTATCAACGCCAATAGTATATAATTTTACTTTACACGTTTTTTGTATGCATTTCCATTCAATTTCCCCGAATTTTAATTCTGTATACTTGGAATATTTATAATTATTTTTCACTAACAGCACATTTTTTCGTTGACTGTAAATAGTTTGAACTTTATAGTATTACTTACTTGTCAAATTTAAATAAAATTTAATTAAATAGATTTTTTATAACCTTAGACTAACTTTAGAGATGATGATAGTTATACAACTTATTACTTATCAGTTATCACTATCAATTTATTGATTCACTAAGACATGGGAAATTAATCGGTATACGCAACAATGATTAGATATCGCTTTGTAGATATAATATAGATATAATAATTAAATTTCAACATGGTTTTACACTTTTACGCCGATAAAGCGCTAATTTTATGGCATGCGGACTTTTGGTGTTAAAAATATTTTTAAAATGCGGATTTTTTAACCATGCGGAACTACGGTGCATGCGGAGCTACAGATTCATAAAATATTGTTATTCATGCAGAGCTGTGGTGCGTACGGTAGCAAGATTTATAGAAATCCAATGAAATTGGTGGACGCACCACAGCTCCGCACGAATAAAAATATTTTCATTGGAAACCTTGCTACCTAATATCCTTTAAACAAAAATATGCTAAACATAATAGCTAAAATGTTAGTATCTAATGATAGTAACTTTACAAATACATTCTTTACATTTTATGTATTTTTTGTATTTTAGTAGTTGGAAGAATGCGTGATCCCAGAAAAGTAGAAAGTAATAGTTTTATAGTATTTTTTCATTCAATATAATTTTTAATAGTTACAGACAAGGCTAACCGAACGTACGGTTGGTGACTCCACCTACCACGAAGTTATTTTACACTAGATACTAGATAGTAACAACTGTTGCTAGTCTGTTGGCGAAATATTTAAAAACAAATAATTTTATTCACTATTTTACCATATTTACTTAACGAAAAACTTTTTATTATTCAAATACTTATCATTCGTATTTCGTATGAATTTTAACACTATAAAAATCTCGAAAATTAGTAAATTAGTATTTTGTAGCTAGAAATACATAAACATTTCATTTTTATATCTAAAATTAAAAAATTTAATACAAGATTCTTCATTAGTTTTTCAATCTACATATGTTAAAACACATTTAAATTATTTTATTATATCTAACATGATTCGTGAGAACTTCAAACTTTTACATACTTTATATTATTATACATTTTTCCATACACAATAACATTATTGATTTATTTTAATATATTATCAAATAGATACTGTGAACGTATGTTAACTATTTAACGATATCTACAGAAATATATTACTAAATTGTTTGTTATATAAGTTGATATAATATGGTTTGAATATATAATATATTATTATAATAATTAAATAATAAATACTAATAATATGCAATATTTTCCGAAAAAATTATAACAACCTACTATAATACTAAAAGTAAAATAAACGAATTTAATAGTTTTATCAAAAAAGCATCCTACCACTTGGTGATATAATCCCATAGAGGCATAGACCAATCCAGCACGTCCGTTTCAGCTCTGGTATTCAATGAAATATATCATATTAGATTCAAATTTAACAGACCTATAATTGACCACTTGACACTTTTTGTACAGCGTTTACAGCAAAGTGGTACCCATTTCTTTATTTAATTATAATAATATAAACAAGTTTTGTATGTTTAATTTGCATAGGCTATAAATCCACATTCAAAAAGTTGAAAAGTAGTAAGTCGTCCAACTTAATGATATAATAATAATCATATTATTTTTCCAAAAATAATTTTAAGACTTTATTATTTCACTATAATTTAATTTAAAATATAGAAATATTGTTCATAATACAAAAATTATTATAACTTTTATTTTGATGAATACAATTGTTTTTATGAAAATTAAAAAATTAATCATAATATAATTTTTTTCATAAATGACTATTAAAATATTAAATAAACATTAATATTTTATAAATATTAAATTTTGACGAAACACTCGAGTCCCGAAAGTGTTGACGAGTAAATCCTATATAATTATAATACATTAATACAATTTATATTAACTGCATGTTAAATATTACGCTTTAATATAATATTTTGTTTATTCATTATGTATTTAATAATATATTTTTATTTTCATATTAATTTTTGAATTAATCAAAATTGTTTTACAAATACTTTATAACATATTTTAAGAATGAAAAACTCAAATTTACTGTTCTTAATCAAACATTATTCATTTTAATTTTCTTTATGTAAATGTTTATTGTTATCTATATATATATATATATATAAATGGAGCCAAAAATGTATAACAATTCATCAATTGAGAACGGCTAGGCCGATTTAGCTCAATTGTTCGTAATTGCCAGGAGAAGGTTTTTACGAAAAAAAGTTTGGAAAGACCCTATTTTTTAAAAAATTTTTTGATGATTGATTTTTTGAGTTCCGGAATGTTTTTTCGAATTGAAAAAGCTACAGCAAGCTTTAGCTTATAAAATTGTCCATATTAAATAATTAATCGTTAAAATTTGGCCCCTGGCCAACACCAAAAAAATGGATCAACATGGAGAAAACGATTTTAACGTGAGTTTACTACATGGGCTTAACAACCTTATTACGCTCCCATAATTCCAATAATAGTGGTGGCCGAATGGGTCAAGGTGTCATTTAAAGAGTTGCGAACCCGCCCAAGGTATCAAAGGTATCAGTTTTTTTTTAAGAGTATTTTCTTTTAGGCAAAACAACGTTTTCCGGGTCATCTAGTAAACTATAATAATATAGATTTTAAAAAGTCTCTCCCAAAGAAATAATTTTTAGTAGTAAATGTTTAATTAATGAATTTGATAAAGTCAAGTCTAAGCTTTAATTTTCTAATGTTTATTAACTTATTAACTAAAACATACCACACCATCCTTGAGCCATCAATTAGGCTACACGACTATCAATTATCATGCATTTTCTTAGCTTTGTACAACATTTAAGAGGAGGCCATACCCACAAGTGTTGTCTCTGTCTTATTAACGTACATCATAACAAATTTTCGTTCAGCAGAATGCATTTTGTGACGTTAGCTTTAATATTAGAGTAAATTTACCAATTATCAAATTTAAAGGTAAGAATATTATCTAAACAATGACATATGATTTTAATGATATTATTATTTTAAAGTGAGTTACAGCTATGTAAAATATAACAACTTTAAAATGTTCATAACTCACTTTAAAATGGTAATATCAATAAAATCATATCTCGTTGTCTACAAAATATTCTTAGCTTTAAATTTGATAATAGGTAAATTTACTCTAATATTAAAGCTAACGTCACAAAATGCATTCTGCTAAACGAAAATTTTTTATGATGTACGTTAGTAAGACAGATACAACACATGTGGGTATGGCTTCGTCTTAAAGTGATATATAAAATCTATTATAAGCAATTTATTTAATATACTGAATCTCATTTTTATACTTATCTAAAAAAATAATTTGGAAATTTTTAGGGTAAAATAAACCGAGAAAAAATATACCTAAAACAGTTCATCGGAATGGAGTAATTAGTACAAATGATAAATAGACTTTTATTTTCTGCCCTAAACCGATTTAACGCCAAACGGTATAGTTCTGTTAATGCTAAATAATAATTTATTGATAATAATTCATCTGTAACATCTTACTTATAAAAATCTACCTAATAATTGTTTTTTGGTTTAAGTCCTATTGAACCTGTTCTATCTAAATTGTCTAGTGATAAATTAATTGGATCTGATGGACTATCTGGAGAATTGTTGTATGTTTTACGTTCAACAACATCCTACTAAGTATACTCATTATGATTTATAGTTTATATTTTGTCAAGCCTTGAGTGTGTCTATAGCTTACAGTTGGCCAATCTAACAACCAGCCAAATGCCCATTAGGTGCATGATACATTACATTTTTAGGCTTCGTTATTTTCAAAGAAACGATTTGACCAGGGAACGCGAAGACTAGTCGCACAAGTTTCTCGGACACACTATATTTTTTCGGAAGTTTATGGCGGGCTACGCCACATTAATATCACCATTGAAAATATCACTAAGACTGGAATGATATTAGAATGTTTTAGTGAATACGCTGGATCAAAATGTTTTATCCAAAGACCTTTTCAACTGAGGTATACACAAGAACGCCAATATGATGGGTGTAAGTAAAATGCTGTTATAACGGGAAAAGGATGGAGAAGCAATGAAACTGGCGTACTGTATTAGTAAAAAGCTGAACGAGGTGGACGTAAAATATCACTCGGAATTGTTGGTAGTTAATAGTGATATGGGTGGTATTAAATAAAAAATTAAAAAATGCTATCACTTATTCACCACCCATAAGTTATGACATTTTTTTTATTCTTTATTCGATCCTTCAATACTATATTCTGGTCTTCGAAAGACCATGACCACTTCACGCATGAGAATAACATAAATGCAATCACTCAGTCAAAAATCTCCTCTCAACGACTAAACTATACACTGTCTGTCACTAACTTGCACCCACTCTAGAGCAACAGATAGGTACTAATATATAATAATACCAATGATATATGGGCTGTAGTCGTTACGTGTTATTGTAGTGGTGGGCAATAAAATGTTTTCGTTTGCCGCGCAGTCCTGGACCCTGTTCTCTGGCGAACGGAGTTTATAGATGATTTTGAGTAGGATAAAAGGAGACAGCATTAAAATTATATGCTCCAAATAATACACTTCAATAAAGAGATAATCTATATACATATTATTCTATACGAGACTTTTTTGTTTTTTAATGTGTGTAAATTCAAAATTATAAACTTAATATGTATGTTAATGAAGTAGGAAATTCAGAGCAGGTTTCTGATGATAGTACGAGTATTATAATTTTAAGTTTATTTAGTAATTTTGTTAACCATTTAATAGTATATATATAATGTTATGATTGTTGCAAACAGTTAGGATTGACTATGAGGTTATATTATTATTTCGTGTATGATGTTAAGTGTAATAGTGTTATGAAGACATAATAAGGTTTGAATTTGAAAGGCCTATTTTTTAAATACCGTAAAATACATTGTTGACTTACCTGTCCGTGGCCCTAATAACGGTTAGCCGTTAGGCATTAATAATGGTCAGAATAGTTCAGTAGTGTTTTCGACGTCCATTCCGTTGGAATTGAATATTATAAGATACAACATAAAATATATGATAATACAACAGTTTGTATTAGTTTGTAGTTTAACTAGTGCTGAAGGTTATTGTAAATTAAATAATGTTATTACGTATTTTACGTAAGTAAACGCTGAATCACGTTCTTTCTAAACACGCGTTACTACTTATATTACTGTAAAGTTACATATTATCATGACATTTTTAAATTTAACATAAAATACATTTTTTTTTTAAATTTAAAAAGTATTAACGTTTCCTATTGTTTTATTTAGAATTTGTAGTAAACAATGAAAATTACATGTCATATTTGGTTAGATTGAAGAAACAAGGTAATTTATTTTTAAATGAATTTATATGTTTATGTAATGATATATGATATATTGTTATGCATTTATTACAAAATATTTACAGTTAATGGTAATTTATTTAATGTTTATTTCAAGAAATTAATGGTTCCTAATATTTAAACACTTAATATTTAATCAGAAGAGAATGGGTTTAAAAGTTTTATAAAGGTTAGGTTAAATTTGTTGTTTATTAGTTTATCACTCTCAGTAATTAAGTCATGACTTGAATTATGACTTTATGAGTAATAATTAATAAGAAATAACGTTTTGACATGGATTATTCTTAATTGTGTCTGTTTCGACTATAACTATAAACATTTTTTTCCTCAATTTTATGACCGGAATGCATGTAACTATTGAATAGGTTTTCTATTGTTTTATTTTATTTTTCCAACGTTCATAAAACCAGCGATTTCCTTCAGTATCCATAAAAAATAACTTACGCATTTCAGAGATAAATTACAATTCTATGAATTCTAATAGTGTGGACAATGTTTGTTGCATTCTTTAGTCTACTTGACCTTTTTCGCTCATTGACGTTTCGAGCATGGCCGTTACTATCAAAAACGTATATTCTTCTCTTTTCAGCCTATTCTTTTTTGGCCAAAACAAAAAGTTTAATAATAATAATATTATATATTATAATACTGAACTCCTTATAGAAAATTATTTAAAATATAACATTGGTACCTTGTATAAATATTATTCTTCTGTTAATACGTTATTATAATTCCTGTCATTGTCTTATTTTTGTTAGTGCTGGTTCACTACATTTTTAAGTAATTATTTGAAACTATAAAACTAACTTCATAAATTCATATTTGAAAATATCGGATTATCCGTTTACACGCTGAGTTAACAATTTGCCGCAAATTAATGCATAATAATGTCAAAAATCTAACTATAAAATAATTAATGACAAATATTATACATAGGTTTTAATAATTTTCGATATGTACCTATGACATAATGTATACATTAAACTTTGCGTTTTGACCGAAAATTGAATCGGCCGAAAAGGAAAGGGTAAGTTTTTGGTCAAAAAGAGTCTCGCTCGACATTACGTTAGAATTATAATTAAAAATCTAAAAGTCAAAAGAGATACGAAAATTTAAGGGTATACTGTATATATAATTAAAAATGAAACAATTATAAATTGTAAAATAAATTATGATCCTTTTATTATTAATTTAATTTGAAAATATTAAAAAGTATTAAAATAATCATTATTTTTAAAATAATGAAAACTTAATTTGATTAATGATTATGTTTTAAGGATCTGTTGGATTTCATCAAATATATCATACATCTATGTATAAAATAAGAAAAAACAATTATTACCCAGGTAAATATTATATTTCAATTCTGTACTTTTAAATTAACTTTTGTATTTATTATATCAATATTCAATAATACACTAGACATATCCATTGGACCTGCTAGACATACAAATAGTTATAGTTATTTAAAAATGTTTTATTTTCTTATACCTATTATATTATAAACATTAATATAAAGTATATAGTATAAACATGAAGAAAATAGAAACAATATACTTCATAAAGTTATTTGACATTGTCTAGATTTGTCTTGCGATCTATAGGCTGGCTTTTTAAAGGCAGACTACAATAATTCCGTAGAATCGCATTGTCAGTTGTCATAAGTCTAATCTCTAGTTTAATAATATTTAAAATTTGAATTCCACAACTTTTTTCATTATACAATACACAAATAATTTTAAATTCTTATTTGAAAGACTATTAACACGTACCTATTTTTAATAAGTTATATATATTAATAATTATGTCTAATCCGCGATTTAAGATAATATTATTTTAAATCGCGGTCTATTGCTTCCGGGTAGAATATTTTGGTGTATGGAGAACGGAGGAAGACAATATCTGTGCAGATGCTTAAGTTAATGTTATTCAGAACCGTTCCGAGCCATTTTTTATCTTGGGGCAGAACTCTAGCAATGCGCCCCCTGGGTTGTGGCCTGTAGGGGTAACACACTCAAATCTATTAATATTTTCTAATACGATTAGGTAAAACCTGAACATTTGTTATTAGGTTTCGAGCAAAACAAGCGATATCATTTTTAGACATATCCACAACTCACAAGCATATAAATATATAAATATATAATTCTCAAATCTTTTTATTACTAAACAAATCAATTTAAAATTTACAAATTTTTAGGTACCTACTAGCATATCCGTCTCATAAAATAAAATTATTTAAAATAATTATTATTTATAACAGAATTTTCCTTACTTTTATGTCAGAAAATTTGTCAACAACTTCTTCATTTCGCCAGCGATTGCTGTTTCTATTGAAAGTATGGCCATACTTGATAATCTCTCCTGAACCATTGTAGATCCTAAGTAATCTTTTATCAATTTGAGTTTACTGAAGCTCCTTTCCCACGAAGCTGTTGTGACGGGCATTGAAAGAAAAATCCTTATAGCATTTCAATATTTGGATACGATTATTTAAGCTTAATATCATGAATAATTTCTAATAAACCTAAAAACGTTACTGATTCAATATTTAGCAAAATTGATAAAGCTGCTTGTTTAAAACCTTTAATTTCCTAAACTATTTCCGCAGTATTTATATCTTCATTATATTTTAGTCGCTACTTTTTGCAAATCATGTGAATTTATATTAGTTAATGAATGACCAAAAAAAATTAAGAACCGTTTGATATTTGAATATTTTCATAATTTTTTTGCACCGCAATGTTATCTTACTCATCTTAGTAAGAAGAATATCAATATTAAGTCTGTAATGTCAATTCAAAAATTAAATGGAAAATAAATTTTTAAGATAACATCATAAATATTACTAATGTCTAATAACAAAATACATATATATATAACTAATAATAAATACTATTTACTAATAATAATTCAATAATAATTGTAAAGCGATAAACGAGTAATCAATTAAGAAATACCTATATTTTATAATAAAAATATAATTTTACGTTTACGGATCGGCGCGTAGTAATACAAAATATTTAAATATTATATTGTCAACAATACAGTATTATACAATAATAATTAATACATTTTTTAATTTTCTACAGTTAATCATTTAATATTTTTGCGCCCCCTCAACATCAGGCGCCCAAGACAAGCGCCTAGTTCGCCTCACCCTAGTTTATGGCTCTGATGATATTATTACGAATGGAAATTTAATAACATTAGAAACTTACATAGATTTGTTTATTTTATTTTAGGGAATTACATTATTGATATGGATATCCACAAAGTACGTTTTAAACTATTGAATAATTTTAAAATAAAAGTATTAGACAAAAAAATGTCTTATTATTTTTTTCAATATTTGTGAAAGTTTACATGCATTATACAATTTGGTTGTATAATATTGTTAGAATTTATTGCATAAAATATATCCTGTGTAACATATATTTACATACATATTATATATCAGTTTTCAGATCATAAATTTTGATCAATGTTAAAATTAGTTTCAAAATATTTATTTAGTTATCTAAATATAATTTCTCTATAATATACCAGTATGAACTAAACTAACATATTATAAATATCTACTGCATTATAGCGACTAGATATAGTAAATAAAATATTTAGTTTTTTATTATTTTCAAAGAAACCAATGGATTTGGAAGACATTTTGTATAAAAGTTTTTTATAGAAAATATTATGTTTCTTATATTTGTGTTTTTATTATATTTACTATTGTTTTCAAGTAATGTAAAAAAAACATAAAATACTCATTGTAAATTTTCAACCTTCTTGAGGTACGTGAAGGGAGTAAGTCATCATTACCAAATATAACGTAAATTTTTTTTTATGACATCAAATATTATATATTGGAAGGGTCTACTCAAAAAATGAAAAATAAAATATCTAATTCTATTAAGGACCACCCTAATTAATGTTCATGATATATTTTAATTTAAAATATATAGATTAGGTAGTTACATGATTCGCATGTTCCAAGCTCTGTAGACGTGGACATTTGCAGGTTATTATCGCAGGTGTATCATAGGCGGAGATTTGATTAAATTTTAAGGGGGGGGGGGCTTAAATCTTTCTTTGAAAAATAAGCCGTGGGGGCTTTGCCCTCGCACCCCCTCACTAATATCAATATACATAGGGAACGCCATTTAAAAGACTCACGGATATAAGGTTCAGTCGTTTATTAGATTCAACATCGTCTGAAACAATCTGGACGTATCCAAATACATTATAAAAAAATTCGGTTATAAGACTCACCACTTTGTTTATAAGACTTAAATTTCGTAAAAATAAACATTTTTGGTTAAAATTTAGAAATAAATTGATTTTTAAAAATTACATATTTTTTGGGTTATTTCTGATTTCAATTCATGCTTTTTAATGTGTGTATTACAACTAATTTTATCACATTTCACATTTTTTGCAATTATCGTAGAGCATATTTTAAGAATTGTTGACTAGGTGGCACTGTAAGCCATAAAGAAATAATAATAATTATGTGCTCCGGTACTTGGGGCATGACCGCATGGGTCATGGGATACAAGCCACATTCATTAACCACAAGGTGGCACTAATTTTTCACTAGGTGGCATGAATGCCACTTACTTTGTATGTTAAAATATGCTCTTAATTATCGTTATTGTAATATAAGTACGAGAAATATATTATCAAAATATTAATACTCAGAACAAACCAAAATTACAAATGTTTTTCATAAATAATAAATACATCATACATCTTTTATAATTTTTTTTATTAATATGTAATAATTTTTATAATATGTATGTGTATTATAATTTTAATTTTTTTATCAGAATTTTTAAATTTATTCAATAGGAGATATGTAATATGTAATATTATATGTATTAAAGTAAATTAAAATTAAAGCAAAATATATAGTAGAATAAAATTCACACACCTGGTGTATAATATTACATTGGAATTATTGGATTGTAGATCGGAAGCGGCGATTGTCTGTTTTTGTCTAACACACGCGCAATATTGATTATAGACGTGTTCATTATACGTGATATATTGATAAATATATACATTTTAATTATTATTTATTCATATAATGTTTTTAGGATTGTTTTTTTTTTTGTGGGGGGGAAGGATAATATCAAAAATTTGAGAAAGTCTATAGACCAATAGAAATCTTAAAATAATATGTAGGCTTGTAGCCGGTAGGTATGGTTTATAACAGGGGTGGATCTAGCCGATCTAGGTCAAGATAACGGGGAGGGGGCGATTTTTAAATGACAAACATGATATCTATGATGTCTTACGAAGTAAAAATAATGAACTATAAAGTAATTACGTTCAAAACTTTAGCCAGAACGGGAACGGGGGGGAGGCGATTGCCCCCTGCCTGGATCTGCCCAAGGTTTATAAAAAGTAAAATATTGATTTTATTTGTTTCAGGAAGATTTTGAATCAGAACTTGATCAGTTAAAACCGATGGAAGAAATACCAATTGAAAATATTAATTTAACATAATAAATAATCAAGTGTAATTTATATCTATTCAATATTAATAACACGTTTAAATATTTGTGAGCTTTAATTTAAGGAATTTATTTATTGAAAAATAAGTGTTTCATAATTTCACTGAATTTACAATAAATAATAATTAATAATATATTCATATTTTATTAATTTGTACGATAATACGCACTGTACGTAAATAAAAAGAGGTTAATACACACTAGTTGCCCCTAATGATCAGGAAGCTCATAATTATAAGTTTACAATTACTACATAATAATTTCTATTACTCTATTATTCTATTATCTATAAACTAAAGTTATTTAGAATTATTATTTTTTTTAAATTATTTAATGTTTTATTATGTTATATAATAATATTTTTTATACATTTAGACAAATAATAGGTATTAGGTAAACAATTATACTAAAAACAATAATAAAACACTTGCCAAGTCAGAGATCGGCAGGTAAACTTTCTTGATTTTCAATCTTTAGAGATGTATTAATTGTATGCAAAATGTATGTATAATGTATTTTATTTTCATTTTTATTTAGTGAAATAGATCTCCAAAACCGTAGAGCGGATTTTGTTGTTAGGGATCTTGTTAGATTTACATTGGCTAGGAGAAGTGCAGTGAAGATTTTCAAAACTTTATCTTTTATATTTAATTCACTACAGAGCTTCCAAAATCTCACATTTTGTATCTACTTGATAATCCCTTTTTAATGAGCTATCAACCAACTTTTTAGGTATAATAGTTTTGGAGAAAAGTTAAGAAATATAAATTTTGGGATTGTTCACGCCGACGTTTTTGTGGATTCAAATCGTTATACCACTTGGGTGTGATATCAGATCTCTGTCATTAATATTTTATTCTAAAGCTAGCTTAATTATCCACTTACTCATTACAACTGAGTTACATTTTTATAATTTTCCTAATTAACACAAATTCTTAAAATTTTAAAAATTCAGACTGTTATCATTTCAATTACCATACTTACTTGATTAAAAATCAAGAAAGTAAAAAAAAATATTAATTTTATTATAATAAGTCAATACAAAACAGGTGGTAATAGACACAAGAAAGTCAGATGGATTTTATGTATAAATAAATTTTAGATTGTAATTTTTATCAATAAAATAATATTAAAATACCTTTTTTTAGAGTTTTAACTTGAAATTTAATTTTAGTGCTTTCCCGATATAAAATATTAATCACCGCACGCCACTGGTTGTCATTATTATATAAATTATTAATTTGTTTAATTATTATTAACAAATTAAAATTATGACATACGGTATAGTTCTATACAATAAATAAAACAGATTATAATAATTATTATTATTTACTAACAATTAAACTTTACCGCGTTCAAACAGGTACTTTAGGGGATTAAAAATAAAAAATTCCTAAAAGTAAATTTTATAATCGGGAAAAAGTTTTTTATTTTTATTTTAACCACGATAATATTTTCAAAATATTTTGACTATTTTTGAATTATTTACAGTCATGACCAATTTAAATTTTTTCTAGAAATATCGATTACAAATTATTCACTGGGTAAAAATGCTAGAAAATGTAATACACACACAAAGCTGTTAAATATTCAATTAAAAATACCGAAAATCTATAGTCACAAAAAATTGTTATAATCATTTAGTTAGAATTTTGATAAGACATACAAATCTCGAGTATTACCAAATTATTTTGGAGTTAAAATTTCATAAAAATGTTGTTTATATGAATTTTTTTATATTTAAGAGAAATGTAAATTATAAAATTAATTTAAATCATATTAAGAGGTTTCTGCACCAATTTCTTTGTAGACGACGGGATGAGTTTCCGGGGAGATTGTCAAAAGCTAGGTTTGCAATAAGAAGATTAGACTGTTTGTGGAGACGCGGACGGAAACGTTTGTAAAAAGGTTTGACTGCTTCATTAACTGTAAGAAGACCTAAGTCTTTATAAAGTGTATCATTGGAAACGTATCGAGGTTCAGTAAGGATAGTACGAAGAGCACGTGATTGGAATACTTGAATTTTGTTGTTATTGGATATTTTTGCCGATAAAAACGGAGGAAAAAAACGAATGTCCTAGAAAAACGTAGTTTACCAATGTACCTACTCATAAAATATCTTTTATTATTATTATTATTAAAAATATAAATAACATTTACAATCTGTATAAAAAAAAAAAATACAATAAGTAAATAGGAGAACAAAATAATGATGGACAAGAAGACGGTGAGTAGGGAAGCTATCCAGTGATAGTACCCATTAGAACGTGTCTGCTAAACTAGCACGTTTTCAATTTAAAAGATCTCGACACCAATGTCTTTTAAGACGACAGTGGCTGCGCTAGGCGTGGGCGGTGTGGGCCATGCCCACGGCTTCTTACCTCAAAGGGCCTCGCGTTCTAAAGGGCTTTATAATTAACCATACAGAAATATGGGAAAAGTATCTATACAAAATCTTTTGTATGAAATTATTTTATTGTAAAAAAAAAATCATAAGCATAATAATTACATAAATAGGTACTCGTCAATAATTCATCATATTAAAATACATTTTTGTACCAATGTAGTTATTTTTTGTTACTATAGTATAATGAGAATACACTATATGAGCGTCAGTTAAAATTGGAAACATGATTTATTATTTCTAAAAATCATAGGGCAATTTGACAGTAACAGTATTGTCAGTATTCAACTATCAATGTCTAATGATGGTCGTTTCTTGGAATTCATCTATAGTTAACACATGTATAGTGTATGCTTTTGTTGCCGAAGCAAAAAGTCGAAAAGTCCATTTCTTGTAAATAAAAAAAATTGAAACTTCTTAAAGTATTATTAATTTAAAAAAATATGTATTTAATTTTATAATTATGTGTAAATAAAATTATATTAAAACTACATTTGCAAATAAAAGGTTAATAATATTAGAGTTTATTGTTTTAAAAAATTCTATATCTTAATATTTATTAACTAACTATTGTTATTTAAATAATGTTTAGTAAAAAAATTTTAAAAAGGGACTCTTTAAATCTAATTCGCCTACATATAAATTTTATCTCTCCCCGCCACTGTAAGACGACGAGTGGGATTTTCAGGGATTGTGACCGTGTGTTGATTTGCGATTAGTGGGTTAGGATGGAGAAGTCATTTTGAGTGGAACTTTTTATAGTATGTTTTAACTAAATTAACAACTGGATTCTATGTTTAAGTCTTTGTGAAGGGTGAGATTGGAAACATACCAAGGAGTGGACATGATTGTACGAAGAGAAATTGATTGAAAAGCTTCGATTTTTTTTTAATTGCAAAGGTTTGGCACAACCTCATATTTGGGCTTCATACGACCAGATAGGTCTCAACATTGCTTTATATAAAAGTATTCTATTATGAAGTGGAAGTTTGGATTTTAGTACTGGACGTTATAAGTGAGATCTAGAATTTAGGGATTTTCTTTTGGTTTTGAGGCGAGGACCCCAAGTTAATCTTTTATCTAAAATAATACCTAGGTATTTTACTTGGGACGAATAGGGGATATGTACTCCTTGAAGGGTGGGAATAGGCATTTTTTTTTAGAGTGAATGGAACATGAACTGATTTGTCGGCATTGATTTTAATTTTACAATTTGAAGACTATTTATCTATAAGGTCGAGGTGGCTTTGAAGAACATTGAATGCTACGATCCCTAATGGAGGAAAGGATAGATGTGTCGTCGGCGTAGGTAGCTATGATGGTGTCATTGGTTTGAGGGATGTCAGAAGAGAAAATATTGTAAAGGTCAGGATTGAGATCGCTTCCTTGGGGAACTCCTGCTAGGATTGGAAAGATTGAGGAAAAAGAGTTACCGTGACGAACTTTAAAGGTTCTGTTTTCGAGGTAAGAAGGAATTAGTAAGTAAAGTGGAACACGGAGAAATAGTTTAAGTTTATAAAGTAAGCCAATGTACCAAACCCTATCAATGGCTTAGGCCACATCCAGGAAGACTGCCCGGCAATAGTTTTTATTTTCGAAGGAAGAAGAAATTTTGTCGACTAGTCTGTTAACTTGTTGTATAATGGAATGATTTGCACGAAAACCAAACTCTGCGTTGGGAATAACTTTTTGGATTTCTTTTATTAATTTAAGTCTTTTTAAGACGATCTTCTCGAAGAGCTTACCAAGCAATGGGAGTAAACTAATGGGTCTATATGAAGTTGCAATATTTAGAGGTTTTCCTGGTTTAAGTATGAGAATAACTATGGATAATTTCCAGATAGCAGGGAAATAAGACAATCTTAACATGGAATTAAATATAAAAGTTAGTAAGATAATTGTTTTTTTGCGAGATGTTTTAAAATCTTATTCGTTATTAAGTCATCCTGGGAATTTGTTGGGCAAAATCTTTGAATCAGATTTGCAACTTCGTTTAAGGAGACATAATTGATGGGGAGAGACACGGGTAGTGGAGTATCAAGAAAATCGGTTATTTTGACTAGTTATGAGGTACTAGGAGTAATATCATGGTGGGGTATGAAAATATTTGAGAGGTGTTCTGCAAAAAGATTGACCTTGTCAAGATCTGAAAGGGCGAGCGATCTACCTGTTTTTTTAATAGGACAGAAGAATTCTTTTAATTTGATTAAGTTTTTAGTTGTTTTCCACGGTGAACCATCTTGTGTGTTTAAGGATTTGAATTTTATGTCAAAAATGTCATTTTTGAATTTTTGGATTAGTTTTTTAATGGTGTTAGATCTTAGATAGATTATTGAAAGTTGACTTGTTAGTAGGTAGTCTTGGTTTTTGTCATCGAGACGAGCCCTGCAATTTTCAGCAATTAAAATATTTATATTCGGAGGTAAGATAAAAGATGTGTTTTGAGGGACATTTCTGATTAGGAGGATAAGAGCACTTGTAGACAGCTGATTGAATTGACCTAACTAATTGATGGGCTGCGGATTCTATTTCATTGCATATTTTAATGGAAACTCTTAGGGTTTGTAAAATTTTCTAATTTTGATGAGAAATGTTTCCAGTTGACTGGACCTTTGGAAAGGGAGGGACGAGGGGGAATTGGCATAGGAAGTTCCATAATGTTTAGTAAAACAGGTGAATAATCTGAAGATAGGTCACATATGTTTTGAATAGAGTGATTTAAATGGTTAGGGATTGACGATATAAAAAAATCCAGTAAATCAGGTTGACGGTTCAGATGAGTAGGCCAATAAGTAGGTTCCGGGGGTGAAATAATTGAAAAGCCGTTTGTTTGAATGGAATTATAAAATAGACGTCCTCTAGGGTTTTCAACGCGGCATTGATATCCCCAGCAATGAAATTATGCCCTAAGGAGAATAAGAATTGATCTAATTGGAGTTGAGATATTTTAGGTAGAGGAGGATAGTACACTGCTGCTGAAACAGTTATAGGAGTATGGTTTATTAAAATTGAAATGCTGGTTACTTGGATAGTGGGTTTTGAAAACCCGGCAGTGGATGGTGTTGGATTAAGGAAGAGATTAGAATTGCGGAACCCGCGTAGGATGTACCATCCGGATGGTTGGTTTTGTAAATATTAAAGCCAGGGAAAAAATGTCTGGAACTAATAGTATAGTGGGTTTCAGTGATTAGAGCTATATAAATTTGATTTTTTATAAGAAAGTTTAATAGTTCAGACTCTTTCTGTTTGGGACCATTAACATTCCAGAGAATGATTTTAAGAGCTTTATTGTTGGTATGATTATTTGTCATTATTTGAAATAAGTTTATTTATTACAGTAGTAAGTAATTGAATTAGTGGGTTAATCAGTTGTTTCAATTCTATTAAAAAAGATGACAGTTGATTATTTGAGATATTATCGGTGGAATTAAATTGTGAATCAGTTTTATTTGAAAAACTATGGTTCTGGGGATTTTGGGTAAGGCTAGGAAAAGTTTTGTTGTCATTAATGTTAGGAGGAATGGGTCATTTCACTGGATCGTGTTTCCTATTTATTTACAATAGTGTTATTATTTACATGTTTTTTAAAAGTTGAGTTTGATTTGAAATTTGAACGTTGTAAGTTTTTATGGACTGAACACCCACGGTAATTGGCGGTATGGTTTCCTCTACATAAGGCACAGGTTGGAGGTATACCTTTTGATTGTGTACATTGTGTAGTGGGATGGAAATCAGTGCAACGAACACATCTAGGAGGATGTGCACAGTATCCTTCCGAGTGACCATATTCTTGACAATTAGAACATTGAATGATTTCACGTCTTTTATGTGGCTATTCTACCTTTATTTTGGTATGAAGCAATGAAGTCAATTTGAATAACTCGTTGTTGATTTGAACCGGTTCGAGGTCAACAAAAAATATTGGAAGAAGTATTTAGTAGATTTCCATAGAATCCGTAACTTCCACTGGACAACAGAATCGGCATCAGCGTTACACTTTGGATCAATTGGTACGACACTTATCAAATTGACAGAAAATAAAAGACGGTAGAGCCAGAGCGAGAGTGCGCGTACATAACGCCACGGTGAAGTTGAAACTTGAAAATAGCTTTTTAAATACTTTTATACATTTTAAATTACTTAAAAATAATACTTAGGAGATAATAGATACAAATAAATACTTTGTACTCTACTTAACAAATTCAAAGTCTGTTTTTTCTCTAAATTAAGTCATTAGTTATTTTCTTCAACAAAGCATATATACCTAGTCATTAATAAAATATAGATAAACATCAATAAAAAAATAAATAGTTTTCTTAAAATTTGTTGAAAGTAAATTAGAAATCTTACCAAATTCGTTTATAATTCTTTCTGGAACTTTATCTTTTTCAATACTAATAAGTAGTAAACTAGTAAAGCGTCCAAAAGTTCTTGTCCTAATCAATTTCGCAAACGCGCATTGATAATTTTTAGTTTTGAGAAACTATGTTCACAATTGAGTTGAGTATTAGTTGAGTGTTATTATTGTTAATATTAATTTTTAAGTTAAATATAAATAAGTGTAAGCTGAATAGTAAAAATTATATTTATGTAGAAGGCGAAACACACATGGAAGACAATATTTGCAATCATTCTCTGAAAATAAAAACGGATGACGATGATTGTCCACGCCGGCCATAGACCTTATGGCTTATACTAGTATACCTTATACCTTAGTATAGTATAAGGTCTGTGGCGCCGACGGTTGGCGACAAGTACGAAGATTAGAAATAATAGTTATTTTGTTTTATTATAGACAAGGTGGATATAGGTATATATATATATATCCACCTAGGTTATAGATCGAATTCCTTATCACTTTATGTCGGGAATAATTACGGCGCGTCATATGGTATATATTATCCAGTATCCATGCATAGACGTACAATATACATCTATGTGTCCACGGGTCCATGGTACTGAGCACGGATATAGATTCTATAGTATCTATATCCGTGGTACTGAGCTATCTATAATATTTATCATTATAGATTATACATTTAGTTCGTGTTCATAATGTTTATTCGGGCACACTACTATAGTGCTACTAGAGAGGATCGAGAGCAAAATCCATGAACCAATCATTGCGCTTCGAAATCAGTTGTTTCTTATCGTAACGCTGTGTAGTGTGTACTTTGCTTTCCTACGTTTTTGTATTTTAATTATTATTTATACATATTCTAGTTTTTATCCTGTGACCCATGACAAAATAATTTATTTTGTCATGCTGTGACCTACATGAAGTGGTTTTGCATAACAAGTCGAGGGATATTTTCGATTTGAGGAGTAACGAGTGCAGATACACGCGTAATCACTGCCTAGGGATATTGTGATATCGCTAAGCACTATAGTGCTATATATACTGATAAATAATTCTTATAAGCAGTTTATTTAAATTATTTTTTTAAGTGTACATGGGAGTACCGATCGCATCTTGGTATCCCTTACCAGTACGCCACTGCTTATGCTATAGATGCGATCAGTAAATTGTACGATACTACGATATAGTCAATGGATCAATGCACTGCATGTCTGCATGCTATACACCGAATCATCCTAATCATTTAATTAATAGGTATATTAATAAAACAAAAAACATAATTATTCTCAAAATCATATTATTCTTGCCTCGAGACTTTTAATAAGCTATGGTGATTTTTATTTTTGGAAGTTTTGTATAGGATCAGTAACAATATGACGTAGATAATATTTTAATATAATGGTTATTTTAATATTATTTTAAGGCTAAAAAAAGAATACATTATATATTTCTGCTACTAATAAAAAAAAAAGTAAGAATTAAGTTACAAAAAACAGAAGTCAGCTAAATTACAACATTTTAAATAGATATCAGTGATATCACTGTACTGCAGTGATTTGAGATTTTGAAATACGTGTTATCAGATTTCGTTGCGCAAAATCACGGACCACGGCTATAGATACTAGATCGCGCTAGGTGGTATTAGAATGACAAGAACTTTTCATGGACGTCTAATCACGAATCGTCTTACAAGTTACCACCATACTACCACGGCCATATGGCCATGCACACTACCATAGTATCTATATTCTATAGGCCTATAGCCGTGGTGTATGCTGCGGCCACGATCACGATGTAGATAATATTAATATGTTATTATCATCTACACATAATATTATTGTAGTAGTGTAGAAAACTCATTATACCTACTTGTCAGTTGGCTGTGGTCAGTTAGTACTCTGTACTTTGTAGTCCATCTGTTTACGTCTGATGTGTTGCTTATTAGTTATTGGAGTTTGGGCCCTGACCAGATACGGTCACCACATGTACACATACACATTATAAACATTTACATAATATCATATTATTAATATCTACGCATTTTATTTATAAACCGTTGAATAGTTCATGAAAAAAAATTCTTTGACCCAGATAGTCAATGTGTGCATGAATGTATTGCAGGAATAGAGTATTGCGTTTATCCAGTAACATTTTACAGTTTAGAAACAACATCGGTTTTATTAAATTAAGAACCATGAGTCAAGGAGAATCGGCCGACTACAAGGCAGACTTAAAAAAACGTTTATCACCCATTCAATACCATGTTACTCAAGAAAAAGGAACAGAGAGGTAATTGTTTGAATTGTACATACTTATAGTAATTAATAAAAATCAATAATTCTGTTATACAGAGCTTTTACCGGCAAGTTTAATAAAAATACAGAAGCTGGTTTGTATACTTGTGTAGTATGCAATGAAGCATTATTCACTTCGGAAACAAAATTTGACTCTGGCTGCGGATGGCCAGCTTTTAATGACGTTATCGATCAGAAAAAAGTCAAACTAACGACTGATACTTCAAATGGTATGTTTTGGTTTGGTAGTGGCCATAGTTTTGGTACTTGTTTTTTTTTTATGTATCTGTCGAGGGATTGGAAACGCTTCATACTTAATAACGCTTAATTTTCATTATTTATTACTTGGTTGAATCTTTGCAATAGATTATGATAATGCTACTATATTATATACATTTATTAAAAATGTTCTAAAGCTTTTTAATACTATCAATTTTGTAGACAATACAATCACATTAAAAAAAAAAACTTAATTAATCTATTGTGATGTTATGTATTCAATGACTAACTTTTTTTTTTTTAAATAATTATTTGAGTGGGTTGATATTTATTTGGATACTTCATTGATTGATAAATTAATTATTTACCTATAAAATATATAGATATCTAGTAAAATGTTTCAGCATATAATTTTGCATTAGCTGAGAATAGTCAAAATAAACACAACAATTTATCTTTAACTACCTTCAACTATATTTTCAGTGATAATTTAGTGTACAATGGTACATAGGTATTTGTTCCGCAACAGGGTTGAACTAAGCCACCGGACATGCCTCAGTGGACTGCTATAATTTTGATTAAATAAGACCACTTAAACTATTTTGTTTTTAATTTAATGTGTCTCTCTTCTATTCTTATAATATAATAAAAAATATCATGCTAAACATTATGTCACTAATGGTATGTGGTGACACGGAATTAGATAACTCGTAGTTTGAATAGTTTGAAGATTGAACATAAAACTCGATTCAGAAATTGTTTGTCGATGGATAATTTGGATGCTGATTAATCTAAACAAAGACATTTTAGAATCTCTTTCATTTGAAAACATAGGTAACTAATGAAGTTGTTCAACAAAGTTTAGTATACAATTATAAATACACATACAATTTTTTAGGTTTTTCCATTTAAAAAAAAATATATTTTTATATATAAAGAAGCCAAGTACTGGATAAAAATGAATTTATGTTATCTTTTGTAAAAGTTAAGTTTAATTATTTTCTATGGTGTATTCAGATATTATGCGTAAACTTGATTTATTTAAGGTATTACATTAAATCTGAAAATATTCAAATGTACTTATGTATATATTGTTTTTTTGAGTTACGAAGATATATTTTCAGTTAACAAACATTTGATTTTGATTAGATAGGTACTTAACTAAGTTTTGTGGCCGTTCGAAATGATTTTGCCCGGGCTCTGCTATAGAGCTAGTCCAACCCTGTTCTGCAATAGTAAATTTGTGTATTGATAATTTTTTTAGTAAATATTGTTTAATAACTATTCTTTTTTTTTTTTATTTGAAACAAAATTTAACATAATATTTACAATCTGTATTTATGTTAAACTATTAAATTGGATGGCATTTGATTGAAGAGAGGGGGAAGTCACCCAGTGGTGGTAGATTACTTATGTTAAAATTATCTGCAGCATTCCCTTGTTTTGAGAAATTATCAATTAACTATTTTCATTATATTAATAGCATTTTACAAAGTTAAATTATCCAAATAATAATGTTATATTATATTTAATTTATTCTTTGTTGTCATAAATTTTTTGCACTGATTATTATTATTAGTAATAACTTACGCATATTATAACCTATGACATCACAGAGTTCTACATAATTATAATATACAATTTTTTTTTTTTATTGTGTATAAGTGCATTAGATTATGGAAAAATTTTTTAATTAATACCCAAACAGATATTTCCTCAATATTTAAATATATATGAAATAATTTATGTGGTGTTGGTGGCGTTTCCTTCATTCCTCGACTATAATATAAAACTATGCTGTCGCTTTATGACGGTGATGGATACAGTTGGAGCAAATTTGCTGTTATTGATAACCAATCCAGGTATGATAAGAACTGAAGTGCAGTGTGGAAAATGTGATGCACATCTAGGACATGTTTTTAAAGACGGCCCACCACCAACAGGACGAAGATTTTGTATTAATAGTGCTTCAATGAATTTTCATCCAATAAATCCAGAAAAATAATAATTATTCACATGGTAATTGATCATTATAAATAAGTTTGGTAAATGTTAAATTTTAATACAAACATTTTTACTTTTCTAGAAACATTGGTTATATATTGTTTGCAGAGTTACTTACTATATATTTATTAACACAAAATGGATTTTAGTCAACATAAACATGTTAATATTTATTAGTGGAAGTTTCCATAATTAAACTAATACTTTATTGTGTCAATGATAATTTACTATTAATTATCACCTAATAAGAAAATATTGTGATTAATGTAAAATAATTAATATTTATTTGGAATTGGATAATAAATGTGTTTGTAAACAAAATGTTTTATTTTTCATTAAATTAATTTAATGAAATATTATTAATATTGATAAAAAAAAAAGACAAAACTTCTTGGGATTTTTTTGTACAATATCTAAATTATAAAGATACTAAAATGGAATGTATTTCAAATGTTACACGTGCTAAAAAAAGTATGTATATATATATATATTTATTATATATATATTATATAATATATCACACACCCAAGAACAAAGAAACATTTTAGAGATCTTATAAATATTAAATTAATATTTAAAATAAAAGCAACTTCAATAGTTAAAAAATAAAAAATAACCCTAAAAACAAACTTGTTTTGCATTATTTACACAAAAATTATAAAAAGAAAATTACTAAATAATATATATGTATATTATAGATAGAAATATATATATATATAAATATTGCCTTTTTATTTATTAATAATGTAAGTTTTAACCAGATTATTATTCTGTAATTAACAGTACAATGTAATTATTTAAGTTGGAATATATCGTAAATAGATTTATATATATTTTTAAAAAGTTTTGATACTACATTAAGAAATTACTCTGCAGCAATTATGAAAGGTGGAAGGAATGTTGTCCTTCAGATGCAGCCAGTTGCAGTTTTTTCCTCATTAAATCTATACTGGAGTAATCTGGTAGTTTAAGGTAGTTGACACATGTCATTACAGATGGTAAATAATCGTCTGGATTATCGTTATCATCAAATATTCGCCGCACAATGGTCAACGCAGGAGAAAGTGACTTGAAACCTAGAACATTTAATGTCATAACTTATTATTATGAATATTTTTAAATGTAAATAAATATCATAACCAGAAAAGTCAACTTTTATGTTAGGTTAATTATTATAACATAGTAGAATATAATTAGTAAAATTATTTATACATGATTTTGTTATAAATCCAGTATACATAAATTTATGTTTACCTCCAACAGGAAGACGTGGTGCTCCAGTAACAAATCTCAAAAAGTCTCTTTGTTGTTGGTAATCATACTCGGACAATATTTTAAAAAGAAATCCGATAGCTCTAGAATTTCCTGTATATCCATGATCTAAACGACATGACTCAGATAACATACGCACATCCCAATTTTTAGTTGTGTTTGTATGTCCACAAAATATTGCTTCCAGCTCTTCAGGATAGAATAGTTGTCCAAGGCGTTTAAGAGAGAATACACTTTCAAATCCTTCTCGAAGGCTTTCCATCTGTTTGGAAACGCCTTCCCGTAAAAACCAATGACAAACCAACTAAAAAATTAATTCAAAGATTGTCACTCAAGGTAGAATAAATAATTTTTTTTTTTTAATTACCTGTATATACTTTTCCAAATTATCGATTGTGACATCTATATTTACACCATTCTTGCGTAATTCAATTGAAGCATGTCCAGGCAATGTAAAATTAAGTCCCAAATCTTCTACTGGACAGCCATCTAAAGTAATTTTTCTAATCTAAATTTAAAAAAAAATTTTAATGAAAGCTCAAGATTAATTATACTCTATAAGATGAAAATACCTTTTCAGTTTTTTGTTCATCACTTAGTGTATTATCAATAAGGATTAGTCTTTTTTCGAGTACTAATTGATGAAGTTGTGATAAAGTTTTGTATATTTCAGGAACTATGTATGAAAGATCGCCAAGTGTAAGATAATTTTCATGGCCTAATAGCCAACGATACATGGTAATACTTAATGGTAAATCCAGCTAAAAATAACATTAATTAATGAATGGCATATCTCAATTTACTATTTTATATCTTACTAATCTTGAATCCATAATAGCCTTGGCCATAAACTTTCCTAAAAATTTAAATTTTGATTTCATTTTAACTTGATGTGGAAGTTTACTAGTTCGAGATAATGGATTGGGATAAAGTCCTTCTGATGAATGAACATAAGGGTCAGATTCAGATTTTGAAGGATTGTTCCACAATTCTAAATCAGCTTTTTGTAACTCTTTTGAGACTAATGCATAAAACTCTAAAGTTGGTCCTAAGCCTGTTCCCACCTGAAAAAATTTAATTAAATAATAATTGAATTTGAACAGTTTAAGTTAAAATTACTTCATCTTCATATTGTATTTCTAGTAAGGCCCGCGAAGTGGCATTTTCAGATATCACAGCTTCAGCTTGAGAAAGTATATTAGATCTAGTTACTGAACGTTTACGTCTATCTAAACGTGGTGCAACACGATCATGCATGTCACCATTAGTATTATTCCCAGCACCTTGAAGTTCAGAACTAGAGTCAAGTAAACGTTGCAATGCACGATCCCGGTCAAATACAGTTGCATAGAATAATAATTGTCGTGTTTCAAATGGTAATAAAAATGCGCTAAAAAAATTATTAATACATTTAAAGTTTAAAAACATTAAAAACATTTCCTAGTTAACTTACCATGCTGATGCAACTTGTTGAAGCCAAGCAGGTAAGTTTCCAGTCATAATTACTAACGGGTCTTGAAGTTGTCTGTTTGCTTTTGCAGATATTTTAACATTGATAAATTCCTAAAATAAATAGTTATCAAACATTATGTATAAATATATAATATTTTATTATACTCAATTATTAACTTACATTAAATGGTATTATAGAATTATTATGAAGTTGTGTTGGATATAATGAAGTCCAATATCTATTAATGGCATTTAAAACTCTTAAAAGACTGAGTACCGGTAATGAAGGATCTTGAATTTGAACATATTCAGGCAATGACAATTGAAGATATGGTTCAAGAGATGATTTGACGGGAGAAACTACTCCTTCTACAATAACCAAAATGTGATAAATATAATATATTTCAGATTTTAGTTATTACTAGTTAAAAAAAAAAAAAATTTAAATACATATATATATATATATGGGTATATAATTTACCTAACCATAGTTCATCCTTCACTTTTTTAGAGGCACTTTTGTGAGTTCCTGATCTGCCTTTTTTACCTGAACTGCTAGTAGTAGGTTTAGGTGAATGTACTTCTGTATCTTCAGGTAAAGGCCTTGAAAAAAAAATAAATATATTTTCATTAGTTGTAGTAAGTATCTATAAAACTTTACAATAAATATATAAATTAGTGATAAAAATAAATGGAAGTCAAAACTACAAAATTTCAAACTTTTATACATCATTTCCTCAGTCTTCTCCAAATCAAACCGTTCAATACCGTCATGGATATAGATACTATGGTTGCACAACGAGCATGGATATGACGGCTCAGAATGTTCCTATCAAGAATGAATAGAAAGTCGCGTCATACTAGCGCTCTCTATAGCCTCTATTATTGTTATTAGTTATGGTAACATCACAAACTAAATGTAGTCTGTGGTAACATGGTACAAGATTTCTTTAATAATGACTGTAGAGGGCAATAGTAATACGCGACTTTTTGTCAGATTTGATAAGAACATTCTGCGCCGCTCAACGCCGTGATCCAATATAGGCTGTCGTGCAACCATAGTATCTATATCCGTGAATACCGTACACATTAATATGTATCAATAATGAACACATTTATTTAAATCAAATTATCGTCTATAATAAATTAGAATATAAGTTATAACTAAATAATGACAACCAAACATAATAGAAAGTAATAGTATAACAATGTTAAGATTGCTAGACTTAATTTTGTATAATTCTTAGTTTCTTAGGTAAAAAATAAAAATAATAATATAAATCTAAAATAAATGATAGCAGATAAAAAAACTAACACATAATTTCAAAAATCAAAATAATATAAAATTATAAACATAATTTATTGTAACATCAGATTACTTTTAAATGGATAAAAGAACATGGTCCTACCATTCTAAGACACCACATCACAGTAATACGACGAATAGTGTGATGTCATATACGTAATTAATCCTTATCAAAATTTCATTTTGGATCCAAACAAAACAAAATACATATTTAAAATGTACATAAAATAAAAGAATGCTCTAAACGATTTTAATAAACAAAATTAGTTTAATAATTTAATGTGTATATATTTTAAATAGGCATTTTAGTTTGTTTGGAACCAAATGATCCAATTAATACAATTTATAAGACTTAATGTGTATGACATAGGCATTATTCGAGTGTATTTGTATAGATGTTAAGTTTGATATCAAAAATAATATATATTTACAAATCAATATTAAGCCACATTTGAGCTTACAGAATACAGAAATGGGGCAATGCCAAATAATCCGAGCATTACAATCAATTACTTTTCATTTACTAACTTCTACCTTGGTATGTTTCTAATAATTTGCTCCACAATGATCTTAACATTGAAACCATTACAAAAAATTGCAATCCAAAGTAGCACTTACTCATAAACATTCAAGACAGAGCCAACTTGCCAGAAAATTCTTTATTGGTTAAAAATATGCTGATATAGGGACTTATTAAATCCCCAACAATAATACCGCTAATGGGTTCTGTCACTAGACAGCCTCTATCCTCATACTACATTATCATGTAAATATTCTCCACATCATTATTTTAATAAAAATTAAAAAAAAGTTTGATATTTTAAATTAAGATTGGTATTGAGGAGTATAACTATATTTATAGTAATATTTTATGATTGTACCTACTATTTATTGTATGACTATTATTTTTACCTGTAATAAATTGTATGTGTTTGCACCCATATTCCAGCTGATCCCAATGGTAGTTCAGATTCATTATCAGTCTCCATATCACTTGTTGTAGAAAATTGACGAACAGCTTGATATACAGTCATATTATAAGGAAGAATATGATTGCCTATAAGAAATTGCAATTTATGTCTTGCTGATCCTTGTCCTATCACAACTGCTGCCTATAAATACAATTTTAAAATTAAAAAACTCAAGCTTTTATGATGTATGTATACAAATGTATAAAACATTTATTTAATATTATTACTTAAATAAATTATAATATAATTTTTAAGTAGAAATAAGTTTTAACACATTAACTGTATCATAATTATGAATAATAGAATTTTTTTAAATTCAATATTTAATATCAAGTTTCAATGAAATTCATCAAAATTAAATGTACTTTCTAAAGAATCATATATTAAATTTAACTATACCAACATGAAAATATGCCACATGTAATAATGAAATATAAAATATGAGTTAAATAAAATTGGTAGGTACACCTTTAAAAAACAATATTTCTTTTTATCATGTGATTTGTAGAAATATAATTTATTTGGCTTATTAATATTTCAATAATTTGATCATTATATTTTTAGATATTTAAATAATACATTTAAACTATAACCTAAGATAATGTATCATAGTTAGTGAACCACATTAAGTATTAAAAGGCAGTAGTACGTGTATAAGTAGTATACAGAGTGATTCAACATTTAAGTTACAGCAATTTTATTGTAATAATATAAAATTTCAATACAAAAATTATACTATTAAGGGGATTTGATACCGTGATTTTCTGTTTTTGTCTAACGCACGCGCGGCATAGGATTTTAGATCCTTTGCCAATCAAATTAGACAAAGACAGAAAATTACGGGATGGAATCCCCTTAAGAAATATTCAAAACGATTAGTAATTTTTATGTTTTTTTAACAATATTTTAGGGAGTTTTAAGAATTAACATAATTAATTTAAATGTGAACCTATTATTTATTTGTAATCATAATATGAAGAATTATTTTAGTAATATTTTGATACATAAAAACTCAAACAAGTAATTTATGAGTAGTTATAACTGTTATAAGTATTTTAGGTGAGCATCAGAGGTCAAAAATATTTTTGCATTTTTTTTTATAAACCCTTACATATTTTATAAAAATGTTCAAATTAAACTTTAATTGGTAATATATTCCTAAAAGTAAGTTGCAAAAAAGTACAGGTTATAATTTTAAATATTTCTTAATAAAAAACTTATATTAAATATTTTTGATAAAATAGCTAGATCATACAGTTTGATTTATCTTGTATAATTTGTATTGTAAATTGTAATAATATAAAATTTTTTTACCAAAGTGTCATCAATATCATCATCAGAATTGTCATCATCAGATTTAGACTGATTATTTTCTCTAATATGAGAAAAGCCTCTAACTACTAAATATCTTTCAATTGCTTGTACTAAAGCCAATGGATCTATTTTAACAGTTCCACTTTTCCATTGTTTCAAATTATTGCAATCTGGATGTCTTTGTAACAGGCACTAATAAAATTAATTTATAAATTATTTGTTATTTAATGTGGAAGACAAATTTCTAAATCATTTACCTTAAGTTGATGTGTATTAAAAAATTTCAAAGCACTATTTCCAGCCCCAGTTGATAAGTCATGTACTTTAACTGGAAATTGTTCCAATTGTGATACACAACTACCCAACTTTCCTATTAATGCAGAAAATGGCCGAGTTTCTACATTGTTATGATTCTTTGCAGTAAATGGTTCAAAACTATCAAGCTATAAAATAAAAATAAATATTGAATAGTTGGTTTATACATTAAGATAATTTTGATTTAAAATGTTTGTCCAAATTTAAAATAAGTTATATTGTTTTCCACACATTTTACTATACAATACGTGAAATAAACATTTATATTGCCTATTTTATAATTATTTATACACTAGGTGACAAATTTAAGTGTATAATATACATAGACTTTAACATTTTTGAATGATAATGTACATATTTAATTTCATATTTTAAAATAGAATAAATAGTTAACAAGTTTAAAGAAATTATAATTTATATAAGTGCAGTAGACCAAAAACATTTTGCAAGATATCATTGTGCCAATCTACTCCACTCTTGTGAACTTCAAATACTTAAAATTAATTAACTACTCCTTCATTTTGAAATATGAAATAAAAGTATAAGTTTAATTAAAATTAAAATTTTTTTAGCTATAATAAAGCATTTAAATGGATCACTTTGTAATAAAAGTTAAGTATTATGAATAGAATTGTAAACTTTGGATGTTATTACTTATTATTTGTCACACTTACAGGATAACCAGCAAAAACATGTAAAAACTTCCGTAATCTTTCACTTCTATGATCAAAACCTAATGTGACTTCAGTTAAGTATATAGTAAGTGACTTAATTAATCCACTATGATTGACTTCAAATGGTGATATGTCTGAGGTCAAGACTATTTCTCTTAATTCCAAAAGAGCATTTATATCGTCATTTCCCTATGATTTATAAATAAAAATTTAATAAATTATAAATGTACATCATGTTTATATGCTATACTAAATTTTTACCTCATTTTGTAATTTACTAATAGCTTTTGTAAGTCGTGCTAAAATACTTTCAGATTTTTCATTTTCAGCAGTCATTTCTTCATTTTTTGTACTTTTATCATATAAAATCATAAAATGTTGTGATCTTTCTTTCACCCATAATTTAGCCTTTTCTTTATTGACAGCACTTATATTTGATGCTTGATTTGTTAAAATTGCAGCTCCATTGATGTGCATATTGGAATTTTTACTTAATTCCTTAAAAATAATTATTAATACCATAATGTATATATGAATCTAGAATTATTCATAATTACTTTAGAAAATGCCCTTTCTGTACTTCTTAAAAGTCTAGCTGGATTTAAAGATGCTAAAAACCCTGAAGTTGATTTAAAATTTGAATTGGAAAAACGTGTTCTTGATGAAGATGAATTAACACCTACAGCACGCGATGCAGAAGTGTTACCACCTTAAATTAAAAATATTGTTATTATTATACTTTTTTAGTTCTAAAAAAGAGAATATTTTTTCAAAACTGAAGAGAATGATTTATATTTAACACTAGGTTGTTTTATGATTGTTATAATTTAACATAAAGAATAATATTACCTTTAGATATAAAAAATTCATGTAGTGTAATAGCTTGAGCAGAATTTGGTGAAATAGTATTACTGCTACTGGCACTACTACTAGCTATAGTTTGTACATCATTCACTTCATTGTCTTGATTTCCTTTTTTACGTGCTGCACTGGCAGACTGTCGTTTGTTATGTTTTTTATTTCGTTTAAATACTTCCGACATACGACTAAAAAATATTAATTATCATATAAATATAAAAAAAATATATAAAGCTAATATTTTAAATTCTAGGTAAAATAATGAATTTATTGATTATTCAATACTTAAAATTTTTATAAAATTTTACAACTTTACATTTTATTTTTTTTCTGTCGTCTATCATCAACTTTTGGGATAGTAAAAATTAAATTATTTGATTATCAAAAATGGCAATGGTTTGTAGTAGCAAATTGGATCTATTTGGTACTTTGGGGGTTCAAAAGTAAAATTTTTTGAAGACAATTTCATATACAGGAAAAATTAGAATAAATTATGCATATCAAATTTTTGATAAAATCAATTTAGTTTTATTGGCTTAAAAATGAATAACCACAGATACTTGAAATTTTCAAAATATTTTGAATATTTATGGACACAAGAAGTTTTTAATTTATTTTCTTTTATAAATGTCATTTATAAATTATTAACTGGTCAGAAATGCTAGAAAATATAATACAATATAACTACAAAAATTGTTTGTTTTTATATCTCTATAAAATATTAATAATACATAGGCACATTTTTTTTTTAATATGAATTTAATATTAAAAATTTGACAACAAAATCTCAAAAAATTATTAACTATTTTGTAGTCAGAAATTCATAAAAACTTCTTTTTAAACCTCAGTTTTGATAAAGAATACAAGATTCCTCATAATAGTTCATACTGAAACAATAAAATCTAATAAGTATATAATGCATTTTTTATAGACATTTTAAGTTCAAATTTTAAGAAATTACTTATTTAAGCAATAAATAACACTATAAATTATTTTTTTATAATTTAAATACATTTGCGGGAACTTTCATACATATGTTTTGTATTTTTATAAATATTCATAATGTGAATCTTTTTTAACTGCTTTACAAGATTGTAGTATAACTTATATTTATAATAAGTTGATAAAATATTGTATAAATAATAAATATATATTATTATGATAATTAAATACAAATATAACAAATGCAATAATTTTTAAAAATTTTTATCAAGCTACCAATTTTAAACTTAAAATTGCTTTAATAGCTATACATATCAAAAAACATTCACGAAATAATATTTGTGATAATAGGCTGATCTCTGCTCAGAATCATTTTTGGTATAGATTGATACATCATTAAAATTTAACACACCCACAAATGACCTACTCGACAGCAGAGCAGTACAAACTTGCCTATTTTTTTCTTTTTAAGTATGAAATAAAGTTTATACTTCATTTTGGTTAGAGTGAAACAAAGTTATATCTTAAATAAGATTAAAAATTAAAAAATTAACAAGCACAAAAATTATTTTTAGTCCTAGTTTATTATTAGGTTTACAATCTACTTACTTAGTAGAACAACGAGCTACTTGAGCTAAGATAGTTGCTTCAGGTATAGACTCTGCTTCGACTTCAGTACCACTGGTTGTTGATTGAACTTCATTTCCATTTTCAGTTGGTATTGGACATTGATTAGAGTTGTCTACAAATGTTTATCATTTAAATATTTAAGTTATTCTATTATAAAAATGTATTAGATATTTAGTTAACAAAATTTAAAATAACCATTATGAGTACTTCTAGATGGCCCTGGTAATCCTTCAATTCCAGCACTTGAAGTAGATGGTGAACACTTCACAGGTGTTTGAATATCAGCTTCAGCTAATTGTTTAACTTGATGCATAACACCCTCACGTATAAAATGAGTTTCAAAAACTTGAGGAAGTTTTTGCATTAAAATTTCAGCCATCTGTATTGCACCAACTACAATACGCAAATCTTGAGACGCCATCATACCAGCAATATGACTAGCAACCATTTGTTTTTGAGTAACAACTTTCTAAAAAACATAAATATTTATTTATTATTACCATTTTAAATACTAAAACATTCAACAATAATAACAAACATGAAATATTATAAAACTTTTAATATTTTTAGTGTAGTTAACAATTAATAAACTACCTATTCTAGCATATTATCAGTCAACAAAACTTTAAACATGTTATTCTATATATTCATACAATTTTATTATAAAACATTTAAAGATTAACAAATATACAAATGATATCAATTCCCAAGTATAGAAATAGTTATCATATGATAGTTATCAAATTTATAAAAAGTTAATTTCCAAATAACAAATGAATGACAAAACACTTTATATACAACTGTGCTTATGTATTAACATATTTTATTTTTATAAGAATATCAATTCACAATTATTATTTAATTTATTTTAATTACCAAAAGCAATTCTGCTGGAGAGTAGTAAACCATACGCAATAATGCACGTAGACATTTATATCTGACCAATGGGCCAGCTGAACTATTATAAACTTCATATAATATACTAAATAATAAACGTACAAATGCTCCAGCCAGTTCATTTTCACTAAAACATTAAACAACATTAATCAATAAAATAAAGATTTTAAATTTTTACTAGAACAACAATATACAATTGATTTGCTGAAAGGATAAGGTTTTGATTTATAATAATTTTAATTATAATAAAAAATACATTACCCAAATGATGCAACCACTGTTTCTACGTCAGTGGTAGATCTTGTTTGATGGTTATTATTGAAAGATGCCGGAACTGTTAAAACTTTACGTTGAATTGCTCGTGTAGTACCAGTATCTTCATTAATTTGTCTCATAGAATGGAGATCAATTGTGTAAGGAGCATGACTTAATAGAACTTCATCTTCACCAGCTTGATGTGCAACCTAAAATAGATAAATAATGGATTAGTTCCTGTTCTTATGATTGCAAACAATATAGACAATTATATTATTGTGACTATCAGTTGTTTTGATAAATCTATGCAATTAATTTAAAAAAAATATATATTTTGGTTCCATACTATCAAATATTAATGATTATGTTATCAAGGAATAAATTTTCAGTATCTTTCATGGATGAAACTAGTGAATCTCAAGAATTTCTAATATATTTTGGTATATATATAAAAAGTATACTGGTGAAATACAACTAACACGGTGATCTCAAAAATATATTTAATTTTTACCTAATTTGAGTAATAAACAATATATGTGAAACATTGATTTTTTTTTATATCTCTAAGTTATAACCCACAATCTATGTTGTAATTAATTGTATTAGTGAAAATATAAATTGTGACCTATACCTCGATTATTCTTGAATCTAATGATGTATAAGAATGCCACATAGATCTATCATCCCTCCATTGCCACTGTACCATTTGTTGAGAAGCTCCTGTTCCTTGAATTGTTCCGTAAATACCATGACGATCAAGAAGACTATCAACTGAAAACAATCCGTCAGCAGGTAATCTTGGCATGAGTTCACCAATAAGACATGTAACTTCATATAATTCTTGAGAACTTCTTGGGAGTAATTCAATCTAAAATACACCAATAAAAGTTATAGATATAGCTTACAAAAATTTATTTAGCACCAATAATAATTTTGTTTAATAAATATTAAAAAATGTTAGTAAAAATATAAAATTATTTTCAGATATACTGGAGGAGTGAATGAATGAATTTAATAATATGAGACAATGATATACAACATCAATCAACAGATACCATTTCTATAGTGTTCCTTTTTCCTGTTATTTTTTACTAGTTAATAAAAATTAAATTTTAAAGCAAATAGTTATATCAAGTAGAATATTAATAAATATTAATTTTTACCTGAGTAAGTTCTGGAGAAGGAGATCCAGTAAGAAGGTAGCCAAGAGTTTCAGCAATGTTATTTTTAAGTAAAGTTTGTGACAATTCTGGACAATTTGTACATAATGTTGACATCATTCTCAACACCATAATAAATGTATTTGTACTCATAACAGGAGGAGATGCAACAACCTAAATAAGTAATAAAGAGATTAAAATTGTATAAATTGGAAACTAAGCTAAATAAATATATTACCAATTGTTGAAGATTAGTCAACAGTTCATCACTTGCAATTTCTTTTAATTTATTCGAATCAGATTGGAAGTTCTCAACTAGGCGACTAAATGCTAAACAAACACTTTCTACGCTTTTCTTGTCCTATTAAAAATATAATATAACATAAAATGTAATGATAATATTAGTAATAGGTCAAACCTAACTAAAACATTTGTTTTCAATCTCAACCATTCTTACATATTTTTTCATTGCCAACTAATGACAATTTTTAAACAAAACCCAAATCTTTTTATACAAAATACAAATCCTAAGTTTTATATTTTTCTGACATTTCTATATTTTAAACTGATTTAGCTGTATTAACTAGCAATGGTAGTCAAATAATTTAATTCCACTTATGTGGGTTCTTAGTTACATCAGCATACACAATTTGAAAAAACCTCCCATACAATTTTATCTCTATTTTACGTCATCACACTATCAAATTTTAATCAAACTACGGGAATAACCTAGTGACCAAATTTGCTGCCAAATACAAAATTTTCAACATACCTAATACAAAAATTGGGTTCAAGAACTTAGATTTACTATGATCTACTACAGTGGATTTCGCCTAATGTGGGCATCGGCGGTTAATATGGGCAAAATAGTCTGATCCCAATACCAAATAATTAATACAACTAATTTCAGTTTTTATGGGCAACCGCTTAATGTGGGTAAACAGGACTGGTCCCGACATGTCCACATTAAACAGAATCCACTGTATTGATAGTTTCAACTAACTCCATATGTGCCTCATTCACTTTTACTTAATCATGCCTTGTTTTTGACAAAAATTTATAAAAACTACCATACTATATATTGTATCATTGATTATAAATGATTGAGTATTTAAAATTAATGGTATAATGTAAAATGTTTTTATTAACAGAACCACAGCAGAAGAAAATTATAAAGGGTTTGGCTAAAATAATTTTTTCTAAATACGATAAATATATTAGTAAAATAAAAATAATCAAAAATAATTCTTAAATAGATGTTTATATAAAAATATTTTCTAAAATTATGCTAATGGGCAAGCATAGTTTAATTAATAATTTCAAGTTTAATTTTCCTAACAGTTTAAGATGCTAAAAAGTGTTGTTTGATTATTTTCATAGTTTATTAGCACATCACTAGTTAATACTTAATAATAAGAACATATTGGTCATTTTAATTTTAATATTTTTTAAATAGTGTTTACCTGTTGAGTAATACGACTTGACAGTAATGGCAATGACTTGGAAACATAGTGAAATTCATCAGCATTCATATTTTGACAACAATTTGCAGTGATAGCTAGAGCTGCTCTTTGTGCATTAATACTAAAGAAATCTATAAAAGTTAAACATGCAGCCACACCATTCTAAAAACAAATAAGTTTCCAATATTTTAATTTAATTATTATAAATTTTTGTAAAATTATCATGATAGTTACTTGAAAATATAAATTGACAGTTTAAATTATTAGTAGAATAAACATAAATATCCAACAGAAATTTTATGTTTATGACCTAAACATAGTACTTGCAACTATACTTACAGACTGTAATATAGATCGTCCATGTCTTCTAGAAAGCATTTCTAAAGCAGAAAGGGATTGTTCAGCAACATCCATACACTGAATAGCTTGCAGTTTATCTAACATAGCTGGAACAGCATCAAGAACAGCAGCTGATGAACGTGGAAGTGCTTCCATCATATAAGTCAAAGCACGACAAGCATGATTCATCTAAAAATATCATTACATAATATAGTATGATATTGAAAAATAAAATGGGGGATTTATCATGAATATAATAAAATGGCGCTGTTAGAATATAATTTTTTTTGTATAAAACATTCTTAATACCTTGGTATTTTTATATCACATTATTCAATGTATTTAAAAAGTAATTAATTAATGTTTTAAACTTTTGCATACTATCCTACATTTAATTTATGGAAGTTGACTATAAATTTATAAATATTTTAACAATTAAAATACGTTTTTGATTTGTACAACATACCATGTCAAAATTGTGTTCCATCGAAAGTAAAATTATTAGTGCAGTGACTACAGGTTTCACAGGAAAACCAGTTAAAGTATCTTCATTACCCATAACCAACATTTGGCACATTTCAATAACAGCTTGAAGCTGCTGTCCTTCATCTCCTGTAGCTTGCATTCCTTGTAATAATTGTTGAGCTTTGGAGGCTACAAGAGAATATAATATAATAATACAAATTAAAGAAAAATTTGATTAACAATAGTAATACAATTTTATTTTTTTAAATAAATCATACTTGTAGATGCAGCACCCATAGAACGATTGAACAAATGGTGCATACGAGGGGCTAATGCACCGAATAAGTGAGGTGGTAATCCTCTTGATTCTAACAATGCTTGTAAACGTCCAACTTCACCTTCTTCTTCACTATCATGACTAGTAGTGCCACTACTCCATGCTGTAGGCCCTTAAATTTTAAAATAAGTTATAATGGTTCCTAAGTAGAGGTTTAATATAAATACAATTGAAAAAATTACAGTTCACACCACCTCCAGTAGCTTGTGAGCCAGATGAAGAAGGATTAGTATTGGAAGTAGTAGATGATGTAGCCATATCAGGGGCATTAGTGCTAATTGAACTAGACGTAGATGGTAGGATATTATTCATGTTGTCATTGCCTTCAGCCATTCCATCCCCTTCAACCACGCCTTCCATAGCCAATTCTGCCGCCTCTCTTCCACTCGCTTTGGTATTACCGCGGCGACTACATAAATAATAATAATAAATAAAGATTATAATAATTATAATAAGTTTTAAAATATATAAATAATTAATTGATGAAAATATTTAAGATTTTAATACCTGCTACTAGCACAAGACCCCGTTGTTGGTCTTCCTCGTTTCCTACGCAGCGGTAAAGACGCGCGTAAATTAGTTTCCTCCTTATTCTTATTTTGACTTGAAGACGTACCTATAATTATAAAATGTTAGAGCATTTAAATTTTAACAAATTACAAAAATTAAATAAATTTTACCCAGCGTAGGGAGTTCTAATTTTGGACGTTTATTTGGAGATGGTTCTATTTCTTGGGTAGAAAGTTCGTTTGTTAAATTATTTTCTTCAGAACGTGAAGGCCCTTTTGATTTACTACGCAATGGATATCTATTTTCAGCAGGACTGAAAGTCGAGTTATCTACTTTCTGTTTTCCTATTAAAAAAATAATTAATAAATTAAGTTCTACGTACAAAATACAATGTGTTTACGCTAAGAAGTAATGTGGTAGCTGGATAATTGAAATTTAAGTCTTGGTAGGTTAAGTACCGAAATACAAATTTTAAGAAAATTTCATATTGTTAATACTTTCAGTACACGCATGTGCAATACAAACTTACTTTTATTATTTTTTATTGTAACAACAATTTTTCTCTACTAATTTGGATGAAAAAAGTTTAAAACTTTTTAATTACAAAACATAAAAAGCAGAGTTGAAAAATAATTGCAGATATTGTTAAATGGCTATTGTATGTAAATGTACACTAATGTTACAGATAATAATCATAATTTAACATAAATCTTAATTTGCATTAACATTTGACGAGGAAATTTTTTTTTTTAAATTATCTAAAAAAAAATAGTCCATATGAATTCAGAGAAAAAACGGTGTTGCTTTTTTTTTTATAAAAAAAAAAAAGAAAGAAGTTGAATAATGTTAACTGTGTATCGAAAGAGATTAGCCTTTGAAGTTTTCTCAAAATGTATAATACTTTAGTACTCCTTTTTACCTTTACAAAACTTCTTTCCAATTTAAGGTTATTCAGCCGAAATATTTAGGGGAATTTCTTAACATATATACCATTTAATATATCCATATGTATATATATAAATATATAATAATATACAATTTATTCAATATACGCATAAAGTAAAATTAAAATATATTAATGAAAAAATAAAATACTTTAACCACAAAAAGTGCTTACACATAAAGTAATATACTAAATATTTAATTACTGTTCTTAAAAATATTTTAGCTAATTTATTCAAGGAGCAGTTACAAAAAACCTAAGAAATTGCCTAACTGTATAGGTGTCTAGTATACCTTTAAATTGATTAGGTCACTATAAAATATATATTACATTTTTATGCAACGATTATCATTGAATACAAAAAGAATACAATTTACTTATAAGCTAAAAATACTTATGCATATGATGCTATTATACTTTTACTCTTCTTTAAATATAAATAATACAAATTAATATGCTTACTATTTTTAGGTGATTTGGATATTATTGATTTTCTACTGGTACTTGGTGATTCTTTTTGCTACAAAATAAGAAAAAAAATGTAATTAAAACTTAATTATGAATCTCTCTTTATATATATATATATATCAACCTATAATTTAAATACAATTAAATGAACTGCTTAAAAATATTATTATACAAAGTTCCATATAATAGATAATTATAAATATTTTAAAATCTTACAGTTCAAATATTTTATTTTAAGAAGTTTATTCAAATTATATACATTACCTATTTTATATTATGTTATATTATATAAGATTGATTAACTTACTATTAGTGTATTAGAATTACTGGTGCGAGTATTCCTAGTAGCTGATTTACTTTTACGAATACTTTGAATAGATGTAGTTGAATCATTCACAATTCTGAAATAGTTTAAACTTATAAAAATGTTTCAATAACTAATGCTAAACAAAAAACTTAAACTTACGGTGTTTCAGTATTATCTGAATTTAATATACCCACATCCACTTGACTATTTGTGCTTTTTTTACTATCCTTGCGAGAATTTACTCTAGATCTAGTATTTCCTTCTATATTTCCCCTCCTGCAATCAAAATGTAAATGTATTATCCAATTACAGTTGCAAATATAAAATAATATTTGTAGTAAGAAAACACTATTTTAATTTCTAACCTGGTACTAATAGAAGACGCGTTAACCAACGCGGAACTAGCTTGTTCGGCCATAGACGTCACCTCCAAGCAATTTAATCATGCCACAATCAAATCACAATTCCCTGCAACAATAATAATCAGTAAAATACATTTTTTAATTAAACAACTTTAAAGAAAATTATTATAATCCCATAACTAAAAACTTTAAAATGAAAAATAAAATCAATGATATGAAATATTTTATCAAAACAAAATAACTAACAGACGATTGCTGCTCATTAGAAGCTAGTCCAAGTAGGTACTATGATCGACGTTATAAACCCAACACCTATCCCTCCATTTGCACTCACCATAAAACCGGAAGCGAATAGTATTGGGAATTTTTGTGTACAATGATTTGTTAAAACAATTGGTGTTCATGGTTTCTTATAGAAAACTTAATCCAAATTTGACAAACATGAGCTACCATAATTCGATTCAACGTCTTACTAAAGGTAAACGAAACTAGCGACCACGGAAGTCGCAAAATACAATACTCCACTGCCCAAAACAGACCAACGTCATGAAAAGACAATGGAAAAACAAGATTGATTCAACAGCTGTTAAATCATATGAGTGTGCGCATGCGTGATTGATGACAAACCAACAGCATACCATATTGTACCAAGCATACCAGAATAATTGATACTTACCACAACACATTATTGAGGTTATGTGCGTGTGTCTAATACTCTACTCTAATAAGTAAAATAATAAACCAAACACTAAAATAATCACTATATAATCAGTAATCACTAATCATATTATTAAAACGTTTCAAAATATATGACAGCGTTAAATAGATGCTTTTTTCATTTAATCTATCATAATATTATCTGAAAATTACTGCAAGCATAAATAATATACATTACATGATATGACAAATAACGATTTATGATCAAAATTCAACAACATTTTCTCTAGCTCTACTTCTTCATCAACTAGCGTTGAAGGACGGTGAACGGTATCTTCCACTGATGTATGTGTATGATACATATATTTTATAACTTTAGATTTAAAATATATAATTTTAATTATAATTGAATATATGAGAATAAACTAAATAATAATTTTATTATAACACTTGTATAGTTGCATTGTAACCATACATTACGTGAAATGGAAGGAAAGAAACAAATTGATTTAAAAAAAGAATTCGGTCATTATGCAACCAAATATAAAAGTTTAAACCCGTTCAATGAAATAGACTCAAAAAAACTTCTCAAAGAAAGATACAAACAAAATTTGGATGATTCCAAACCTTTGGAAGACAAAGAACCAATTAAAACTGTCACTGTGGACTTATTCAAACAAATTCCATTATTAGAAGATATAGATTTGACTAAATCAGATCCTTTGTGTAATATGCCAAAACTATCTGAAAAAGAAGCTGTTCGTAGAGTGAGGAATAAATTTATACGACTACAGTTGTTATATGCACAAGAATACAGGTAAAATAAAAAAAATTGATTTTAAACAAAAATAAATGTATACCTAATTTAATAATGCATCTCTTTTATTTTTTTTTACTATAGATATTTGTTATTTAAGTATCGAGTAAAACGTAGAGAATACTTAATTAATAAAAAATGTGATTCTGAATCATATGGACAACTAAATAAATCAAAATGGACTAATGATGAAGAATATGCCAAATTCCGTAAGTTAAAACTATTGGAACACTATCAAAAAATGACAATAGGACAAGAGGCAGTAGTATTTAAAACAGCAATGGATAGAAAAATAAGAGCAACTTCATTACTAAACAATAAAGGAAAATCACATCTTCCACATTGTACATATGTAGAAATGGGTATAAAATGCACAGGAAAAATGATACCAAAAAGTAAGTATTGTAAGAAACATATCCTCAAGGATCCAAAGCAAATTTTATTCAGAGCCTGCAATGTGCTTCAAAGTGATAATCAATGCCAAGAGCCAATTGTAAATTTTGATACAAAATCTACGTGTGTTTTACATGAAACATTACCAATGCTTCGAGATTAAATATTTATCTATGTATATATACACAACACAAAATGTACTTCTATTTAGGTCACCTACTGAATATATTTTAATTTAATTCATTTTTAATACTGTAACTAATATAAGTTTTATTTAACAAATATAATTAATGAGCTCATGATTACTTAGTTATACATAAACTATGCTATTAAATATTAGGTATATAATATGTATCTTAGTACATGGACATTTAAGTATAATAAAATCAACTTGCTATTGAATTAAAATAAAAATTATTTGTCATTATAATTTATATGATAACTATTTATTTTTATTAACAATGTGTGAGTGATGATAAGATCTATGTAACTATATAAATATCAAATATATTTATGACTGTCATTGTGAGACAATTTTGTATATCCAACACTAAGCAAGACATCTTAACATTTTAGGCTACACTAAAATTTAACTAAACCTATTAATAATAAAATTATATGACTAAAATAATTCAACATCAAACATTACTCTGGTACAAAGACTACTTAAATAACAACATACATTTATTTAATTAATAAAACCTTATTAAGTGTTAATTAATTTATTATTATGTATAAATAGTTTAGTTTTGTATCAGTTGTTAATCATTTGATGATAAGTAATTGCTGAACAAAGAAAATAAGTTTGAGAACAATTGCTAATAAACAATGAGAGTCATTTTTAAATGGTTTCTGACAGCAACTGTATCCTATGTATAACCACTGCTGCACTTATTTATAAAAAGTTATCTGTAGTACTCTTGTCTCATATAATATGAATAACCTCAGGCAGAAACTAGTTTTTGTTTACAACAAAACACTGATTATACTTATAATAATTACCATAATTTTATATTTTTATCTGCACCTATGACAAATTTTATATTACATGGTTTATTTTTATTCCATTTTAAACAGATTATTATACTTATATCTATTTTAGATATACAACTTATCAAAAATATATTCAATGTAAATTGATAAATAAATCAGATATTATTTTAGAATTAAAATTCATAGTATAAACATAAGACTACAACCCTATATTAAATCATAACACAAATCAATTATCAGATATTGTGATATTTTGTTAGTATGTAAGCAGTACGAGCATGCGGCTCTATACAATTTTAGTGGGAATGGACCTTTTATTTGATACATCAGATCCGGGCTAAGTTGTATTTCTATATAGTATATAGTTAAAGCTACAAAAATATACTTAGAAGAATAATAGATATTAGAAGAATATGCTTCTACATGAAAAATAGAAAATTCTAGACTTGTCTTTTTTTGAAATTAATTAAATTACAGGTCCAAGACCAGACTAAATGCATTTTTGTTAAAAATTTAATGATACTATTGAAAAATATTAACTATTTCGTTTAATATTATGATGGTTAAAATGTTATAGGCTATAGCATTTTGTATATTTTTTTTAGTACATCTATAATATAGCTAAGCAAGATAGAATTCGTTTAACTTACTGATGATTAAAATTAAGTTATTTTGGAAATGTTGAAGATAACTGTATATTTTATTATTTTAAAATTATTTAGGTCATATTGAGTTTATTTGTAAAATTTCCTAATATGTTATACGTCAATTTATTTTTTATACATCATTCGTTTTAAGTTTTTTTTTGTTTTATTAACAAAAATGTTTAATTTTTTATTCATCATACTACCATATTGATAGCCAAGGTATTTTTTTTGCAAACATATTAAATTGGTTCTTACTATAACAAATGTATAACAATGTTTATTAGAGTATATTTTAACATTTTTACAGCATACCAGCATATTTTTATGGGAATATTTCATAGTTTTTAGAGTTTTTAAATCCTACCCTAATTAATTATCTTATAATAATCTAATAATATTTTCATTATTTTAGTTATTCTATTTTAATACCTATTATACCTAAATATGAAATTTCCAAAAACTACATTGAAACATTGATTGGAAAAAATTATAAACAATTTTCTTGTTAAATTAAATATGGAAAATTCTGTTCCATTTTTGTATTGCTTGTATAAAAAATTATTTTAGTATAATTAATTTAAAAATTTAAAATATTAAAATATTAATGTAGAAACTAAAAATGATGAACCAGACTAATATATAATTAAAAGTAATAATTATTAAAAATTATTTAATTATCTATTTCTTTTCATACTAATACTGAGTTACAAAAAATATTGATTAATTTAATGGACCAATACTAATAATTTATAAAAAAGCCACTAAATCTTATTTAAAGAACTGTTAACTCATTATTGATTTATTAATATGTTAACCACTATGTGACTGTTGGCAATCATATATGATCATATATGATTGATCAGCATGTTAAACATATATTTCTATGTTATAACTAATTTGTTAATATTTTTATTAAAACAAATGAATCATAATTATTCCCACTATGTCATGGCACTTTTTTTGAGTATATTATTATAGCACTATAGAAAAGTTGACAAATTATATTAATTTATGATCTCCGGCTATCATTTAGTGTGGTAATAATGATAAACTATAGGCATAGCGGTCACAAAAGTATAAAATTTGAATATTATAAGCTACTGCTGGCAGTCAGGTTAGGTTAACGTATTAATTGTTAAACAATTGTTTATGCAGCTTTCCATAATACTGGTAATTTCAATCACATTCGTGCAATTTATAACCTAACTGCAATAAATAAACATTTATTTATTATATAACATACATTAAAACACAATAATATGTAATATAAAGATAATAAATTTGCTAACTGTTAATATAAAATTAAAAATTGTGAATAACAATTTAACTATTTAAGTCTAATCTGAGTACATTATTGTTGAACACATTTTTAAAAAGACAATCCTAAGAATCACATTAGTTTTAAATAATCTTATTAATTATAAGCTTTTCTATTGTAAATATACAAAAGTTAAAAAGTATATGTTTTAATTTGATAAGCATTTTACCATCGGAGAGCACGTAATCTCTAGTGGTTCTATCAGTTATACAATTAAAAAAAAATCAATTAAAGTGAAAATTTTACTAATTTTTCACATCATTACAACATTTATGGCAATTAGTAAAATATAGTAAGAAACAGTTATTTTTTAAGTAGCTTATTGTTGATTGTTTATTTGAAAAACTGATAATAATTAATACGACAATAATTTTGTCTACCTATAATTTATATAGTAGGTATTTTCGCAGAGTAGGCCGACTAGGTCTGGACCTTCCCAATTTTTATTTGACTGTTTGGTTCCATGTGATAGGAAAAATCTTCCCTAATAGTTATAAACACGCTTACACACTACAGCAGTATTTCCCAACTTATTTTCTTTGCAGGAGCTTAAACGTTTTGTGGAACCCCCATATAATTTTTGGAACTTTTCTATGTTCAAATCATAATTCAAGTCAAAAATATTATTAATTAATTTTTATTTTACCAAATTTCTCACGGAACCCTTGGCACCGGCTGGCGGTACCCTTAGGTTCCACGGAACACCAATTGGGAAACAATGCACTACAGAACAAAACTGGCCTACCCAAATATTTTGTACTGGACACGCCACTGTATTTTTGACCATAATTAAGTTTTATCAATAAATTTTTCTTCGTGTAACCATTACCAAGTATAAAAAGCTATAGCTACATCAGACATCCCTAATTTATTTGCTAATATGACATATAACTTTATCCTTCCTAACTTTAACAATAATAGTAGATTTGAAACAAAATCTTATTTCAAAACATTTTTTTTTTTTATCAAATAAATTGTAATACAAAAGTTGTACAAGTGTATAGACCACCTTAGTGTGAATAAAAAATATAAAAAAAAAAACGTTTTCAAATAATAGTTTTACCTGCAAATATCCATGCAGCTCATGATAGATTATTCAAAATTTCTATACATAAGAAAAAATAATATAAATAGGTATTACTTAAAATTTTGATATGTATTTAATTTTTTTTTTTTAATTAGTTCACAGTCGTTTCACACAACGAATATAGATAATGAATATAGTAACAACACCACGATACCAGAATTAAAAATAAATATTGACTTGAGCCTAAAATGTATTTTTAAAATTATAAAACAGGTATCATACTTAGTATAGTACATACCCATAACTAACTAGACTGATAAGATGTTGCATTTATGGTGATATTCATTTGATAAACTCAGATGAATCAGATGATACGTCTTGTCTTAATAATGATGAATTTCTGCAATAAACAATGTTATTTTATTGAATTATATGATATATATTTTCTAGTGGTACATGTGTACACAGTTAAATACAAAAATATCAAAAAAACATAGTTTAAGTTACTATTTATATTATAAATCCTAACGAATTAATTGAAACAATTAATAAGGTAAAATAGTGAATACAAGGTAGATTATATACTTTGGATGAATAATAAAATTACTATCAATATATTATCTAGATATCTACTGTCCATACAAAAATGTAAATTTTTGGGAAATAGAACATTACACTTATACAGCAATAATAATTAAACTTACCAAAAAATGAGATCAGTAATCACCAAACAATAAACACTAATCACTATAGTCGTCACTAATCACTACTACAACTTACAAATAATAAGACTACGAAATACAAACGGCACTACGATTAACCTTAGCTTACTGCAGCTAAAAGTGGTTAAAAGCAGTAAAGCACCATTTACTAATGAGTTAAATGTCCAATTCAGACACCACATACAGACAATCAATCCTGATAATATTGAAAAACAGCTGGGCATGTCCATCTTGTCGTTGTTATTATTATCTATAATCCTTGTAAACATTGAACTTAGAAACGAAGAATATTATCATTATATAACTACTTTATGATTATTATCAAGATGTCTTAAAATCACCACAACAACAAAATTATGATCAAAACCAATAATCAAACATGATGGTAATGGTTCTTTTAATTTATGAGATTCCTCCAAAATAATATAATAAAAGACTGACATTAAAATATTAAATAGTTAGTGAATTATTGTGTATTATACTTTTATGTATTTCTGTTAAATCATTATATTTTAGTTAAATAATTTTTAGTATTTGTTGTAATATTTATAAAATAAATAAATATATAAATTGAATACTAAGTATATTTATTTGTTGGCCATGACATATTATTGTGAAAGATAATTAATATCTTGTAGTTTTGATCAATTTATTATTAAGAATCAGTAGATATTTTGACAAATTCAAATGTTACGAGTGAATCAAAATGAGTAATTTTAATTCTAATTATAAGTTTTTGGACATGTTTAATAAAAGAAGAACAATATTTTATTTTGGTTTTTTCACATTACTAATTTTTTGGTTCATTGGAATTCGAAGTAGAGGTAAATAGTTTTTGGTTTAATTTTGCTTAAAAGAATAATATTATTTTTAAATATTTTATTTTTATTAGATGCATCACAATATCAAATTTTAAAACAGACATTGGAACACACTAAAGAAGAAGTATGAATACCATTACGTTTAAAAGTAGTATGATTATTACATTTAAAAAAAGTTATTTATCCACGAATATCCTTCAATGTTATTTACCATCTAAATTTATTATTTTTAATTAAAAAAAGTAATATATTATGAATTTAAATAACCAAGCCATGGCGTATATAGAGGGGGGCCCTAGGACTGGGCCCATAGTTAAGTTTCAGATTCAATCAAAACATTTTATTATGCATTTTACGTAATTTACTATTATGTATAATGTAATAATAAATATGTATTTATAAATTAAAATCCTGTAAAAATGTCATAATTAAAACCACCCGGCCACCTAAAAAATGTTCCAGTTGTATATGCATCCAAGCTGGTGCCTGGTGGTAAATTGGCCCATAGTGAAAATAATTCCTATATATACCACTGGCTACACGTAATGTTTTTCTTACTATTTTAAGCTGGTTCCAACATAAATACATAGAGCTTTAATTATTATATAAATACAAATAATAATCCACCTATCTGAAAAATAAAAATTATCATTTATATTTTATATCTACACCACTTCTTTAGTTTACTATGCTGTTGTTTTAGATATTTCAGAATATGCTTGTAAAGAAGTAGACAATTCTTATTGAGAGACTGACTTAATTAAATAAAAATTTCTACTATTAATAAGAAAATTACTTACAATTGTTTTGTGTTGATAATTTTTTTTTTTTGTATATATTGTATTATTAATATAAATTGTTCTGTTAATAACTGCTTTATTGAAGTTTTACTAAAATGTATTAGTAACATCTATCTTGGTTAAAATTATGGGGTTACTAACATAGTTTAAAATTAGTCAATCTATTAATAGTTTGTAAATGTTTCTTTATTAATTTTTCTTAAAATGTACAATGGATAATGTTTAATTGTTTTTACCTGTGGTTTTCTTGGTAACTAATAGCCCTCATGTGTTATATTTATTCTTATTTTTATAATATGATAAATTATTAATATATTCTATTTAAACTGTATGTTAGTCATCTATGTATACATTTTTTTCAGTTGAAAATCAATTCTATAAATTATAATATTTTAAAAGAAAGATTTGAAAGTATATGTGATAAATGGCAACCAAACATTCCAGTTATATATGCCATCACACCTACTTACAAAAGACCTGTACAAAAAGCTGAACTAACAAGGTAAACTTAATAAATTGCTAAATTGGAGTTATTTAATAATTTTTAATATTTTCAAAATTTTTATTTATATTGTAGATTGTCTAACACTTTTCGTTTAGTAAATAATTTCCATTGGATTATTGTTGAAGATTCTGAAATAAAAACATCACTTGTAGCCAATTTGCTGCATAAAAGTAATTTAAATTACACTCACTTAGCCATAGGAACACCAGCTGAATGGAAGAGAAAATTAAAAGTATTTAGTTTAAAATATTTTACATTTTTATTTTATTAAATTAAATTAATCATATGTACATTTAGGAACCTAAATGGAAGAAACCTAGAGGAGTTAAACAAAGAAATAAGGCTTTAGAATGGTTAAGGAATAACAAGGCTAAAGAAAATGATGAGGGGATAATTTTTTTTGCTGATGATGATAACACATATAGTGTTGATTTATTTAATGAAGTAAATATCACTATACTAACATTTTTAATGTTATCACTAACAATCATTTATAACATGTTATGATTATTTCTATTTTCATATTTTCTTTTTAAATAGATGCGAACAGTAAAAGGTGTTGGTGTATGGCCAGTTGGTCTTGTTGGTGGTCTTTTAGTAGAAAAGCCATTAATAAATAGTAAAGGTAAAGTAATTGGTTGGAATAGTGCTTGGAGACCAGAACGACCATTTCCCGTTGATATGGCAGGTTTTGCCATTAATTTAAAACTTTTACGTAAACGCCCTAATGCTGAATTTTCGTGGGATGTCAGTCGAGGTTTCCAAGAAAGTGCTATACTTTCACAGGTAACTACTGTAGAACAATTGGAGCCTATGGCAGATAATTGTACTAAAGTAAGTTTGCACAAATTATGTTTTATTATGATATATATTATATTATAATTATAATCATTTATAAATTTAGGTGTATGTGTGGCATACCAGAACTGAAGAACCTATACTAAAAGCAGAAGAAAAACTTAAAAATCGTGGACTTCGATCAGACATGAATATTGAAGTTTAATCTCAATCAGTGATGCAAAAATCAGGTGTTTTATTTGTGTATAATTATTTTAGTCTTTAAATAATCTTGAAAGAATCGCTGCTCAAATGAGAAATTAAAACCAATTCATGCTTTTACTCTTCAAATTTAGTTGCTGCACAAATTAAAATGATTTGTTAGTTATTGGTTTATAACCAATACAAATGATTAGAAAAATAATTAAATTACAAATTATTCACATTTAGTCATCAATTGAAGTAAAAAAAAATTTTTCATTATTTTGGTTATTTTAATTTTTTTTTTTTATCCCTTCTATGGCATACAAAATTCATTTTTTTAATTTATTTCAAAATAATAACATTAAATATTAAACAAAACAAATATAATAGGTACTTTTGTTTAAATATTTTGATAAAAATATAATAACTAATATCTGTTTATTATTAAAAAAAAAAAACAAAAAAAAAAAAAATGTATATCCAACAATAATATTATTTTTTTTATAAATTATTGTTAAATTGACTTCCACTACAAAATATATAAAATACTTGAAATAAATAAAACTTTATAAATAAATTATAGAAATGAAAAAATAAGTACTCATAATATATATACACAAAATTTACATTTTTAACGATTTTTGTTGCATTTGAATAACTTTGAATTAATAATTTGTTTTCTTATAAAATTGTTTGTGAAAATCTTAATCATATGTACACACAAAAATTACCAAGAAAAATTCATCATTAAAATCCCAAAAAATATTAGGAATTACACTATTTAGTAGTATTTCTCTTTTCTCTTTATAAAGTTATCCTTTTGTTTTACTAATAAAGTGTACTCCTATTTTTTTTTTTACATAATATACCACATTTTATGTAATTATGTACACATACACTAGCTATTTCTATTGTATTAATGTTTTATTTAACCAAAATATGGTTACATTTAATGTAATGTATGTCCTTAAAAAAGTGCTCAACAATATAGACAAGATTATTTTTTTAATAACAAATTATGTAATATATAAATTAAATTATGTACAAAACATATTTTTTTGAAAAATTGAATATACCTATATAAGTTGATAAATATAATAACTATGGAAAAGAAGGTATAATTATAATTTAAAAATTAATAATTAATAATACTTAAAATTGTATTAAATAAAAAAGGTATGATAATTATCTAAAAGAAATTTAACAAACCTTATTTAAATCCACACATAATGAAAGTATATATATAATATATAGTCCTATATGTTTTCATCTGATTTACATTTAAAATAATTAATTAGTAAGTCCATCATATTACATAAAAACTTAATATTTATTTAATTGTTAGTTTATCAATAAAAAAAGCAATTTCTATCAACATTTGATAGAAAATAAAACAGTTAAAAAAATGTTTAATTGTTTTACAATTTAAATTTAGAGCAATATCTTAGCATATTAATAATTTGCATCTTATATCATAATCAACTTCATTCCAGTTAAGATATTTATATTGGTAGTTAAAGTTAAAAATTGTTTTATTTATATCATACTATTCTATTGTATTATCATTCAACCGTCCTTAAATGTTCATTTTCAATTTAAACTATAAAAACCTTGTGATATTTTAATGCCATGACATTTTATATTAAATATAGTTACCTAATCATATTTTTTTATACATTTAATCACCAGTATTTATTAAACAATATTATTTTGATGATTTTAGTTGTTTTGTATATTAATTTTGATAAGGTTAAGTTCAGGAGCGTATTTAGAAATGTCTTAAGGGGGGGGGGGCACAAACTAAAAGTTCAAATTTGCGTACATGGGGCATAGAATTGTAAAATTTCTCATATAATAAAAATTAGTATAAAATACGGTGAATGGGGGAGGCACGAGCCCATGTGCCCCTCCCTTAAATACGCCCCTGGTTAAGTTATCTAAATTAAATAAATATTTAAAAAAAAACATACCAGCATAACATCATTTATTGTAAAATAATAAACATTTAAACCATTTTTAAACTAAATAGGACGTTAAACCTCCCTGTGTTATCTCTGTCTTACTAACGTATTTCAAAGCAAATTTGCGTTTAGCAGAACATATATATATATGTAGTTGTTAGCTTTAATATTGGAATCAATTTTCCTTTTATCAAACTTAAAGGTAAGGACATGTCATACACTTTTATTGATATTATCACTTTAAAGTGAGTTTAAAGTATGTAAAATATTACAGCTTTAAAATGTTCATAACTCACTTTAAAATGATAATATCAATAAAAGCATGACATTTCCTTGATATAATTTTTATCTTTACATTTTTGATTTGTAAATTCACTCTGCTAACAACACAAAATTGATTTTGCTAAACGAAAATTTTCCATTTTGTATGTTGGTAAGACAGAGATAACACATATGGAATATGGATATAATGTCCTCTTAAGTATTAAGGTTTTTAAAGTTTATAAACATTATTATATTATTTATGTATTTATTTTATAGTTTGTACCACTAGAAATATTTTTATAAGTTAGTATTTTATTTATTTATATATGTGCTATTTTTTTTATCCATTTTTATTTTATTAACTATGTAGCATCATTTATGGTTTTCAGATATTTGTTACTAGATAATTGACAGTAATTTATACATCATTGTATGAGTTATTGATTTGTCTTTATATATATAGTAATATGTTATTCAATGAAATTATTATTTATTTATAAAATAAAAATAATTTAAATTTAATGTATTTAATATTTATGACTAAATTTGATATTGCTCTTATTCAGTTAATTTTTATTTTAGAACAATATTCATCAAGTTAAAACTACTTTAAAATAATAGACTTACCTGACTACCTGAGTATAGTATTAAAAATAGATGTTACTAGTGATTTGAAGAAATATAATATGTAAATGTATGTAGAGACTGGCAGTTAAAAATTTGAACTGTTTTCTGTAAATATGGATTAATGTACCACGCTACTTTCTATGGCTTATTAAAATACTTTTGATTAAATCCAGTATAAAAGTTTATGGTTCTCTAAATTGATGAACATATTGTATATGAATAGATACAATGGAAACTAACAATTAAATATTAAAATGAATAATGTTGGCAAGATGATTACTGTAATGGATGTGTTGAACAACACAGGTACAGTTCTTCTCAATACGATTTAAAATTTTGGTAATTTTAATATAAATATCAAGGGAGTAAAGTTGTCCCGCGCAAAACAGTTTTTAACTATGTTACACATGTATAAGACAGAAACAACACATGCGGGTATAGCGTCCTCTTAACTAATATTGTATTTTTAAATCAGTTACCTTAACAAAAAAAAAATGAATCATTTATTTTTTTTATTGTTTATTACAATAATATTGTTAGGTTTCTCGACTGCTTAAAAATTGTCATGAATCGTTTTTATTGATATCTATTTGACAAAAAATTATTGAAGGGGAGGTGAATTGCAATCACTTGTGGTGTAATGAGGTATTAACTATTAAAGGTCAAGCTTGTATAAAAAAAATTTCAGGCAAATGAGACGTGTCTTCAATGATGGATGCAATATGTCACGCCGAATTGCTAATAACCGAAAGTCTGGGTACTACATAATTTATAGGAATGTATATATACGAATCATTAGGCGCGGAAGGGGGATAGTAGGCCACGGTCTGTGAAAAAAACGTTCATATCATGTAATTATATGGGTATACCTAATGTGTGAACAAGTTTTTTTTTAAGGATTTTTATTATATTGAAATTTTTTTGTCCATTTATATTTTTTGCTATCATCAATCTTAATTAGAAATACCTATTCATATTTAATTGTGCTATATAATTATAAGCATAGTAGCATTGCCCCGTTATATTTATATATATTATTATTAGTAAATTATTAAGTATAAACTAAATTCTAAATAACATTTCATAATGGTGTAACATAGATAATTTTTTTTTATTAATATTATTTATAATTTGATGTTTGGGTTAGACAAGAGTTTACAGGATAACGTATTTGTTTCAAGAATTACAACTGCATAACATTTGTAGGTGGGTAGTAGGTACCTATTATATTATTACCTATCTATATTAATACAATTATAATTGTGATAAAATATTGTTAATATTTCGGGTTTCGATAGCGTGTAATGTATACATAGGTATACGGTATACATAAAAAAGTAATATTAATTAAACGTATATTAATGTGTAGATTTGAATTTTAAAATATATATGATATATGAATATAGTTAGTTAATTGAAAACTATGTAAGTGACTGAAAATATTTATATCATATTGCCCATGAATAAATAAACATAGCCATTAGCCACGATGTTGCTTATAAATACACCATACCTATTACCTACCTACATAGTATAATTTATCTATTAGCCATTAGGTTTAGAATTTTTAGATAGTATCATCTTACGACTAAATTCTATTTGTTTGAAATGTTTGAATAACCAACCTATAATAACCACATATCATTCAAAATCATTATCATTAGTTCTTATGTTTATCATTACAATAGGTACCTGTTATAAGTATTATATTATTGTAAATTATAATTATATAGTATAGTACTACAGTAGATAATAAATTAATAACTAGTAGGTAAAAGTATAGTTTACAAGTAATCATAAATCATATTAATCATAGTACTATAAAGTAGACTAGTAAGTAGTGTTAGTATACTAGTATAGGTAATAATAATATAATATATTAATATGTATATAAATCAATTCATTTTTATTAATATTAAAACTTGGAATTTAAATTCTTTATACAAATTCAAATCAACATTTCAAAAAAATACAAAATTAAACAGAAAATGATAACATGTTATTTATGTTACGACTTTACGGTCTTTACGAGGTAGGTATTCGTAAAATTCAGTAGGTTTTAAATAATTTAATATTGAATTGATATAGTTTATATAATATTACGATTATACGCGCGGTATTTAAAATAATAATATTACGTTTAAGTCAGTCGTTGTTACTATTTTTTTTAAATTAAAAATGCACAATATAGAAAAAACCGTTACTAAAAACATGTCGCCGTGGTTCGCGGGAACCTTCGGCTCCGTTTGCGCCGGCCAAAGCTGACCGTGGTCGTGGGACCGGACGGTCTGAGTAACAGACCCGGCCGTTTGTTTCGGTTGACCACCACGGCTTTGAGCGGGTGCGACGCTGTGACGCCGTCGTGCGACTGTGCAGGTCTGCGCATGTTCTGCGCAACCAGGCTGATCACGTAGCCGCCGAACGCTAAAAACGACAGGACGGTAAGGGACATCTGAAAGGCTGTTTGCATCGAACTGCCGGCCGCCGACGAGTGCAGAACGTCTGTGGTTCTCCGTAAGGCCATGGCGTTCGGGACGTCCTTTTCCATCGGGAACATAGACGACGCCGCCTCCTCGTCTGCCCGTCGTTCCGAACGTTCATCTGTAGATAGACGAATTGCGTATGTTTTATGTTAAAATAAACAGGATGGACATTTAGAGCACGTTTAAAAATAAAATTATAAAAATATGCGTTAAAATATTACCCCTTTACTGGCTTTACTATTGCTGAGTATATGGTAAAATATTACCTTTACTATTGCTAAACATATGCTAAAAATAAACAAAATATGTGGAAAGAAAAAATAAATCGTTGTCACATTGACAAAAAACCACATCAAAATCAGCAGATAACAAAAATTTAAATTTTATTAGAACTGAATATTTAATAGGTGCACATAATATTATGTACCTAATGGTGAACGTTGCGGTTAGCGCGCTTCACGTCAGCGCGTCCAAACTGTTGCTATATTTTCTTGAATAATTCGATTGATAATAATCTAAAACTACATTAATTAAAACGTTATTTCATACGATATGTCTAGTTTTGATTAAAAACAGGTAAAAATGTTAAAATATCTTAAAAAAGTCCAAAAATAATATTAAAATTTAAAAAATCACAAAATAATATACAAAATTCAATTTTAGATTCTGAACGAAGCCGTGAAGTGAGGAATGTATTGATTTTACAATGATGCGTATGTTTTTTTATTTTTTTATTTTTGTGTCTGTCATCACGTTTTGGAGTAGAAATAATGCTTTGATTTTTGACTTTGGTCCCTCTTTGAAAAGAAAAATTAATTTAGTTGGTACTTATAGGAGATCAAAAGTAAAAATGTCCAGTAGTTTTCAAAAGCGTTAGGAAAACCCTAATAAAGTGACGGAAAAACGGGAATTTTTACACATAATCGGTTTTCGACAAAATCGATTTTTTTATTTTGCTCTGTAACTCGAAAACGAAGCATTGTAAATACTTGAAATTTTCACCGAATGTTTATATTAGCGTTATCTATCTAGGATTAAATTTTCAAAATATTTTGAGCTTTTTTTAAGCTATATATTTATAGATAATTGAAATTTTCGATTTTTCTAAGTTTTTTTTTTTTGAAATGATTATAAAAAAATTTGGCATTCCAAAAAATTTAATACAAGGTTTATTATAAGTTATACTTATCGTAGTAAAAAAAAAATCAAAATCGTTAGTCACAATTATTGTTTATAAGCATTTAAAGTTCAAATGTTTACGAAATATATCAAAATTAAGAAAATTTGCAAGGAATTTTGAAGTTGAAAATTCGTAACATTGTGATTTATAACTAAGGTTAAAAAAAACCCAATACACGGTTATCCATAGGTTTACCTTCATGTAACTGTAAAAAAAAATTGCAGCGTCAATATAGAAAAGATTTTATGAACGTATGATATTAATTTTTTTACGAAATCGAGTAAAATAACGATATATTACAATTTAAATATAGCTAATAATTTAATATATCCTACTAAGTATTAATATTATCCTAGACTGATAAATCATCTCCGTTCAGAATGGTTTTTCGTATACAATGATACCTGTCATTGCATTTAAATTTAACACATCCATTATAGTGACCTTAAGGAACTTATAACTTATAAGAAATATACGAACGCTATGAAATCCCAACCATCATGATTAAAAAATATTATATCATTGTAAAATACATTTATCGCTCCACTCAGAATTTAAAATAAAAAAATCATATAATGGTAAAATATTATACATTAATTGTCGTTTATATTTAATATCAATACAAAAATTGAATTACCTATTGGCTATTTTACTTTAATTGTTTAAATAAGATTCAATTTTTATTTAAACATTTATTTTGAATATGATTCCTTATAGAAGTACTTATAGGTATAATGCATATAATGTCCATTTTATCAGTCAATTATTTATAGTAGATATATTTATAATTTATAATTCAAGTAATACATTTTTTACCTTTTATCCGAAGTTCTTTTTTCATTTTCAAAAGTTTTTCTAATGGCAATGCTTCTAAATCCATAGTTCCTGTGCCCCAATATGTTTTTTTGTCGTCAAGCCCGTTTAAATAACATATGAGCGAAAAGCTTAATCCTATCAGTAAAGTATTCATTGTTAACTTTAATTCATATGTACTAATGATATTTGTATAATATGTCACTAAGTTCTCACTGTTAAGGACTGATGCCCATAACTATTTTATTTCGCCGACTTGCTGTAGGTACCTATATGATCAGGATCTGGTATTTTAATTGCATCGTTTCGCACTAAATGGCGTACACATTTATGTCATCTCAAGTGACAGTGTTATATGGCGCATGTGATAGTAGGTATGATGTGACCTAATTATTTAATTATATTATAAATTCCTATATACCTATACATATACATATAATAAGAAAATGTAGATAATTATATAGCCAAGTGCAATAGTCTAGTAAGTATTTAAATCTTTCTTTTTAAACTAATTCACAAAATAATTAAAAATTATTATTGAACATCATTTAAAAATGATTACTAATTAGTAATGTATAACATTGCGTGTACCCAGGTGTAAACGATATTAGCTTTATAGTCGTATATAATAATATAATATACCTACATATTACATTTTAGTGACTATAGTGCCTATATACGACTCATAGCTAATTAAACCAGTGGCGTCATTTGGGGGGGGGGGGGGCAAGTCAAGTCTAACATTTACATCAACCTTAAGTCGGCACATTTAAAAATTATAAGAAGTCTTATTTTCAACTACTAAGGCCATTGTCATAAATCATAATATTGAATATTGACATTTTATAAATAAAGATTTATTGTTAATTTTTTTGTTGTATTTTTTAAAGAAGTAAATTATAATAAGATGTTTAGTATTTACATTATGTGACTATAAATACTGCTAACTACTTGTAAATCAGTATTAAATGGTACCTATTACCTATGTCCTATTTATTATTTATTTACACATTACTCAATTATTCTATTTGACTTTATAATTCTAATAAATATTTAATACTTCAAAATCCGGTGTGTGGTTCATGTACCTGAAAATGTACCCCCCCCCCGAAACCTACTATGGCACTATCCTATGTGAATCTGCGTGGAAAAAATGTTGAGTCGGTAAATCAGTGAGTAGTTGCTCTAGTCAAATAAAAACTGAAATGACGCCACTGAATGAAACCTAATAAATACGCTCACTTTTATGACAAATTGACAAACATACAAAGTACGAGTGCGTTATTTAAACAAAAAATATTTATTGTAAGCATGAACCCATTAATTTCATTGGATAATGAACGTAAATATCAACGCGTTTACTTTTTTATTGAACGATACAAATAAAGTATACATGTATACCTATTGTATAACCACATAAAATATTAATTTGTTTAATATATTTGTGTTAAGTTATTTTTAATATATTTAAATTATCTGTTACAAAATGAAAAAGGTATAATTACAAGCTTGTATAGGTACCGTGTTTAATAAACATTTAAAATTACTTATTAAAATCAGACATCCGTTGATGTTGATATTTTAATAACTCATTTAAAGTATATTATTATTGATTTATTTTATAAAAGATATCTTCGTTGTAATTTTAAGCATATACTTACAACACAAACAATTTAGTTTAATTTTTGGTAGATAGGTAGTTATATTTCATTCAAAACTAGAAATTAATTTATTTAAGAAAAAGTATCTATTGGTATTTGGTAGGTATCTACTGTGGGTATCATCAGTTGATTAATATTTATTAGATATTTAAAATTGTTTGCCAAATTTTATCATTTGAAGCTCTGAAATTATGGTATTATATAGCTAACCGTATTGTTCATACATATAAAATAGTCCACTGATGGGCACTGACTAATCACTAGAATCATTAACTAATAACTATTATAAGTTATACCACAACCAATGCACTTCAGAAATAAAGTCTATAAGCAGACTTTACCTAAACACAATAATAATATTTATAAACACCAAGGATTATAGTTGTATATAAAATATAATTGATTTTATTTCAACAGCTGCGTCCAAATGTTCTGGCGTCAAACAACACAAATCTCATAACATGTAAACTGACACTTTGTATTTTAGGTTTACATAACGTAAACATTGTTAAACGTTTAAAATATTTAAACCACAACGGTCGTAAATTAGATTCTTAAGACACAAATGAACAATGTTGAACTGTCCAATTATTAATTATTCTCCCCTTCTATATTTTCTATATTCTTTGAAAAATAAAAAAGTGTAAACTGTGAATTTAAACATTCAGTACTCAAAATGGATTACCGACAACCACAAGCGTGTCTGCAAGTGTCTGACTCATTGAATTTTGGAATCGATAGAATACTGAATATTAAAACTGACTTGGGTAAATATTGAATGTAATGAATGTATCATTAATACATAACTTTAACATTAATATTATGAAAAAGGTCTAAATTTAGTGTTTAGAAGTTTATATATTCAACTCGAATTGTCGAATTTAATGTTCCTATCAATCGTATCCAGTGCTATTGGCTATTTAGATTTTATTTACCTTTTAGATTAGTTTATAAGTAAAATAATAGAAATTTAAAATATATTTTGGAATCATAAAGAAGTAGGTAATGAAAAAAATATTAAAAAAAAAGCGAAAAAATAAGATTTATGTGCAAAAAACACTTATTCATTGCTAATACTTTAAAGTTTAAACAATATACATTTTTCGTACCTATGAACAACATAAATGGTTTAACCAATATTTTTACAACTTTTAAATTGTAACAAGTTTATATATTATTTTGTATAATATAGGTATTTAAAATACATAAAATAATTAATTATACCCATAAACACATATTCCTAATTTGTGATCGGGATATTCGTGCACATTATAAGAAGCCAAGCAGGTACTTATATGCTCATGAGTCATGACGCTAACGTATTAATTTTATAATAGATCGATCGGCGAATAAAAAAGGAAAGTTTACCGGTAGAGCTGTGTTTACAGTCACGCAAAAAAATTGGTTAGAATACTATTTTCAAATGGAAAAATACATTACCAAACAGAACAGAAAGATACTGGCTTCCAGTCTTGAACTTACGGACTTACAGGTTAGTTTATATCCTACACCATTAGGTATTAACATAATATAATTATATTTGTTTAAGCCCATAAGAGAGATAATTTATAATTATAATTAGTGATAGTGTCGGTGAGCCTTTCGCGCCACCACGTTAGCTATATAAAATATTGAAATATCTATCTATATCTATATCCGTTCTAAACTCAAGTCATATTATTGAATAGCTGGACAGCGGACATACACACATTTACAACATATATATGCTTTATTTTTGTAATTTATTGTCATTGTGAATTGTATAATATGCTAATTGCTAATTACTCAACGACGCGTTATTGAGTTACCATTTGTTATTAGAGTTATCTTTATCGATTATTTTAAGTCTATATACACATACACAAGATACATATATATTATATATACATTTATACACTAGACATCTATTACACAACACGCATTATACATAGCTCAACTGCTCAACAGTATTTTCCCGGTGATTACGACCACTGCTGTTGGAGCTATTTTACCTTATACCACTACACACCTAGCTATTTCAGCATATTTTTCAGTCTTATAGTAGTACGCAAGTTATAGTTGGTGTCCGTGTGCGCGTTTTATTATATTATACATATATATGCTCCCATCCCATACAATATATTGGTTTATATTATTTTTAATTGTTATTTATAGGTAAAAGTGTGGTTTCAGAATAGAAGGATGAAATGGCGACATTCTACGGCTGAACCATCTTCAAGAAAATAGAACTACAAAAAATTCGTGTTACTTTTCATTTAATCGTAAATAAATACAAGTATAGGTATACGATATTATGTATACCTACGTTATAATTCATTAAAAAATAAATTTTATATAAAATATTTATATTATATTATAGTTTAGTGCACGTCCGTTTATTATATGCTATAGTACCTAATTACTACGAGCTACGAGTGACCTTCTTAAAATATACTATTATAATGTATTCGTCCTTATAACCTAATTATGTTCAATAATAAAACTATGACATATTATACAATTGTATGTAAAAAAAAAATTTATAATACGCTATTTACCTAATATTGTTAATGTTATTGTTTTACTTTCGCAACAATACGCTAGCAATATATTATGACACACGTCAATCAATAATATAATATATTTTATATATATATGTATACAATATTATATGTCGATAATGGGCAATGTTCAATATTAAATAATATCGTCAGAAATTAAGAATAACGCACACGCGTTTGAAAACATCAAACCTTATTATGGTGAGGAACTTATACATTAATAAACATAATATTATTAGCAACTACACATATATACCTAATTATACCATGCGAGACTGTCCGTATATATCGTTTTACTTCTTGATCGAATTCAATTCGTCAGCACCGTTGCCAAACTGCTTTTCGAGAACGTACGACGGTGACGGCACCCTGTACCCGAACGGCAATATGTCCAAACTCTGGACGTGGGCCTTGACCACGGTGCCGGTCGGGAATCCACCGAAAGTATTCGAGCCGCCGTCGTCTTTGGGTTTCTGATAGTCGGTGCCGCCGTACTGGCCATACTTGTCGTCCACCACTATCGGCCGGGACGGTTGGCCGTACGACGTGTCTGGTGGCCCGATTGGCCTGCCGGTAGACGACTGCTGTTGCAGCAGGCCGTACGCCCCAGTCGTCGACTGGCCATAAGAAGACAACGCTGTGTCAACCGGCATCGCGTGGTACCCACCTTTCTTCGGTGGAATGTGTTGTTCCCTTCGCTTGTCGAATTTTTCGAACGACTGGAAGAACGACTCTTCGTCCTTGTTTTTGTACGTGGTGGGCCATTTCTTGGGCGGCAGCGCGGGATCATCCTCCGGGAACGCCGAACCGAGCGGAAGCGTGCTGTCCGGTGACAGAAATTCGTCGGACAGGCCGCTGCCACCACCACCGCCACTAAAGCCACCGCCACTAAAGCCTTTAACGGGTGACTCGGGCCGCCGGCGGTCCGGAAGCGGCGTGGATGTGCTGGCTGCGGGCCCGAACAGGTCCTGTGGCTCGAAAGCGATTGGCGACAGCGGTGTGGACGATGACGAGATTAACGACAACGGGGGCAACGCGGAGGGCGTCACGGGCACCACCAAGCCACCGCCACCGATGCCACCGATCCCGCCGACAACAACACTGCTGCCCGGCAACGATGGGGCCGCGGCTGCGCCGCCGGCCGCAGCGTTGTTGACTACACGGTACCCGATGTTGGGTCCGGCCACATACTGCACCGTCCGCTGCACGCCCTTGTCGTCCACATAAGTATACGAGCCCTGCACGCGGCCATTGGAGTCGCTCACCTCGGACCGCCGCTGGTCCGGCCCGGATGCAGTGAATCCATACGAGCCGTCTTTGCCCAGAACGACGGACGAATGACCGCGTGGGCGACCGCCGGGTTTGCCAGGCGGGCCGCTGTAAAACACACCTCCATACGTGTCTGAATCTGGGTGCGCTGATTTGACGTGAAATCCGGTACCGGCTCCCGCCTCGTACTGCACATCGTGTCTCTTGCCTGAAAAAAGCACGAACAGTTTTAATACAAAAAAAAACTGGAATTGCTGAAGCCCTTATTTTTGCAGTTAGTTAAAAAAAAAATCATACATAATGAGAGTACTATTTTAAAATACTGCGAGGTTGTTAATGACCTACAAGCCCACCTCAAATTGTGCCTATGACGAACACTTGTATAAAATTGAATTTTACCAAAGATTGTGTAACGGACATGGGTCGGGACGGATTACGGTATGGACCAATTTTGTTCAAGTATGTTATGATAAAACGATTTAAAAGAAGTTGAGTAAGATTGATTTTAATTAAATACTAAAAATTTAATAAAGTTTAGAATATTTTAGTTATAAAATTTAAGTTGAAAATGAATGAAAGTATACACATTTTATTGATGATATACCAATAGGCATAACAATAACATTATATACCATCGTCTAACATAACAAATATTTTATTCCATAGCGGTTATTATAATTTTCCAAGCTTAGACTAAAATTAAAAATGTATGGAAATAATAGGTGCTAAATTAATATAACATTTAGCATGGCAACAATGTTATAACTTAATAGTAATCATTCACAAGCGTCTTGATTATTAAAGGATAACAAAAAAATATTTGTTTTGAATCTTTTCAAACCCCTGAGTTCCGATTAATGTTTAGTGAGCTATATCGTGTAATAAAATGACATTATTTTCACACGAGTATAATAGAATATTATTTACGATAGGTATATAATATATATACGTAAGATGTACACTTACCGACATCGTCTAAGTACGAATATACACCTTCGACGTGGCCTCTGGAATCGGCGGTTTCGGATTTCGATTGTGTGGGCGTCCGAACGGTGAACTTGTAGCTCGGGTCTTCGTTTGGGTCGTAGTATCGGTCATAGGCCGGGTCGTATTTGGACGAATCAGTCGGCACAGGTGGGTTATAAGGCAAACGGACTTGCGACAGATCTGTTTGCCTAGCAATATCCGGCCCACGGGCACGGAAACCACGGGGACCGGACGAATACGACGTTTGCACGATTCGTCCAGTTTCAGGACTTCTGGAGCCAAACCTACGCGTGTAATCAAATCAGCATAACATGAGTACACATCAAAACGAAAAATATATTAGTTGTCTTTTATATGAATATTAAATACTATGCATTTTAAACTACTGTCGGGAGCGATTTTATTATGACTATATACGCTTTGACCTTATAAAATCATAATAATTATTCTGCAGCTGAAAGTGCGGAAATGTAATTGTTGCGTTTTACTGAGTTAGTATATAATTTCCTGTATAGCATACAAATAATCAAACGCGTGTGCGTATTATAATAAATTAAAATCCATCTGTGTTAGTACACATACATACACAAACATATAGAGGTAAGTATTAAGTACCTTCCGGACACGACGTTGTCCTTATTGGCGGCGGCCGAGTGGAACTGATTTCTGTCGGCGTACCGGAACGCATACGATCCGTCCGACGACCTGTCAGCGAAATCGCCTTCCGTGGGTGCCTGCCGTTTTTCTACGGCCGCACGGCGCCCGACTTTTCCTGGCGCTGATGCTGCTACCATTGAAAATGCCACCGACATTGCTATCAATGACCACCGAACTGATAGCGCCATGACAATGAAACTGAAAAATCGAAGAATATTAGAATATAGACATTAATTAGCCAACCGCATCAGTGTTCCTGTGACTTGTTAATATGAATATTAATTTTAGTAATACGATTTAGAATGCTCATTTATAATTTTTTTTCGACATCACAAAATCTAATCATTTTTATGGAACGATTGAGTACGTGTAGTGCTGGATAGGCAAGGTATAGATACTAGCTTATCAAGTTTTAGGATTTCTAACGTTTGATTACAGTTATACTATACAGCTACTGTATGATGGAACTATGGAATTTAATTCAAATATTTTCTACTAATGTTTGTACTTATTTATTATCACCATAAAAAAAAATTGCGACAAAGCATTTATAACTAGCCCATATTTTAAGCGGCCAAATGAAATTTCCTTGATAGCTTACCGACCTAATTCGAACCTGAGAAAATGGTATATGATACTAGTCCAGATAAATTAACGAAAATCAACTTCGAAATAAATGTTATAAAAAGTTTGATATCCTAAGAAAGTGGTTTAAATTATTTTACGGTCTATGATTTTTAAGCCATAAAAGATAAAAATGTCAAAGATGTGGTTTTAGAGTTCATTAACTATAAAGTAAAAAAAAATATTGCCGAAAAGATTAAGATAGAATAAGAAACATTAAAAATAAAAATAATTCAGTTAATTTATTAAAATATATTTTGGTTAACGCTATCCAGGAATTGACAACTAAATAGTTTTATTTACTATTTATTTTGTTATTTACATTTTTTTTAATTCTTATAACCGGTTTAATAATTATAATATCAAATAACACCTACTATTTGGTACCCTAGACTCTAGGGCCTAGAGGTCTAGACAATATTCTTAAATTTAAATTTGACAGTAGGCAAATACAAATAATTTAACATAGTAAAATGGATTCTTCTTGACGTAATAGAATTTACCATGTGGTGCATTAGTAAGACGGAGTCAATACACGTAAGTACGACGTCCTCTTAAACGTTTTATGTCAAATATTAATTCCCAAAAATCACTCGATCGATGAATATATACATATATTATACCTACTTCTAGTCACGCATGTCATCCGATATTCTGCGCAATTGCGCGCCTCGCGTAACGGTTGCCCGCAGACGGAGGTGGTATATCACTATATTATATAATTTTACATACTATTATCATCATGTAGTAGCTCTACGATCATATAACATGTATATTTACTATAATGCACTATATTCTCTAATACAATGTATTAAATAGGTATATCTACTTATGTGCGTGATTTTCGGCTAGAAAACAATATATAATTAAGCATTCACTCGTTTTCCGGTTCGATTTGCATCGTGACAACAATATTGTCAATGACATTGTATTTTTTTTTATATAATATTATACGAAATATATACGATATTACAGCTTTATTACCAGACTTCGACTTGGATTAAAATAATCTATCTTCAAATCTTTCAATCGATTTCCGTTTTACTTCAATTAAAATACATAATATACAAATACAATTAAAATGATTCATTTTATGACTACGCTTTATAATAATTTTGGACATATTTTTGATATTATCACAAAAAATTAGAGACAGATTCGATAAATGCATAAAAACCGACGTAAATTCAATATCGATAAGATTGTTATTTATATCAAAAATATGTCCAAAAAAAAATAAAGAAAGCAAATTATAAAGGTAATCATTAAATAATTGGTATTTATAAGTATTTTATTTTAATATTTGTTTTAACATATTTGTAAAAAAAAAATACATACTTAAAACTTATCGTTTATATGCCATATTTCTACTAAACTGATTTATAACATAATTTACTTATTAATGTGTTAGACGTCTGTCTTTATGGTGGGTATATTGTAAATTTATAAAACTTAAATTGGTTTAAATATTTTAAATATCTGTATAATTTATGTATAGTTCAACTTATAGTTGTGTATCGGATAGGTATATATAGAGTAGATAGGTTAGTGTTTGTACGAGGACAAATAAATAAGCAATGATACACCCTGGCCTGACCGTATATGATATTATTATATGTAGTTCCACTAGTTCCAGTGAGTATAATACAACAACTACAATAATAATAATAACAATAACATATTTAAGATAGGTAGGAAAAAAAATTACATGAATCGTCGCAACGGTGACGGTCATCGCCCATTCACACGTTACATTATACAACATTACAACATACGTATTATATATTTATAATATCTAATTAGTAAGTATAATATAATAAATACGACTATACACTGTGTAAATGATATTGCTTTCAAATAAATTGGACGGTCGTCTTGGCCAGTCAATTCCGTGATTAATAAATAATATACATTTTATGTATTTGAATTTAAATAAGTATGTATTTGGGCAATAAAAAATAATAAGACCAAAATACTTAACTAATGTAATCGTTTGAGACGGCGCAATGTACATGCAATATAACAGCATCGAAGTGTTGTTGACATAGGTAGGTAATCGCGTGTTATTATATTATTTAATTCAGTAATTATAAGTTATAACTTATAAGTGTTATAACCTATGGGAAAATTTAAGAGAATATGATATGGCCAAGGATGTATTATATCTGAGAATTACTCTAATTATAACATAATATATTTATGATTTGCAACATTTTCTGTGAAAAATATACAATAAAAAAATGTATTGTATAACAATAATAAAAATTAAATTAATAAAAAATACAAATAGTTTTTTTTCAACACTGCACATGAAAACAAAATGTAACTTCAAAAAAAATAAAAACGATCAGTATTTTAAATTATAAACTGATTTTACGTATTTTTAGATGGAAACAATTGTAATATATAATCAATATTTAGTAAATAATAGTTATAAACTTATAAATATATTTCGATTTTAGTAAAGTAGGTATAGTAAACAATAAACATATAATGTAAAAGGGAATATAGGGATATTTAACATTATATAGAAACAATTAATAAAAAAAATAGGTATGTGGGTGGGTACTGCTCTAATGTACACTAGGTGTCGACTGGGTCACTATTTGAATTTGAATTAATTTATATATTATTGTATACGAAAAAAAATTCTGAGCGAAAACAGTCATCAGCCTAATTCACCAAGTGATATGTTTATTTAATATGACTATTAAAGTAATTCATTTTAATTTTAGTATTACAGTATTTAATTATAATAATATATATATATATGTATGCCATATTATATCCACTTAAATAACTCAAAAATTTAATAATGGTAACTGTAATACCGTAAAACAGTAAAAAAATATTTATAGTATCTATAAATAGATTAAAAAAATATTATTGCGTATGGTAGAATTCATGGTAATATAAATTATAATATACGTAAAAGTTTTAAATTCTCACGAATAATGTCTTTAAATTATATGAAAATAATAAGCGTAGGTATTTATAGTTTAAATGTTGTGTTTGGAACTTAAAATGTCTATAAAAAATAATTTACTTTAAGCATTTTTAAACCGGTAATAGTTAACATAAGATATTTTTTGATCCCTCATTTCTGTTAATGAATTTGGAAAATTTAATCGTATATTAATACTATTTGTTTGATTATATATTATATTACTTTTATTAACTGTTAAAAATAATGTATATTATTTATGGTGATTTATTTTTCTTGCAACAATTATATGGAGAAATGTAATAAGAAATTATCACAAAATCCAAATATATACCTTATATCAACTGTTCTAAAAATTAAAACATTTATAAATAATAAGCAGTAGTCAAAAAATTATTCTGCACAAATATTTTCGTTCGCCATTTAAAAAATAAAATATGAAACTTGATTTTAAATTTAAATTTTAAATACTGCGATGTTTTTTTTAAATTGTTCAATTATAGTTTTATAAGAAACTATGAGTTATTAACTTATAAAATATAAAAATTGACTGTGAATAGAAAATAGTGTACGAGCGTTAAATCATTATAATATACATATAAATGTTATGCCTAATGTTTATAGGTAATAAAATATATGTAAGATTAAATACTTACAAAAATGTTGAATGTTGAAATCCCAAAAAAAATGAGTCTATGTATACTTTTAAAATATTTCTAAACGATCCAGAGGTTTTGCCTGGTGCGCTGACTTATTTAGAATGCCGCCAAAACAAGTAGCCGGCGGTCTTTTCGTTCTATGCAGAATCGACGTATACATTTAAGGTCTTGTCTATTGCACCGTGAAGATGTTAAGAAGATACCACTGACGTCACGGTCAACAGGTGCCATTGGTATATTGTTAATTTCAATTTTTATATTCGAAATATTTACAAACAAAAATCACTTTGTTATCCATTGTTAAGCTCGTGGAATTCTAATTTATCCCATTGTATACATATATATATACTAATGTACTATATAAATAGAGTAATTTAATTTTTGACCTGAATTAACATTACGAAATCATTTAAATAGTTAATTGTTTGTATAATTATGAGTATATATTATATAATATATATATGCGTATACTGTATACTACACAAGATACAACTAAAATATAAGGACATATTACATAGATTTCTAAAATAACTGTATGTAAGAAGTAAAATATAATAAAATAAATCCGATATATTATGTAAAATATATAATTTTTGTGCGGATTTAATCTAAATCAAGATCATTTAATAAATATAAATTATGTTAAATTGTATTCATTAGGAGCTTGCTGTGTTTTTACATTTTTTACGAATCCATTTAAAACAGAAACACGGCCACAGTTTAAATATTTGTCTGTAAGATATTTTAAGTTTAGTCAGTAATTTCATCAGTCTTTAAAATTTAAAGTATATATAACTAATCGATCTTTAATAGCTATTTATTAAAAGTTTAGTGCCTATTATACTAGTCAGTGGCATGTAATATGGGATAGATAATTGATAAACTAAGTAACATAAGTTACTCAAGCAGGTAACGAAGTTACAACTTCCTTACCATACAAAGTTTAGTTGAGATAAAATATAATGAAGTGATTATTAGAAAACAATTTCGTAGAAGTACTCTAGAATACTAGTGCAAAAACTCCATCTACTAAATTAAATAATATACTATTAAATATATTGCGCTAACTATACTTTAATTATTTGAGTAATATTAATTTATTTTTATATATACATACAGTACAAACTATTGATATACTAGTAGTATCATTATAAGTGTATGCAGAATATTTTGTATATACGTGGTATTCAGGAATTTAAAAACAAATTTTAAATTTTAAATAAAAAAAATACAAAAATAGTTTTTTAGTGGTGGATTAATTAATCATATGATTTTGTACATCTTAAATTTTTATTAATCATCTATTCTATGATAATAGCTCGTGTATACTACTACTATAATTATCTCTTACCCATAGTGTAAAACAGCTGTATTATTTTTTTTATGATAAAAATGGAGAATAATGTTTTTCTTGTAGAAAAAAACATACCTAATTATTTTAAAATATGTTAGGAAAGCGAAATCTAACATTTATTATATTACAGGTACGCATGTACACGCCAATGAATATTATAGTAAAGTTGTAGTTAATAGTTATAAGTAACTCATGATTGTACATTTAATTACATTAAATTACAAAATTTAATGATTTATCTTCGTTTTTAAATGCTTATCTTCTAACTTCTTTTCCACTTAGTATAGTTATTAATGTATTGGATTTTTTGTTATTAACGAATTTACATTTAATAGATACGTAAACAAGATAATATATTTAGCATTATTATATTATTTTATAATTGAATGATGTACTAAGATTTTTTCATTAAATAAAATAATAAAATACGTATTATACTTATTAAATTACCTTGTATGTAACAATAGGTTTGTATAACAGTTAATCGCGCATTACCATTATATTATATTCGACTATCTACAACTAAATTAGCATATTTTTTTTAATATATTATTTAGCTACTTTACCAATTATAATTTTAAGCATTTATGAAATTCATTCATTCATTTTGGTTAGAACAACTGTGAACCGGATAACAGAGCACTTTTTTATCATGTATACTAACATATAGAAATACCAATACTAATACACGATAAAACTAATTTATTTTAGTTTAAATTTAAACAAGTATTAATGTATCTCAATATAAGTATTGGATTACAAATGAATATAATTATCATTTATCAAATTTCGATTTATTATAATAATTATATTCAAAAACGGCTTTAATAGCAGGTATTGTTGTAGTGGTCAACGATTTGAATGAATGATTAAGAGTTGTCAATCGTGAGGTTATCGGTTTATGAACGTATATTTCCAGGATGTCTTCTAACCACAAAATAAAATAAACGACCTTCAAAATAAAAACTTCATATTAAATAAAATTAATATTTTAACTTATATCTAAATTTACGGTATTTTGTGTAATATTATAAGATAAGATAATAACAATTAACTAAGTATTCTATTTTATAAAAATAAGTTTAACAAACAATTTGACTAAAATTTATTTTTTTGGTAATTAAACACAGCTGCAATAATTAATTTGAATTTAAATAAAATAAGACTATATTAATTAATTACAATTTAAAAATAGTTGGTTATGTACAGTGGTATATATAAAATACAGTAAAAAAAAAATATTTAAACTTGACGTTGGCTTAAGTTATTCAACTTATTTTCGACTCCGCAGTTCTAAAATAATAATGAATAATTATATTATATTACTTATTATAACTATATTAATAAGTATTAATATAGTTTTAAGTTGTTTTTTTTTTTTTACTACGTACTTCTTCAATTTTTTCACTGACGCATTCAAACATTTCATAAGCAAGATCACACGTTTGTCCGTCATCTAAAATCAAAAATAATAATAATAATACCCTAATACTGTGTGAATGTCAAAGTTTTATTAATCCATAAATATGTGTAGTATGTTAGACCAATCTCTATTATTTACGTATTAAAATTGTAGTTACCTTATTAAATATTTGATTTAGTTATTTCTACCAGTTCACAATATTTTAAAAATAATGTGAAAGACGATAAAAAATAAAACAACATATATTTATTTATGTGCCTAAAATTGTTAAAAATTGTTTTTAATCATAATGTAATTTTAAATTCCGAAACGTAAAATTAATATTACGAAAAAAAGTTATTTTGTAACAAGGAACAACGTTTCAAGGTTACTATTACTTTCTCTGTTTTACATTTATAATAAAATAAATATGTAAGATACATTTTTATAATTTAAATACTGAATAACATATTAATCGTTGTATATAATTTCAGTTTAATCGCCTTAAAATTTAATAATTGTTCATGTTTATAAATTTATAATAGGCATTTGATTTGTTAAAGGGAATAGAATGTATTATAGGCTGTATTATATACTATTTATTAGCTGTATATTATTATGACTATTCTAATAATAGGTATTTACATTTTTTATTATAATTTAAAATCAACATGAATTGTACATTTGTACAATGTCTTACTGTTTATTATCATATTTGTATTTGGTTTAAAAATAGAAAATACTATTTAATTTCTAGTTTGGAAACTAGATAAAATCTCAATCATTATTTGCCTTGTTTTTAATTAATTAAATTGTTTTTTATTATTGTTGCGTATATGTTATTAATACAACTTATTGCAACTGTTAATTATAACTTTACAAGGCAATATACAGACTTATACTTATATTGGTATATACAATATACAATATATTATTTATTAAGTTTCGTAAATGTTTGTTACCAAAACTTTTTGAGGGCTGTTGCTGTTTAAGCTGTTGTGCGATGGAAATACAATGCCTAACTGCGGATAATGTAGCCATGTAGTAGTTTCTGTCCTGGACTCCTTCATTGTACAGTTTCATCAAACCTTCGACTACCGGAAAGCCGGTTTCATCAACCTAAATTAATTATATCGTATATAGTATAATATTATATAGACCAAAAATCATATGATTCATTCTGTTTCAGTATAAGATGAACGCAACAAATATAGGTATAGTTACTAGGTATATAAAAATATTATACTCAACTGCTTTCACTTTCTTATAGACGCACTGGAGCAAACACTGAAAACAATAATAATTACTATTATAGAAGAGTCGTAATACAATTTATACGTTTATGTGCAGTAATATGCAATGAGATATATTTTGTTTTATTATTGAATGACCAAGACCGTTTGGAACAGGTTTCAGTTATGCAACAAGTGAATGTTTTTTTTTAATAGCTCACTTATACTCACTTTTAAGATTAGGTATACTACAGAAGCTACTGCGGGCGGGTATAAAGCGGCTTTTATAATTATACTTATAAAAGTATATACAACATATTTTAACGGGTGCAATTTGCTTCCGGTTCTATCTTATTGTGTAATATGATAAATTTCGAAATTGTATTTTTTATTTATTTATATATATATATATATTATATTTATAATATTTAGATGTTTATGTCAGTGGTGCACTGTAAGTTATAAAAATGTAATGATTTTTATAATTGTTATGATAATAATAATACTAACTTAAATTATAATGAATAAAACATAAAAGCAAAAAGTTGGTATTTAGTTATTAATATGTAGTAAAATATTAATAGAATATTAAATATAGAATACGTTAAGAAGCTGTAATCATTGCTAAAAATTAGTTTAAATATATTATTGTTATTATATATTTCTACATTAGAGATTAGTATTGTCTTTGGAAATAAAAAATTCAAAAAGTTATACAATGTATCTCTTATATCTATAATAGCTAAGATTTAAATTAAACGCAGTTTGTATCTACAAATAAGTATTTTCCAGGTCGTGGCATTCCTAGTAGTTTCTAAAAGATTTTAATAAAATAATATGTAAAAAAAGTATTTTAGTTAACCTCCGTTCTTAGAATGATATTGAACAATTTTAAGATAACTAAAGCCTCACGACTTTTTATTATTTTAAACTGTGACGGTTGTCTATTTTTTTGAACATTATTTTTATAGAATAAAAAATTATTTACAAGTTATTGTATTATTGAAATAAAATAAAATAAGCAATATGAAAAATATATTATACAAAGTGAATTGTTTAACAGTAAAAAACTAAGAACTCAATATCTAAAAAAGTTTAAACATTATTAAAAGTATATATTTTTGATATAGTGTCTATTTTTATGGATACCTTATCCAATAAAATTATCTTTCCAAGTATTTTAAACGTACATATTACTTTGGAAATATATTTTTCTTGATAAAAAAATGATATAAATATTTATATGCATACATTTGTTTGAAGACATTACAAAACAATTTTTTTTAAATAGAAGTTATTTATCTTACAACTTTCATCGTCATAATTTATAAGAACTTTATATTTTCGAATGACGGCATACATTTTAAATTTCATATTCTTAAGAAGGATGTTTTTGAGAATTGAAATTAAAAATAAAATAAAATCAGTAAAAATCAAATTTTGAACAAATAGTTAATTGTTTTAAGTATGAAAAATGAGCGAAAAAAATTGACCAACATTTTTAGGGTACTATCCTGTGCCATACCACTCCGTTCCTCTGAGCTTTAATTGCTTATCTACTTATTCTACTTAATACTCATAACTAAGTTTTTTATAAAATGTTATTTTGTAATGACTTAAGAATCTATATAAAATTCATTTTTTATTTTTTGAGATAATGAATGTTAACTATAAAAAAAAATCGTCATGTATAACTTTTATGTACTTAATATGTATCATTGTTTTGTTATAATGTTTGACTAAATATAATAATAAGTATTAACTAATTAATAATTTTAATTAATAGTCTTTAAACAACCAATTATAATGGAAAAATTATTTTTAATACACTGAATTTATTTAAGTTGAAACTTAAGATGAATAGTAGGTTTATATTTATAGACAATTTTTTACAAACATTTAACTTATAATTTATAATTTTTTTGAAGTATTAAAAAATATTCATTATTTTATAATATAAATACCCATTAATAATTAAGAACACAATAAATATATCTTATGAATTTGTGATATTAATTTATTAAGTAATAATGTATTTTCATACGTGAAATTTTATAATATTTACTACCAGTAATCTATTGGAGGAGTATTATAGTTTATATTATAATTTAACTAAAAAAAATAAAACATGGTTGGCTTACCCCCGCGACTCTACGTTCTTCGTTTGACAAATCTTCATCAGCGTCCCTTTTTGATCTACTATAGCTTGCAGGTGTATTTTGTTCCAAAGTGCCATCATTAAGGATATCTAAAGCTTCTGTAAATTATAATAGTATTTATTTATTAAAATAAATTTAATTAATGAACATAATTTTTTTAATTTTACCTTGAAGTAATGCGGATTTGATTTCTTCTTGGCAAATATTAATTATTATTTCAAGATTTAAAGGTGCTTTATCGGGAGCTCTACACTTTCCTGATAACTTTGCATGAATAAATATATTTTAGTTAATGAACAGAGGTTTAATAGTGATATAAAGTACGATAAATAATTATGAAAATACTTACTTCTTGTTTTTGAGAATAAATTTCGTGTAATCCAAATCCAAAAAGTAGGAAAACCATCAGAGAATAATTTCCGCGCATGTTTAATTTAAATTAAATACAATAAATAATATATTATATCTTATATTTTTGTATTTGATATTATTGTCCTTATAATTTCCTCGCGAGAAAAATGAACGTTGTGTTTTGAGTTGTTGCTGTTTTCAAATACGAAATTCAAATAAGACTTCTGGTACGCACACACGACTACTTTCTTTGTAGCGAGTGCAAGCGTGAGTGGCTTTATATTAATTATGTCACTGGTCTCAGTGTACGTGTGTAAGTATGTTCATCATTATGAAAAACCGGTACCAGAAAACTCTAGCTAACCACAATCCATAACGAGATCATTGTGTATAGATATACAAACTATGTATATGTGCTAACCATAAATTCAGGTTATTTTGATTGGGTCATCATATTATGTTATCCACACGTGACTATATGCATATTTATTAGTTAATTATCAGTGTCCATTAATGGTTAGAACTTATAAAACACGTCCGATATGTATTTAATTATTATATATAAAAAAAAATAAAACAAAAAATATGTGTCCAAAAAGTTGAACTCATAACATGTTATAATCTTCACGAAATACAACTATTTTTTAAAAATTTATTTGGATTTAAGAAAATCATTGTTCATACTTATTACTTATATATACATAATATTTGTATATTTTTATACTATCATGCATAATTAAATAAGTATATAATATATTAAAAAAGTTACATTATATTTTATAATATACGATTAAACAAGACATACCTTTTAATGTGTGAAACACAGGTCCAATACGATAGCAAAATAGGCAGCCTCTAGCGTGACACTAGTTTAGGAACGGTACACTTGAATGAACCAATTATTGTATTATCTATATATTAAAATATTTTGATATGTATTTCATTTTATTTTATTTTTTGTTAATAAATATACAATCTATAAAAGTTTATTTACAAAAATAATATACGTTAAAATACAATGACATGAGTGACAAATCTCTGTGGTCGCCGTTTATAGCTGATTTTTTAAATTAATTGTATTTTTCTTATTTTTTTTTTAATTATTAAGGTTAAGAATTCAGGTCACAACACCATCTTCTTTTAAACGTCGTTGGAGATTTACAAGTGTCGAGTCAGAGTTGAATGCAGAAATTAGATTTGGATGAATTTATAACAGTAAACAAACACTTTTGTATATAATTGAGGACATATCAGAGACTGTTTTTAAATGGGGCGGCTCCCTATTCGACCAAAATATACCCTTCCCTTTTCGGCTACTGTCACTTTTCGGCCAAAACTTACTATTTACTTTTTCGCCAGCACAGCTTTAACAACTTATGAGTTATGATTATATCCAAAAATGGGATTTTTTTTAAAAATTATTACCTATCTAATACTTTATGAAAATATGATAAAATAAAACAATATAAAATAACAAAATGTTATAATATAATACATTATTCGAATACAAATATAATAATAATAAAATATGCATTCAGAAGTTTTATTTTTTATAATTATATGATATTTGTTTGACAAATTTGTAACGACATATTTGATTATTTTTATAGTCTTCAATGTAAGCTTCATTTCGTTGATTTTAGGTTAATACCTATTTAGTTAATATAGTTATATCAATTAATAAAGAATTATAATTAATACCTTATTAATTTTTATTCGAACAATGTATTATATTATAACATTTTGTTATTTTATATTATTTTATTTTATCATATTTTCATAAAGTATTAGGTAGGTAATAATTTAAAAAAAAAAATCACAGTTTTGGATATAATCATAACTCATAAGTTGTTAAAACTGTGCTGGCCGAAAATGAACAGTGGCCGAAAAGTAAACAGTAAGTTTTGGCCGAAAAGTGACACTGGCCGAAAAGGAAAAGGTACATTTTGGCCGAAAACGGTGACGCCCTTTAAATGAAGGTCTGTATATGAAGTGTATGATTCGAGATAAACTAAGGGTTCTTGTTATCATGTGCAAAGTGATCGATTTGAATCTTGGTATTTTATTTACATTTGATAATTAGCCACACCCTTTAACTGGATGCCATAGGTCCAGATAGATACAATAAGACTGAGTATATGGAGTGAATAACCTAGCGAATATATAGCGATTTTCTTCTAATATTTAAAGCAGTACCAATGGGCAATGATTATAAATACAGTGAAACCTCTGAATAGCGGACACTCTCGGTCACCAACATTTTTTCCGTTATTCGGAGGTGTCCGTTATTCAGAGGGGATACATTTTTGAAATTTATTTGTATAACAATGTATACTATGTATGTATGCAGGCATCTATGTATGTATAATGTTATTAGTTTATTACTTATTATTTATTGTAAATTATTACATTTTTATATTTTTACAAATTATTATTAATTATTATTATTTAAAGTATATTTTTACAATCAAAATCAAAATTATGTACATGTGTTATTAAATTATTTTAATTTGAAAAAATCGGTGAGCTTTGTCTGTTTATAATTACACCATCTCTGTCAAGGGCATATTTGAGTTGAATCCATGAGAGGGAGGGGGAAATTAATTTTCTTCTATACAAACTAAAAATAATTTACAGTTGATTACCTAAATAGGCATAAAATACTTTTAATCTTAAGTATTAATAGTATTATGATATATTGATATCAATACAATTTATAACCTTTATCAAATAGAACATTTTTTAAATAAATTATTATTCCCCTTCGCCCCCCCCCCCCGCAAATACGCCCTTGGCTCTGTGCAATCTCATTAGTATAATATCATTCGCTAATGTTACAGTAGAAGTAAAAATAGAACTTCTCTTTACCTCTATTGATGAAATAAAATGACTTACACTATTTACAGCAGACAAAGCATCATGTAAACTTTGTAAATTTTGTTATCGTAATTACATTATTATTACAAGAATACATATATGAACGTATTATTTTCAAATAAAAATTAGGGATTTACCATTATTTTATAAACTCCCTAATAATGTCCGTTATTCGGAAAATCCGCTATTCGGAGATTTTCCTATTGAAAAGTAGTGAAAATGTCCCCGTTCCCCCAAAAAGTCCGCTATTGGGAGGTGTCCGTTAGTGGAGGTTTCACTGTATTAGTATTGTAACGTTTGATGATTTTTCATTATTGATTTTAATTTTCCATTTATAAAATACCACCTATTCAACCAGTAAACATGTTTCCTTCTTTATTTTTTTTTCCTGAGAAGAGGAGGTGTTTGATGGAAATTGGAACTAGTTAAAATTTTGAGGGACTCAAAAGTAAAAATTCTCAATACCTATCGTAATAATTGGGAAAAATAAAAATATTTTTTTAGTTTTTTTTCTGTAACTATCAATAAAAACATATTTGATTGGTCAAAATTCTTGAAAATTTAATATAAGATAACGCGTAAGCTGTTTTATATTTGTATACAATTATTAAAAATATATAAGCATATTTTTTTTATATACATTTAAAGTTAAAATTCTTACAAAATCCCAAGAATTAAAAAAGTGCAAGTATTTCGCAGTAAATAATTTATAAAATCTTTAATTTTTATAGGTAAGGTTTGAATATTATGTAATATAATATTCCAAAATATATTTTATGCTGAAACTAAAAAATATAAAAATATAAAATCACAAATATTTTTTATAGATAGGTATTGTTAGATAAATATTTTTTGTCCCTATAATTCTTAAAACTTTGTTACGATCTATTTAGAAAAAATTTAATTGGCGCATTTATATTATGGAATTTTTATAATCAAGTTGTAATATTATTAAAACATTGAATTACCTACATCAAACGTTTTGAGTTTTTTTACATAGAAACTCGAAAATTTGTTTTGAATGTTTTGATTTAACATTATATCAGTCATTTAAACAATCTAATTTAAATTTAATTTAGAGTTAACCTTCATTTGAAGACTCGTATAGTCGTATGTAGGACGTAGGTAAATTAAATACTTATTCAAACGGTAATTGAAAATTTGGCATAATGTAACAATACTAAAATTAATTGATAACGACAGAAATTTTGAGTGGATATAAAGTTATTCATTTTAAGTCTCAGCAATCGTGATTAGACAATAAATAACGTCACAGATAGATATGCATACAAATATTTAGTGGTCATTTAAAAAATTGAATCATTATTTAATAATAATATACGACGCTCATATAATCAATTTTATAAAGATAATTTCTAATTTTATGCTAGTTAAACATTGTGTTAATAGTATAATAATAACATTAATTGTAATGCTTATATTTTATATGACATATGTATATATTATATGTAATATATGTACGAATAGAGGCATCAACAACGATAAAATATTTTAATTATGTATTTTTTATCACGATATTTTTTTTTAGCATGTCTTGTGGAATATATGGAGGAAAATTATAAAAAACATTAAAAACTTCCTTCTTCATAGATATGAATTGTTCAGTCATTATTACGGCACTCATCGTTCTTAACTATTATAAGTTATAACCATTAACTCGGTTCTCAAATGTTTTGATAGTTCTGATTATTTTTAAATATAAATATATGTTTACTTAAATTAGAGGTGGTCAAACCGGGGGGATAAATGAGGGTGATTGATAGCCCATGACTTTTTTTCTTTAATATTTATAACAATTAAATGTATGTATATTGTACTATAATGTTAATGTATTAAATTTTGTTTTATTCTTTTCTCAAAACAACGCTTATACATTTAATTATTTTCTAGATTCTAGACTCATTTTAGGAACAAGACTGTTATTATTATTAATATTTAGTTGCTTATAAAAAATATACGGGAATTACCCCACTCGATGATCATCAATATTCAATAACAATTTAGCTCACTCCTCACTTGTTACAAATAAAGTACTAATCTACCTTAATTTAAAAAATGATATTAAGCATAACCATAAATTATATTTTAATGATTAAGTATAGTACATACTAAAAAATCAGCCACATCCTCCATGACAAAATCATTTGACTGCCACTAACTAATATTGTTATAACTGATTTTTAGTTTCACAGAACTTATTCCAACAAAATACAATTTGACGGACCAAATAAATAGCCAAATAGGTAACTAGATTTAGATATACCGTCTATCAAACATTGATGAGATCATTTTATTAAGTATTAATATTGGAGCCTATGCACATAAATACAGTCACTATAACTTAATGAACATACAAAGTGATCTAAATTAGATATACCAATACTTATATCAGGGTGGCCAATTTATACTTTCATAAAAACAACACTGGGAGCCGCCAGAAGAAAAAAATTATATTATTACCTATTTATATTTTATTTTATATAATGCACAAATTATTACATTACTGCAGATTAAGTTACTTATATTTAGAATTAATTAGAATTTAGAATTAACAATTTTGTTATAATATTATTGTTATTTTAATTTTTAATTACTAAAAAAAAATAATTAATTTAATTGTTGCCTTGTTGGGGAGGCCAAAAAAAAGGTTTTGAGGCCCGCGGGTTGGACCACCCTGACTTATATTAAACTGTCATATTACAGCGTAGAAATAGAACAATTATAAAGAAAATATTGTTAATTATATTTTTAATTTACAATAATTTTAATTTAGCACGGCAAAATCTCTAAAGAAATATACAATTTTAATAAAAACTTCATGTCACGATGTAATGTTCAAGACACAGTCGTAGTTAATTTAGATGCAGATTGTACTTATGATCTGTGATTTAAAATATTGTTTAAATGTTTGTATGTTATTACAATAACGTATTATTAACTATGAAAATTTGATAATAATTAATAATACATAATAATATCATATTGTATAAATATATACTGTTGTACTAATTAATTATAGTACTAATAATATAATAAATAGAATGTTTTTGGATAGAATTAAATCAATAACCTATATAGTACATACTGTAATACTAATAGTAAAATAAATTACTTAAATATTAATATAAAAAAAAATACTATTATATATTATTATTATTATTATATGTACAAATACTTAGTGATATAGGCTGACAGATGGTCTCCGCTTAGAAATTAGAATCCTACATGGCTACATTGCTACATAGTACATACAATAATAATTGATAGTTTAATATATTATTGAATTCAAATTTAACACACTCATTATAGTGACATCTATGCCACTGACACCTAAAATACAGCAAAGCAGTAGGTACCCATTTTTTGTTTGATGATAATAGAATACAATTATATCAGAAAAATCGTAAACAAATTTTTAACTAATATTGTATGAACGTCATTTCCCGGAAATATTAAACTTGGAATTTAAATTTAATATCACTTGCACTAATTACTAATTTTGCCTATTCGAGTTATTATAGATTTAATTTAACGTGGTGTTGTGACAAAGAAAAAAATGATGATCTATTGATCTATGTCCATTTATAGGTTTATAAAAGGCTTTTAGCAATAAATACTAATGAATACAACATTCAAACGAGAGTAATTAAATGACGAATTAGACTTATTAAAATAGTAGGAACGTTGGCTTCTGCGATGGTTTTATGCAGGTTCAATCCTTCTAGCAATTTAATAGTGCCTTATATTATTTGTAATGAATGATGATGATATCTACTTGTTTCACGATAATGTGAATATGATATGTGAACTCTCGGTTAAGCTACGTTTTAATTGAAATTAATACTTGGTTTTTTTTTATAAATAGATTTGACCAAGCGAACACCAATGAAAAATTGTCCAAACATCCTAGAGTATTATAATTACTCTTAGCTTATTTCCGCCGAAAAACCTTGCTCAAAACTTGCTATTAAAAATGAAAACGATGTGTAACATATGAGTATATGACCTTCAACTGATAGGATATTAATAATGGACAGGGTATCGTCGTTTTTTTCGCGTGTTATATTAATTTTTTTAAATTATACCGGAATAAACAAAATATAAATATAACTTTGGGCTGTTGAAACTTGAAGTATTATAATCTTATCATTGTAGTAGGTACCTACCTATAAAGTTGGTAACTTTTATTAACTATTATTATTCAGTTAAATGTTAAACGTTTATCTTCATTTTCTTTTCATTTCTCATGAAAAAGACGATTTATTTATAAAGTTATTATCTACGATTTTCTAATACTTATTTATGGCTATTTAATTATGGATCATTGAATAAGTCATCGCGTCACGTATACACTATACAGTATACACCATTTACAATCAAAATGAACAATGAACAAACTTATATTTTAATAGTATTCATTCAACTGATGTTAACAATTTTGGCAATTTTTGTCAAAATAAAATACTTATAGCCGGGTTACAGGTTATAATAAAATTATACTTAACGCAAGGTGGATGTATATCCATAATCCATTTATATCCACCTTGACTTAAGAGGGCGTTACACCCGCATGTGTTGTCTCCGTCTTACAAGTACGCAACATAGCAAATTTACGCTCAGCAGATCACGTTTAGCTCCATTGTTTTAAAAATTATAGAGTGAATCGATCTATTATGAAACTTGATGGTAAGAACATTATCTGTGTTTGTATGTTGGTTTTTACGATAGTTCAATTTGTTTGTAAGTTATGCGTATATAATAATATTGTAAATTAAAAATGCTCATAACTCACTTAAAAATTGAATGATCGTAAAAAACCAACGTACAAACATAGATAATGTTCTTACCATCAAGTTTTATAATAAGTAGATTCACTCCAATTTTTAAACTAACGGAGCTAAACGTGATCTGCTGAGCGTAAATTTGCTATGTTGCGCACTTGTAAGACGGAGACAACATATGCGGGTGTAGCGTCCTCCAAACAGTTATTAGTTTTATAACTTATACATACCTATTAGCTATTATATAATATTTAAAGATTATATGATTTTAGATTTTTAGCAATGAATTTATTTATTTTCTTATGATGTGTGTTTTATATTATGTATAGAAAACATTCTTTAATATTGAACTTTAATAACGTTTCTGGTAGCAAACTGGAACTATATAGTTGGTACTTGGTACTTTTAAAAACTAAAAGTGAAAATTCTCAGTACTTTTCAAAACAAATTGGAATAGGGATTTTAATGCAAAACTGTTTTTAATTTCGCTATATACCACGGTTTAAGATAGAATATTCTATCTTAAACCGTGCTTTATACTTACAACATTGTATGTATGTTTTATTTATGTGTATTGTAATCAAAATATTTAACGATTAACCTAAAAAATTTATTCAAATAACATTTTTTTTAAAAACCTTTTGCCTATACACATTTTAAAATGTATTACTTATTAAATATATTCAGATAATAATTTATTAAATATATGTTATTAATATTTAATTTTAATTTTTAGTCAAAATATATTTAATTCATAATTTTGTCTTTTATAGCATGTAATCAATAAAAATATATAAGTACTTAAAAGTTTCTTTAGCGTCACTTCTTAGACTTGGTTAGTGGTTATTAGATTGGTTAACCTAAATCTTAAAACCTTTCTGGAATCTTCAATCTTTAAGACAATCTTTGAATTTTTTGTCAAATCAGTCAAGTAATTTTTGAATATAATTTATAACCCATAATATAGGTACAAATTAATTTTAACATATAAATAATTGATTTGTAAATTAACTACTTTTTTATTTATTAATTTATAACTATAGTTTTAGCTGTTTTAATGTTTGTATTTGTATACATGCAATTGTTTATTGCAATAATTAAAATTTGAAATGATTTGAACCCTCCAAGTGTTGACAGAGCGCTAAGGTGAAGATATCAACTGGTATATTAATTTCATTAAACTGAAAAGCCTGTCTAAAATTCTACAACTGATAGACCATTATCTGCCTGAGAATAATTAAATAATTAAATAATTACTACTATTACTACGTAGTTATAGTTACCTACTCTTAGTTCTTACTATAGTTAGTTAATAGTTTAACTTAAATTGTGTATAGTACAGTAAATTTTTGTAAGTGGAAATATTAAACTACATGGGGCATAAAAACCAATACGCCGCATAAAATTTATCACCCTGCCACTCTTGTTTGTTATAGTGATTTTGAATCTATAATTATCTTAAATATTGAAATTATTGAAAATGTATATTTGTTATTTATTAAAATATTTGAAGATTTAAAATAATATCTAAAAAATAAGTGCACCAGGTATGAATATATTTCAAAATGATTTATTCCAATAAACATATTAATCTATGTTCAACAATTTTCCAACTGTGTAACTTTCAGAAAATGAAAATAACATCATTCCAAATTGTTATCTGAAGGATAGACCATCCGGTAGTAAGACATGTTAAAATAACATTTACTACTTAGAAGACACTTCCTTTACATGTATTTTTACCATTTTATTAATATACAACATATAAAATGTGTGTTATCTAGAATCAATTGTGTATTATTAACTATAATATTAAAATGAATTGACCTATTATTAAAGTTAAACGTAAAAAAACAATTGGTTCTATTGAATGCAAATTTGCTAATTTTGAATGTTTGTGTGACGGAGACTACATATTCAAGGGTAGTAAACTAACTATTTTCATACTAAAAGAATAATTTTTATTCCTGTATACTGAATACCAATCAATCTAATTACGCTATATGGATTTTAAAACCAAGCGTAGATTCCCTATATTGTCTTATTTATATCTTACCAACAATTTTTGAACAAATTTAGACATTCACTTATCAAAAATTGATTTATAAATTATACATTTTAGCAAATTCAACAACCAATTTAATATAAATAAATAGAAAAAGTTGATTAAAGAATCTAAAATAAATGTATTAAATTGGCAATATATTAAAAACATTAAAATTGGTTCTCAATATTACAAAATAAGATACAAGTAAATATTTTAACAATATTTTTATTTTAATCAATTTCATGTATAGTATAATAATATGCAGTAGCGTAACGGTAACCTAACCTAGGCTAATCTGAATGGACTAGTAGCGTACATCTCGCATCGCCACCGTTCTATTATTGTACTTATATATAATTTAAAATAATAATAATTTTAATTAATTAAAAAAATTTTGAAGTTTAAAATGTAAAACAATTTTGTAACAGTCATAAGTAGAGTTAGGATGTTGATGACTTTTGCAGTTTTTTCCCTTTAATTCTATACCATGGGTCACCAAATGGCGGCCCCCGAATACATTTAATCCGGCCCGCAGACACATAATAAATAACACATTATTACGACAACATTATATGTGTTATATTGTAAATTATTATTTTTGTTTAATATTATTGGTTTTTAAATAATGTAAATATGTACTTAGAATTTTGATGGCCCGTGAAAAATTTTCATATTCCTAATGTGGCTCTTCAAAAATATTAATTGGGGACCCCTGTTCTATACAATGCTATTCAAGCTAAAAATTTGTTTCATGCTCTCTTGATGCAGAATATTCTAATTTTATTTCGCATTTTTCGGTATTATTAGCTATAAATGCATTTTTTTGTTTTTTAACATCATTTTTTGTAGTTTTTGTACAATGTGGGGCAATTTTAGATTTTAGAGTAAGTGTTAATCTCAAGTTTGGAAACAAATTTAATTTATATTTTACTTTTTAATTTATTTTTAATAATTTTATATAATGCTTAAAATGAAAATGTGTACTATTGTTTATTATTTTATTAATATTATAATCTATAGTTCATATTTTAAATTACTATTACACCCATCTCTCTAATAAAAATTATTATTTATAAATATATTTTTTTCACTTACTTAATTAGTTTTTAAGACCATTTTCAAGGTAATTTTTTGAAGCTTTTAGGGCATTTTGCATTTTTGTGTGTTTTTTAGGTCATCAACATCTTAACTCTAGTCATAAGTAATCCAAAGAACTCCTTTTCTCAATTCCCTTCAAATCACTGCAACGCTACAGTACCTTTCTTTATTATACAATTGTTTAACAGAAGATTCAATAGGTGTAAATCAGTTTAAGTGGTTTGGATCTAGAATAAAATCAAATTTCTCAATGGTCAAAATTAATTTTAAAATATTGATTGTTTTAAGTTTTGAAAATGATTTAGGGCATTTTAAATAAAATTTAACTTAGTAAACTTAGACATGTTAAGCAAAAACAGTGCTAACTAACCTACAAAATTCAGTTATTTTGTCATTTCATATCAGACATGCCTATTTTATAAGCCCTAGTTAATCTTGGTATGATTATAAATATCAACAGACAACAATACTAAGTATACTGAACTTACAGTGATACTGTTTACAATATTTAAAATATTTAGAATATTAAACTATTAAATGTGAAAAATAAATAATGTTATATGCTATATATCTATTGTAATTTTAGTAATTGGCTAACATGATTAGGATCACTTTAATAAGTTTATACGCATCAGTAATTTAATGTTGCTACACATATTTTATTATTTTAGTTAAACACCTAATATGAATTCAAAATCAAGATATTTGCATAATAAATCAAAGATTTTTACAGTTTAATTAAAATAAAATAATAATATATTTTAATATTTTGTAGTTAAGCAAAATATTTTGTGTTAATACTTAATGGGATATCATTAGCAAAACTAAAAACAATAAAAACTAAAACTCACAATTTTTATGGATATTTTTTATTGGATACTGATGTGAATAATTATAATTTTTATCTTCAAAAATCAACAAATGAAACGGAGTATGTAGAAATTTAATTTAATTTTATAAACCTAATTGTATATGAGAAAATTCTTAAACAAATTTCCACACTAATATAATACATAGTTTACGTTCAGTATTAGTTTGCTGCTAAAACAAGTGCTTCAGCTACTTCAACGGCAATTGCAGCTTCTGCCTTGGCAACATCACCTGATGCAGTTGCCAGTTGACTCTGAGCCTCTTGCAGTACTTGACGTGCAGCTGATCCATCAATATCTTCAACTGGGTGAGCTTCTTCAGCTAAAACTTGAACACTTGAATCTTCATTTACAGTTATCTAAAAATTACACAATTTACTTATTACATAAGAACTAGCTAGTATTAAACAAAGGTATTTTACCGTTCCACTAGAAACAAATATTTTTTTAGAGGTTCCTTCATCTTCATATACCGTTACAACACCAGGACGGAGAACGGCTAATGTGGGTACATGATTAGGTAGGATACCGAATGAACCACTAAAAGATGGTACATCAACTTGCTTGATATTTTTGTTGGCATAAAAAATCTAAGATAAATTAAATAAAACATACAACATATTTGTAAAAATGAATGAACCCTTATCAACAATAATGATAACCAAATATACATACATTTCAATATTCATTAGATATTTAGTCTTACATTTATTAGATTCACTGAACTCTATATACTCTACATACTTGATTGGCAGCAGCAAATGTGAAGTTCATTTGATCAGCATAATTTCTTGAAAAGCATTTAGTTGGTCCTTGTGTGAGCCTAGCGGCTAATTTGGTGGATCGTAAAAATAAAGCCATTATTTCTAGAATGAAAACATAATATTTATTTTTATCTGTTAAATGTGACGAGCAAAAATAATATTACTTACAGTTATAATAAATGGTTGGTTCCAAAAGAAGAAATCTAAAATAATGAGGTAAACGATAGTTGCTATACGAAAATCAGAAAATGACCTCTGTCATTCAGTCTCTCTAGCTTGCTGCACGGCTGCACTCTATAGTGATTTATGAATATAAAGATAACAAATAATGATAGTACAGTCGGCTGTTAAATCTCAAAGAGATTCTAAACTTTACTATGGTCAGATGACTATGGTAGTATCATTGAACATAACCTAATCTATGTATTATGGTAGACGGAACGAATTAAAATATTAATTATTTAATAAGTATATTTTAATTCGTGGTAGACGGTAGTAGAAGACGATATGTAAAGTCCTATAGAATCTTAAACCGTGGTCCTAGGTGTGGTTCTACTTCTATTATCTATCTACCTATGGTACTCTGAATTACGCACTATTTACGTACTCTGAATATAAATTAAAATAAATTCTGAAATTGCCAATTTATTTAAGTTATTATAATTTTATTTTCACAATTCATTTAATGTTGGGATTATTAATAATAATATAAATGGTATAATAGAAAATCAATTTTTCAGTGGATTTGTATAATAAATTATACACTGCAGTTATGAGTTGGTTGAAAACATTATCACTAGATTGCGTTGAATACTCAATAGAGGATAAAAATTATACAGCATTTTATACAGCAAACATAAAAGGTAAATTACTATCAAGATCTATAGATCTTTATTCTTTATAGATCTTGAATGACTATAACTGTCAACACTTAAATTCTACTATCTTTATTCTAAGACTAGTGAGTAGTGACTACTGATAAAATTATTCCTAATTCCTATTATATAATATTAAATAAATAATTATAATGTGTTAGGTAACTACAATTAAAGAAATATATATTATTTTCCCTGATGTTAAAATTTGAAATTTTACGGGTTTAATAATTAAAACAAATTATACATTATATTATAATTAATAGGTACAAAAAAGTAAGAACCTGGTTGCTACTGCACTTGACCCCAGTACCTCACCACTATATGCCATGAATCTATAAAAGCAATGTTCATAATTAAGTGTAATAAAAATTACACGGTGAAAAAAATGATTTTAATTTAAACAATATTTATTTAGTGATAAATAGGTATTTTATATTACATAATAACTATGATAATTGATCCAGGAAAAGCCCCTATTCCCCTCCCCCCGCGGACGCCCTTGGATATTAGGTACATTTTTTTAACAACACATCATAATTTAACAGCACTTAGCCCAAACAACACAAAAGTGGTAGGTACCATTGATTATATAAATATCTTCTAAATTTTATTATCAACATAATAGTGTTATCTAATACCCTATTTGCGTTTTATTCCTATAATTTGATAATGTTTGTGAAACCAAATACACGATTTACGCCAATACATTTCATATTTACAGATCGGTATTTCAGCGTTTCAATAGATATAAATGAATCTACGAGTCTGGTCAAAGTATAGATGTATCATGTATGATATCTGTAATACTATAATAAGCATTAGACACACGGACATCTTTCTTAGAAAATATACAGACTACCTAAGCCATAAAGAATAAAAACAAGGAAATATATAAAAAAAAAAAAAAAATGTTTTTTAAAAAAATTTAAGAAAAGTACTTATAGTATCGACCCATAATTTGTGGTGAGTAAACAAGGTTTGCACAAATGAATACTGTCTATAAGTAGAAGCTATAATCATTGTCGGATAAGGGGGAAGGGATAAAGGAGACGGCAATATCTTAACGGCGAAAACGAACGTTTTGTAGTTTTCTAATATATTCTAATTTTTAAGAAGAATTGTTATTAATCATTGTATATTTAAATGGCATTATATACTGACATAAATACGGTACGTTAAGTTTTTTTAAATATGGAAAGAATTGTCAATGACATTTTACGCGAAAAATCAAAACAATTACTAGCTATTTATAGTGAAGATTTAGAACCTAACCTCGAGAATGACATTATTCAATTTAAAACTAATGAAATATTTTTCAGAAAAAGAAAAAGAAAATATCTATAATCAATGCTAATAATGCTCAAACGCTAGCGGGAAGAAATCCTCCTCAGTTTTAAAGAGAGTGAAGAACTACTAGAGATAGTATAGAGAACCTCATTATTAATGTCTATTGAGAATAATTTTCTACAGAGTATGGATTAAAATACCTAATATTATTAAAGGATTTGTGTCACAGAAAACGTTTTGAATTTCAACTTATATTTAATACTAGGTAATAGTTATATTATATAACAATATAATTTAATAAAATGATAATTTATAAAGTATTTATAATATTATTATTATTTTTTTTTGCTTATGAAGTTATAAATTAAGAATTAAAAACATTTTAGGAATATTTCATCAATTTTTGCTTAATATAAACATCATATTTCAAATGTTTTAGCTGAATATAACTCTAGTATTATATATATTATATTAAAAGTTAAAACTACCGATGTTACGATATGTTTATAAATATATATCAGTTAAAAAATTTTAACACTGTTTTTATGCAAATTTTTTTTTTTTTATTATGGGTACAACAGTTCAAAGTTTGTAAAGAGGGACATTTCAAAATCTGCCAAGGCAGCATATTCGTTAATCCGGCACTGGCTGTAATTATACTAAAATCACAAAATGTTCATAGAAATATAATCTATATTTAGGTAAACCTGTAAATTTTTTGTAAGTTTCAAACTTAAGATTTTTTTTTGTATTTTTCAATAAATTATTAAAAAGAAGTGGATTATTAAATTTTTAAAAATGCTTCCGTACAGATATTACAAATATTTTCTTTTAAAAACTGTGCTTAAAAATGTTGGTGTTTTTATACTAGAATGTACCTACACGGCTATACACTTGTACCAATATGTGTGCCATATTTAGAGCAGCGCATTCTATTGACTATTATATATTCATGTGGTTTCGTAAGTTTCGTTCATTATTTGGTGACGCCCTCTCTCTTTCTCGTTATTTGCACAGAGCACAGAAAATGGGTACAATTTTTCATCTATTTCCTATATGATCAGTGAGCGAAAGTACAGCTGATACCTATACTGCAGCTTCAGAGTATAATGTATTGCCGTATTGGTAGTAGATACAGATAGCTAGGGCCCCCACAAGGGGGGGGCTGATGGATCTTGAGTACAGGGGCCCGTTGAAATTTATTTGTAATTTTTATAAAGTTTTATAAAGGGCCTGGACAAACATTTAGTATAGGGGCCCGATATTGTATGTGGAGGCCCTGGGTACAGACGAATATAGTTTTGATACAGTTTTCATGGACAGTTTTAAATTATATTTTTAATTGACACAGTAAAAATGATTAGTTTTACCTTTTAAAATTGAATTAATTATTAATCTATTATATAGATGTAGTATATCTATATAATACGGTTTACCGCCTATATGAACTTTGGTCATTCTATGGAGTGTAAATACAATAGCATTGCATTATTATTATCGTCATATGATGGTAATCTACATATTAAAATGTATAGGTACCTATAGGTTCAATAATTTAATATGGTATCTATCCTAAAGAGTAAAGACTAAAGTACTTTTACAAAATAATTTTCACATCTGGCATCATATATAAATATACATATTACACACACTGTATAGTGTATATATAATATAATTATCGTTAACGTAGGTACTCATAATTATTTATTTTATATCATATTATGATTGTAAAAGTAAATGCTATAGCTAGGTCTGCTGATTGCTGTTAAGTATAAATATTTAGCTACACGTTATCACTACGAAAGGTATACAATAGTGTAATAAATTCACCAGCAGAAAAGCTCACTTCATTTTTTCTTCAATAAATCAGTTATTCAACATCTGATTTTTGAAATTTTTAAATAATATACTTTAAGACCATATTTTAAAATTATTTAGTTTTTGTTGATACTATATTTGGCTTAAGAGGACACCACACCCGTGTTGTCTCTGTTTTACACACATATATAAAACTTAGCAAATTTACGGTCAGTAATAAAACCAATTACGAATATGTTGTTATAGTTTTAACATTAGAGTTAATTTACCTTCTGTTATCAAAGATAAATATTAAGATACTATCAATGATGTAGCAATGAATTTTTTCAATATTTAAATTTTTAAGCTGCAAGATATAATAAGTATTAAAAATACAGTAGAGTCCCTTTGATTCGTATTTGATTGGATTGTACTGTATTATCCGGATTAAACGGAATGACGTTTTTTTCTGCTTTTCAACTTGTGTACTATTAGATAATTCCAATTTTGTATAGGACTATAGGTTCCTACATTCATGCTATAAATAAGTACATATATGTACCTAAGAATATAATATATATATCAATTATGTATGAATAATATACAGGTATATATATCTTATAGTAGATAACAATTGATGTTGACATAAATCATTTTTATACAATATTTATGTGTATCTATATATATAATGCATACATAATTACATAAGTATATTAAAGTACGAAATATAAATTGTCCGGATTATCTGAATATCTGGACTAGCGATGATCGAATAAGTTATTACTATTGTAATACAAATTAAAAATGCTCGTATAATCTAGTTTGAAAATACTAGATAGGTATATGCTGGCGTCCTTAAGAAATGTCTTTTGTGTCCAAAATAATCCATCTTTTCGAATGTAAATTATTTAGTGAATATTTTTTTTTGAAAACGTTGACGTACCAAAATCAAAATTCTAACGAGCAGTTTTTAAGTTATTTATAACTTTTTAGTTTTTATATTATAGTGTGTAGAATACTGTAGATGTACACTATAAGGATATAATAGGACCATGATAGTTCAACGAATTTGGAAGATTCAAAATTTATAAATTATAAAAATGATCAAACTATAATAAATATTAGATCCAATATTAAATATACTTTAGATCTTTATAAGTCCATATTTAAAGATTATATACTATATCTTTGGTATATAATATGTACATAATAATATAAACATTTTTATAATTTATAATAGGTACTGTGAACCTATATACTGTTTTGAATTTTGAATTCGGTAGGTACATATTATAGTATCATTAATATCTTTATTATTTATTAAAATACTTAATATAGTTTAGAGTAGAAAGGGGAGTTATCATTTTAAAAGCAGAATTTTGGTTTACCATATAATACACCTTAAGACGTAATAAAAAATTTCAAGAATTTGAAAATATGGTCTGAGTATCTAACTATACATATATTTAAAAAATTAAAAACTTATTAGAATCTATACATTTTTATGTTTAATGGATATTATAAAAGGACAACCAACCATCACTATTGTGTAACCATAAAGATGTAGCGTTCCCGCTGCATAATCGTAGAACTGATTCTATTTAATTTATACATTACACTTACCTATATATATATATATAATATACATTACTACTCATTTTCTTATTGACCTGTATGTACCTATCGAATAAACATAAAATTAGTACGAAACAATATCGTAGCAGGAGAGGGGAACCTCCGATGGTGTTATAACCACACATTCTGGTACGTTATACCACGTTGGGTTTCAATGTTTTAACATTTGAATTTTTAATGCAATAATAATATAATATTTATTATTTAATCCTCAGCAATCGTTGTAGCGGCGTGGTACGGGTACATGGCGGAGGGTTGTGTGGTGACCTTGCCTGTACCCCTACAGGTCCGGTCGACAGGACGCACGGACAAGCGGACGAACCTACGAACGGACCGTCCACAGCGATTGGTCGGCGTGATGGGCGTGTCCGGGGGCGCCGGTTAACCAAGCCTTTCCGACGGTGGCGGCGGCGACGGTACGCGGGCGCCGCACGAGGCGACCGAAACGCTCACGTACACCGATGCCGCAGTCCCCGCGCTCACGTACAGACGTACGCACCTGCGCATCGCGTTAATCATTTATCGTTTCGTGATTTTTTTTCAAATATTTACATTATTACATATTTTTGTGTTTTATAAAATCGTTTTAAACGAGTACGGTATAAAATATTTGTTCTGTTTTCTTTTCAATTAATTGACGTGAGCGATTATTACGGGTTTACACTGTTTACAGCTTAGTAGTGATTGCGTGAATTTCAAGTCACCGCTGCCGCCAAACTACAATCGAATGATAATTGTGCTGCGTATTAATACATCTATATAATTTAACGTTTTCGGGTTTTTTCCTTTTAATTTTTGATTCGTGCGTTTATCATCACATTACAATTATTACACTCGGTGGTTGTCGTGCGTGCTTGTTGAAACCGTTTATAATCCATACGCGATATTAAAAATAAATGTGTCGGGCGCGCGTCGGGTGCGGACTATGAGCTGCACAGAGGTTATGTATCAGGCGTATTATCCGTATCTGTACCAGAGGTCTTCGGGCACGGCTGCTCCACCGACCAGGGCGCCGCATCATCACTTCACGCCGTTCACCCATCAATATGATCGGGTAAGACAAAATATTATTATTTACCTATTTATGTAGGTAGTTATACACATCCTTCACATCCCTGTCCCCTGTGTATATCTGGATAACACATAATTCGATAATATCTGTAGGTACCTTCAATACTATACTTGGGAGTTGTCAATTTCATGGATATTCTACAAAATGTCCCAATACCCGGATTAAGACAGTTTTGGGCCCGGGGTCCATACTTATATTCACTTCCTTCACTAAATATTTTGTTCGTACCAACAAATAAATTGTCGATTCATATATATTATATTATACATAACGTTATTTTTATTGTTTAGAAATAAATTATTTTTATAAGCATATTATGCATTATGTATGGCTACTTACATAAATAACTATTCAACACTATTCTTCCATACCATTAAACAACGAAATCGATGTGCAAAAAAGTTAGGTATTTTTAGAATAGATACATGGTGAGGTAGGTGCACTGTTCTATCGTATCTGTGACTCATTGCATATGCGGGTATCCCATTCCTATTCGTTATGCTCATAGGTCGTTGATAAAACCGTTGTGGTTATCATTTTCTTAATTTAAAATGTCTATTTACAATGTACGTATAATATAAGAACTATAAAAATATTATTACCCAATTTAATTAATTAACAGTGTAGACGTAGAAAATTAATAATACAAATTAGAATTCTTATATTAAAGTAAAATTTTATATATGTGTAGGAAAAAATACAATTAAAACATTACACATTTGAAAATTAGTGAAACGTTTTTGATAGGGGGTGAAGGAATACATTGTGCATTTGTGCCTAGAACTTTGTAATATTTATACGTACCTAGTGTTAAGTATCATTTTTCTAAAATCCCGCCATAGTAGGTATTTTATAGTACCCATCCAACCCAAAGTGATATCCTAATATTGTAAACAAATAAAAATCTATTATTAATGGGTAAAATAAAATATATAAATTATTTGGTACCAACTATTTAATACCTACACTAGTATGATATTAATAATATAATACGAGCACAATATATTATATAGTAAATATAGTATAATACAGCGGTTCCCAAACTTTTTTAGTTCACGCCACCCTAAAAATTAAAAAAAATAATTGCGCCTCCCATAAAAAATTAAATAACAAATTTATAGTATTTAAATATACAAACATTTTTATTTTTATGACAATATAAGTTAACAGTAAATATTTAGCATGCGGCACAGTTTGGGAACCACTATAATAGGTATATCAAATATTTATACACGTGCAAGTTGAAAATAATATATTAATGATTTTTAAAATCTATAAAAACTTGAATAAAATATTATCAAAACTATTTATATATACATATATTATATACTTTATATGTATGTTATAATAACATATAATTCGATATTACTTTATAAATAATATTTATTTTGTGTCATTTATAATTTTATTTAATAATAATAAAAAATTGAACAAGTGGAAGTATTTTAGTATAATATACACTATTTAAGATTTTTTAGTTAAAAGTCAACGTTCATCGAATATGTTAAGTATACTTATCTTATATCTTGACATACTCTTTGATAATGGAAATGTTAAGGAAAAATGATAGGGCTAACACTAGGTATATTAATTAAGATATATATTATTTAGTAGCGGTGGCTGAATCTTTATTGAGCTTCTCTAAAATGTATAGATTATAGTCGTGAGGATATTCGACTTCAGACTCAATTTTACAGATAATACTTATTATTCTCAACTTTGAAATATCATATTGTAGTCTAAATCGAAATTTTGTCAGTTGAAATATTATTTATAATATGAATAAAATAAAAATATTTATTGTATTTATTACTAATAATTAGGTAATATAGTAAATATTATATTGTATAGGTAATAGGTATTGTATTACAATAGATACTACAATACTAAACATATTCACCTTTGTTGATAATTGATATTTATATTCAAATACTTGAAGTTATTGACCAAATATTTAGCGTTGTATGTAGTATGTTGTATATAGTATAATATATACTACAAAATATCTGAAATTTAATACTCAACTTTATTTTAGTTTTTGTCAACCTGGAATTTTTGGCCCGAGTTTTTAGAGCATAATTACGTACTTAATAACATACCTATAATGTGTACGTAGTACAAACTTTCATAATACTATGACATAATAACTTAATTTATTATCTCTAAAACTTTTAATTTTTTTTTGACGGAATGCATCTTTAATATGTTTTATTCATAATATTATGTAGATTATAAATTGTAAATAAACAAACGAAGCGTTCGCGCACTCAATGTTAAAAGTTCGTCTACACAAATTATGCGGTATCTACGCAGAGACTATGTAACAATGCAAATAGTAACCTATCTACCACGGTTAACAAGAAATAATTATATGTATGTACCTAATTATATTTTGTAGACCACGATCGGCGGACGGTTATAGTTTAATATTTGACATTTGGTCGATGAGTACTTTTTAACTATAGTCTTTACATTGAAAATTGTCATTAATAATTTCTACTTCACTGCCTTTTCATATTTTTCGTAATAATGTATTAAATAGTATAATACTCATATTCATAGGTTAGGCGGGTTGTGGAGTTCAAACCCTAACTGGATTAATCTTTCTCGATATTTATGTAGGATCGTCGTTGTTTAACTAATATAAATTATACATTTAATCCAAGATACTTTAACTTTTAGTGGGTAATTCAAATTTTTGAAAATCTCTTATTATAGTCTATACCTATACGCCTCTAACAATATCAATAGTCGATACTTGCGTTTATTTGTATATTCATATTAATTATTTAATTAAATATTTATAATTTAAAAAACGAAATGAAACTATAATATACCTACAATGTAAGAATAAATAACTATCTCCAAAGTTTTTATACTGTGTATCAAAATATTACTATTGAAGGTATACTTAGTCCTATTAATTCTTAATTCCTTTACTGCTTTACAAATTGATTATTTTATATTAATGCTAGGCATTTATTGAAATAGTATTTGGATAGCTCTGCTTTAAATCTGACTAGCTATAATTTTATTATTTTATATTCTATAATTGTCATTTGTGTGTAAATATTATACTATTTGTGCGTAATAGTAGATTTAAAACTTTTTCTGGTAGATATGTCATATGTGTACCTACAATTGTACAGTATAAATATCTACTTTATTTTGTTATTCTTTATAGTATTTATTGTATATTAATGATAGATAATACATACCTATATTCCATTAGTCATTGCAAATAATACAATTTTAAATATTTTTATATTGCTGCCATCATATAGTTAATAAAGAATTGATGACTCACCTTATTGTTATATTGCCATATAATGGCAGACATTTTTATCGATGCCGAAGTGGAAATATTTTCAATTTGTTTAGTGTCTTTTAAAAGACATAAGGATGTTCTGGAAAGTGTCAAATACATTTTTTTACTTCTAAATAATAACTATTTTAGTATTTTATCTGTGGTGTATTCATTTTAGAAGATTTTTGTAAAATACGAATTGATTATTTAATGCATTTGCTTATGCTGTATAGAAATTAAGTATTTTGGTTATTTTTAGCTAAATTGATTTCAATATTTTGTAAGTCTTCATAATATTATCACTAATAAATAGAAACGTATGACCTACTATAGGTACATGTTACATTATAATTTATAATAATATATTGTACATGTGGATATCTTATTATACTTAACATAAATCTCGACATAAACCAAGAGCTGCATATTAAATCAAAATGTTTTTTAGAATTGTGAAATTTGTTATACCTACTCTGTTTTATTTGCCTAGGTTCTCTAATGTGTCATAACTTTTATTTCTGAATTATTATTAATTGGTTAATATATCTATACCTAAGTAATTTTTATTAATTCATTTTAAAGTATTTAATGTCATAAATAAAATAATAATTTTGTATTTCTTAAAAAATTAGATGCCTACATGATACACGACATTTACTTCAAAGTTATTTTTTAATGCATTTTACAAAAACAAATAAAAAATCTATTTAGTGTATGTTGCACAATATATTTATATTGTGATTATTCGAAATCATTAATGTCAATTTACACAAGGACAATATAAGACTTAGATTTTTGTATATACTTGTTGATATTTGCCCCTACAGGTTTAAACATTTAATAAAAGATAATGATTTTTATATTCATAAACTAATAGCCTTGTAATGCTTGAAATATATTTTATTATACTAGACTTTGACTAAGAAGTAATTAATACTGTTGAACTTTTGAAATTCTCCTCAATAATAACGTAGAGCATTATAGCACGTGTTCTCGATGCAGTTTATCAATTTAATATGAAGTGATATAGGTACATTATTATTGTATTTCAAACACGTCCTGACAGTAAACATACAGATCTAATCAACTATACCTACGATATAATAATAATTATAAATATATATATTATATGTATATGATTTCTACTTCTTTATGGGTTTAGTTGAGCACGCTTTATAAAATCGTTTTCTTGGTTGATCATTACCTATTTTTGATGTAGGTACTCATATATTGTCGCATATAAACTGGGAACCGGTTGTTTTGGAAAACTTGTCTTTTAAAATACAACACAGATAGAGAGACAACGATACAAGTTAATGTTTGTCAATAAAATTTGATATCTGTTAACAAGTGCTATTATCCTTCAACATAAATACGTGTGAGTGGCAATTTATTAATTTATTAAAAAAATTCCAATACTATTGTACAATATTTATTAGAACTTGTATTGTCTTAGTAAAATATTTTTATTAGGAGTAAATTATTAACCATTTTCTATTTTATAGATGTATTGATTAAAAATAATGAAAAATAAAATACTTGAATTATTTCTTTTTAATATTATAATAATTAATTTAATAAACAAACCGAATTTATCATTTTATTTTATATGTTCAGTGTTCATATACGTTTTCTAAATAACTAACTTGAATTATAAATTCTGTTTAAAATCAGTTATTATATTAGAAATGAACACTCATTTACTTTATTATATTACATAAAAATGTGGGTTTGTTAAGAGTAGAGCATATATATTTTGTAAGTACAGATTTTACATATTTTATGTATAATTATATTAAATATTCCTTAGAATAATGAGGTACCTAGCACGGGCGCTCTTTGGAGTGTGACAAGACGGGGCAATTGCCCTCGCCTCCCTGGAAAAATAATATTAACTTATAATTTAATAAATATTACCATGATATTATTACCTATAATGACTTATACATCATTAAATAATTTGTTTAACTACATTAGGACGAAATGAAGAAATGTACAGTTCTAATTTACCGATGTCCGATACCGAATAATACATTTAGTTATATTTTATTTTCTATATATTTTTCTGTACTTATTAAAATTTATTTTAATTAACTGTAGTATATCAATACAAATTTTAATTATATAAATAATAGCATATAATTAAATTCGTTTATATTTATATATTGAAATGAACCTTTATTTAGCTTAAATTTGAGATGTTTTTGTGGCTCTCTAAAAATGTTACCTGCAATGGGTGCCCATCCACCATTATAGTGATAAATTAATATCTACAACTATGGTACATATTTAGATTCATTAATTAACTGTATATAATAATTATATAATGAATACTACAAACTTCAAACATATTTAGTTGCTTATTTTTGCTTGACGTGATGAAATATCTAAACCTAATGCAGATACATTTCAAGTATTATGGCTGGACTTGAATAATCGAAAAGCTTTTCATATATTTCCCTATTTTTTAAAGTATATATCACAAATTGAACATAACTTGAATTTTAAAGGTGTAGAAAGTACAAACACTGTTAGATATTAAGAATATAGGTATGTATATATATTTTCTATAGGTAGGTAGTATATTAATATTTGTAATATGATGATGATATAAATATGTTACTATTATTCAAGTATATATACGCCTTTAAATTTGTATTTATGGTAAGTGGTAACAATGATTTACATTTTAAACTAAATATGTAAAATAGTAACTAAATACATAATATTGGCCTAATCCAACATTGTTTTTTAAATTTTCATAACAATAATTAATAACTTATTCGTTTTAATATTAAAACTGATGTATTTCAACGTGAACTATACTTAATGTAAATTTTCTAAGTTGTTTACTTGTAACATAAAGACAATAAATGCGCGTGTGGCGTTTGTTTATTAAAGTTGTTTATACGCACCTGCATTGCATATTTTCAAATAAATGTTAAAACAAGTTTATCACTTAATTAAGTGATTTGTAATACTTTAATGCAGATCATAAGAATACATTTAGGGTAGAAATAAAAACAAAAAACGAGTTTATACAATTAAATATTTTTGCTAAATGTGTCGACTACGGTTGTGAATTATTTGTAGAATGTTGTAAAAACAGGATAATATTATTGGTATGGGCAAATTTATACGACACACGCCTGTATTACCGTATTATGTTGACAACCTTCTCAATACGTGATTATTTTGAAAAATAATGTTTCGTTTTAATTTATTGTTAGTTACTTGATATTAAAAAAGTGGTTCATTTTATAAAAGCGATTTATACATTCTGGTAAGTCCACGGTTGTCTTCTATATATTATTTATATTTACTTTAACGTATTTGGATATTAATTAATTAAATTAAATTTTCAAATGAAACTCTAATTGCTATTAAATAAGTAATTGCTACTTAGATGCCTATACATTCTTAAATACAATTACATTAAGTATATCATATTATTCAATACTTAAATTTTAATTATATATAATAATAATAATATACGCATTATCCATACATATTATATTAACTATTATTACGTATAACATTTTAAGCTTCAAGCTATGTTCTGAGGTTGAAAATACTTAAGTAATTAATTTAAGAATAGATACGTATAAAATATTTTGTTGAATTGTTCGATTCTGGCTTACTTCCACCCTAGATTATTTACTGATTGATGGATTTATAGGTGCTATAAATGTGTGTTATAACTTAATAAGATTTTGTGTAATTTATATATTTATATAGATAATAATATAGACAATATAGTTTAGTTTACCATCATAATATGATATAACCATTATGTAGGCCAAATAAAATAATATTATTTTTTAGTTAACATGCGTGGCATATATTAACAAATTAATTCTTAGTTGTAGTTAACTTCGTTTAAAGTATATTATTATATACTCCTACCGTGCTTCATTACAAAAAATGATTGAGTTTATGTTTAGTTCTTTCTTGGGAGTTTGTATATTTCTAAAGGCCGTGTGAAAATATTTCTTTGGCGCATACTGCAAGGAGCACTATGAGTGGACGTGAAATACCTACTCGCATGCATAAAATGTGACGTACATGAAAGAAACATTTCAAATATTTTTATATGAACCAAGCCTAATGAACAAATTGGAATGGCTGAGATGAGTGGGATTCCATATCTTCGTGTTACCGTGTGTTGCGGCGCCCCAACCAAAACTCCAACATACTTATTGTTATAATAATAATAATACCATATTTGTGGAAATTCTCGCTTATTCCCTTATAATATGAGGAAAATCATATTTTAAATGATGTATATTATAATATTGTTGTGTTATCGTGTAACGGTATACGGTGTATGGGAGAGATGAAAAAAAAATACTATTTGAACAAAACAAAGTATAAAAAATTACCGCGCGCTGTAAAGTTTAGTGTACGTACAAATACTGTGTTATAGGTATACGGGTATGTATCCATGTTGATTTATGGTCATCAGAGGCAGCCGGTGTGTGCCGGGACACGAGGAATGCTCTTTTAAGTCCGGCCCGACTCCGCATTCCTATACTGTATCTGGTCCATCTTACAATTTATTCTTGTTTAGGTTTTTTTCATTCTTTTATTATTACTTTTTTCTTTTTTCTTTATTATTATTTTTTCTACAACGGACTGTTATATTATACGAAAGGTAGTATGATGATAAGACAATTGATATTTTTCGGAAGAAAAAAGTTTGGGCTACCACTTTTTTTCATACGCGTGTCTTTTACACTCAACCGGTTTCTCAGCACTCGTTTGACTTGCGTTGTGTAATAATAATAACTAATATTAATTGACCATCATTAGTCTAAAAGGCTAAGCCGCAACTGTGGATAATTATATTTAATTCAATCAACACGTCTCCAAGATGTCTATAGTTTTGAATTTATGATAGCGAGTAATAATAATTATTAAACTATCTATGGTAAAATAAAATACGATTATATCACAATCTAATATCTAACGTTATTAATGCAAAAATACATTTTAATGTAGATATAAAATATTTTGCGAATCAAAATCTTTAAAATAATAGTATTTTATATATTAATAATTTATGTAGTGAAATTTAATTAAATCAAAAATGTTAAGTTTGTATATTATATTAGTTGATTTAAATACACGTTATGTCATTATCTCTATGTCTATCCATCTATAAAACACAGGCGCAGTTTAGGAGTGTTATCAATGTTATCATTTACCAATTACCATATTATGTGGATAGGCATATTACTATGTTAGTATAATAATAATTGCAGAATTATGTTTCGATTCATTATTCATAAAATACAAAAACTTTGGCGTGGTACCTAACTCATAATACATTTTATCTACATAATTTACAGTATTTTTTGTTTACTTTAACCTTGTCAATTTTATAGGTAACTATACAATTATTTTTAAACCAAAATTATTATTTATATACGAAAAAATGACAATGTAAATTTATAAAAAAATTATTGACGTTGCTATTAAAAAAAAAAATTAACTTGTATTGAGAATACGCATACAGAAATATTTTCAATATTTAATTCTATTAAAACGTTTATTTTAAATACTCCCTTTCACTTTCCGAAAATCCCTTTTAAATCCAGGTACGATATTAAGAAGGCTATCTAGCTGTAATATTTAGTGGTACCACTTGAAGTGAACACTTGTATAATCGAATATTATAGATAATTGTTTCTGTAAATATAATATTATAGCATTTAAATTATGATTTTGTTTAAAGTTGAGAGCGTTGGAAACACACCAGCAAGCATCCACATCTTCGCCAATTGGCGGTGGAGACTCGCCGGCCAACAGATGGACAACAATTGCAGATCATACGGACTCACATCACAGCAGTGTCGGATCCGGAGCATCCAGCGTGGGCCCTGTTGGTGGAATTGCGAGCCCTGCGTCCTCGCCGGCCACAGCCAATAGCGTTTCGGTAGTACACAAGGAAGAGGACACATCCAGAGACGGTAATAATAATTAACTTGTATATAGATTTAAAAGCCATTCAATTCACGGATAATGGGCAGTTTATCGCATAAAAATTAAAAGTTGTTATATAATTATAATAATTTGAATAATAAGATTTTTTGTATTATAAATGCATAAAATAAAATATGTTAGATAGGATTTTAAATCTTAAGTTGGTTGCTTATTTACCATCTATCACATGAAGTCAACAAGAATGTAAAAATAAATGCTTTAAGCTTATATTATATTTTGGTTGTGTGTAGCTATATTTCTTAAAGTTTTCAAGTAGAAAATGTCTTGTTTAAGATAAAATAATTTTAAAAATAATAAGTGCACTGTAAAAATATGTTCACAGTTTAAATCCCTCTATTATATTGGTATTAGATAATGTTTATTGGTTATTAATGACTTCATAAATAAATCTAAAAATTATATGTTTATTCAGTTATTATATCCCGAGAAATCAATCACTATTATTATACTGCATGAGCTGCAGTTTGTATTTTTCATAACTGTTAAAATAATAAAAACTATTATACTCGTATCGTCAAAAAGTTTATATAGATAGATATAGAATGATGTACTTGCCTATGTGTTTACGATTAAACATACCTATTACCTTATGTACAGTTCTGATTCCTCTACGAGTCATGCATATCGATTGTCTTAGCAGTCGCTAATTCACTACTATACATTGCTTTAATACTTATATGTTATATATATATATATATATATATAATAACACCTGCAGCCCCGTTTCATATGGTACATGAAAGTAATATGAGGCTTTCAGTATAGGTGTTGATCAAATGTATAAATAAGCAATACAACGTAATTATATAATATATATATACACGATACACTTGTTAAAGATAACTTTAGTGTCTTATATTATTTTTGACTTTAATCCACATTATATACTTATATATAATATTTTCTTATTATATCTAAAGTTATTTAATATGTATTTGTGAATTTATTATATCATTTCATTCATATAATCAGTCATTCATAGATATACAATTTTTATATAAGTACCTAAAAATAATTTTGCCGTATATTTTAAATAATAGTAAGTTTCGGAATGTTTTGTAATTTTTTTTTAAATACTTACAGCTGTGCAATTCTTAAACAAAGCGTGTGATATATAAATATCCTTAAAATACTTAGAAGCGTTCACAAAAGACAATATTCATCGCCCCAAAGCATCCTCTTCAATTAACGTGCCCAAGGATGCTTTATCCTCGTGATATTGAGATTAATCTGCTTTGTCGTCTTGCAAAATACAGAGGCGTCTTAATAAACATTATTTTATAATATACAACGCATAATTGTGGTACATAAATCGTCCTTTTTCAGAAGTTTTATACCGAATTGTAATTCAGTCCACGGTGACTTAACGAGGTGGTAATGTATTCAAAAGAGGGATAGTTTTAAACTGTTTTTTTCCTTGTTGTTCGCGTCGTTAACGGAATTAAGACGAAAACGGAAAATGAGACATAATGAACAGATTATGATGATGGATTTAAAAAGTTTTATTTTTTTTTTGCTCTCAAAGACTTTTATTTATGTTTTTTGGTGGTTGGTGTTTTTTTTGTAGATGCTCGCACTGAAATGGACGAGGACGAGGACAACGTGCAGGACGATTCTAGAACGCGCGGGGACAGGCGTGTTGCCGCACACGCGCAATACGTGTCAGTAAATTGCGTGGTGTTCACTCACTATACTGGGGACGTCGCCACTGTGGTTGACGAACATTTTTCCAGGGCGTTGAACAGCGATCAAAAACTCAACAACGCCCATCAAACGTCAACCAAAGGTAAATCGCTAAAAAGTTTTGATTTTAATTTTAATTCTTTAAATCAGCACATACTATTTAAATTTTAAAACGTACATAATAATGTAATAAAATACTAATATAGTATCATACTATTCATGCTATAGTTCACAATTAAAATAATTGGTGAATTCAAGGGGAAGTCTATACATATTTAGATCGATTAGTGATCTTTAACCGTAGTTGTGAGAAGACGTACTTATAGGAGAAGTATAATACCGTGATATACCGTCGAAATTTCTTTTTCTCGCTCTCCTCACTCTATATAGTGTATAACATTATTTTCTTTAAGTCTACCGCGCGTTAGATACATGAACCGCCGGCGATGTTGAGAATGACCTTATGACTGAGAATGTGTTTTTGCTTTGGAATGAAAAAACTTAACATATCAGACCACAGCCGTTTTTTCTTTTTTTATACTTCTCTCGAAAAATTGTTCTTCTGTTTCATCCCGTGAGTCGCGGCGACACATTATTTATTGTTATATATACTGACCGCGTGAGAATTGAGCATTATTTTAATAGGTTTTTAATTAGTACAAGAAAACTCTTTCACTTGTAAAACACCTCCTACAGGAATGCGTCTTCCATCGCGAATAAACTGGTTTTCCACGCAACAATCATATACGCGCGCGCGCACACACACGTATGAGCACTGCGTATACAAGCAAATGCGCATGTGAGTGTACATGAAATAACACATGCCAAACTCACATCGACGATACATTACTTATTTTTTTTTACGATATCATTACATATCGTCAAGCTCCGAGGACACTAATCGCGCGTGCTATTTATTGAAGCTAAACATAAAGATGTATCTAGTGGTTCGTACAGTAAAATTTTCAGAAAAACTGAATTGTTACAAATAGGTACTAATATTTATGATTGGTTCATTAAATTAATCAATTTATTATGAAACTCGGCATTACTATTTTAATAATATATATGTAAATATATATATACTATATAGGTACTATATAATTTCAATGATATTTGGTCAATGTCTGTAGTGGCTAAAATATTTACTTTTATTATTACTAATTACAGAGTTTGATAATTTGACGGTTTTATTATTATTTGGTAAAAGTTTGTAATTTTTTTTTTTGCAATTTTTAAAACTGTCAAAAAAATTAATTAATTTTACAGATATTTAAAATATAATCCGATAAAAGTCAGAGCATAATTTAAATATATGTAATTAATTTTGTAATAATTATAGGTACGTTAAAGTAATTGAATGTTTAATGTTTTATTAAGGTAAGTACTTAAAATAATTATTAATGCTGTATAGTGAATTGATTATATACTTCTCTGACAACAAATTATCGCTTTAATGTTTTCTTAACGTATAATATATTTTAGTAATCATCATTTAAATATTTTATTTGTATTGTGTAAACTACTGTGTGTGTATATATATATATATGATATATATTATTTAAACACAAACACGCTGGCAACACACCGCTAAAATTGTTCACTATATAATGTTTTCGTGTATACTTTATACTTTGTTTATCCACAATTGATCAAAAAACACACACTAAAAAACAAGAATTAATGTGATTAACTTAACCTAGGGTCACCTTAAAAATCCTGTTAGAGATACAATCATGATCTGTCGTAAAATGAAAATATATGTCGTAAACCATTAAAAAAAAAAAAAAAAAATTATAAGAAATATTGGAAACAACATTATATTCTTACTGATACAACGTTTAGATTGTAGTATATTGTGTATACCCACTCATTTCGTATTACTTATGTGTTAAACAGAAAAGCAAGTAATAATAATTATTTACAAATTAAATCAATTTTTTATAATT